>NC_081382.1:21557366-22157366 GCF_030684315.1 Stegostoma tigrinum
AGTGTGCGTGTATGGGAGAGAGAGACTGCGTGTTTGGGGGAGAGAGAGTGTGTGTTTGTGTGGGGGAGAGAGAGAGAGGGTGTGCGTGTATGGGAGAGAGACAGGGTGTGCATGTATGGGAGAGAGAGAGTGTGCGTGTGTGGGACAGAGAGAGAGAGAGATTGCGTGTGTGGGAGAGAGTGAGAGAGAGAGAGTGTGCGTGTGTGGGAGAGAGAGAGAGAGTGTGCGTGTGTGGGAGAGAGAGAGAGTGTGCGTGTGTGGGAGAGAGAGAGATTGTGCGTGTATGGGAGAGAGTGCGTGTTTGGGGGAGGGAGAGTGCGCATGTATGGGAGGGAGAGAGAGTGTGCGTGAGTGGGAGAGAGAGAGAGAGAGAGAGTGTGCGTGTATGGGAGAGAGAGACTGCGTGTTTGGGGGAGAGAGAGTGTGTGTTTGTGTGGGAGAGAGAGAGAGAGGGTGTGCGTGTATGGGAGAGAGAGAGTGTGCGTGTGTGGGTCAGAGAGAGAGAGAGATTGCGTGTGTGGGAGAGAGTGAGAGAGAGAGAGTGTGCGTGTGTGGGAGAGAGAGAGAGAGTGTGCGTGTGTGGGAGAGAGAGAGAGTGTGCGTGTGTGGGAGAGAGAGAGAGAGAGTGCGTGTTTGGGGGAGAGAGAGAGAGTGTGCGTGTATGGGAGAGAGAGAGAGAGTGCGTGTTTGCGGGAGAGAGTGTGCGTGTATGGGAGAGAGAGAGAGTGCATGTTTGGGGGAGAGAGAGTGTGCGGGAGAGAGAGAGCGAGAGAGTGTGCATGTGTGGGAGAGAGAGAGTGTGCGTGTGCGGGAGAGAGAGAGCGACAGAGTGTGCATGTGTGGGAGAGAGAGGGAGAGTGTGCGTGTGTGGGAGAGAGAGTGCGCGTGTGTGGGAGAGAGTGTGCGTGTGTGGGGGAGAGAGAGAGAGAGAGAGTGCGTGTGTGGGAGAGAGAGTGAGAGTGTGCGTGTGTGGGATAGAGAGTGAGAGAGAGAGAGAGTGCGTGTGTGGGAGAGAGAGAGTGCGAGTTTGGGGGAGAGAGAGTCTGTGTTTGTGTGGAAGAGGGAGAGAGAGTGTGCGTGTATGGGAGAGAGAGAGGGTGTGCGTGTATGGGAGAGAGAGAGGGTGTGCGTGTATGGGAGAGAGAGGGTGTGCGTGTGTGGGGGAGAGATAGAGAGAGAGTGCGTGTTTGGGGGAGGGAGAGTGCACATGTATGGGAGGTAGAGAGAGTGCGCGTGTATGGGAGAGAGAGAGAGTGCGTGTTTGGGGGAGGGAGAGTGCGCATGTCTGGGAGGGAGAGAGAGTGTGCGTGTATGGGGGAGACAGAGAGAGAGAGTGTGTGTGAGTGGGAGAGAGAGAGAGTGTGCGTGTATGGGAGAGAGAGAGTGCATGTTTGGGGGAGAGAGAGTGTGTGTTTGTGTGGGAGAGAGAGAGTGTGTGCGTGCATGGGAGAGAGAGAGTGCGTGTGTGTCGGAGAGAGAGAGAGTGCGCGTGTGTGGGAGAGAGAGAGAGAGTGTGCGTGTGTGTGAGAGAGAGAGAGTGTGTGTGTGTATGGGAGATAGAGAGAGAGAGAGTGTGCTTGTGGGAGAGAGAGAGAGTGTGCGTGTATGGGAGAGAGAGAGTGCGTGTTTGGGGAGAGAGAGTGTGTACGTGTGTGGGAGAGAGAGAGAGTGTGCGTGTGTGGGAGAGAGAGAGAGTGTGCGTGTGTGGGAGAGAGAGAGAGTGTGTGCGTGTATGGGAGATAAAGAGAGAAGGTGTGCGTGTCTCGGAGAGAGAGAGAGTGTGCGTGTATGGGAGTGAGAGTGTGCGTGTGTGGGGGAGAGAGAGTGTGTGTTTGTGTGGGAGAGGGAGAGATAGTGTGCATGTATGGGAGAGAGAGTGTGCGTGTATGGGAGAGAGAGTGTGCGTGTGTGGGGGAGTGAGAGTGTGCGTGTGTGGGGGAGAGAGAGTGTGTGTTTGTGTGGGAGAGGGAGAGAGAGTGTGCGTGTATGGGAGAGAGAGTGTGCGTATATGGGAGAGACAGTGTGCGTGTGTGGGGGAGAGAAAGTGTGTGTGTGTGGGGGAGAGAAAGTGTGTGTGTGTGGGGGAGAGAAAGTGTGTGTGTTTGTGTGAATTCTAAACAAGCTCTCACACCTAACATGCATTATCTGGTCTAAAATGTCACCTCTTCTTTACACTGATAAAACCTTCAGTTCTCTCAGGATGTGACTTGAGGGGAATTCAGGGATTTACATATAGATATTAATCAGTTAAAATCTTCTAACTGATAAAAGATTTAACAGCGTCTTGGGTTTATTTAGTACATCCTCATCCATGGTGTGAACCTTTGATCTTTTACTTGTAAAGTCTGTGTCTGATGCTACCTCTCTCACTAACACCTGAAGAAGGACTGAGGCTCCGAAGCTTGTGCTTTCAAATAGACCTGTTGGACTATAACCTGGTCTTGCATGGTTTCTGACTTTGTCCACCCCAGTCCAACACCGGCACCTCCAGATCAGAGTTACATTGACTGCTTGGAGCAGACAGCCAGGATAGTTGGTCTTGATATCATTGTAAAATTCTGAGTCGTGCAGGTCATGCCCATAGTGTTGACTGCCTTAAGAATTGATGCAAACCTGCATAAGCAGAAAAATTTCCTCTCTGTCTGTGCAATTCAAAAACAAATTAAATAAAAGATTTAAGAAAAATGATTTACCTAATTTTGAGACTCAAATCAATGACTTTTGTATTAAAAATCCCATTAAGTACCCAATGGTTTATCCAAGCAGTGTGAAGTTTTCTTGCACAGGGCCTGAATAGAATGGGTGTGGTGCAAAGGTTCTCAAATCTTTTCACACTATGATCCCATTTTCTAACATCAAAATTGTCATGACCCTTCTGCTTGGACCCACTGAGCATCCATTTCAAGCTTTCATTGACCTTGGAGAGTTTGATACTGATATTCAATTCTAAAACTTGAAGAAGGATCCTATTTCATGGACATTCCTAGCCTAGCTGAGTCCCTAGTTCTACAACATAGAACATAGAATTGTACAGCACAGTATAGGCCCTTCGGCCCACAACGTTATGTCGAACTTGTACCCTAAACCTAAGCTCTATCTAACCTCCACCTCTACCTTACACTATCATCCATATGCCTATCTAATAGCCACTTAAATGCCACTAATGAAGCTGACTCCACTACCATCTCCGGCAAAGCATTCCACGCCCCAACCACTCTGAGTAAAGAATCTACCTCTGATGTGTCTCCTGTATCTACCTCCACTCACTTTAAAACTATGCCTGCTCATAATAGCTACCTCCACCCTAGGAAAAAGTCTCTGGCTTTCCACTCTACTTACACATCTGATAATTTTGTACACCTCTATCAATCACCTCTTATCCTTCATCATTCTAAAGAGAAAAGCCCTAGGTGTCTCAATCTTTCCTTGTAAGATCTTCCCTCCATTCCAGGCAACATCCTGGTAAATCTCCTCTGCACCTTTTCCAATGTTTCCACATCATTCCTGTAATGAGGTAACCAGCAATTGACACAATACTCCAGAAGTGGCCGAACCAGGCTTTTGTATAGCTGGAGCATAACTTCACAGCTCTTGAACTCATTCCCTCTGGTAATGAAAGCTAATACAGCACACACTTTCTGAACAACTCTATCCACCTGGTTGTTGGCTTTCATGGAAAAAGAATTTTATTTTATTTTGTTTTATAAGAATGTTATTATGTGTTTATACAATGAACTGAAACTTACACTTTTTTAGTATTTTTGTAGAGTTTGTCACTACGAGGCTGAACGGTCTCTCTTGCCATATCTTACCAAACTTACCACATTAGTTTTGTATGAAAGCCCGATGGCATCCCTCATGTCAGATTTCTGCCCCATCTTACCAAGTGCCAACAACTTGCCGCTCAGCAGCTAGCTCATGATTCACCAGCATCTTTTGTGTGTGTGCTGTCTTTAAAGGCCTGTTGTGCTCCTGGTTAAGCACTGCCAGTGTTGAACTGCCCTGCACAGTTGTTGAAATTTACTCTTGACATGGAAGACAGAGTAAATTGCTGTCCGACTTTGTCAGCAGGCTCCAGGAGGTCCTGCTGTGTCGGGTGGTGCACAAGCGAGGCTTTCTCTTTCCCCAGGAAAGGCCACAACACCAGATAGTACCTGGGTTCAAACGGTCTTACCCTCACTCTATTTCTGCTACTGAACCAACCTCCCAGCAAGTCTCATGCTCTACCTCTACCTATGGAGCGAGATGATCTCATATCAAGATGGACTTTGCTGCACTTATCACTCAATTCTGCCATATGTCTTGTTGTTGCCTGTGTCACTCAGATACCCAAGCCTGCAGCATGTTCTGCACTTGATCTGACCGTCCCCATCTCCCAACACCACTATCTCTGCATGCTCACTTGCTCAGATCACCTCCTCACCTACACCTAGAGTAATGGCAATAGTAATAGTGGTTTCCCCACCTCTGTCTTCCTTAATACCCACCGGTCTCCATTTATGAGGAAAACAGCCCACAGAGGGGCAGAAAAAGTCTTTAATGGTGGTGTGATGCCATCATTCTGCTTCTCCCCCTTTTATGAATGGATCCTGAACCTGACCACCCTGAGCAAGGCCTGGTCTGGTATTAGAGGCTGTACTGACATCCCGAGCTGTCCTTCCTGACTTGGCTGAGGCTTGCTGACAACTATGGTGAGCATCCTGTGTTAAGACAACAGTCACCTGAGCCTAGAATCTCTGCCTGAGGAGAAAAAAAGCAAAAAGGCAAGGCAAGGTAAAGCAGGATGCTATGAGCATCCAGGAAGGCTTAGAGAGAGTGGGTACGATGACAGCAAGCAAACAGCCCCAGCCCGTGAGCTGAGTATGTGTCCCTGAGCTCACAGTGCTCTTGCTGCAGTTTTACGATGAGAGTGCCAGTGCTACATGGAAGTGCAGAAGCATCCAGTAAGTGGATCGAGGATGCGCCGTGCTTCGAGGCTGGCACGTGTTAAATACCAATCTCCATGGACGAAGACTGTGTGTGCGCCTCGCGCCCGTGGAGCATGCCCTGAGATGTTCATGCAACATGGACATTGTTTGGAGCAAACAGCAAGCTGAACGTGGCCAAGATCTCACCCTTCCCTTGGTCGGGTTTATCCAATGTCTCGCTTACTTGGTAGTTTTGGTAAGACTCTGAATATTAAAGAGGTGAGTTATGGCATTGACAAGGCATTTAACGAACATAAATTTCTTTGTTTGTATCTCACTGCTGCCTACCGAGAACATAGCTAAGCCATTTGCGAAAAGTTGAAAATATGGAGCGAGATGATCTCATATCAAGATGGACTTTGCTGCACTTATCACTCAATTCTGCCATATGTCTTGTTGTTGCCTGTGTCACTCAGATACCCATGATATTCCACCTAGTAACTGAACTCATTTGTATTGGGCCATCACTGAAATCTGACAAACGATAAAGTAGAAAGTATAATTCTGTTGATTCTTTCCTTGAAAAGAGTTCTTGCAGATGTCCCTGCAATAACAACCAAAACAGAATCTCCCTGGTCCTCACAAACCATCCCACCAACCTTCGGATCCAATGTATCATCCTCTGACACTTCCGCCATCTGCAATCCGACCCCACCACCCAAGGCATTTTTCCATTCCCACCCTTGTCTGCCTTCCGGAGGGACCACTCTTTCCGCGACTCCCTTGTCCACTCCACACTCCCTTCCAGCCCCACCACACCCGGCACATTTCCCTGCAACTGCAGGAAGTGCTATACTTGCCCCCACACCTTCCCCCCTCACCCCCATCCCAGGCCCCAAGTAGACCTTCCGCATCAAACAGATGTGGTATACAGCATCCACTGTACCCGGTGTGGCCTCCTCTACATTGGGGAAACTAAACGGAGGTTTGGGGGCCACTTTGCAGAACACCTCCGCTCGGTTCACGACCAACAACTGCACCTCCCAGTCGCGAACCATTTCAACTCCCCCTCCCATTCCTTAGACAACATGTCCATCCTGGGCCTCCTGCAGTGCCACAATGATGCCACCTGTAGGTTGCAGGAACAGCAACTCATATTCTGCTTGGGAACCCTGCAGCCCAATGGTATCAATGTGGATTTCACAAGCTTCAAAATCTCCCCTCCCCCTACTGCATCCCAAAACTAGCCCAGCTCATCCCCGCCTCCATAACCGGTCCTTCCTCCCACCTATCCCCTCCTCCCACCTCAAGCCCCACCCTCATCTCCTACTAACTAACCTCATCCCGTCTCCTTGACATGTCCGTCTTCCCTGGACTGACCTATCCCCTCCCTACCTCCCCATCTACACTCACCTTTACTGGCTCCATCCCCACCACTTTAACTTGTCTGTCTCCTCTCCACCTATCTTCTCCTTTATCCATCTTCAATCCGCCTCCCCCTCTCTCCCTATTTATTTCAGAACCCCCTTCCCCTCCCTCATTTCTGATTAAGGGTCTTGGCCCGAAACGTCAGCTTTCCTGCTCCCAAGATGCTGCTTGGCCTGCTGTGTTCATCCAGCTCTACACCTATTATCTCTCGCAGATGCTTGTTTGAACTCGTGTTTCTGTGACTGAAAATAACCTCCCACCCTGTTAGATTTCCCTGAGATTATGAAGATTTCCTTGACAATCACAACTAATTACTCTGTTACAAAAATGTTTAGCATTAAGTCATGCAAACTAACTCATTCAAACTGTAAAGAGCTGGTGGTATTAATGCCAAAATTAATGTTATCATAAAAGTTGAGATAAATCTGAATTGTTTCATGCCTCAACAGAGACAATAATTTTTCTGGCCAAGATTAATGGATCAAAGTGTTAAATGTTCAAATAGCAACTTAATCAAAGTTTCTGCACAAACTGAAATTCAAAATTCTGTTGAATTGTTCCTTTGCAATGGCATTTTAAATTAACATAACATTAACTGCCATGTAACTGGTCGCCATTAATTCTGTAATCCAGTACAGAAAACTATTATTTCGATCCAGTTATACCTTCATGTCCAAAAAGTACAGGAATGTTATGGTCCAGAAGATTAAATGCGCTTTGTCTTTAATATCAATAAATGTGTATCTGTTCAGTGGTTGTAGTTTAGTCACATAATTCCCGTTTACTGGCTGATAATATTTGTCAACTCCATTCAGAACACAATATTTAGAAAGTTCAGCAAACTTGTTACTGTTATTTTTACACAGGTTTGAAAACTTATGTTTCTGCCTTCCACTGTAGTTTGAGAGCACTACTAAATTGAGCCAGTTCACGTCTGTGCAGTTGGTTATCGACATGAAATCAGAGTGGTAATGAGTAATGTCCGTCTTAGGAGACAGACGGTGTCACAAAATCAGAGAAAAAAGCAATCTAAACATCCCTACATCAGCAACACTGTGCCTTAACAATAGATACGGAAGAAAAGATATTTGATGGTGATTTGATTAGTGAGCTTTTGAGGTACGAAGAGGAAATTGGGGTATTTGAATTTTTCACACTTTTGTTACAAACAGACCTGGTGAAACTCTGTGACACTGCTAATTCAAACTTCCTCTCACTCACTCTTTCAAATAAGCTCAAAAAGTCATAAAAAATAGGATGAGGTATTTCACCTCTGCTTTGCCTTAAAATAAGATTACAGTTGAGCCAGCTATGGCCTTAATTACACTTTCCTTCTGCACTCTATAACTCTTGACTTGCTTGTTGATTGAAAATTTGGATATACTCAATGACGAGGCATTCAGAGCTCTCTGGGGAAGATGATTGCAGAGACTTAACAACACACAGGCAGCAAAATTTGTTCTCACTTACATCTTAAGTGGAAGACCTATATTTTTAAGCTGTACCCCCTACATTTAGATTCCCAGAAGGTGAAACATCCTGCCAGCATACATCCTGTCAATTCCCATCTGTTTCAATAAAATCACCTCTCATTCTTCTAAATGCCAATGAGCATAGTCCTAACCTGCTCAACCTTTCCTCACAAGACAAACTATCGGTTGGGAGCATCTTTTCAAATTACTTCCAATGCAGTTATATCCCTCCTTATGTCAGGAGACCAACATTCACAACATGCTTAAGGTGCAGTCTCAAGACCTTGTACAGCTGCAGCAAGTCTCCCCTACTTTTAAACCCATTATCATTGCAATTATTGCCAACATTCCCTTACCTTCCTAATTATCCACCATACCTGCGTGCTCACCTTTTGTGATTCATGTAGTAGACTTGTAGATCCCTCTGTACCACAATATTCAGCATCCTGTCTCTGCTTAGACATTATTCTGTATGGTATTCTTTCTGCCTGCCAAAGTGGACAACCATCATCCACTTAATTTAACCATATCACTTTACCAACCTCGTGTTCTTCACACTAATTGCTACCCTAATTAATTTTGTGTCATCCCCCAGTATATATGGCAACCAGGCACTTGGCCCCTTCATATGAGTTCATCCCTCTAGGTATCTTCTTATTACAGTTTGCTGACCCAAAAAAGAAACATTTACCCTACTCACTACTTTCTGTTAGTTAACCAATCCTCTATTCATTCTAGTATGTTACCCAAAACTCCATGAGCTCTCAACTTGCAAACAACATTTTATGTAACACTTTCTCAAATGCTTTCTAGAAATCCAAATGCTACCACATCTACTATTTCCTCATTATCCATTATGGTTGGTATACTCTCAAAAATAATTCTCACAAGTTTGTAAAAAACATTTCTCTTTCACAAAAAAAAACTGCTCCCTGATACACAGTTTGGATTCTGCTGGTTCCTCAGCTCCCAACATCAATACAGCCTTCATCCAAAAAGAGCTGAACCCCAGATGAGATGAGAGTGATTGACCTTAGCATCAGGCAGGAAATGGAAATGGTATTATCACTAGATTGTTATTCCAGGGACCCAGATAATATTCTGGGGACCCAGGTTTGAATCATGCCATCGCAGATGGTTGAATTTGAATTCGATAAATATCTGGAATTAAGAATCTAATGATGACCATAAATCCATTGTCAATTGTCAGAAAAACCCATCTGGCTCATTAATGTCCTTTGGGGAAGGAAACTGCCATCCGTACCTGGTCTGGCCTACATGAGACTCCAGACCCACAGCAATGTGATTTCCCTCTGGGCAATTTGAGATGGGCAGTAACTGCTGCCTAGCCAGCAATGCCCTTGTCTTGTAAATGAATTTTTAAAAATTGACCAAGTGGTGTTAAGGGCCCCTAAAAATTAACTGAGCTGCATGGGAATTGTGGGAGTAACTCCCTAGTATTTGGAGTCATACCTAACAAAAGATAGTTGGTTGCAACTGTTGGAGATCAATCACTGCTGGTTAGCCCCAGTCCCAACCATCTCCAGCTACTTCATCAAGAATCATGAGGTCACAATTAAGAATCCTCATTGCACAACCATCAATGTTCAGTACCATTCATGATTCCTCAGAAACTGAAGCAGTCCGTATGTAAATGCAGTAAGACCTGGAGAGTGTTCAGACCTTAACCTGGCATTAATGAGGACATCAATCGATTAAGTGAAGCAAGTCAAGTAAAACATATCAATTCCATCAACACCACCTTCCATGTGACGTTACTTCTGAGGCGTGGTGCAAGATCACCAGTGATGCTTTTTATGACCAAGGACACAGTTACATTCTGGTGACTGAATGTTCCACCAATTGCCCTTTGGTGTGACCAGCACACTGGTGTAACAGTTATTGACATATAGACCGCACATTCAGCATGTTCATTGTTTTGCAACAAATTGTGTTCCACAACACTGTGCAGTACATTAGTGCACCCTTCTCAGCATTTGCAAGAGTAATTGGGGGGTTAACATTTTACCTCCTCTCTTCACTGCCCTCAGTTGAAGCATCTCACAGAATGCACTATTGAAAGATGAAATCTGTGATTGTAAAGCATCTTGCCAAGATTCTCCACACCTAAGTGCTACTAAATAGGGCAATGGTTTACCTTCACTGATAGCTCTCATGCTTCAAAGGCAGATCCAAAAAATTCTTTTCTCTAACATTCTCACCATCCACCCATGTGTGCACGATGCATTATTTGAAAGAAGGGAGAAAATGGCACAAGACTATAATCAACAAGCTTGCAGACAGTCACACTAACTTGAAACTGGATAGATCGTAAGAGTTTGTGATTTTCAAATAAACACATCGCTTCATACAAAAATATATTGTTATGTCTAACCTTTTGGCATTAGAAGAGGCAATAATCATATCTTGCAAAGAAACAGATGAAACATCCAAACTGTGTATCATCAGCTACACTGGAAGATGACTCAGATATTGAAGTTGTTGTGTCAGACAACAGCCGTACATCTCAATGAATCATACATATTTAGCTGTATGACAAATAGAATACTGCGGACAGAAACTGCATAAGGAATAGATCTGGCCGTGTCATACATCCACCAGGTATAATCTGGATGTATGGATTCAGTGCATCACTTACACCCCTGTATATGTTATTGGAAAAAGAAGTTCCATTCCCCAAAACGAAAAAGGGGATGTCGTATTATGCCACAGATTCCAGACTAGATAAGCCTGTGATTTTAGGACAGTTACATGACATTATGACATGTGATTGTCTGGCATAAAGGTATCCACTTCATCCTCAGACACTCCTCTGTGTGATAGAGTAGTTGAGTAAGTTATGTATGTGTATCACACAATAACATCAGTAAGCACAGAATTCAGGCCGTGTGTTGAAACATGATAAGGTACTGGACTGACCTATCCCCTCCCTACCTCCCCACCTATACTCTCCTCTCCACCTATCTTCTTTTCTCTCCATCTTCGGTCCGCCTCCCCCTCTCTCCCTATTTATTCCAGAACCCTCACCCCATCCCCCTCTCTGATGAAGGGTCTAGGCCCGAAACGTCAGCTTTTGTGCTCCTGAGATGCTGCTTGGCCTGCTGTGTTCATCCAGCTCCACATTTTATTATCAAGGTAGTAATGTAAATAGCATTGTTAGTAATCTTTGAGACATCTGACTCAACAAGAACTCGACTCTCTCTAATATATGCTATATGGACTAACATTAAAAAAAAACACAAAGTACATCACTCACCCATTTCAAAACACTAAGATACAGAACATGAAATCCTGGGGATTGCTCAGCCTTTAGTTCCATTAGTTTAACCATTACATTTTCTGTAGTTAAGGTGACAGTTTCAAGTTCTTCCAACCCTCTTCCCCCCAATCCTCAACTGATTGTGGGATGCTCCTTGTGTCTTCTATAGAATGTCACCAAATACCAATTCAAGATTTCCAACATTTCATTGTTTCCTGTCATCAGCTCCCCAGTTTCACCCCATTAGATTAGAACATTCTCTTCAGCTACTCTTTTCCTTTTAATATGTTTAAAGAAACTATGCCCTTTTCTGTCTACCTAGCTTTCTCTCATATTCTAAATTCTCCCTTCTTTTCTTTAATTTTTTCTAGTTTATGACATTTGACTAATCTTCTCATCCCTAATCTCCGAGGTACTTTATACATTCACTTTTGATTTACTAATATCCTTAGATAGCCTCAGATTGGGAAGCTTTCTCATAGAGTCTTTCTTTTCGAATGGAATACATCATTGTTGAAAATTATGAGATACCTGCTTAAATATCTATTGCTGCTTCTGTTCTGTCTGAGTGTTAAGCGATTTTTGAGTCCACTTCTCTAACGCTGTCTCTTGTCTGATTGTAATGTCAGTAAAAATAAACTTATGAGATGGTTAACAATTTTCAAGTCAGTAAACTGCAGCTTGTACCAAATAAACGCATCATGAGTCACGAGGAGTGGTAATTATGTTTTGTGAGCGACTTGACAAAGTCTGGACCTTCCACTAGGCGGCACTTTATTTCAGTTCCATTGTGTGAAACTGATTAAAATAGTTTGAAAGTTTGGCGGCAATTTAAATGCACATTACATGTCTGATGTCTCTCCACAAATGCTACCAGACCTTCTGAGCTTTTCCAGCTATTTCTGTTTTTGTTTATGATTTCCAGCATCCACAATTACTTCAGTTTTTATTAAAACTAACCACTAGTGCGAGGTTCTGCTAACTTTACTGCACAAAAAGATCTAAAATGTAGATTTTAAAGTCTATTTGCAGTTTTTCAAAATTGAGTTATACAATGGTGATGGATTCACATGGTAATTAAAAATGCTTATTTTGTAATAAATCCATTTTTGACTATTAATAAACTGCATCAGGTTACCACGCTTAAATAGATCAAGGAATATTTTTAATGCATTTTTTAAAATACAACTTAAAATACTGCTGATTATGCTGGTTCATGAGAGATAATTGGCAATATACAAAAAAATTTGAGTGGATGCCTGAACAATAAGGAGCTCTTAAAATATTTGATTTTGAGTGTGATTTACACCCGGACCCCTGAATTCACTTAACTTCCATTACTACAGTAAAACACCTCTGTTCCTCTCCAAAACCGCTGATAACTTTATGAGATTCTTGTGTCCTGTTAACCGGATCTGTATTATGTAGAAAGGTCTATAACTCTGTGCTGTTAATTAGAATATCACTGAATGACAAAAACAGTTCTAACATTCAACTAATTTATAGACCTAAAAAGCAAGGTCATGATGTGGTAGAAAAATGTCAGCAACTGAGTATGTTGTCAAAAATATATCTAATTGTGACAAGAACTTTGATGCCTTGCACGGTTTGAGAATATTTTATTTACGTAGAGAAACAACTTCTTCTTACTGGACTGTTTTTCATACTATTGCCCAAAGATAGAATTAAAGAAAGGAGGAAATGAATCATTAAAACTGAACATTTGAGGAAGAACACTAGTTGGGGTTTATTCAGCTTATGCACCTTCACCTTTCTTCTTCTGGAGTGACAGATTCCTTTTCTTTGCTATTTGTACTGATATTATAACATCCTGCACAAAGAACACATTATGACTGAATATAAATGTCAACCAAAGTTAGTCTTTATCTGCATCTGTCTAGAATTTGTTCTTAAACCTGCGATGTTTTTCTTCAGGTTTCCTGTCTTCCCCACACACTTAACAGTCGACTCACTGAAACTACCATGAAGTCCAGATTCAGGCTAAAAAGCCGACTGAAGTTTTCGGGGGCTTTTCTTCATTAGCCTTTGCTTTCAAAAGAATATTTCCAGACACAAATAAACAGAAATTCTCCGCATCGACAAACACATAGAAACACATTGATTTCCTTTTGAAAGTAAACACCGCAATTCCAACAAAAGTTTCATTGTTGATACCCTGTAATTTACATTTACATTCTAAAAGTTGAAATGTTTAAAAACATTTTCAAAAACACATAGTTGTTTGATTCTGAGCCTGAAGGTAAGAAAAAATATTGTACTCACCACCCTCTGTAATTTGTGACCCAAAAATATTAGAGATTCAGCAGATTCTGATCAATCTTTGGCATTAAATTGCCAGAGGTCTAAAATCGTCTTCCCGTGGTTAGCATGGCTGAACATGAACAAACTTCAAGTTCTTACTCTCAGATTAATAACTATCAAATGGGGAAGGCAGGCTCACTTTGAGGTGCTCAAGTTGTGCAACAGGTTTCAATAAGCCAAATGTGGAACAGGCAGAGTGCACCAGTTACTATAAAATGATGCCTACACAGAAAACCCAGTTACAGCATAACGGTAGATTTTACCATGAGCTCCAACACAAAACAAAATCTTTGTTCCTTCAAACACATGTAATGTGCCTAGCTTCCTTTTCCAAAAAAGGCTTTATGAAAATTTTAATGTTCAGAAATAGAAGTAAAAACAAGAAACCAAAATTTCAGCTTTATTGACCTCAAAGTCTGAACACAACTTCAAAATTATTATGCGGGGAATGTTCGATTAAGAAATGAAGAATGTTTCACTCACCGTGTTCTGTACTTTATGGCATGGAATATTCAAAAGCCCAACAAGAACACATCACCTAGCTCATGCTGCTACAGTGCAAGTTCTGAAACCCTCATCAAATATTTTTTCTTTGCTACTAGCTTTCAACTGCTTCCTGTTGCAGCAGCTTCCCCAATTTTTTAGATGGTCCTTTCCCCTACTTCACCCTTTCAATTTTTTTTAACCAAAATTTGAACTGCATTTCTTTGCAGTTAATTCTAAGGACTCCCACCAACAACCCCCCACCCGTCCCCCCTCCCAAAGTTGGGTTGTGGCGCTTCGGGTAATGATGGTATCAGCATTGGAGATGGAATATTTTCTTGCTCTTCTACAAAGATATTAGCAAGATATTCACTTGTGGGTGAAGTTGAGATTGACCAAATACTAATGGTCAATAGTACCTTTCATTGAAAAATTGTATCTAATCATGAGATGTGAAATTTGTGAAGCTTCTGTGCGACATGGGAGAATCAGGACATTTCTTGCCATGCACTTCAGACACAACGTATATCGAGATACCTTAAGTTGAGCTTGTTGTTTCTTAGCTTAAGGAGTCACAGCAAAACATAAGGGAGAATTTCTGTGCAAATCAGTTCCAGGAGCTGATCATGCTGTAGCTATTTATAGGAACTGTGTGTCCAATGGGCAGTGCCAGAGTCCTCTCAGTGCAGCATTGCCTGAAACTGACTACCAGTAAAAGTAATATCACGGAGACTGTAACCTTTCACATATCCATGAAACTATGGAACAAATAATTTCACAGTGGGAACAGTCTAGTTTAGAAATTGCATGGTTGCAGAGGCTTCAATAGCCAGGGAAATAGATATGCATTTCTGCAACTACCAATGCAAATCCTGCAAGGTGTGTTGTTGCCTCAGTGCTAGAATGTATAATCTTTGCAAGGTAAATCGTGTTTAACTAATTTATTAGAGTTCTTTGAAGAAGTAAGATGTGCTGTAGATAAAGGGGAACTGGTGGATGTACCGCACATATATTTCCAAAAGGCATTTGATAAGTTTCTGAATCAAAGGTTACCGCAAAAAATAACAACGTGTGGTGTGAGGAAGTACCATTTGGCATGGACAGAAGATTGGCTAGCTAACAGGAAACAGAGGGTAGGAATAAATTGGTCATATTCTGGATGACAAGATAAAATGATGGTGTACCACAGAGATCAGTACTTGGGTCTCAACATTTTGAAATTTATGTAAATTACTTGGATGATGGCCTGAACATATGGTTATTACATTTGCTGATGATACAAAGATAGGTGAAAAAATAAGTTGTGAAGAGGATATAAGAAAGCTGCAAAGGGATAGAGTAAGTGGGAGGGCAAAGATATGACAAAACGAGCATAATGTGGGAAGTGTGAAATTGTCCATTTTAGCAGGAAGAAAAAAAACTAAACATATTATTAAAATGTTGAGAAGTATCAGATTTAAAATGAAGAGGGAGCTGGAAGTCCTCATGAATGAATCACAGAATGTTAGCATGCTGGTACAGCAAGTGATTAGAAAGCTATTGGAATTACATCGTTTATTAAAATGGGAACTGGAGACAAAGTAGAAAGTTATGCCTCAGCTACATAGGCTGTTAGTGAGATCCATCTGAAGTATTGTGCACAGTACTGGTCTCTATACTCAAGGAAGAATGGAAATCCTTTGGAAGCAATTCACAGGAGATTTACTGGACTGATCCCTGGACAGGTTTTCTTATGAGTAAAGATTGGACAGTCTATGCTTATATTCGTTGCAGTTTAGAGAAGTCAGAGGTGACTTAATTGAAATAAGTAAAATTCTGAAGAACCATAATAGTATGTAGGTAAAAAAGATGTTTTGCCCTTGTGGAGGACCTACGTCAGGATTAAGTGACTTTTGTGATGTAATATTTATTGCCAGGGTCTTTAAATGGTCTGCCTCAGTGAATTGTGAGACCCAGTCTCAGTTATATTGGAGAAAGCAAGGCACTCTACCTAAAAATGTACAATGAGACCCAGCTGAAGGTTCAGAAATCCACTAATCTGTTGAGTCAGATGATTTCAAGGAAAAATATTGCTTGCTTAACATCTCATGTTAATTTCACAATATTAATTTACACAAGTTTGAGATTTCAATTACTTTCAGTTTCTGACATTGATACTTTAATGGTCTCAATGATTGGTCCTTCTATTGGTTTGTAGTAATGTAAGTTTTGCTTTAGTAAAGTGAACGATAACATATAAATGGTTATCTAAAAATGCTTTTATCGTAAATAAAGTTGTCACTACGGATTTCATGACCTCTCTGTAGTGAATAGACGATTCCTATAAATAGTCTTGGAGATATGAAGGACCATGATGACGGATAGAGTGTGGCATGGGCATGGGCAGCATGAGTGGGTATGGCATGGGTGAAAGCCTGGCAGGGGATTCATGAGGAGGACCTTTGGTCTTACATTTGAAATTATTCCATCATACAAACTATAGTTCACAACATCTCTGAGGTGTCATAAAATGCAAGTCATTTAAAAGCCAACCCATCTCCATAATGATTGCAGAGGACTACGATTATACCTATCCCAACAATGTAGTTTGGCCAGGTGGAGAATGCAGGGAGCAGACTTGCAAAGAAAAGCCACCCCCTTAAGAGGCAATCCTGGAAATTGAAAACCCTGAAAATGGGATTTAACATCTTGAACTTGTGACCTATGCATCATTTCTACAGGAGTCCTAAGACATCTTGATTTAATGGGCTGAATCTCATGTTTTTTTGACTGAGTCCAAGTTGCATTTTGTGTTTTCTTGCCTCATCTTACCAAAATACCTCATTAATTACTGATCACACATACATCCCTGGTGGCTCTTGCATTTAATTTCTTTTTCATCCTAAAAAAACACTATTCCTGAAATTACCTCAAAAGTAGTGATCTCAGGATTATGACCCGTGCCACGTGATAGTCAGAATAGAAATGATAAGACATGTTAGATAAATATGTGGCTGAAACGATGGTGTCAGGGTGACGGTTTCAGTTTCCTGGGGCATTGGGACTGGTTTGGAGAGAGGTGGGACCTGTACAAAGCAGACGGGTTACACCTGGGCAGGGCTACGACTGATGTCCCAGGGACAGTGTATGCTAGAGTAGTTGGGAGGGTTTAAACTAATGTGCCAGGGTGTTGGGAACCTAGGTCAGGGGCCAGAGAAGGAGGGAGCAAGGATAAAATCGAAAGACGGAAGAGGGGATAAGAGAAGTGATAGGCAGAGAAACCAAGGACAAGATTCAAATAGAGATATTGAGAATAATAAGAGCAAGACAAACAATGTTAAAGATGAGCTTAAAGGCTTAATGTCTAGATGCACGGAGCATTTGCAATAAAGTGGATGAACTAATCACACAGATAGATGTAAATAGGTATGCTATCATTGGGATTACAGAGACGTGGCTGCAGGGTGACCAGGGATGGAAACTGCATGTCCAAGGGTTTTCAGTATTTGGGAAGGACAGGCAACAAGGAAAAGGTAATGGAACAGCATTGCTGATTAAAGAGGATATTAATACAATAGGGAGAAAGGATATTAGCTCGGACAATGTTGAGTCTGTATGGGTCAAGCTGAGAAATACAATGGGACAAAAAATATTAGTGGGTGTCATATATAGATGCCCAAACTACATTAGTGATGTTGGAATGGCATTAAACAGGAAATTAGAGATGCATATGATAAGGGAATATTGGTGATCATGGGTGATTTTAATCTGTACATAAGTTGGACACAATGCCATAGAGGAGGAATTCCTAGAGCACATACAGGATGGTTCTCTTGTCCAATATATGGGGGAAGCAACAAGAGAGCAAGCTGTCTGAGACTGGGTACTGCGTAATGAGAAGGGAATCATTACCAATCTAGCTCTGTGAGACTCCTTCGGGAAAAGTGACCTTAACATGATAGAAGTTTTTGTCAAGATGGAAAGTGAAGTAGTTGATACAGAGACTAGGGTGCTGAATCTTAATGTAGGAAAGTATAAAGTGTAAGTGGGCCTTGATAAATTGTGGGGAGTTACTTATCGGGATGACGGTGGATAGACAATGACAAACATTTAAGGAATGTATGTGGGAACTGAAACAACTGTTTATTCCTGCCTGGCAAAAAAGCAAAATGGGTAAGTGGGCAATCTACGGTTTACAAAGGAAAGTAGAGACAGTCCAATCCAAGGAAGAAGCACACAGATTGGCCAAGGGACATAATATGTCTGAGAATTTAGAGCAGTTTAAATTCAGCAAAGAAGGACCAAGGGATTGATTAAGAAGGGGAAAATATACAGTACAAAAGTAAGTTTGCAGGGAACATAAAGACTGACACTCAGAGTTTCTGTAGGTACGTGAAGAGAAAGAGATTGGTAAGAGAAATGTAGCTCCCCTACAGACAGAAATGGCGGCAGGTATAATAGGGCACAAAGAAATGGCTGAGCAACTGAATACATACTTTGTTTCTATCTTCACAAAAGAGGAGACAAATTAGATACCAGTATTGTTGATGGATGCAAGATTTAGTGAGAGGGAAGAATTGAGGGAGATTTATATTAGTAGAGAAATGATGCTGGGAAATGGTTGTAATTGAAGACGGATAAATCCCCAGGGCCTGATAATCTACATCCCAGAGTACTTAAGGAAGTGACTCTAGAAATAATGGATGCATTGGCGGTTATCTTCCAGGATTCTACAGACTCTGGAACAATCCCTGCAGATTGGAGAGTAGCTAATATTACTCCAATATTCAGAGAGGTAGAGAGAGAACAGTGAAATATAGATCAGTAAGCTTAACATTGGCATTGGGGGAAGTTCTCAAATCCATTATCAACGATTTATAGTGGAGCATTTAGAAAGCAATGACACGCTCAGACTGAGTCAGCGCATATTAATGAAGGGGAAATCATACTTGACAAATCTGTTGAAATGGTATATTTGGACTGTCAGAGAGCATTGAAAAAGTCCTGTATAAGAGGTTACTGTGCAAGATTAAAGCACATGGGATCGGGGAAGTGTATTGAGATGGATAGAAAACTGATTGGCAGAGACAAAACAAAGAGTAGGAATTAATCGGTCCTTTTCAAATTGGCAGGCAGTAAAATAGTGGATGCTACAGGAATCAGTGCTGGCACCCAGCTATTCACAATATAGATTAATGATTTAGATGAGGGAACAAAATGTAACATCTCAAAGTTTGCAGATGATACCAAGCTAAATGGAATGGTGAACTGTGATGAGGATGCAAATATCCTTCAGCATGATCTGGACACAGTTGGGTGATTGGGTAAATCAATGGCAGATGCTGTATAATTTGGATAAATGGAAGGTTATTCAATTTGGAAACAAAAACAAGAAGGCAGGTTACTACCTGAATGGCTGTAAATTGGGAGAGGGAGTGTGCAGTGGGACCTGGGTGTCCTTGTGCACCAGTTGCTGAAGGTAATAATGTAGGTGCAGCAGGCAGGAAAGAAGGCAAATGGTATGTTGGCCTTCATTGTGAGAGGTTTCGTGTACAGGAGCAGGGATGTGTTGTTGCAGTTGTACAGGGCCTTGGTGAGACCACACCTGGAATATTGTGTGCAGTTTTGGTCTCCTTTGCTGAAGAAGGATGCTTTTGCTCTCGAGGGAGGGCAGCAAAGGTTTACCAGGCTGATTCCGGGGATGGCGGGTCTGACTTATGAAGACAGTTTGACACAATTAGGACAATTTTTGTTGGAGTTCAGATGAATTGGGGGGGATTTCATAGAGACTTGTAAATTTCTAACAGGGTAGATGCAGGGAGGATGTTCCCGATTGTGGGTGTGTCCAGAACCAGGGATCACAGTGTGAGGATTCAGGGTAGACTACTTAAAACAGAGGTGTGGAGACTTTTCTTCACACAAACAGAGGTGAACCTGTGGAATTCATTACCACAGGAAGTAGTTGATGCCAAAACATTGAATGTACTCAAGAGGCAGCTAGATATAGCACTTGGGGTGAATGGAATCAGAGATTATGAGGAGAAAGTAGGATTAGGCTGTTGAGTTAGACGATCAGCTGAATGGCTTCCTTCTGCTCTTATCTTCTATGATTTTTTTTCTTTATTCATTCAAGGATGAGGATGTCTGTCATTCGCTAAGTAGTGTTTATTGCCCATCCCTAATTGCCCAGGAGGCAGCTAAGAGTCAACCACATTGCTGTGGGTCGGGAGTCACATGTAGGCCAGACTAGGTAAGGATGGCAGTTTCCTTCCTTAAAGGAAATTAGTGAACCAGATGGGTTTTTTTCCCCCAACAATCGACAATGGATTCACAGTTATCATTAGCCTCTTAATTTGTTGGATTCAGATTCCACCATCTGCCATGGCAGGATTCGAAACCAGGTCCCCAGAACATTATCTGGGTCTTTGGATTAGCAGTCCAGCAATAATACCACTAGGCCATCGCCTCCCCTCTAACATGTTTCTGTGTTTCTATGGTTAACTGCCCACTCAAGAATGTCTGCCAAAACACTTGAGGCCCAGCCCTGGCACCATCTGTATCAATCTGCAGCAGCTCTGCATGGTTCTAGACACTCGTCCTGGACATGGCAGTCAGGGGGATATTGGTGCCCCACTTTGTGGGCAAAATCCATGAGGTCCTGCGAGACCAGGTTGTACCAATGTGGGGCTTCCTCCTTCCCCAGAAACAACAAGCGGTCAGAGTAGTCTCAGCCAACTGCAGGAATGCCCAGCAATGTTGAAGAAGATCAGTGACCTTCAGCATTCAACAGCATAAGTGCCATAAACTTCTCTCTGATACCTCACACTCACTAAATCTCTGCTACTGCACCCACCTCCCACCAAGGTTCATCCTCTACCTCTCTCAATAATATCTACAACAATTTCCCCACTCACTATCACTCACCCCAAAACCCAACTGTCCCTGCATGCTCTCCATGCTACCTCCTCACTGCTTGGGACCCCTTTCCACCTACACAAACGGTAATAGCTGTCTCACCCAATCAATCTCCTGAAGTGCTGCCTCTTTCTGGTTCCATTGGAAAATCAGTCTACAGTGGGCAAAAAGAGTTAAATGGGTGGGGCCTGCCAGTCCTTCACTCCTTACAAGGAGAACATCCTGGCCCTGAGCAGACCTAGGACTGGTACTGGAGGCTGCCCTTGACTTACAAGGCTGGGAGCCCCTGATGAAGGCTATCTCTCTTAACTGGGGCCAGCAAACAAGCTTTCTGGCTTTCTATCTGTGGCAAACAACATGGCAAGATAGCAGTAATATGAGCCTGCTATCTCTGGTAAAAAATAGACAAGGCAATGCAAGGCAAGGATACAGTGATAATAAAATGTGAGGCTGGATGAACACAGCAGGACAAGCAGCATCTCAGGAGCACAAAAGCTGACATTTTGGGTCTAGACCCTTCATCAGAGAGGTGCTCCTGAGATGCTGCTTGGCCTGCTGTGTTCATCCAGCCTCACATTTTATTATCTTGGATTCTCCAGCATCTGCAGTTCCCATTATCAAGGATACAGTGAGCCAGGTTGGCTCAGAGTAAGCGAGTGCTATGAGAGCAAGTGAGGAGCCCAAAGATACAACCTGGTTCACTTGATGAGCTGGGTGTGTGTCCCTAAGCCTTGGTGCAACATTACAATGATGGTTGCTGGTACAGCTCGAGAAACACTGAAGTACAGAAACATCATGGAACCATAGAGTCATATAGCACAGACGCAAACCCTTTGGTCCAACCAGTCCGTGCAAACCGTAATCCCAAACTAAACTGGTCCCATTTGGGCACATATACCTCCAAACATTTCTTATTCATGTGCTTATCTAAATGTTTTTAAATGTTGTAACTAAACTATCAGTTCCTCTGGATGTTCATTGCACGCCCAAGCCACTCCCTGTGTAAAATAATAGTCTCTCATGTCTTTCTTATATCTTTCTCCTCTTGCATTAAAAGTATTGCCCCATGTCTTGAAATCTCCCATCCTAGGGAAAAGACACCTGCCATTCAGCTTAGCTATAACCCTCATTATTTTATAAATCTCTACGATGCCACCTCTCAACTTCCAATGCTCCAGTGAAGAAAGTCCCAGCCTATCCAGGTTTTCATTATAATTCAAACCCTCCAGCACCAGCAACTTTTTTGAACGTTCCCTAATTTGGTTATATCCTTCCTGTAGCAGAGCCTCACCAAAATCCTGTAAAATCTCAACATCACACCCCAATTCCTATACTCAATGATCTGAGCAATGAAGGCAAATGTGTTGAACAGCCTCCTAACCACCCTGTCTATCTGTGATGCCACTTTCAAAGAACTGTGTACCTGAACCCCCAGGTCTCTCTGTTGAACAACACTACTCAGGGCCCTACCACTAACTGTATAAGTCCTGCAGTTGTTTGTTTTATTAAAATGCAACACCAAATTAAACTCTACCAGTTCTCAGCCCATTGGTCCATTTGATCAGGATCCAATTATAATCTTAGATAACTTTCTTCACTGTCAACTATACCACTAATTTTGGTGTCATCCACAAACTTACTAGCCATGCCTCCTAAATTTCCAAACAATCATTTATATAAATTACAAAAGTGGACCCACCACCGATCCCTGTGGAATACCATGGGTCACAGACCTCCAATCTGAAAAGCAACCCTCTTTCTCCTACTATAATAAGAGATAACAAGGTGTAGAGCTGGATGAACACAGCAGGCCAAGCAGCATCAGAAGAGAATGTCAGCCTTCCTGCTTCTCTGATATACCTTATTATCTCAGATTCTCCAGCATCTGTCGTTCTATTATCTCTGTCTCCTACTGTCAAGCCAATGTAGCATTTTGTAAGTACACTGGCAGTGAAGTATGAGCTTTCATAAAGCTGGCACTTGTCAGATACCCAAGCCCTTAGATGTGGTATGCATATGACCTGTGCCTGTGGAGTGTGCCCAGTTTCCAATGTGGAGATCATTTATAGCAATGCAATGAGCTGAATCTGCTGGAGGCTTGCTCTGGTTTCTTTGTCAAGATCTCTTGAAGTCTAGTGTGTTTGGCTAGCTTGGTAAGATGGTACGCTAAATATTAATGAGGTGGGTCGCATCATTAACAAGGTATTTACCAAGTGTAGTCCTCGTCAGGTGGCATCTTGTCGCTGTCTAATGAGAGTCTCACCATACTGTGTGATAAGCTTAAAAGATGGAGCAGGATGATCTCAATGTTGAGAGATAATGGGAACTGCAGATGCTGGAGAATCCAAGATAATAAAATGTGAGGCTGGATGAATACAGCAGCCCAAGCAGCATCTCAGGAGCACAAAAGCTGATGTTTCGGGCCTAGACCCTTCATCAGAGAGGGGGATGGGGTGAGGGTTCTGGAATAAATAGGGAGAGAGGGGGAGGCGGACCGAAGCTGGAGAGAAAAGAAGATAGGTGGAGAGAGTATAGGTGGGGAGGTAGGGAGGGGATAGGTCAGTCCAGGGAAGACGGACAGGTCAAGGAGGTGGGATGAGGTTAGTAGGTAGATGGGGGTGCGGCTTGGGGTGGGAGGAAGGGATGGGTGAGAGGAAGAACAGGTGAGGGAGGTAGAGACAGGTTGGACTGGTTTTGGGATGCAGTGGGTGGAGGGGAAGAGCTGGGCTGGTTGTGTGGTGCAATGGGGGGAGGGGACAAACTGGGCTGGTTTAGGGATGCAGTTGGGGAAGGGGAGATTTTGAAACTGGTGAAGTCCACATTGATACCATTAGGCTGCAGGGTTCCCAGGCGGAATATGAGTTGCTGTTCCTGCAACCTTCGGGTGGCATCATTGTGGCACTGCAGGAGGCCCATGATGGACATGTCATCTAAAGAATGGGAGGGGGAGTGGAAATGGTTTGCGACTGGGAGGTGCAGTTGTTTGTTGCGAACTGATGTCCATTTCAAGCCCACCGACTCCCACAGCTACCTAGAATACACTTCCTCCCACCCACCCTCCTGCAAAAATTCCATCCCCTATTCCCAATTCCTCCGCCTCCGCCGCATGCTGCTCCCACGATAAGACATTCCACTCCCGCACATCCTAGATGTCCAAGTTCTTCAAGGACCGCAACTTTCCCCCCACAGTGATCGAGAATGCCCTTGACCGCGTCTCCTGCGTTTCCCGCAACACATCCCTCACACCCCGCCCCCGCCACAACTGCCCTAAGAGGATCCCCCTCGTTCTCACACACCACCTCACCAACCTCCGGATACAACGCATCATCCTCCGACACTTCCGCCATCTACAATCCGACCCCACCACTCAAGATATTTTTCCATCCCCACCCCTGTCTGCTTTCCGGAGCGACCACTCTCTCCGTGACTCCCTTGTTCGCTCCACACTGCCCTCCAACCCCACCACACCCGGCACCTTCCCCTGCAACCGCAGGAAATGCTACACTTGCCCCCACACCTCCTCCCTCACCCCTATCCCAGGCCCCAAGATGACATTCCACATTAAGCAGAGGTTCACCTGCACATCTGCCAATGTGGTATACTGCATCCACTGTACCCGGTGTGGCTTCCTCTACATTGGGGAAACCAAGCGGAGGCTTGGAGACCGCTTTGCAGAACACCTCCGCTCAGTTCGCAACAAACAACTGCACCTCCCAGTCGCAAACCATTTCCACTCCCCCTCCCATTCTTTAGATGACATGTCCATCATGGGCCTCCTGCAGTGCCACAATGATGCCACCCGTAGGTTGCAGGAACAGCAACTCATATTCCGCCTGGGAACCCTGCAGCCTATTTGTATCAATGTGGACTTCACCAGTTTCAAAATCTCCCCTTCCCCAACTGCATCCCTAAACCAGCCCAGTTTGTCCCCTCCCCCAACTGCACCACACAACCAGCCCAGTTCTTCCCCTCCACCCACTGCATCCCAAAACCAGTCCAACCTGTCTCTACCTCCCTAACCTGTTCTTCCTCTCACCCATCCCTTCCTCCCACCCCAAGCCGCACCTCCATCTACCTACTAACCTCATCCCACCTCCTTGACCTGTCTGTCTTCCCTGGACTGACCTATCCCCTCCCTACCTCCCCACCTATACTCTCTCCACCTATCTTCTTTTCTCTCCATCTTCGGTCCGCCTCCCCCTCTCTCCCTATTTATTCCAGAACCCTCACCCCATCCCCCTCTCTGATGAAGGGTCTAGGCCCGAAACGTCAGCTTTTGTGCTCCTGAGATGCTGCTTTGCCTGCTGTGTTCATCCAGCTTCACATTTTATGATCTCAATGTTGATATGGGTCTCACTGCATGTGTTTCCCAATTCTGCCATACATTTCAACATATTCCACATTGTGCAGGCCTCTATATGATTTCACCTGGCAAAAATGCAGGGCAACACTCACAAACAAATTATCGGTGACTTAGAGTTAAGAATAGTTCCACACAACAATTCTGCATTCCAAAATAGGAAGCAATATGAGTTGAAAATTTTATGACCTCCAGCACCAAGTCTTTGAGAGACAGAATCAAGCATAAAATAACAATCATTCATTCTGCATCTGTTCTTTAAACAAGTTGGATGACAGCTACCTCACAGCACCAGGGACCCAGGTTCGAATCCACCTTTGAGCGACGGTCTATGTGGAGTTTGCTCGTCTCCCTGTGTCTGCGTTGGTGTCCTCTGAGCATTCTGGTTTTTGCCCACAGTCCAAACATATGCAGGTTAGGTGCATTGGCCATGCTAAATTATCCTGCAGTGTTCAGGGATATGCAGTTTAGTTGGATTAGCCATGGGGAATATGGGGTTAGGGGAATGGGTGGGATGTTCCCTGGAGGGTCAGTGCAGACTCAATGTTCTGAATAGCTTCTTTTCACACTGTAGGGATTCTATGAAGTCTTGGCTTTTTTAATTAATCAACAATTCTAAATCATTCAGTGTTGCCAAATTACTTAGCACTGTAAAGAGGAAGTGTGCATTTACGTACATAATCTGCAGAATACCATGTTCCTGTTCTGTACAGTATTCTTGTTATCTGGTGAAATTCTCTGGGAAAGACTGCAAGAAATGAAACCTAAACACACAGCACCACTTATATTTTAAGACAGCTGAGCTGAAATATCTCATCTTAGACCAGGCTTTTGGTATCTTGGGGATATATACTTGGGGATAAAGCAGTGAAACAGTGTCACTTTAAGTAAAATTTAGAGAGTAAGAAATATCATTCAGTTGGCCTCACACTGACATGCACAGCACACACTGATACACAATTAGTGATGCAAAAAAATGGAGAAGAGCTGGGCGTGATTGGGAAACTAGACCCAAATTATACCTGAAATTATGTTGTTTTCCTGGAGAGGTTACAGTGCAAATTTCTGCTCTTCAAATAACTTTAAAACCATTAACCAAAATAATGCACCACAGCAATCAGGATTATGGTGGAACATAAATGTTGATACTTTTCTTCTGCGTTAAAATATATCAACTGATGTATTTAAGAGAAGACATTTGATGCTGTTTGTTAAGGAGATGGAAATGGGATTCTCACAAAAAGATAAAAATTGTAAAGAAGACCTTCTGAACCAGCAGCGAAGTAAGTTGATTTTACAACATGGGAAATAACTATAAAAAAAACTTCATTTAACCACTTACTAGTTTTTTTGGTATGAACTTGGTAATTTACTAGCAAGTTAAACATTTCAAATACATTAGAACATGTGAAACTGTGTGATGGTATTCATGAAGCTTGTGCTTGATTTGAACATTGACCACGGTTGAGCATATTTACAGAAACACATCATGTTCATCGTGTCAGCTTGGGGACTGACACGCTGTGTGAATGCACTCGGCACTGAGCACATTGTCCTTTTTTATAACCGTGCTGAAGAGTGCTGAAACCCAGTCTACACTCAATGTAACTTGAGTTCAAAATCCAACAATCCATTGCAATGGTTTTTGAAAATTCATTAATGGGAGGTAGTCATCGCTGGCTGGGTCAGCATTTATTACCCATCCCTAAATTCCCTGAGAAACTGGTGGTGAGCAGCCTTCTTCAACTGTTGAAGCTATAGGTAGCTGCATCACTGTCTCAAAGCCTGTGATCCCGAGAAGCACCTTTCACCTCGCACACTCGGGTTAGGCTCATGCTGCGCAGTCTGACCTATTTGATAGCCTTGCCATTCAGTATTTAACACACAGCTTACCTCTGCCAACAGAAACCTGCAAATCAAGCCTACCACTCACTTCCACCAGTGAAATGCAGCATAAATCCCATCTCTTTTTGCGAATGAAGGCCACTGCCACTTTGTTAAACTTCTGTGCCTTTCACAAATTCATTAAAACTCATAAAATTTCAGAAACCTGCTTGCTCAACAACCTAATCTCCTTTAAGTCACTTCTGGTGACTGATCTGTCAGACCTGTTGCAGGGCCTGCAGCTTATAAAATTGCTGGGCATCAGGATGGCATCAGGGAGCAGTCCCATGCCATTTTACCAACTCCTCCACCTCCATTCCTGCCAGTAAAATTCAGCTCATTAAGTCTGGCTTTTTATCTACAAGTGACACGCGTTGTATTCTTATTCAGATTACTAAAACATGCCCGGCCATTTCAGTTACTGACCTGGTTCGTCTGCTTATACTCATTTCTAGTTCTTTGAAAGTGATGATCATCTAAAAGAAATTAAACCACAGAAAACTTCAGCCCCAGGGCTAATGGTACGTCACATAATTAGATATCATCACTGTTATCACGCTTTGAATAGAGATAGAAAAGTCAAGTCATTTTAATAAATGACTCACTTCTAATACCATGTAAATTAGTTTTGGGACAATGCATTATTAATTTTAAATTATGCTCTGTATTACTGCTTCATGCAAGCCATACAATATTATTTTTTGTTATCTGTGCCAATTGTCTATGTTAAATGTTATCTGCTATCTGCATCAGTCAGACACAATGCTTAGCTTCATTTGGGTCGTTTCTAGCTCTGAGTAAGCAGGTTACATGATAACAGTTACTGCTCTTCAATGTACATGCTCAATCGTTCCTTAACTTGGTCTTCTAATGCTCTTAACCCCAGGAAAATGAACCCCCACCCCACCATTTCACTCCCTAAAGCTTAACAGAAAAGATCTAAATATATGTTCGTGGACGAATTTCATTGTCTATCACTAGAGTTGGCCAGAGCACATTGTACAGGACTATGCTTCTGCTGAAGCTCATTGCACCAAAATCATCATGGAGAGCAAAGCTAATTCTTGGCTCTTATTCTCCATGATCAACATCTCATTTGAATCCTTCTCCTGCTTTTTCCAACTTTGTGCACTAAAATTGAGAGCAATTGCTCAGTTTCTTGTGCTGATTCTCACTCAACTACTGACCACACAAACGTCACTTCCTAGCACCTTAAGCCTATCAGATAAGGGAGCAGAATTAGGCCTAGTGACCATTGTTTGCTGCAATTTGATCATGTCTGATACACTTCTCAACCCTATTCTCCTGCCTTCTCCCGATAACCTTTGATCCCCTTACTAATCAAAAATCAATCTATTTCTGTCTTAAATACGCTCAATGAGTCAACCTCTCCAGCCTTTGGAGGCAATGAGTTACTCAGATTAATCACCCTCTAGATGAAGAAATTCCACCTTATCTCAATTCTAAAGGGTCATCCCTTCATTCTGAGGCTGCACCCTCAGGTCCTAGTTTCTCCTACAAACTAAAGAAATATCTTCTTCACGTCCACTCTATCCAGACATCTGAGTGCTCTGTTAGTTTCAAACAGATCCTTCAGCAGCCTTCTAAATTCCATCAAGTCCAGACCGCAACACTACAGTTGTCAACAACTCCTTATATGACAAGCTCTTCACCTCCAAAATCATTCTTAGAAACCATCTTTGGGCGCCATCAAAGCCAATGCAGCTTCCTTAAATACAGGCCCAAAACTGCTTATAATATTCCAGATGCAGTCTGACCAGAGCCACGCACAGCCTCAGCAGTATATCCCTGCTCTTGTATTCTAGCCCTCTCAAAATGAATTCTCATAAACTGGTGTTGTCAATGTTTCTCTCTCCTGAGGTCTTGTTCCCTTCTTTCCAAAACTACCATCATCAGTCTCCTAAGAAAGCCAGCCATTGGACTATTTGTTTGTGTGAACTGCTGATCCATTTCCCACCAACTCACTGTCACTGTCCATGTCCTTAAAAGTGTTGTTGACTCCCAACCCCATATCTTTCCTGCAACAGCATAACTTAATCAGGCTCTACCGTGCCCTGAAATGGTCAACAAACAACAACAACCTACATTTGTACAGTATGTTAATGTAAAATCATCTCCATGTGCCTAACAGGGACATTATTAAACAAAGTTTTACACTGAGCCACATAAGGAGAGTACATAATCAAAACATGCATCAGAGGTAGGTTGTATGAAACATTTTCAAGCTGGAAAGAGAAGTTGAAATGCAGAAAGGATTAAGGAGAGAATTTCACAGTTTAGGGCATTAGCAGCAAAAGACCTGTCTAGCAATAGAGAAGCATTTAAAGGTAAGGATGTGTGTGAGACCAGAATCGAGAAGTGCAGGGATTGCAGAAGATTGGATTTGCAAGGCTGGAGGAAACTGCAGAGATGGGATGGGCATGGCCTGGGTGGGATTTGAAAAAAAAGAGCAGAATTTTAAAATCAAGGTCTCTCCATTCAAGGAGTTAATGTCAGTTAGCAAGCAAAGGGTGGTGCCTGTTACGATAAGGGCATCTGGGTTTTGGATGAGCTCAAGTTTATGCAGGGTTTGAGGCTGGCCAGGAGAGCATCGAAAATGAAAAGTGAGTGGCAACAAGTGCATGGATCAGGCTTTCAGTTATGAATGAATCAAAGTGGGACTGTTGAGCAATGTTACAGGGGTCTTAGAACCATCCATATGTTTAGAAGCTCACCTTGTTATTAAGTAACAGACTGAGGTTGAGAACTGCCTTGGTTCACCAAGTAGTTAGGGAAAGAGAAATAGTCAAAGGCTCAGTGGTCAAAATTGTTGCAGGTACCAAAAGTTGGGACATTACTCTTCCCAATGTTTTGGTTGAGAAATTTGTGCTTATTGCTGAATAACAGTGCGACAGTGGAAAGATCTGGGAGGGGGTCAATAATGGTGAATGTGCCATGAATGTGATCCTCATACTGCGTTGTTGGGTAATGTTATTAAACGCAAGAATAAAGATGGGAAATGGGAAGGGATAAGTCCTCGGGCATATCCTGAGGTAACAATGTGAGTTTGAGAAGCAGAATCATTGCAGATGTTTCCCTGGCTCTGACTGAGGACAGGACAGACATTAGTGTCGCCAGGCCAGTGAAAGGCTGCAGGCAGGCTGAGAAGGATGTGCGACATTAGTTTACCACAGGTCACAGAACTCATACAATAATTGGAGGGATTCAAACTGGGAGTTCCTGGAAAGATGGATCTAGGAGGCTACAACGCATTCAAAGTTGAAAAGGAAAAGAAAGTTTCCTGAACTTTCAGGAAAACTGGAAGAGAATCCTGAATCAAGGGTATCTGCATCATAAAGACCACCTACATCTGATTCTGTAACATGAGGATGAATGTCTTCATATATTAGGAAATCCCATCACCGGGACAGAAAACTGACAGTGTAATTTGATGGACAGCACATTGCAGGCTCTGGCCAATTCAGAGGCCATTGCCAAGGAGGCCACCAAATTAAGAACAGAATCTGCCCCGAGGCCTATCGGCCTAGTGAGGGGCTATCAGCAGCACTTCCACAAACAGTGATTATTACAGAAGCTGCAACTCCAGACAGAGGATGCCACAGTGGGTGCTGCCAGAGGGAGAAGTGCAATTGGAGAAGCTGGGTCCAGACAGGTTGAATATGGCAATTGGGGGTTGGGCTTGGTGGAGAAAAAGGAGTGTCTTTGCCATCAGGGGTCCCTCTGAGAGCATTGGAGGGCCCAGAGAAAGGGCCACTTCCCCACATTCTCTGGGAGGCCTTCAGGTTTACCTAGGGTTTCCCTGTCCGGCAGTTGACTTTCCCACCAAGGGCAAAATGGCCTAATATCACAAATTGATCCTTATTTGTCCACTGAAGTAGTACACTTGTCCTCCCATTGGCTTGCCAGTGTTGGGAAAATTTAGTGCACTGTCTTATTTGCTGCTGAAATTCTCATCCATGCATTTTTCACTTGCAGATTGAACCATTTCTGTACTTACAAAGCACTTTTAAATATTGGCTCATCCAAACCCAGGTACCTACATTCTACTTCTAATCAGGTCCTTTTCACTTTTCAGTCCTGCCCTCACTAGCCCATATTGGTTTCTGGACTCCTTCTGTTTCAAGCATTCATTCTGGTCTTTAAATTCTTTGTGACCCCACTTTTCTTCATGTATTTATACAAGAGATTTGACTTCCATGTGATTAAGGACTTGCACAACAAGATTTCAAGCTTTGAGGCTTTTCACTGTGGCAAAAAAAAATCCGTGTTCACTAAATTTTGCACGGTCAGCAACAAATAGGTATGGTCATCGTCTGATAACTTTTCCTGGGCTTAGATCTGCAGTAGTGCAATAGCAGTATTCCTAAATGGGAGACTGGAACAACCTTTCTCTCAGCTTTCAAATTAATTCCTATTTCCTCTAAAGATATCACTTAACCTTTATATGGTGCAAGTTTAGTGCCCGTAATGTCCATTGATCTAGAGTACAAACAAATCATTTCATCACCACCGATTTTAGGAGCAGACTTCAAGAGGGCATGGTCTGATATAGAACAAGGGCTTCTTGTGTCACAATGGTAGTGTCCTACCTCTGAGCCAGGAGGCCTGGGTTCAAGTCCCACATGCTCCAAACATGCACAATAACATTTCTGAACAGGTTGCTTAGAAAATACCTGATAGTAGTTTATCTCCATGCAAAAGTGTTTCAGGTGACTTCTACCTGCCAATACAAGTATTGCTTGTGATGTAAACTGCATTCTGACTGCATCATTATTGAGCACTGCAATCAGCAACATCCACTGACCATATTTAGAAATCCCTAGTAGAGTTTTGTGTAATTGTAAAATGCAAACAAAATATCTTTGAAATCTGAACTTGAGGCAACATTTGTGAGGGGAAATCTATAGTAATGCTTCACATTGACTAATTTTTGTTAGGGTCTGGAAGAAGTTCTTGGTTGTTCCTTTCCTTTCTATCCTGGTCTACTGGCCAAAGTCAGATAAGACATTTATAGAATTCCTACAGTGTGGAAAGAGGGCATTCAGCCCACTGCATCTGTACCAACCTTCTGAAGAGCATCACAACCAGTCCCAGCTTCTCCATCGTCTCACTATAACTCCACATTTCCCATGGCTAAGTCGCCTAACCTGTACATCTATGCACTGTGGGGGAAAACTGGAGCACCCGGTGAAAACTCACACAGATAAAGAGGGAACATGCAAACTCCACATGGACAGTCACCCAAGGATGGAATTGAACTTGGGTCCTTGGCACTATGAGGCAGCAGTGCTCACCACTGAACCCACCATGCCACCTCTTAAGTGCTCATGGATTGGCTGCCTAAGTGCCTCAATTAGGATGCAGTAGTCTTGGGCCTTTCCTGCTCAGAACTTAATTCTTGAGTTGGTAGAAAGGCAGTAGAGTTCTCATTAATGCCAATCTTCCCATCCCCTTCCCTTCCACTATTCAGGAGCGGATACTTCTGCCCAAGGACTGAGTAATAGTTTCACAGGTAGTAGGAACTGCAGATACTGGAGAATCTGAAATAACAAGGTATAGAGCTGGATGCACACAGCAGGCCAAGCAGCATCAGAGGAGCAGGAAAGCTGACGTTTCAAGCCTAGATCCTTCTTCTGAAGAAGGGTCAAGGCACAAAATGTCAGCTTTCCTGCTCCTCTGATGCTGCTTGGCCTGCTGTATTCATCCAGCTCTACACCTTGTTATCTCAGCAATAGTTTCATTCCCTTTCAATGCTTTTCTATCGATACCTTCTTTACAAAACACCCCCTTGTCCCACAGAAAAAATAGGGAAGTGTTTAGGATATTTCTGATTCACAGTAGAGTGGAGTCGCTTAGTCAGTTAATGAAATCTAATTCATAAAGACCACTAAGCCCTATTAATAGCATTTTGTTTCATTGTTTGCTTGTGTGAATTAGTTTGCTGATCACATTCAGTGAATCAGAACAAAAAACAGTACTGCACAGGAACAAGCCCTTCAGCCACCCAAGACAACACCAACACATGATGCCTTTCTAAACTAAAAACATTTTGTCCCTGGGCTGTCCATATCCATCTATGCCATGCCAATTCAAGTATCTGTCAAAATGAGTCCTAATTTATGTTGGTTGCATTGGCCTCCAACACCACCTCTGGCAGTGCATTCTAGGCACTTACCACCCTCTGTTTAAAAAAACATGCCTCTCACATTTCCCTTAAACTTACCCTCGTTCACCTTTAACCTATGCCCCTTTCTACCCTGGGAGAAAAGCCTCTGACTATCCATTCTATCCACACCTCTCTTAATTTTGTAAACTTCTATCACATTGCTTCTCAACTTTGACGTTCAAGTAAAAACAAACCAAGTTTGTCCAATTTCTCTTCATAGCTTATACCTTCCAAACCAAGCAACATCCACTAAATTATTTCTATACCTTCACCAAAGCTTCCACATCCTGTTTAAAGTGCAGCAAGCAAAGCGAAACTCAATATTCCAAAATGGGGAGGTGATGCCGCCTTGTGGTGTTCTCACTGCACTGTTAAACTAGAGACCCAGATAATGTTCTTGGGACCTGGGTTCAAATCCCATCACAGCAGATGGTGGAATTTGAATTCAATAAAAAAAAGTCTGGAGTTATTGCCTGATCATGATCGTGAATCCATTGCCGATTGGTGGAAAGACCCATCTGGTTCACAAATGTCCTTTAGGGAAGGAAACTACCATCCTTACCTGGCCTGGCCTCCATGTGACTCCAGACCCACAGCAATGTGGTTGACTCTTAACTGCCCTCTGGGCAATCAGGGATGGGCGATGAATGCTGCCTAGGCAACAATGCCCTCATCCCATGAATGAATAAAAAAGTGATGAACTAAAATCCTATACAGATGCAACATGACATGCTACCTTTATACTTTATGCCCTGAATAATGAAGGCAAGCATGCTATAGGCCTCCTTGACTACTTTATCCACTTGTGTTGCCAATTTCAGGGAAATATGGGCCTGTACATCCACAGTCCTCTGTGTGTTGATGCTACTAGGCGTTCTGCCATTGACTGCATATTTCCCTCCTGCATCAGATCTCCCAAAATCATCATCATGCATTTGTCTGGATTAAACACCATCTGCATTTTCTCCCCCAAAGTCTCTAGCCTATTTATATCTGCTATAATCATTGGCAATCCTCCTCACTATCCATATCTCCTCCAATTTTTGTGTCATCTGCAAACTTACTAATTAGGCCATGTACATTCTCCTCTAAATCTTTCTAGTTGTATGTATATATATGTTTATATTACAAACAACAGGGGTCCCAGCAGTGATCCCTCCAGAACACTGCTGGTCACAGATCTCTAGTCAGAAAAAAAACCTTTCCATCATTACTCTCTGTCTTCTATGACTAAGCAATTTCTGTATCCATCTTCACAGTTCACCTGGAACCCATGTGGCTTTGCTTTTCGTATCAGCCTGCCATGAGGACCTTGTCAACTGTCTTGTTAAAGTCTATATAGAGAATACCTACCACCCTGTTCTCATCAAACATCTTTGTCACTTTTTCAAAAGACTAAATCAAGTTTGAGAGACATGACTGTCCCTAACCAAAGCTACGCTGACTATTGCTAATGAATCCATATTTTTCCAATTGTGAGTAAATCGTGTCACTAAGAATCTTCTACAATAATTCTGTATCACTGGCATAAAGCTCACCAGCCTATAATTTCCCGAATAATTCTTGTTGCTCTTCTTAAACAAGGGAACAATGTTGTCTATTCTCCAGTCCTCTCCTGTGACTAAAAAGGATATAAGGATTTCAAACAAAGCCCAGGAATTTTCTCAGCTACCTCTCTCGGCTTTCTGGGATCGATCATATCAGGCCCTGAGAACTTGTCTACCTTAATGTTTTTCAAAATGCCCAAAACGTCCTCCTTCTACACCTTTACATGTTCTTGAATATCAACATAGCCTTTGTCAGACCGACCGTCCACCATGTCCTTTTCTTTTGTGAATATGACTGCAAAATGTCCATTAAGGGCATCACCCACTTCCTCTGGCTCTATGTATAAACTCCCTCCTTTGTCCTTGAGTGGGCCTACCCTTTTCCTACCTCCCTCATTTCTGCTTATCTATGTATAAAACGCCATGGGATTTTCCTTAATTCTGTTTGCCAAAGACATTTCATGGCCCTTTTTAGCCATCCTAATTCCTTGTTTCTGTTCCATCCTTCTATATCTTTGTATTCTTCAAGCACTCTGACTGTCTTCAATTTCCTACATCTTACATGTGTCTCATTTTTCTTTTTGACTAAGTTCTCAATTATTTTGCAATATCTTTGCAATTAACCAATGGAAAGTTGAAACAAGATATAAGGAGCAAGGAGGAAGCTAGGAAAAGGGTAGGCCCACTCAAAGACAAAGGAGGGAGTTTATACCTGGAGCCGGAGGAAGTGCCCTTAATGGGCACTTTGCCTTCATATTCACAAAAGAAAAGGACGTAGTAAACAGTGAGCCTAGGGAAGGGTTTGTTGATATTCTAGGGCATGTCAAGATATAGAAGGAAGAAGTGTTAGGTGTTTTGAAAAGCATTAACGTGGACATATTGAAAGAGCAGCAGTGCTTTAAGAGGTCCCCAAGCTGGGTTTTCATCCCAGAGTCTTTAGTTCATGGCGTTTTAATTTGCATGAGTTCACAAAGATGTCATTTCTCATAAGGAGACTGAAATTACAAAACGTGGTTCCTAAGTGGTTTAATGCAAATTTATTTCAATTTTCAACAAGGGCTTGAGCCCTATTTTAGTAACGCATTGCATCAGCTGTAATACTATAAATTGAAGCTAAACGAAATGTTTCAGTGGGTGATATGCTTGGCAAGAACACTATCCAGTCAGCTGTGAAACTGAATTTTAATGCAGTGCAAACTGATAGCATGGAAGGCCCATTCCCTGCTTCTGCACATATCTTACACTTCAACTGAATATCTGTTAATCTATGATTTACAGCACATGCCATGTACATCAATGCAATCCTATTCAATGAAACACGAAGCTTGCAGTGGTAAGAAATGGAAAAATCGCAGTGCAGCAATGGTTTTTTTTTGAGGTTTGAAGCATGTTTGTGGGCAAAGAAGAGGAAGCATTACTTTACATCTGACTGGAACAATGCCTGATTACAAAATCTCTGAACGATGAGTGCTGATGGTACAATATCAATTTTCAAAAGGAGCAGGGAAATTTGATTGGAAATGTAGTCGATGTTTGAAATTTGATTTTGCAGCACAGCACCAGAAATTGGGAATAGTCAACTCTACGGTGCATATACAATTAGTAGGATGATGGGATAGCTACACAGGAGAGCTTTTTTGACTCCCAAAATGGCATCAAGCTGACCACAAAATGTCTAATAAGATCACCCAGGAGGTTACAGTTACTGTCTATTCATCTCAGAGAGATTGCAGACAGCCACCAGGTTATAACAGGCTGCCTGAAACCTGTGCTAAAAGACAACACAGCAAGCAACCAATGTGTCAGACAGGAATTGGAAACAATGAAATGAGAACACAGTCAATGGCCTTACTCCATGTCTGCTTTGTCACAGGAAGTGATCCTGTCAGCAGGGATGTTGCCCAGCCAGTAATGCGAGGCTTGTGTAAGCCATAAGAGAGGCCATTTCAAAACAGTCTGCTGGAGCAGCAGAAAATTCCCAGATAAACAACGAAGAGTCAAGTATAAAACACAAGAATTTATCCCTGTCCACAAGTTGAAGTTGCAGGAGACCAAGCTGTGTCTCACTTGGGAGAAATAATATACCTTCAAAGATGTTATTGCAGGGAGGGGGTGTGAAGGATGAGTTGTGGGAAATGCGGGAGACACAGTCGAGGGCGTTCTTGACCACTGAGGGGGTAAGTTGCGGCCCTTGAAAAATGAAGACATCTGAGATGTACGGGAGTGGGATGCCTCATCCGGGGAGCAGACGCGGCGGAGGCAAAGGAATTGGGAATACAGGATGGCATTTTTGTAGAAAGGTGGGTGGGAGGAGGTGTATTCTAGGCAGCTGTGGGAGTCGGTGGGCTTGAAATGGATATCGGTTACTAGGTGGTTGCCAGAGATAGAGAATTGCGGGGAGTGGGTCTGAGGGATGAGTTGCGGGAAATGTTTTGTTAACAACCAAAACAGAATCCTTCTCGTCCTCACGTACCACCCCACCAAACTCCGGATCCAACGCATCATCCTTTGACACTTCCGCTATCTGCAATCTGACCCCACCACCAAAGACATTTTTCCCTCCCCATCCATATTTGTTTTCCGGAGGGACCACTCTCTCCGTGACTCCCTTCTCCACTCCACACTCTCCTCCAGCTCCACCACACCCGGCACCTTCCCCTGCAACCGCAGGAAGTGCTACAGCTGCCCCTACAACTCCCCCCTCACCCCCATCACAGGCCCCAAGAAGACTCTGCACATCAAACAGATGTTCACCTGCACATTTGCCAATGTGGTATACTACATCCGCTGTATCTGTTGTGGCCTCCTCTACATTGGGGAAATGAAGAGGACACTTGGTAGCCGCTTTGCAGAACACTAACGCTTGGTTCACAATAAACAACTGCACATCCCAGTCACGAACCATTTCAACTCCCCCTCTCATTCCTTAGATGACATGTCTATCCTGGGACTCCTGCAGTGCCACAATGGTGCCACCCGAAGGTTGCAGGAACAGCACCTCATATTTTGCTTGGGAACCCTGTAGCCCAATGGTATCAATGTGGATTTCACAAGCTTCAAAATCTCCCCTCCCGCTACTGCATCCCAAAACCAGCCCAGCTTGTCCCCGCCTCCCTAACCTGTCTTTCCTCCCACCTCAAGCCCCAACCCATCTCCCACCTACTAAACCCAACCCACCCCCTTGACCTGTCCGTCGTCCCTGAACTGACCTATTTCCTCCCTACCTCCCCACCTACACTCACCTTTACTGGTTCCATCCCTGCCTCTTTGACCTGTCTGTCTCCTCTCTGCCTATCTTCTCTTCTATCCATCTTCTATCTCCCTCGCCCTCTCCCTATTTATTTCAGAACCCCCTTCCCCTCCCCCATTTCTGAAGAAGAGTCTAGGTCTGAAATGCCAGCCTTCTTGCTCCTATGATGTTGCTTGGCCTGCTGTGTTCATCCTGCTCTACACCTTGTTATCTCAGATTTTCCAGCATCTGCAGTTCCCACTTTCTCCTATTGCCGTGGTGTTTATTATGGAAATAAAAGGATTTTAAAATCAAAGAATGAGGACTCCAGTTTGAGCAAATAGCATTTTTAAACAGAAGACAGGGTTCTTTTTGAATGTGTACAGCAAGAAACCTCAGAGATTGAGAAGCAATATTTTCAGAAATCAAATACTTGCACAAGCTAATTGATAAGATATGAAAGAAAGTGAAGACCTCCTGGTTTCCCACTATAAAGTAAACGAGCAACCAGCAGAAGGGCAGATAAGCGGTGGCTCAGTGGTTAGCACCGCAGCCTCACAGCGCCAGGGACCCAGTTTCGATACCAGCCTCGGGTGACTGTCCGTGTGAAGTTTGCACGTTCTCCCCGTGTCTGCGTGCGTTTCCTCCGGGTGCTCTGGTTTCCTCCCACAGTCCAAAGATGTGCAGGCTAGGTGGATTGGCCATACTAAATTTCCCGTAGTGTTCAGGAGTGTGTGGGTTATAGAGGGATGGGTCTGGGTGGGATGCGTCAAGGGGCAGTGTGGACTTGTTGGGCCGAAGGGCCTGTTTCCACGCTTTAGGGAATCTAATATCTAGTATCTAATATCTAATATCTAAACAGTAAGGAAACAAAATTACTGCTTCAAGAACATAGCAAATAAAAATAGAAACATGCAATAGAGAAAAAAAATATTAAAAATTTCCACAAGTCCCATAGAGACTGCTATTTCTCTTGAGAAAGTGAAAGATGATAAAGATGCTCAGATGGTCTCTTTTGCTGAAACATTCAGAGTTCAAAGATGACTGCAAAGTAGTTGTTCCACGACAATCAATGAATGATGATCTTATGTCTGTAAAACAACTCATGAGAATGAGGTGAGAAGGCTAAGGAAGGGTCACTGGATCTGAAGCGTTAACTCTGACTTCTCTCCACATATGCTGCCAGACCTGCTGAGATTTTCCAAGAATTTCTATTTTTGTTATTAATCTAGGCCTTAGGGTCCAGAATTCTATAACTGCAGCATTAAAGTATCCGATTTATGTCCTCATCACTTGCCTTCTGTGTAATGATCAAAGTGCCCAATACTTCTGCATTTTATTTCTCTGCACAATTTGTTGGTATGGAGTGCTCTGGGAAATATTCAGGGTTTTAAAATAACTGTATTAAATGCATTTTCCTTCTAACATTTCATTTCTATCTGTTACTAAATTTTCTCCTTTACAAGAAACAAAACTATTGTTCATGTCTGAACTATGATTACTGTTTGCCAGTACGTCGTGATTTCAAAATTTTGTTATGCCAACTCCCATGAAACATAGAAACAGAGAAGATAGGAGCAGGAGGAGGCCATTTGACCCTTCGGGACTAGTCCACCATTCATCACGATCATGGCTGATGGTCCAACTCAATAGCCTAATCCTGCTTTCTCCCCATAACCCTTGTTCCCATTTGCCCCAAGTGCTATATCTAGCCACCTCTTGAATACATTCAATGTTTTGGCATCAACTACTTCCTGTGGTAAAGAATTCCACAGGCTCACCTCTGTTTGAGTGAAAAAATGTTACCCTATCTCATTCCTGAATGTCCTAACCCGAATCCTCAGACTGTGACCCCTGTTTCTGGACATACCCACCATCAGGAACATTCTCCTAGTTAGAATTATATAAGTCTCTATGAAATCCTCCCTCATTCATTTGAACTCCAGCAAAAATAACTCTAACCTGGTCAATCTCTCTTCATATGTCAGACATGTCATCCTGCAATCTTGCATATTAATCTCTTATGTGGGACTTTGCCAAACACTTTCTAGAAGTCCAAATATACCACATCGACTGGCTCCCCCATGTCAACTCTACTCATGACAGCTTCATAGAATTCCAACAGATTTGTCAAGCATGATTTCCCCTTCATTAATCCATGCTGACTCTGTCTACTCCTGCCAGTGTTTTCTAAATGCACTGCTATAAAGTCCTTGATAACAGATTTGAGAATTTTCCCCACGACCGATGTTGAGCTCACTGGTCTATTATTTGTGGTTTTCTCTCTGCCTCACTTTTTGAATATTAGAATGACACTAGCCACCCTCCAATCTGCAGGGACTGTTCCAGAGTCTATAGAATCCTGGGAGATAACCACCAATGCATCCATTATTTCTAGAGTCACTTCCTTAAGTACTCTGGGATGTAGATTATCAGGCCCTGGGGATTTATCAGCCTTCAATTACAACAATTTCCCAGCATCATTTCTCTACTAATATCAATCTCCCTCAAGTCTTCCCTCTCACTAAACCTTGCATCCTCCAACAATACTGGTATCTGATTTGTCTCCTCTTTTGTGAAGATAGAAACAAAGTATGTATTCAGTTGCTCAGCCATTTCTTTGTGCCCTATTATACCTGCCGCCATTTCTGTCTGTAGGGGAGCTACATTTCTCTTACCAATCTCTTTCTCTTCACGTACCTACAGAAACTCTGAGTGTCAGTCTTTATGTTCCCTGCAAACTTACTTTTGTACTGTATATTTTTTCCCTCTTTAATCAATCTCTTGGTCCTTCTTTGCTGAATTCTAAACTGCTTCTAAATTTCAGACATATTGTTTTTCTTGGCCAATCTGTATGCTCTGTCCTTGGATTGGTACTGTCTCTAATTTCTTTTGTAAGCCATGGATTAGCATCTTACCCAGTTTGTTTTTGTGCCAGGCAGGAATAAACAGTTGCAGCAGTTCCCCTATGCTTTCCTTGAATGTTTGCCACTGCCTATCCACCTTCATTTGTATAAGTAATTCTCCCCAATCTATCAAGGCCAACTCAAGCCTCATTTCTTCATAATTTCCTTTATTAAAATTCAGCACCTTAATTGAGCAATCAACTACCTCACTCTCCATTTTGTTAAAAAATTCTATCATGTAATGGTCGCTTTTCCCCAAGGGGTCTCATACAGCTAGATTGGCAATGATTCCATTACACAGTATGCAGTCTAAGGTGGCCTGCTGCCTAGCTGGTTCCACCACATATTGGTCAACAGAGCCATCCTGTATACATCCCAGGAATTCCACCTCCATGGCATGGTGGCTAATTCGATTTGCCCAATCTATGTGCAGATCAAAATCACTCATCGTCACCTATATTCCCTTATGACATACATATCCAATTTTCATTGTGATTCCCATCATCACCATTGCAGTTTAGGAGGCTATATATGACACCCACTAATGTTTTTTGTCCTTTGGTATTTTCCAATTCTACCAATACAGACTCCACATTGTCAGAGATAATATCCTTCCTCACTATTGTGTTAATTTCCTCTTTAACCAGCGTTGTCGCTCTGCCACTTTGTCCTTTTTACCTGCTCTTCCTAAATACTGAATACTCTGGGACATGCAGTTTCCATCCCTGGTCACCCTGCAGTCCTGTCTCTGTAATCCCTATGATATCATACCTGTTTACATCTATCTGTGTGATTAGTTCATCCACTTCATTGCAAATGCTCCATGCATCAAGGCACAAAGCCTTTAAGCTTATCTTTAACCCATTGTTTTTCTCAATAGCCCTGTTTGAATCTTGTCCTTGGTTTCTCTGCCTATCACCTCTCTTATCCCTTTTTCCATCTTTTGATTTTATCCTTGCTCCCCACTTCTCTGGCTCCTTACCTAGGTTCCCATCCCCCTGGCATATTAGTTTAAACCCTCCCCAACTGCTCTAGCATACATTCTCCCTGGTACATCAGTCCCAGTCCTGCCCAGGTGTAACCCGTCCAGTTTGTACAAGTCCCACCTCCCTCCAAACCAGTCCCAATGCCCCAGGAAACTGAAACTGTTACCCTGACACCATCTTTTCAGTCACATATTCATCTAACGTGTCTTATCATTTCTATTCTGACTAGCACATGGCACCGGTAGTAATCCTGAGGTCACCACTTTTGGGGTCAGATTTCTTAACTTTCTTTCTAGCTCCTTGTATTTTACTTTTAGGACCTCATCCATTTTTTTTACCTATGTTGAGATTATCACTCTCCAAGTATCTACTGATAATCATGTCAGCATCTATACTCCCTGCCTACAGGCATTTTGTTCCTTTCCAATCCTCTCGAGCAGCATTTCTTTGATGTAATCCTTGTTCCAATCCTTATTTAGACTCTTTTTCTGATACATCACTGATGCCATTGGCGCTACTTCTTTCTCCTGTGTGGAGTTGGAAAAATTCATTACTTTTGCTGCCAAATTCCATCCTTCTCTGACCTCTACCTGATACACATCTGTCTCTGTTCTCTTCCTTGACTTCATTGCTTCTGTTTCTGGGATTGGCTTGTCCACATATATCTTGTCCATATCTGCTGCCTCCCATGGTGACCTCTACTACACTTTCTCACATGTTGTTTCCTGCAAGAACTCCATTCCATTCTCCCTGTTTCTCCATCTCTGCTGCATATGTTCCAATGATTATATGTTCCACAAGAATGTCTCCAACATGTTTTCCTTTTTTGTCAACTGAGGAATCTCTCATGCCCCCGCATTCCCCCACACCCACCCCCTAAATCATCATGGTTGACAGGGGCTTCAGCTACGTCCAACCTATTTCCAGTACTTCTTGCATCTTCTCCTCTCCATAAAGAGCAACAGTAGGGTTCCCTATGACCTCACTTTCTATCCCACGAGTCTCTGCATTCAAAGGACATCCTATTACTATTTCTGCCACTTCCGGTAGGATGTTGCCACCCTCACAGCTTCTCTTGCCCCTCCTCTGTGCATTCAGCAATCACTCCCAGCACTTTCTTACCAATCCATTGCATCTTCCAGTGAAGCTACAAAAAAGTGTAACAGTTAATTTTTACTTCCTCATTGACAATTCCCCAAAATTCCTGGTGAAGCAGTGATTTACTTGTATTTCTTTCAAGCTAGTCTATGGCAGCCACTGTTCACAATGCAGTCTCCTTTACATTGCTGAAGAAAGGTCATTATGGACTTGTAACACTAACCCTTGGTTCCTTTTTCCACAGATGCTGCCGGATCTGCTGACTGTCTCCATTACCTTCCACTTCATTTCTTTGAGGCATCATGGCTCAAGCTGCTCTGCAACACTATAGGCTGGTAGGTTCACGTCTCCTCAAGATGAAGCACATTACAACAAACTGCTGTGCAGTGTTTTATCCGACAGGCTCCTTTAACCATATTCAACTCCAGCTCATATTCCATTATAAGATAACAAAGTGTGGAGCTGGATGAACACAGCAGGCCAAGCAGCATCTAAGGAGCACAAAAGCTGACATTTCAGGCCTAGAATATTCAATTGCTGGCTTTTCATCACCTTGTCTTGTTGGCACTCTAATTCTACACAATCAGCATCAGCCAGCAACAGTTAACCCCTATGTGCCAAATTCCAATACAAGTGCAGCTTTCTATTACTCGTGGTCAAATAGCATTATAGAATTCAATGTCCTCTTTCATTCATTTTTGTTTCTGTCATGTCTTTCATCAATTCCAACCTCCTGTCACTCATTAATACATCATATGACACACAAAAGTAATTTTCTGATGTGGGTTCTGGAAATGGAGAGCTTTGCCTCCCAGCAGTTTAAATTAGACATTCAACTGTGTATCATTTCTGGATTTAAATTTTCTACACTACAAGTTATTGTAATTCAAAAAGAGTTGAATGACTATGAAGCGGTTTGGCGTTATAAAAGGTGCTATGCAAATAAAAAAATGTTTGTTTTGTTTTATTTAAATAGTTTAAAGATGATTTGTAAGATTCAATTTGCAAGGAAGAGTACATTCCACGAGCACAGTCAGAGAAGTGCATTCATGTTTTCAGATTAAAACGTTATAAGAGAAATGTGACTACATATCTCTCTTCCTTGACTTGTCTAATGTAAAATAAAATCTCGAAATGGAAAGTTGCTCTACATCCCAACATTGTCGTTTCTCACCCTCACCAGCTCAAAAACAATGTCAGGAAGTAAATAGAATTGAAGCTATGTGGTAAATAACTTGTTCCACAGCCACAATATTTCACGTGCTCTTTCACCACATCATGAAGTAGACAACTGCACCACACAACCAGCCCAGCTCTTCCCCTCCACCCACTGCATCCCAAAACCAGCCCAGCCTGTCTCTGCTTCCCTAACCTGTTCTTCCTCTCACCCATCCCTTCCTCCCACCCCAAGCCGCACCTCCATTTCCTACCTACTAACCTCATCCCACCTCCTTGACCTGTCCGTCTTCCCTGGACTGACCTATCCCCTCCCTACCTCCCCACCTATACTCTCCTCTCCACCTATCTTCTTTTCTCTCCATCTTCGGTCCGCCTCCCCCTCTCTCCCTATTTATCCCAGAATCGTCTCCCCATCCCCCTCTCTGATGAAGGGTCTAGGCCCGAAACGTCAGCTTTTGTGCTCCTGAGATGCTGCTGTGCCTGCTGTGTTCATCCAGCCTCACATTTTATTATATTAAATAGAGGCACGTTGACCAGCAAATACACTTTTGAGCTTTCATATTTTGCAACCTACCTTCAATATATTTAAGGGATTAGATTGCCGTAGCCTACAGAAATGAGACATCAAATTCAATTGCTGAGCTAAAATCATTTTTAGGATTTGTATCTGATTAATGAAAGGAGACAGAATTCATCCCTTGGTCATCTGCCCATCTCTTTGTGGGTTTCAAGGGCACTGTTCCAAACAATTCCAACTTCCTGTTAACCTTCTGCTACTTTGGAAACTCTGTTTATTTGCCATCCCTTTTACATGGATTCACTTGAAATGTTACAGTTTAAGTGCAGTGAGTGACCTAAAATGTTGGCACAAACTGCTGTTGTGTTACATGTCACACGAACCAGCATGAAAGCAGAAATGACACTTAATGAATAAGACAGCACAAAATATTTGATTCCTGTATGTTTTGTAAATTCAGATGAAATGTTGAAGTGCTGGTCGATGACTTGAAAAATACATAAAGTTCTGAGCTGATATCTTTGCCTATTACCCCAGTTCCTGCAGCAGAATCCCCCTGAATGCAAATACAGATGTGGCTGAAAGGTAGAATTCAAGGTTTTGTGTTGAAATGGGTTCAAAATTGGAATTTAAGTGGTGCTAACTAGGGGACTGACATACCGTGAAACGGTTATACACCAAGATGTGTGATAGCTGGAGTGTTTTTTGACATTGAACCACTAATTTTACACATTGCATCACACTTGAGCAAAATGTGCGACTCCATCTTTTCAATTTAACCTCACAGCTCTTTTGTGTTTTACACTTACCATTGTTTAATCACAACTAGTAGAAAGAAAAGGTTCAACGGTCTCAGGCAGCACAAAAACAACTTTTAATACATTTATTTCATTTGTGAACAGGATGTGAACTTAACCGGCTGGACCAGCATTTATTGCCCATCCCTAATTTCACTGGAATAGGTGGAGGTTGTGTAGTGATTGTAATGAGGTCAACCAGGTGAATTTCACAGAATATGATTCCCCGTTTGGGGGCTGTTAACCTGGCCCAATCAGAGAGGCTTTGCCGACAGATAAGAACGGGAATGTCAGACCTCCTACTCGCTCTGAGAGCTGGCTCTGTGTCAAGGACTCACCATGTGTGAATAAAGCATAGCTTGGTGATGAGATACCAGCGTCTGTGGACTTATTTCAGGTTCTCTGTCGTCTTGAATTATTGCGGTCCTGTCAGGGATAGAGTTCCAATATTTTGACCCAGCAACAATGAAGAAATGGTGATACAGTTCTGAGTCAGGATGGTGAATGGCTTGGAGGAGAACTTGAAGGTGGTCGTGTTCCTATGTATCAGATGCCCCTTGGCCATCTGGCTTTGAGAGTTTGCAGGGTTGGAAAATGCTGACAAAGGAGCCATGATGAGTTGTCACTGTCCATCTTTTAGATGTTACATATTGCTTCACTGCACAATGACAGTGAGCGAGCGAATATGGGAAGTGGAAGTGGGTTACCAGGTGGTTTGGTTCACTGATTGAATGTTAAAGGTGATGGATGCGTTGTCAATTAAACAGGCTGCTTTATCCTGGATTGTGTCAAGCATTTTGAACGTTGTGGGGATACGTGTGTTGGGTAAGAGGAGGGTGCCCCATCACACGTCTGACTGCCTGTAGATGGTGGATAGGATGTTGAGAAGCAAAGAGGTGACCATAAGACTAAGATACAGGAAGAGAACTAGGCTCTTTGGCCCATCAAGTCTCCTCCACTACTTGATCATGGCTGATATATTTCTAAGCCCATTCTCTTGCTTTCTCCCCATAACCCTTGATCCTCTTACTAATCCACAACCAAACTATCACTGTCTTAAATACACTCAATGACTTGGCCTCCCCAGCCTTCTGCAGCAATGAGTCCCACTGATTCATTCCCCTCATGCTAAAGAAATTCATCTACGCCCCAGTTCTAAAGGGATGTCCCTCCACTTGATACTGTGCCCTTGAGTCCTAGTCTCCCAACTATTGGAAGCACCTTCTCCTTGTCCACTCTATCCAGGCCTCTCCATATTCTGTAAGCTTCAATCAGATTCCCCCCCTTATCCTTCTAAACTCCATTTGAGTCAGAGACCTCAACCACTCCTGATATGACAAGCCCTTTGTACCATGGCCTTTTACCTTCTTGTAAACCTCCTCTCAACCCCTTCCATGTCCAACACATCCTTTCTTAGATACAGGGCCCAAAATTGCTTACTATATTCCAAATGTGGTCTGACCAGAGCCTTGTACAACAGTCCATCTCTGCACCTACATTCTAATTTTCTTGAAATGATTGCCATCGTTGCATTTGCCTTCCTAACAGCCAACCAAAACTGCACGTTAACCTAAGAAAATCATGAACTAGGACTCCTAAGTCCCTTTAGGCTTCAGATTTCCAAAACCTTTCCTGACTTAGAAAATAGTCTATGCCTCTATTTTTCCAAAGTATATGACCTCATAATTTCCCAGATTGTATTCCATGTGTCAAGTGTTTGATCACTTTCCTAGACTGTTCAAATCCTTCTGCAGCCTCCCTGCTACCTCAACACTACCTGTTGCTCCAATCATTTTTGAGTCATCTGCAAACTTAGCATGAATACATTCAGTTCCTTCCTCCAGATCATTAACGTATAATGCAAATAGTTGTTAACCAACACTGACTGCTGCAGAACTCCACTAATCACTGTCTGCCATCCTTTATGCAAACTCTCTGCCTTCTGTCAGTCATCCAATCCCCTAGACATGCCAGTAGCTTGCCCCTAACACCATGGGCTCTTATCTTATTTAACAGCACCTTGTCAAGACTTCTGGGAAATTCAAAACATCATGTCCACTGGCTTTCCTTCGTCCAACTTGCTCATTACCTGCTCACAGAATTCGAACAGATCCACAACACATTGATCCAAAAAACCATCATGTATGCAATCCAGGAATTCTTCCTCTATAGTATTGTTAGTGATTTGATTTGCCCAATCTACACACAGATTAGAGTTGACCATAATTATATTTGTACCTCTATGGCATGCAGCTCTAATTTCATGTTGAATGCCTTCACCAACCTTAGCACTATATTTGGGCTTCTATATAAACTCCCACTATCGTTTTCTGCCCATGGTATCTCTAACCTCTATCCATATAGGTTCCACTTCACTGGAGCAACTATCCTTCCTCACCATTTCGTTAATCTCTTTAAACAGCAACGCTACCGTATGTCCTTTTTCTCTTGTTCTGTCCTCTCTAAAAACTGAATATCCATGGATATTTATTTCCAATCCTTGGTCACCCTGCAGCCATGTCTCTGTAATCCCAATTGTATGTATTGTATCAGTTTCTATCAATTCATCCACTTGATCATGGGTATTCCATGTACTAAGACACAATGTCTTAATCCTTGTTGTCTACATATTTTTAATCCAGACCATGTTATTTAACACTGGATTGACTTCACTCCCTGTCCATTTTCTTGTTTCCAATTCTGTCTTTTGCTTTTGCTATTGCTTCCTCTCTACTACCTCCCTGGTTAGGTTGCTACTCCCTCACTGTTTTAATTTGAATCCAACCTAGGCTTGTCCAAATTCTCTCCATACAATCCTTCTACCATGGGATCAGATATGAGATTGCTTCTGTTATTGCATGAACCTTATAATCTCATTTATATAATCATTGCGATCCATTGGTTTTTGGCACCATAACATAAGGTGACATCCAATGAATGTGAAATGTTCCACTAACATTATTAATTATCTCAAACTTCTTCTCCTCTCACTATGGCAAATGTCTGAGTTCAGGATGTAAGTATATTGTTTTATGGGTACTGCAGCCGAAGATGGTTCCTTGGTCTATTTTCACAGTTGAGTCTGAAAAAGCTTTTGAGAGTCATTTCAATTATTTTCCAAGAGACAATGCCAATTTCTGTCTAACTTTTCCAGGTACTCCAAATTATCCAATTTTCTCCTAGAGTTATGACTTATGCACTTTCAATTTCTGATTCATTTGCTAATCATTCTGATATTTTCATTTAACTCCCTATTTCTTTTATTAATATAAAAAAATTCTCTCCTGACTACCCTCCCTGTTCTAGTCTTATTTTCATATATTCACATTACATGGTCACTGAGTTTTCCTCTTGTCTGGAGCTCATAACATGTGCCCTTAAGTTTCTTTTTAATTTGGTAAAATCAAGTGAACTCTGCTTGATTTGGTTCTCCCGAGATAAAAGTGTATTAAGACCTTGCCTCCAGCAATAAAATTCTAAACTTTTTTTGTCCACACTTTTTTTAAAGAGTCGTCAAATAGCTTTTTAGTCAACTCATGTGTATCAGTTAGTTTTTCTCAGAAATTTGACACAAAGATTGGATATAAATTATAATTTCTTTCTTTAATTAATTTAAAATGTTCTCTCACTCATAACCTGTAAATCAGTTCAAAAGAACTAAATCCTGTGGATTCATAGGTGCATAACTAATTCTGAGTGATATAATTCACTGCCTGCTAAAAGATTCCCCGTGTAAACCCCTGGAATATCGTGCCTTGTAATAAGGCAAGGAAGCTTAAGAGTGAAACCTCAAAGGCAGAGGTTCAAGGTCATCTAATTTAACTCCTCACAGCAGAAATTCATTTGAGGCTTGAGCAAAGATCTGTAGCTCAGGTTGTGGATGAGGTTGTTGACTTGCTCGTCGAGCTGGTTTGTTTTTCAGTCAGACGTTTTGTCACCATGCTAGGTAATATCAGTGGAGTCTCCAATGAAGCGATGTCATTCTACTCCACTTGGAATTTATACTGTCTGTTATCGTGAGTATTCATTGTCTGAGAGCACTCGGATATTCAGATAATGAATGCCATCAGTTTAACTGAGACAAAGTAACCATAGTAGCCCAAGCCAAACATAGACACACACAAAAATTCCTAGAGGCATGGTTCTCCATTGGTAATACAATCAACATATATAATTGGACCCCATACAGATCAAAACCGGAAATGACACTACATGACTGACCAAGCAGTATAAATTCCAAATGGAGTAGAACAACATCTCCTCTTCGGAGGCCTCACTGAGCATGGTGACAAAACATCTGAACGAAAACAAGTCAGCTTGGCAAGCAAGTCAACAACCTCATCCACAACACTAGCTACGCATCTTTGCTAAAATCTTAAACACCTACAGGTGCAACATGCTTAAAAATTGCCCTACAATGTGAAACTTCCGCCAACGAACTGAGCACTACCTGCGAACAACTTCACTTTCTCCACGAATGCCTCTCGAACCAGGTACCGCCCCACAGCATGAAGTACAAACCTCCACTCAACCCACAGGCACACAAAATAGCTGAACAGAATGTTTGCAGAAAGCTACACATAATGATTAATGATGCTCCTCGCTGACTCTACAAGTACAAATGGAAAATTTCGTGCCAAAAATCATGGTACCTAAACACTACAGGCCTGAAGTAGACTACAACCTTAGAACAGGCCATCGTCATCAATCAATACGGCACGGTGGCTCAGTGGTTAGCACTGCAGTCTCACAGCGCCAGGGACCTGGGTTCGATTCCCGCCTCAGGCGACTGTCTGTGTGGAGTTTGCACATTCTCCCCATGCCTGCGTGGGTTTCCTCTGGGTGCTCCGGTTTCCTCCCACAGTCCAAAGATGTGCAGGTTAGGTGGATTGGCCATGCTAAATTGTCCATAGTGTTCAGGAGTGTGTGGGTTATAGGGGGATGGGTCTAGGTGGGATGCTTCAAGGGGCAGTGTGGACTTGTTGGGCCAAAGGGCCTGTTTCCACACTGTAGGGGATCTAATCTAAATCAATACAAAACCAAATCTAAGAAGAGACACAAGCTACAGGAGAAACTCACCAAACTGATGCAACACAAAGACAAGGACAACAACAAACCGGACACTTGGAAAAGAAACCTATCCAGCAGACAACTCAAAGAATCTGAGAAAGCTGACCTATTATGCAGACTGAGCTATAACCACAAAGATGTGAACAGGACAGACTTCATGGCCACCCTGGAGACTACATTAAAAGACAACAGACTCACGGACAAAACACAACCAGCCATCCAACCAACTATGACCTCCACAGTAAACCAAAGGAACAAATGGGACACCCTGACCGCATCAGAGATAAACTCAAAGACAATAGCATTATAATCCTATCAGCGGACGAAGGGCACATGGTCGTCATTGTGAACAAAACAAACTATGTTAAGAAAGCACAGGCATTGCTCGCAGATACAAGTACTTACCAACAGGTGGCAATTGACCCAACACATCAGCTAGGTATCAGAGATAATGGGAACCGCAGATGCTAGAGATTCCAAGATAATAAAATGTGAGGCTGGTTGAACACAGCAGGCCAAGCAGCATCTCAGGAGCACAAAAGCTGACGTTTCGGGCCTAGACCCTTCATCAGAGAGGGGGATGGGGGGAGGGAACTGGAATAAATAGGGAGAGAGGGGGAGGCGGACCGAAGATGGAGAGTAAAGAAGATAGGTGGAGAGGGTGTAGGTGGGGAGGTAGGGAGGGGATAGGTCAGTCCAGGGAAGACGGACAGGTCAAGGAGGTGGGATGAGGTTAGTAGGTAGCGGGGGGTGCGGCTTGGGGTGGGAGGAAGGGATGGGTGAGAGGAAGAACCGGTTAGGGAGGCAGAGACAGGTTGGACTGGTTTTGGGATGCAGTGGGTGGAGGGGAAGAGCTGGGCTGGTTGTGTGGTGCAGTGGGGGGAGGGGATGAACTGGGCTGGTTTAGGGATGCAGTAGGGGAAGGGGAGATTTTGAAACTGGTGAAGTCCACATTGATATCATATGGCTGCAGGGTTCCCAGGCGGAATATGAGTTGCTGTTCCTGCAACCTTCGGGTGGCATCATTGTGGCAGTGCAGGAGGCCCATGATGGACATGTCATCAAGAGAATGGGAGGGGGAGTGGAAATGGTTTGCGACTGGGAGGTGCAGTTGTTTGTTGCGAACTGAGCGGAGGTGTTCTGCAAAGCGGTCCCCAAGCCTCCGCTTGGTTTCCCCAATGTAGAGGAAGCCGCACCGGGTACAGTGGATGCAGTATACCACATTGGCAGATGTGCAGGTGAACCTCTGCTTAATGTGGAATGTCATCTTGGGGCCTGGGATGGGGGTGAGGGAGGAGGTGTGGGGACAAGTGTAGCATTTCCTGCGGTTGCAGGGGAAGGTGCCGGGTGTGGTGGGGTTGGAGGGCAGTGTGGAGCCCTGGTCGACCCATCGTCTCAGCCTGCTCCTGCCCCACCGAACTCATCTCCACCTATCTGGACTCCATTTTCTCCCCTTTGGTCCAGGAACTCCCCAGCTATGTCCGTGACACCACCCACGCCCTCCACCTCCTCCAGGACTTCCAATTCCCTGGCCCCCAACACCTCATATTCACCATGGACGTCCAGTCCCTGTACACCTGCATTCCGCATGGAGATGGCCTCAAGGCCCTCCGCTTCTTCCTGTCCCGCAGGCCCGACCAGGCCCCCTCCACCGACACTCTCATCCGCCTAGCTGAACTCGTCCTCACACTCAACAACTTCTCTTTTGACTCCTCCCACTTCCTACAGACTAAGGGGGTGGCCATGGGCACCCGCATGGGCCCCAGCTATGCCTGCCTCTTTGTAGGTTACGTGGAACAGTCCCTCTTCCGCACCTACACAGGCCCCAAACCCCACCTCTTCCTCCGGTACATTGATGACTGTATCGGCGCCGCCTCTTGCTCCCCAGAGGAGCTCGAACAGTTCATCCACTTCACCAACACCTTCCACCCCAACCTTCAGTTCACCTGGGCCATCTCCAGCACATCCCTCACCTTCCTGGACCTCTCAGTCTCCATCTCAGGCAACCAGCTTGTAACTGATGTCCATTTCAAGCCCACCGACTCCCACAGCTACCTAGAATACACCTCCTCCCACCCACCCTCCTGCAAAAATTCCATCCCCTATTCCCATTCCTCCGCCTCCGCCGCATCTGCTCCCACGATAAGACATTCCACTCCCGCACATCCCAGATGTCCAAGTTCTTTAAGGACCGCAACTTTCCCCCCACGGTGATTGAGAACGCCCTTGACCGCGTCTCCCGCATTTCCCGCGACACATCCCTCACACCTCGCCCCCGCCACAACCGCCCCAAGAGGATCCCCCTCGTTCTCACACACCACCCTACCAACCTCCGGATACAACGCATTATCCTCCGACACTTCCGCCATTTACAATCCGACCCCACCACCCAAGACATTTTTCCATCCCCTCCCCTGTCTGCTTTCCGGAGAGACCACTCTCTCCGTGACTCCCTTGTTCGCTCCACACTGCCCTCCAACCCCACCACACCCGGCACCTTCCCCTGCAACCGCAGGAAATGCTACACTTGTCCCCACACCTCCTCCCTCACCCCCATCCCAGGCCCCAAGATGACATTCCACATTAAGCAGAGGTTCACCTGCACATCTGCCAATGTGGTATACTGCATCCACTGTACCCGGTGCGGCTTCCTCTACATTGGGGAAACCAAGTGGAGGCTTGGGGACCGCTTTGCAGAACACCTCCGCTCAGTTCGCAACAAACAACTGCACCTCCCAGTCGCAAACCATTTCCACTCCCCCTCCCATTCTCTTGATGACATGTCCATCATGGGCCTCCTGCACTGCCACAATGATGCCACCCGAAGGTTGCAGGAACAGCAACTCATATTCCGCCTGGGAACCCTGCAGCCATATGGTATCAATGTGGACTTCACCAGTTTCAAAATCTCCCCTTCCCCTACTGCATCCCTAAACCAGCCCAGTTCATCCCCTCCCCCCACTGCACCACACAACCAGCCCAGCTCTTCCCCCCCACCCACTGCATCCCAAAACCAGTCCAACCTGTCTCTGCCTCCCTAACCGGTTCTTCCTCTCACCCATCCCTTCCTCCCACCCCAAGCCGCACCCCCCGCTACCTACTAACCTCATCCCACCTCCTTGACCTGTCCGTCTTCCCTGGACTGACCTATCCCCTCCCTACCTCCCCACCTACACCCTCTCCACCTATCTTCTTTACTCTCCATCTTCGGTCCGCCTCCCCCTCTCTCCCTATTTATTCCAGTTCCCTCCCCCCATCCCCCTCTCTGATGAAGGGTCTAGGCCCGAAACGTCAGCTTTTGTGCTCCTGAGATGCTGCTTGGCCTGCTGTGTTCATCCAGCCTCACATTTTATTATCTTACATCAGCTCGGTAATAGGATCATTCAGACAATGAAGAGGCGAAAGGATGTAGGACAGATAACCAAGATGGACTACATAAGAATGGAACCAGAAGGTACAAATATCCCCCATTTCAATGAAATTCCTAAAGTACTTAAACCAGAAATCCCCTTAAACTGTTTCCCTACTGGGCACACCTTCACACAAACTGGCCAAGGGCCTATGACAGAGATTGAAACACATTGTCAACGGATTACCCTATTCCATCCATTCAACGCAAGATTTGTTCAATACCCTTAAGAACATAAAAATCCACAAGATTATGGTATCTTTTGACATCACAGCATTATTCACATTAATTGACATCCCACTAGCCACATTACTAGAGGAATCAGGAATACAGACCAGCAGCTCCATCAGCAATGACAAAAATAACACTTGGACAATGAAGGCCATCGATTTAATTGGGGACAAGGTAACCATAGTAGCCCAACCCAAACTTAAAAACATATCGGTATTCCTAGAGGCATAGTACTCAATCAATAATGCAATCAGCAAACCAATAGAATTGGACCCCATATACAAACCTATACAGAAAAAAACTGGAAATACTCACCATAATGGGCCAGACAGTGTAAATTCCAAATGGAGTGGAACAGCATCACTTTGTCAGAGGGTCCACTGATGATGTCACCTGGCATGGTGACAAAACATCTGAACGAAAACAAGCCAGCTCAGCGAACAAGTCAACAACCTCAGTGGAAAATCATCTCCAGTGGGCTATAATTCAAGGATGCGGACATGGGATGAAGGATCTGGACATGTCTTCCTCTTCCAGGAATGTACCAAACAGGTTAGAAACTAACTGCAGCCATGTTTCCACTGTATTTTTCCTACTACTGCACAGACCTTCAGCATCAATGCATGGCAGTTGCCTCTGAAATCTGAGGTCACTGCTTAGGTCACCAACTGGCATGCATAGAATTGGCTTCACAGATTAGAGGGAATGTGCACTACAATAAGCCTCTGCGGACTAGCAGCTATGAAGGTCGCAACTTGAGAACAGCTACTAAATGACCCTGCACTGCAGGTAAAAAGGAAAAGACCAACTGCTCCCCGATCAACCTACCAGTATCACCCAATGTGGTGGCTGCAACAACCCATTACCTGATCTTCAAGGAACTCCAATTGATCTGTATTTTTTTTTAAACTTTTACCTTGATCAACTCAACTGTCATTTTTTAATCTTTATGTTGCATTATTTGTATTTCTCACATTTAGTAACTAACAAATTTTTCTTTTTGTTAGCTGGGTAAAAGCTGGTTAAATTGGCTACTTTTAAAACATAATATTTGATGTACAAAAACACATCAACAAGAAAGAGAATCTTTCTCCAATTAACCTTGTAGCCAACAACTGAGGAGGCAGCTGAATAAAGAAGGGGAGGCAGTTTGTCACACCTCACCCATGTGATTGGCAAGTTAGGGTACCCGTTCTGGAATGCTAACAAATTGGGGAATCTCACCTGAAGATTGGTTGTAACAACCTGAACTCTTTTCTGAGGATTGTTTAGATGTTCGTGGAACCGCAATATGCCTTCCATTCAGCTTCCTGCAATTGGTTTAAGTATGTCCCATGTTATTTCAACAGAAGTATATTATTTTTCTGATATCCCTTTTTTTGTCCTTTCAAGACTCCTGTATTATTTTGTTACTCTTTGTTTGTTTACCTTTCTTAAATTAACCTTGCCATGCCTGGACTTCCAATTCCACCAATTTCCTCATTGATTGCCAAATGGTCACTTCCCCACATGTAACTGTCTATGTGGGATATCATAGACACTCACTGGAACTGTTGCTTCTTGGATGTTTGTTACTTGATGCTCATCGAAATAAGTCTCAAGAGTTACCAGAATACTATTTCTGCTCTTCCATAATCATGATATCTCTTACATTACAGAAAACTTTGAGATTGTCAGTAATTGAAACCATTGATCCTACTGCATTTATTTGTCTCCTGTAAACTCTATAACAGTCTGAGTAGGTTTCTTCATTATAGTCCTAAATTTTAATTGACAAGCTATAGGCATAAGCTTAGTCTTAACATTCCTTCTAAACTGCACAGCCATGCAGTCACTGGGGAACTCTGCACATATTGACGCTACACTGTAGTGCAAGCCCCTCAAGGTCTGTCTCTCTTTTGCTGCTGTAAAGGTGTTCATGAGCATCGAGCCTTGCCATTTTAATAACATCGTTATCTGCTGATTGTTCTTCTGGCAAACTAGTGTACGCATTCATAGGTGTACTTAGGAGGACTCTGTGTGACATAAGCCCCAAACATCTTTTGACTATTTCAGCTTCACACTATCTGCTCAAATGAAGTGAAATGTCTCTCGACTCCAAAAACCTTAAAATTCAGACAGGAATTCTAATTCCTCACTGGAATCAGGATTATCCTCCAAGTTATTACATCCTTTTTTGCTCCTTTACCCTAAAATTTCTCTAGCTGAGTTATGCTATCTGATTTGACTTGCTGTTTTGAGTTCAATATTTTTGGCTCAATTTCACTTCCTTTTTTTTCTCTTGTCTTGTCTTATCATTTAAGCTTCTTTATTTCCATTGTTCTTCTTCCTTCCTGTTCTCCTTCCATTGCCCTTTTCATTCTCTACCCTTTACATTTCTATTGTCTTCTAATTCAAGTCTTTTTTCATAACTATCTTAGTGGCGTCACAGAAATTTCAGGTTTCCTTCCTTTTTAATTCTAAATGTTGGTTATCACTTCAAGCATTGACGTGAGTTCCTGCTTGCATTTCATGTTTCAGTTAGAAGCAAAGAATCAGAGTCCCTACCGTGTGGAAGCAGGCCATTCGACCCATCAAATCCACACCGACCCTGTTAAAACCATCCCACCCAGAGACAACCCTCACCCCATCCCTGCAACCCTGCACTTCACATGGCTAATCTATACATCCCTGGACACTATGGCCATGTTAAATTGCATATCTTTAGACCGTGGGAGGAAACCAGGGCACCCACAGAAAACCCATGCAGACATACTGAGAATGTGCAACTTCCACACAGGCAGTTGCCTAAGGGTGGATTCAAACCTGTGTCACTGGCACTGTGAGGCAGCAGTGCTATCCACTGAGCCACTATGCCACCTACTAACACTCTCTCAGTGTAGCCTGAGTCAAACTGTTTGTTTTTTTTATTCACCCTGCTGAGAGTTGCTAGCACACATCTCTGAAACAGATGGCACCTGAACCTGGGCCTTCTAGTGCAGGGGCAGCAGCACTACCACTGTGCCACAAGAACCCTGGAAAACAGGTTCTGCTTCTGTTTCCCTGTGCCATCCAGCATCTTGTTGCTGGGCCAAAGCCCTTTTTTCTAAAGGTTTAAACTATCCTCCAAGGTTTATGTCTGTTTGAAAACTTCATTGAAATGCATGTAAATACAATTCCAGATACCCCAACACTATTCACAGAACACAAAAAATTAAATTAAGTCCTTTCCTTCTTTACCAACACAACATAAATATACCAAATAAACTTAAAGCTGGATGTGGTTTTGAACCACTTAACAAACCATTTTTCCAATTAATAATACAGAATGAACCTTCATCACAATATGTTAAGACTAGGTCTGGAAGGATCAATACGTTCTTCTCTTTTCACTCCTGAGGTTGCTCATGAAATCATTTGAATTCTGCAAAATATATGATTTTTCAATTCATTATGCACTTATCCATGACTAAAGCCAGATGAAGAAATAAAATAGCCAGATGTCTTTAGTTAATGACAGTAAGGAATTACCATATGGCATGGAAACAGACTCTTCGGTCTAGCACATCCATGCTGGCCAGCTATCCTAAATTAATTTGGTCTCATTTGCCAGCATTTGGTCCATATCCATCCAAACGCTTCCTTTTCATATAAGGTCCAGATGCCTTTTAAATGTTCTATTGTACCAACCTCCACCACTTTCTCTAGCAGCCTCATTCCATACATGTACCACCCTTTGCATGAAAATGTTGCCCCTTAGATCCCTATTAAACCTTTCCCCTCTTACCTTCAAACCTATGCCTTCTACTCTTGGACTCCCCTACCCTGGAAAAAGACTTTGGCTGTTCACCTTATCGATGCCCCTCATTATTTCATAAACTTCTATAAAGTTACCCCTCAGCCTCTGATGCTCCGGGGAAAATAGCCCCAACCTATTCAGCCTCTCCCTTTAGCTCAAATATTCCAACCTTGGTAACATCCTCGTAAATCTTCTCTGAACCTTTCCAAGTTTCACAACATCCTCCCCGTAGCAGGGAGACCAGAATTCAACACTGTATTCGAAAAGTGGCCTAACCAATATCCTGTACAGCCACAACATAACCTCCCAACTCCTAAACTCAATGCACTGACCAATAAAGGCAAGCATACCAAACGCCGCCTTCACTACCCTCTCCGCCTGCGACTTCACTTTCAAGGAACTATGAACCTGCACTCCAAGGTCTCTTTTCTCGGCCACACATCCCAGGACCTGGCCTTCAAGTGTATACATCCTGATTTGCCTTGCCAAAATGCAGAGCCTTACTTTTATCTAAATTAAACTCCATCTGCCACTCCTTGGTCTACCAGATCAAGGTCCTGTTGTACTTTGAGCTGTCCACTACACCACTAATTTTGGTGTCATCAGCAGACTTACTCGTTGTAAATTCACTCAAGGAAAATAATTAAAACTTAGTGAAAAGGTAAATCTAGTCCTGGATCCATGACATACACAAACATACTCTAAGATACAAAAAAAAATCAAGAACCTGTAATTGGGAGGAGGAAATGGAGTAAGGGAAAGGTTCACAGTATAATAATGGCAAATATATATTATCAATATTCAATTTCCAAACCTGATTTTAATACTTGAGATCTTCATGGGGTTTTTAAACAGGACAAATATTAAGCTAAAATACCTGCCACAATCGCATGAATCAGGACTGAGTCAAGTTTTGTGAGATATATCAAGTCATCGACACCATAATTACTATTTCATTCAAAGAAGGTGAAATCAGATAACAAGACCAGCATCAAGAAATCTGCATCGGAGATAATGGGAACTGCAGATGCTGGAGAATCCAAGATAACAATATGTGAGGCTGGATGAACACAGCAGGTCAAACAGCATCTCAGGAGCACAAAAGCTCTGATGAAGGGTCTTGGCCCGAAACGTCAGCTTTTGTGCTCCTGAGATGCTGTTTGGCCTGCTGTGTTCATCCAGCTTCACACATTGTTGTCAAGTAATTTGCATCTTGTTTATTTCCCCTTTTGCACAATAAGGTCGCATCTTGGGAGGTGAAAGGTTAGAAAGACAATGGAAAAGACTCAGGAGTATCCATATGAACCTATATCAACAGCTGCTTGAGGACCAAAGTGAAGAATGAAAAAGAAATATGAATTGATAATAAGAATGTGGAAATTTCTCTCTCTCTTAATCTCAAAATCAAGTGACATAGCAACTTGAGACAATAGCCATTCATGGAGAACTCTAGTTCTACTAACCTTGCTACTGCTGCAGATTGAGTCATGAAAGATCAAGCCTTAGTTTTATAAACCTAAAAACAATTTAAAATCAATGTAGACTGAATCTCCTGTCTGTACCAGGCACTTTAACCTTTTAAATCCAGTAGTTGAATTTAAAAACTGAACAAACTGCAGAAGATGTAAATCAAAACCAAAAATAGAAATTGCTGCAAAACATCTGCAGGTCTGGTAGCATCTGTGGAGAGAAATCAGAGTAACTGTTTCAGGTAGAGTAACACTTCCTCAAAACTAAGGAAGGGTCACTTGACTCGAAATATTTATTCTGATTCCTCTCCACAGATATACCAGACCTGCTGAGCTTTTCCAGTAATTTCAACATTTGTCTCCGTATTTGCATGTATTTGACGTTGTGCTTTTATTACTTTTCATGATGAAAGCTTGTCACAAGACGGAGTTTCATTCATGTGATAACTGGTTATTGGAACATAATGTTAACAAAGTCTCCCATTGTCAAAGCTATCAAGATGCCATTAAAACAGATAGCAGAGTCTGCAGCAGCTCTCTCGCTACAACGGGTTTCAGTAGCTTTTTAATCCAGAGAATTCAAACAACAGCAGGGGAACTGCTCAGAACACGTCAATCCACATCAGAAGTTTTTAGAAACTTGGCAATTCTATCAGGTCAGGTGAAGTCTGCAACCATTTTAAAATAGAGTTTCTCGGTTCATTTAATAGCATATTCTTTCAACAAACCAAGTATTAAATCAAACATAGGAATAAAACATTAATAGTGTGAAGCTGGATGAACACAGCAGGCCAAGCAGCATCTCAGGAGCACAAAAGCTGACGTTTCGGGCCTAGACCCTTCATCAGAGAGGGGGATGGGGAGAGGGTTCTGGAATAAGTAGGGAGAGAGGGGGAGGCGGACCAAAGATGGAGAGAAAAGAAGATAGGTGGAGAGGAGAGTATAGGTGGGGAGGTAGGGAGGGGATAGGTCAGTCCAGGGAACACGGACAGGTCAAGGAAGCGGGATGAGGTTAGTAGGTAGGAAATGGAGATGAGGCTTAAGGTGGGAGGAAGGGATGGGTGAGAGGAAGAACAGGTTAGGGAGGCGGAGACAGGCTGGGCTGGTTTTGGGATGCAGTGGCGGGGGGAAGGGAACGAGCTGGCCCAGCCTGTCTCCGCCTCCCTAACCTGTTCTTCCTCTCACCCATCCCTTCCTCCCACCTCAAGCCGCACCTCCATTTCCTACCTACTAACCTCATCCCGCCTCCTGGACCTGTCCGTCTTCCCTGGACTGACATATCCCCTCCCTACCTCCCCACCTATACTCTCCTCCCCACCTATCTTCTTTTCTCTCCATCTTCGGTCCGCCTCCCCCTCTCTCCCTACTTATTCCAGAACCCTCTCCCCATCCCCCTCTCTGATGAAGGGTCTAGGCCCAAAACATCAGCTTTTGTGCTCCTGAGATGCTGCTTGGCCTGCTGTGTTCATCCAGCTTCACACTTTGTTATCTTGGTTTCTCCAGCATCTGCAGTTCCCATTATCACTAAAACATTAATAGTTCCTACTGACATTAAAAAAATGCCAGGCATTTCACAAAAGTGAAAACAGAAACAAATGAATGCTGATCCAATGGAAGAGATATTAAAGGGAGTTAAGCATAAGCTGTTTTTTTTATTATCCCACACGATGTGGACATTGCTGAGTGGCCCAGAATTTATTGCCCATCTCTACTTGCCATTGGGAAGGTGGTGGTGAGCCATATTCTTGAACCGTTGCAAACCATAGTTATTGGGAATCCACAAAGCAGTTAGGGAGCGATTCTTAGGCTTTTACCCAGTGTCAGTGCAAAAATGACAATATAATTCCAGGGCAGGATGGTGAAGGAGAACCTGCAGCTGGTCGGATTTCCAAATGTCTGGCGATCATATCCCACAGGTTTTAGAGGATCCCAGGTTTGGAAGGTAGAGTCTAAAGAGCCTTGAGTAATGGCAGTACTTCTGTAGATGGTTCACTTTGTTGTCAGTGTGATGGTGCTGGAGGGAGTGAATGTTGAAGGTGTTAAATGTACTGTTAAGTAAGGGAGCTGTTTTGTTCTGAATGGTAATGAGCTTCTGAAGCATTGTTGAAGCAGAATTTATCCAGACAATTGAATAGTATTCCATCATACTTCTGAATTGTGCCTTAAAAAGGTGTGCAGACTTTGAGGAGTCAGGAGGTGAACTGTTCCGCAGCTTCTAACAAGCTCTGGACAAAGAGATAGGGTTCACAGAAAGTTTGATGGAAGACAGAAAGGTGAAGAGGCGAAGATGATTGTAATATAATTCTAGAGCATAAAGCTATTTTTTGGGTGGAGGCAGAGGGGTAATGTGAGTGGGAGAGGGGAGGGCTTCACAAGAGTCCAATGCTGTGGAAACGGGCAAGTGTTTTAGGGGAGAGATAATGGGAACTGCAGATGCTGGAGATTCCAAGATAATAAAATGTGAGGCTGGATGAACACGGCAGGCCAAGCAGCATCTCAGGAGCACAAAAGCTGACGTTTCGGGCCTAGACCCTTCATCAGAGAGGGGGATGGGGGGAGGGAACTGGAATAAATAGGGAGAGAGGGGGAGGCGGACCGAAGATGGAGAGTAAAGAAGATAGGTGGAGAGGGTGTAGGTGGGGAGGTAGGGAGGGGATAGGTCAGTCCAGGGAAGACGGACAGGTCAAGGAGGTGGGATGAGGTTAGTAGGTAGCTGGGGGTGCGGCTTGGGGTGGGAGGAAGGGATGGGTGAGAGGAAGAACCGGTTAGGGAGGCAGAGACAGGTTGGACTGGTTTTGGGATGCAGTGGGTGGGGGGGAAGAGCTGGGCTGGTTGTGTGGTGCAGTGGGGGGAGGGGATGAACTGGGCTGGTTTAGGGATGCAGTGGGGGAAGGGGAGATTTTGAAACTGGTGAAGTCCACATTGATACCATATGGCTGCAGGGTTCCCAGGCGGAATATGAGTTGCTGTTCCTGCAACCTTCGGGTGGCATCATTGTGGCAGTGCAGGAGGCCCATGATGGACATGTCATCAAGAGAATGGGAGGGGGAGTGGAAATGGTTTGCGACTGGGAGGTGCAGTTGTTTGTTGCGAACTGAGCGGAGGTGTTCTGCAAAGCGGTCCCCAAGCCTCCGCTTGGTTTCCCCAATGTAGAGAAAGCCGCACCGGGTACAGTGGATGCAGTATACCACATTGGCAGATGTGCAGGTGAACCTCTGCTTAATGTGGAATGTCATCTTGGGGCCTGGGATGGGGGTGAGGGAGGAGGTGTGGGGACAAGTGTAGCATTTCCTGCGGTTGCAGGGGAAGGTGCCGGGTGTGGTGGGGTTGGAGGGCAGTGTGGAGCGAACAAGGGAGTCACGGAGAGAGTGGTCTCTCCGGAAAGCAGACAGGGGTGGGGATGGAAAAATGTCTTGGGTGGTGGGGTCGGATTGTAAATGGCGGAAGTGTCGGAGGATAATGCGTCCACCTGTCTCTGCCTCCCTAACCGGTTCTTCCTCTCACCCATCCCTTCCTCCCACCCCAAGCCGCACCCCCAGCTACCTACTAACCTCATCCCACCTCCTTGACCTGTCCGTCTTCCCTGGACTGACCTATCCCCTCCCTACCTCCCCACCTACACCCTCTCCACCTATCTTCTTTACTCTCCATCTTCGGTCCGCCTCCCCCTCTCTCCCTATTTATTCCAGAACCCTCTCCCCATCCCCCTCTCTGATGAAGGGTCTAGGCCCGAAACGTCAGCTTTTGTGCTCCTGAGATGCTGCTTGGCCTGTTGTGTTCATCCAGCCTCACATTTTATTATCTAAGTGTTTTAGGGGAGTCTGGTAAGATAGAAATAGGTTACAGAGGAAGGGGATGCCAAGGATATGGTGATTAGATCTTTAAACTGGGAGGCTGGATGCCAATATGATAAGCAAACTGTTGATGGGACTTATTAAATGGTTTTAAATTTTCAATGTTTTTAATGAGACTTCTCCTTTGAAGGCGTATATGGTAGAAGGAACAAGTTTAACCTTAACGTATATTATCTTAATAAAAGCAACAATTCCTTCTCTAGGAAAAGTCTAGTTTTTGCATAGCCACCTCGTGTCTAAATTGCATTTGTTTAGCCAAATAAGCAACTCTAGTTTCGTATAACATTTGACTCTGTTGCTGTAACCTTTTGACCGTAACCATATCCCTTTTGCAATGGCAACTTCAAACTTACACGTAGAGGCACAGCCAATAAACAGCGAGTTCAAAATCCTGCTTAGTTTTGTAAATATGTTTTTGAAACTTTAGTTATGTTTCTTGTTGCAATAACTTATGCAATGGGCGTTGTGCAAAAAGGAACAATTTTCATTCGAGCGAAGCCATGGAAACCAGGGGCCCTGAGTAAACCATACATTTTGGTACCTCAGTGTGCATTGTATTTTGAAATTGGATGCAAAGACATGTTCGACAATAAACATATGTTGTCACTTGTGGCTCAGTTAGTACTGTTCTTGATTCTGAGACGGCAGGTTGTGAATTGAAGGGTTGCTCCCAAGACCCAAGTACACTCTCGACTGAAGTGCTGGTGTAGCAAGGAGGAAGGGTTGTATCATTGACGCTACCACTCCCTTGAAGAGACATCAACTGAAACCCCTGTCTGCTGCCTCAGGCAGATGTAGATTATATCCCATGGCACTGTTTTGAAGAAAAGGAGAATTATCTCTGTCCTCAATTAATGTCACCAAAGCAGAATATGTGGGTACACCCACATTGCTGTCCAGGCTTTGCTGGCTGTAAATTGGCTCCTGCTTCACATCAGAGGCTATACTTCAACAGTATTTCATCAGCTTTAGAATAACCTAGGATGTCTTCAAGTTTTGAACCATTTGAGCTATACTGAGACCTTTCACTTCTACATATTGGCCTGCACAGCCCCCAGGGTGTGTCATTTAGAAATGTATGGGCAACATCTGAGGGATCTGAGTGATGTGGGCAGTGGCAGAAATGAGCAAAACATGGGACAGGTGGACCACAAGGTGAAGATTGGCTTGCTCCATCTTTAATGCTTTTCACATATAGTTAGGCAATATTTTCACTAGGCAATAGCAAGGTGACCACTGACAGTCATTATTGCTTTTTAAAAGCCTAGTCAATGCACAACTCACCTCATTAATATTCAGATGCCTGTCTTCCCAAATTTGGGAAACTTGACAAGGAAACCACAGTGTGTCTGTCTGCTGGAAGCATCTTCAAATGTCTACCATATGAGACACTGGGCAACAAAATTTCAGAGACAATCCATGGGTACCAGCTGAGCACCTTCCTCCTCCATGGACATTGGTATCTGGAATCAGCCAATCCTGGCATTTCAACTATGTACTGATGCTCCCATTGTTGGGTGCACCAGGGATACTTTACGCACAGAGATGGACACCCAGGGCACATTTTGGACCAAACTGCACCTTGGGGATTGTTGCCTGCTCTCTTTATATTTGCTCACTGAGTATCAACCTAAATACTCACGGCAATCTGCCTTGCTTTGCTATCGCAAGTAGCACAATCACAAAACGAGGCAGCTCATATTACTATTAAGCAGTCCACAACCTAGGGGGTGTAAATCTTGCTATAAGCAGTGTGCTATGTCAATCTGATACCTGCTCCATGTGCCAGGGGCTTACAAAACAAACACAATGCATGTGCAGCAAACAGGCAGCCATGCATCCAACTCTGAGGCACCTGTCAGTCAAGGGGGCCCAGCTCAGTAAGTCAAATGGGAGCTTCCCATTCCAGTCAAGGGCATTAGCCACAGTCAGGCATTCAGTCAGGAAGATCTCGGTCAGGGAGCCCATGACTCTGGAGGGAGTGGGCTACAGTCAATCCATCCCACTGTAGGGTCCAGTCTGAGGGTTGGGAAATTGCAATTGGGGAGATGTATGGGCAGCAGTCAGGGGTCAGACATAATGGGTGAGGTTGTCTGGTCATGTCAGTTGAGGTGGTAGTCAATGACCAGTCCATTATGTCCATCAGCAGAAACTCCAGGGGAAGGGAGATGGTAAGTATGGCTTGAGCAATGACCCTCAACAATTAGGTCATCAGGGCAACAGGCTGTAGGATCTGGGCAGGGTTGCAGTATAATAGTGAAGGAGGAGCAGAGGGATTTGCAAAGTGGGGTATACTGTAAAACATTGACGGAGGTGAAGTCACTCACAGTCAGAGGGCCCCTCGCCTCAGGTGAAGGAGGTGTTGGGCAGTGTATAACCATACCTAGTATGTTCTCCTCAGATACCAGGTAAGAAATAGGTTGGGTGGGGACTTGGGTAAGTGTGAAGCATGTGGGGTGATGGAATAGGCCACTAGGAAAGGAATTTGGATGCTTGGAGGCTCACTGACACATTCAGACTAAGGCTGGAAGCAAGTGGAGGAGGACAACTCATGGCTGCCTTCCAGAGTGTTAGAAATCTGAAGCAGAGCATGAGGAAAATGGTTGTGAATACACTCGGAAGAGGTAGAGTACATGAGTCAATCTTTGAGGGTGGGGGCTCCAAAGGCACTCAAGGGGTTTTTAAAGGGGACCAACACTGGTCACAGTCCCATGCAATGTCCAGGCACAAAGGCTGCACAGTCCCCGGCCATCCTACTTCATTGAACCTCTCTGTACGTTGCACGTCCCGGCCATTGCTGGACAACTCTTTGAGCACAAAGGAGACCAGCATTAGGAAGGAGAGGCAAAAATTTCACCAGGACCTATTGCCATGTGTACTCATTGCTCCCCCTACTTGCAGTGGATCTTCAACACAGATTCATTAAGCACAATGCACGACTGTGAACTGCTGGTAAATGCTGTGAAAATGCATTTAGCACCTACACAGACAGTCTCACAAATATATGCAAGAAAATTAATGGCACGAACATTTATGGAGAAACCACTATTTACAACTAAGCCTCTACACCCTGCCACCAATGTGTGTCCAATAGGTCATCATTGTTCTCTCCCTTCCACTATGGCTCAACATTATACCAGATGCTGCAGCTGGGTTAGAGACAGCCTGCTCTGCTGTGGGGCACACTGGTCTTAGGAGTTTGATGGTTTGATGCTAGAGGCTCTTGAGTCTAGTTGGGCCTGACAGGCCAAGGGACTTCTCGCCAGAGGCAAGTTGACCCTCTTTGACTTTGAACTCCTGACACCTCGGCAGTATCCCGAGTCTCTTATGTGTCTTTTCAACTCTAGCGGGGTGCCTCCTGTCACTGCCCAGTCTCCTGGTGAGGAAAAAACATCTGGGCTGGAGTCAAGATTTCCCTACCCTTATCACCATGGTTTGGGTCCTGGGGACCAATCAGTAGGGCAATGCTGTACAAGTGTGTGCATCTCTCCAGCAGCTCCTGAGGGTGTTGGACCATAGCAACACCAGTCTGTCCATGGACAGCAGACAGAAAGTCATATGATTTTCAGCACTGATGGACCTCTGGACTATCAGGGCCATTGTCTTCCATATTCCTGTCTGCCACGACGTGCCTGTGTCTTTGGAGACATCCTTGATTGCCTAAGCCTCAGGGTCGTCTCCTGCCTAGGGCTGAGCAGGTCCCTGGTCTCCAGCAATCCTCTCAGTGCCAGTGGCCTGGGGCATTTCTTCCTCAGATGGCTGAGGAGCTATCCTGGTAAGGTGCTCACCAGATTGTGCTCTCAAACTTTCAAAACCTAATGTTTCCAACCAAGGTGTGTGTCTCTGAGCTGGTGGGGGTGTAGGAGGTAGCCTGACCAATGTTTCCTTTGAAGCCTCCATACTGTTATCCAGAGAGGTCAAGTAAGATGGTTTCTTTACAGCCACACATTCCTCTGCAGATGACGTTTGGAAACTACAAGAATGACAGCAGCACACAGAGTGGTACTCACTCAGTCTGCCAGACAAGGATGAGTTGACATTCCTACAGGAGCAATCCCAGTCTTCTCCACAAAGGAGTGGATTCCTTCCTCATAGCAGGTGAGGACACAGATGTTGGGTATACAGACTTCTCTGCCCTGTTATCTACTGTTGTCTTAAATACATTCAATGACTTGTCTTCCCTAGGCTTCTGTGCCAAAGCATTTCACATATTAACCATCCTCTGGCTGAAGAAATTTCTCTTCAACTCAAAAGGGTCGTTCCTAGTTTCTCCTACTGGTGGGAACATCTTCTCCAAGTCCTCTCCATCCAGGCATCTCAGCATTCCACAAGTTTTTCATTGAGATCACCCTCATCCTTCTAAGATCCAATAATTACAGAGTCCTCAAATGCTCCTCATGTGACAAGCCCTCAATCCCTGGGTTCATTCTTGTAAACCTCTTCTGGACATCCTTTGATGCCAGTACGTTTTCCTCAGATATGGAGCCCAAAACTGTTCACTGTATTCCCAATCCAATCTGGCCAGAGCTTTATACAGTCTCAGCAATACATCCTTGCTCTTGTATTCTAGCTCTCTTGAAATGAATGCCAACATTGCATTTGCCTTCCTAATCATGAACTAAACCTGCATTTTAACCTTGAGAGAATCTGAACTAGGATTCCTAAGTACCTTTGTGCTTCAGATTTCCAAAGCCTTTCCCCATTTAGAAAATAATTTTGCCACGGTTCCCCTACCAAAGTGATAACCTCACACATTCCCACATTGTATTCCATCTGCCACATTTTGCCCACTCTCCTAGCCTGTCCCAGTCCTTCTGCAGTCCCTCTGCCTCTTCAGCACTACCCGTCGCTCCACCTATTCAGGTAAAAGCGATCTAAAGCTTTAAATTAAAATTAGCAATGCAACTTAAAATGATCATAAAAATATAGACAAAGTATCGAGGTTCATTTCTAGCGGAGTAGAAGTTAAAACTGAAAGGTTCTGCTAAACCTTCATACAAACTTTATTGGGCTGTGTTTAGAATATTGTGCATACTGGAAAAGGATATAGAAGCACGAGAGAGGGTTCAAACAAGTATTTACGAGAATGATACTAAATCTGACAGGTTATAATTAGCAGAAAAGACTGAGGCACACATGAAAGAAAAGAGAATCCTGAGGAACAATCAAATGGGTGTGATAGGGTGCATGTTGAGAATGTGATTTCACTTGGTGCTGAGTTTCAAAACTAAGGGTAGCATATTCACCAATAAATCTGATAAGTAGTTCGGAAGGCATTTATTTACCCACAGGATGGTTAGAATCGAATTTGCTACCACATGGAGTAGTTGAGATAAATATCAAATCTGTATTGAAAGAGATGCTGGGCATATACTTGAAGAAGAAAAGAATGTAAAGATTTTCTGATAATGTGAGATGCGGTAGGATGTGGTGCATAAACCAGTTCAACTGAACTACCTATTTCTATACTTTGGATTCCATGTAAGATTTCTCATGACATTTCAAAACTATTCAGAAAGCAACCAGCTTGCATGTTTTTCTTGTAATGGTATGCTTTACACAAGCCTGCATTAAATGCCTACTACCAATTTCCTGTCTCAACACATTTGTATTCATTTCTGTCATGTCTGATCTGTCTGTGAATTTGGGCATCTTCAGCAAATTGGACACATTTGCACTGAGTTTCTGATTTTTAGGAACGTTCAAAAATCTACATGTTTATCAATGTTTTTTTCCTTCAGCAGCAAACAAAAATCATTTTCTAGCCAAAAGAAAATTCCTGATTAACAACAAAATTTGACAATAATCCACAACTTGTTTAAAGCAATGGTTGCAGATAAGAGCACAGTGAAATGATCAGTGTTAAAGTGACTTACAGATGTATTGACACCAGCTGTGGTGGGATTTGAGCATTGATTGAGAATGTATAAACTTGTTAATTTGTCTCTCTGAACACATAACATAGTGTCAGATCTTTTTCTCTGTCACACAGGCACCATACATAAGGAATTGTGCATTAGTTATATGACAGCTTTATATACCTATGTGAATAAAAACAGACACCAAGGTCTCTATAGAAAAAGAAACTTAAACCTCAAGTTCAGTATTAACTCCCTTGCTGTCGTTGTTGTACAATCCAATGACATGTTGATGATGCTGTGACCTAGATTATTAAAGACAATGTTGTGAAAATGCTTTCTCTTCTTTAACTTTTACAAAATTCTAGATAGGAATTAAATGTGAGAAGATTGCACATTAAATAAGTGAAATCATAGCACACGGTCATAGAATGTAGATCTCAATCAAGGTTAAAACTTTTAATAGTTTCCTGAGCCAAACATCAAGTAAGATGCTATTTCAGGCCTAAGAGATAATGGGAACTGCAGATGCTGGAGAATTCCAAGATAAAATGTGAGGCTGGATGAACACAACAGGCCAAGCAGCATCTCAGGAGCACAAAAGCTGACATTTCGGGCCTAGACCCTTCATCAAATAGGGGGATAGGGAGAGGGAACTGGAATAAATAGGGAGAGAGGGGGAGGCGGACCAAAGATGGAGAGTAAAGAAGATAGGTATAGAGAGTATAGGTGGGGAGGTAGGGAGGGGATAGGTCAGTCCAGGGAAGACGGACAGGTCAAGGAGGTGGGATGAGGTTAGTAGGTAGATGGGGGTGCGGCTTGGGGTGGGAGGAAGGGATGGGTGAGAGGAAGAACCGGTTAGGGAAACAGAGACAGGTTGGACTGGTTTTGGGATGCAGTGGGTGGGGGGGAAGAGCTGGGCTGGTTGTGTGGTGCAGTGGGGGGAGGGGACGAACTGGGCTGGTTTAGCGATGCAGTAGGGCAAGGGGAGATTTTGAAACTGGTGAAGTCCACATTGATACCATTAGGCTGCAGGGTTCCCAGGCGGAATATGAGTTGCTGTTCCTGCAACCTTCGGTCGGCATCATTGTGGCAGTGCAGGAGGCCCATGATGGACATGTCATCTAGAGAATGGGAGGGGGAGTGGAAATGGTTTGCGACTGGGAGGTGCAGTTGTTTGTTACGAACTGAGCGGAGGTGTTCTGCAAAGCGGTCTCCAAGCCTCCGCTTGGTTTCCCCAACTGACCTCTACATCGCCGAGGCCAGACGCCAACTCTCCGACACCACCTCCTACCGCCCCCTCGATCATGACCCCACACCCGAGCACCAAACCATCATCCCCAACACCATTCACGACCTCATCACCTCAGGGGACCTCCCACCCACAGCCTCCAACCTCATTGTTCCCCAACCCCGCACGGCCCGTTTCTATCTCCTCCCCAAAACTCACAAACCTGCCTGCCCTGGTCGACCCATCGTCTCAGCCTGCTCCTGCCCCACCGAACTCATCTCCACCTACCTGGACTCCATTTTCTCCCCTTTGGTCCAGGAACTCCCCACCTACGTCCGTGACACCACCCACGCCCTCCACCTCCTCCGGGACTTCCAATTCCCTGGCCCCCAACACCTCATATTCACCATGGACGTCCAGTCCCTATACACCTGCATTCCGCATGCAGATGGCCTCAAAGCCCTCCGCTTCTTCCTGTCCCGCAGGCCCGACCAGTCCCCCTCCACCGACACTCTCATCCGCCTAGCTGAACTCGTCCTCACACTCAACAACTTCTCTTTTGGCTCCTCCTACTTCCTACAGACTAAGGAGGTGGCCATGGGCACCCGCATGGGCCCCAGCTATGCCTGCCTCTTTGTAGGTTATGTGGAACAGTCCCTCTTCCGCACCTACACAGGCCCCAAACCCCACCTCTTCCTCCGGTACATTGATGACTGTATCGGCGCCGCCTCTTGCTCCCCAGAGGAGCTCGAACAGTTCATCCACTTCACCAACACCTTCCACCCCAACCTTCAGTTCACCTGGGCCATCTCCAGCACATCCCTCACCTTCCTGGACCTCTCAGTCTCCATCTCAGGCAACCAGCTTGTAACTGATGTCCATTTCAAGCCCACCGACTCCCACAGCTACCTAGAATACGCTTCCTCCCACCCACCCTCCTGCAAAAATTCCATCCCCTATTCTCAATTCCTCCGCCTCCGCCGCATTCTGCTCCCACGATAAGACATTCCACTCCCGCACATCCCAGATGTCCAAGTTCTTCAAGGACCGCAACTTTCCCCCCACAGTGATCGAGAACGCCCTTGACCGCGTCTCCCGTATTTCCCGCTACACATCCCTCACACCCCGCCCCCGCCACAACCGCCCTAAGAGGATCCCCCTCGTTCTCACACACCACCCTACCAACCTCCGGATACAACGCATCATTCTCCGACACTTTCGCCATTTACAATCTGACCCCACCACCCAAGACATTTTTCCATCCCCACCCCTGTCTGCTTTCCGGAGAGACCACTCTCTACGTGACTCCCTTGTTCGCTCCACACTGCCCTCCAACCCCACCACACCCGGCACCTTCCCCTGCAACCGCAGGAAATGCTACACTTGCCCCCACACCTCCTCCCTCACCCCTATCCCAGGCCCCAAGATGACATTCCACATTAAGCAGAGGTTCACCTGCACATCTGCCAATGTGGTATACTGCATCCACTGTACCCGGTGTGGCTTCCTCTACATTGGGGAAACCAAGCGGAGGCTTGGAGACCGCTTTGCAGAACACCTCCGCTCAGTTCGCAACAAACAACTGCACCTCCCAGTCGCAAACCATTTCCACTCCCCCTCCCATTCTCTAGATGACATGTCCATCATGGGCCTCCTGCACTGCCACAATGATGCCACCCGAAGGTTGCAGGAACAGCAACTCATATTCCGCCTGGGAACCCTGCAGCCTAATGGTATCAATGTGGACTTCACCAGTTTCAAAATCTCCCCTTCCCCCACTGCATCCCTAAACCAGCCCAGTTTGTCCCCTCCCCCCACTGCACCACACAACCAGCCCAGCTCTTCCCCTCCACCCACTGCATCCCAAAACCAGTCCAACCTGTCTCTGCCTCCCTAACCGGTTCTTCCTCTCACCCATCCCTTCCTCCCACCCCAAGCCGCACCCCCATCTACCTACTAACCTCATCCCACCTCCTTGACCTGTCCGTCTTCCCTGGACTGACCTATCCCCTCCCAACCTCCCCACCTATACTCTCTCCACCTAACTTCTTTACTCTCCATCTTTGGTCCGCCTCCCCCTCTCTCCCTATTTATTCCAGTTCCCTCTCCCCATCCCCCTATTTGATGAAGGGTCTAGGCCCGAAACATCAGCTTTTGTGCTCCTGAGATGCTGCTTGGCCTGCTGTCTTCATCCAGCCTCACATTTTATCTTGCTATTTCAGGCCTACATGTTGATGACTGATTTATGACTTGCTTCCTTCAAAATTCCTAATTTCTTTTCTGAAGGCACTATTTTCCAGCACAGACATTTTTATTTATTCATATATTTCAGTCTAAAATGACACTCTAACATGGTATTTACAGAGGGACAGTCTCAACCACCAGTTGCGGCCAGGGCTTTATAAATGTTACAGCCCCTTCCAGTGACTGAAAGTGGGAACTGCAGCATTGCCCAATTGCTCTAAAACATTGCATCAGTGGGCTTTCAAGCAATTCAATGTTTCAGATGTTGTTGGCATAAAAACTGTTGTAGACCAATATAAATTAATTGAATTAAAATTAAGACACTCAGGATTGCTGGCAGAAAGTACACTTTCACGCTAAGGAATATGGAACTCTTTCCTCAAAAAATTGTTCATGCCCACCCACTTGAAAATTTTAAAACTGGCGTTGATAGATTTTTGTTGGGTGAGGATATTAAGGGCTATGGGACCAAGGATGAAAGGTGTAGTAAGGGGTCACACATTTAATGGATCTATGGGCAGAGATGAAGAGAAAGTTCTTCTCTCAGAATATCATGGATCTGTGGAATTCTTTACCACACAGGGCAGTCAAGGCAGAGTTGTCATGTACAGTCAGGTTTTTCTCAAATCAGTAAGGGAATCAAGGGTTATGAGGAAAATGCAGGAAAGTGGAGTTGTGATTATTGGGTTAGTCATGATTTCATTGAATGGCAGAGCAGGTTAGATGGGCTGAACAGCTTACATCTGTTTCTATATCTTATGGTTTTCTAGGGGGTCAGGTGGTGTATTAGTTGATGCATAAAATGCTCATCCCCCACATTTTAAAACAAAATGGGTAAATTCCACCCTTAGAATCAAAATATCCATCGATCTTAGTTCAGATTTGGTACTCAATGCATGGGGCTATCATATTTGTTTGTGGTGAACATATAGCCTTTTAAAGTGTTCTTCCTCATGTCTCTGTTTTCTTTCAGTTACAAAAGATACAGTTTAAGCACGTAAGTTCTGATCATTCTTTTAATTAAACCAAATCTGGTTTTACCACAGGGTTATAGATAATTAGATACATTAAAAAACTGATCTGCACAATAAAAAGAAGTAATTTGCCTTTGGTTTAAGATGTACTGTTAAACTGAATCATCCAACAATATCTCATTAAGAGACTTATCCCAAAGGGAATATACAAACTGAAAGCTAAACACGCTCAATAGACTGGAAAAAGGCCAAGGTCATGCAAAAGTGCCCAGGAGCTGAAAAGTGGAAGGAAAAACATAGCCTTCCAGCACTTGTCACTTTCAAAAGACACTTGCAAGAGTGTACAACAACCAAGATGTAGAAAAATGTCTTTTATATTCAGATGAACTACTATTTCTAAGGTTTGGATGTGGGAATCAATTATTTTAAGACATGAACCATAAGGAAATAGTTTGTGTGTATAACAGCTGTACTCAAGCTGGCTATCTCACAATGTTCAAAGCATAACATCAAATGAACAATTACCATAGTGCAAAAATCAATCCTGATATAGTCAGCAATTTAAAGAAATATTTGCCCTGAATGTGATATATTGAATGAATCTCAATAATTGCCTGTCTGAAATTAGATTTTAAAGTGTATGATGACTGTTTTGGTTGAGCAACAAATAATTTGCTTTTAACAGCGGCAAAAAAAACCAAGCCTTGAATACATTAAAGGCCATCTTTCAGAATCCTATACTCCAAAGGCAACTATGTTTTGTGTTACTTTAGTAAAGTGCATGAACCAAAGAAGAATCTCTGTCATATTCAACGTTATATCTTATAGAATATTGTATTCTAACAGCAATTTGAATAATACATTTGACAAGGACCTAGGAAGGTAGTTCGAAAAATGTTGAAAATAAGGTTTTAACACCGATAAAAGGAAGAACTCACCTCACATTTTGTATATCTTTAGCCTGTTCTTCCATAAACAATTTAATAAAATCACATTTAATTATTTCTACTCAGAGAATCTATAGTCAGAAGTATATTGATTTTGATGTTTATTAAAAAAATTAAATTAAGAAAATATATCATGTCAGTTCTTATGTAAGCACCCAAAAATTATAATTTATATATCAAATGTTTTTATAATGAAATGGATGGCAATATGCTAAATCTTAAATTTTTATTAACAATCTTGACTTGTGGGTGTAGCAAAATTTTACAGACAGAAGAAATTATGGGTGCATCCTCCCATTTGTCAATTGTTAGGATATTTGACCTCCCTCCCACCCCTTTGTTGGGTCCCATGGAAGGAGTTTGCTGTGATTTACTCAGTGAACTCTTGAAATTAATTGGTTCCACAAAGCAAGGAGGGTGAATGTAGTCCTTATGTATTCGCCAAAACAATTGCGCACATCCGGTAACACATTCAGCACTGGGGTTTCACTTTTTGTTCATGGTTATTGATGTTCTCTTTTAATTGATTCTATTCCCTTCATTTTACCAAGACATTCCCTAAGAATCTTAGGTGCTTTAAGAATGCAAATAGCTGTATCCTAACTACCGTATTGTTTTGAAGAATACAAAATCTTTTCTAGCGGCAGTTAATAAATTTGCTTGAGATAATGGGAACTGCAGATGCTGGAGAATTCCAAGATAATAAAATGTGAGGCTGGATGAACACAGCAGGCCAAGCAGCATCTCAGGAGCACAAGAGCTTCCAAGATAATAAAATGTGAGGCTGGATGAACACAGCAGGCAAGCAGCATCTCAGGAGCACAAAAGCTTTCCAAGATAATAAAATGTGAGGCTGGATGAACACAGCAGGCCAAGCAGCATCTCAGGAGCACAAAAGCTCCTTTTGTGCTCCTGAGATGCTGCTTGGCCTGCTGTGTTCATCCAGCCTCACATTTTATTATCAATAAATTTGCATGAACTATTTTAGTCTTAAGGTCAGGGAGAGAGAAAACCCCATTCACCTTCCCTTTGTTCTGTAAAGTTTATTTCTGAAAAGGCTGACGTGTGTCCCCCAAACCACCCATTTGTGTGGAGTCAGTTTAAAAGTCAACAACAGACTTTCATACATTTATATGAGCAGTATTATCTACTCACACCCTGGAAGGTCTAACTGCACATCAATCGCATGACATATATCTTAGAAAAGTACAATTAAAGAAGGTAGTGTAGTTCTATAAGTATTACAAGCAAGCAGAATGTTTACTATTTCATGTCTTTGTGAGTCTAATGTAGGAAGGAACTTTTCCCACATTGGAATTGTAGGTCATTAGGTTCAGACCACTGAGTCAGATCTGGAGTAACTGCAGCATCCTCCAAAGTGAATATTATTCAGCAGCTCATGTACATAGTCCTGCTGGCAATTGTATCAACTGTCCAATTTATTCACGTGAACTTTATCTTTTTTTTGAAAATCAGCTGAAGGAGGCTTTTAAAAGGTTTTGAAACTTTGCAATTTTTGAAAGGCTAGGTGCACACCCTTTCTCTGCAGATCTGGAATTGTTGATGTTGGTCTGTGGACTACAAGGCTCTTTCCACAGAAACATAGAAGGATGAGTAGATCATTCAACGCCTCAAGTCAGCTCTGTCATTCATTATTATTGAGCTCAATACCCTAATTCTGCCCTCTCCCTAATCCCTTAACTCTTTTAGCTACAAGAGCTAAATCTACATCCTTCTTGGAAACATAACGTTTTGGCCTTGACCACACTCTGGTGAAGAAATGTCTTCTCATCTCAGTCCTAAAAGGTTTAACCCTTGTCCTTTAACAATGACTCCTAATTCTAGACTGTCCCACCATCAGGGACATCTTCCAAGTTCTAGCCAGCCAGGATCCTTCAGGAAATTTTAACCATTTGGCTGAGGCTTGGCTTTGTTCTAGGGTTTTCCTGTGAGCCAACCAAATCCGTCTGAGTGAGGCTGTGCAATTGCCTCTACTCAGGTGGTGTTCCCCAAGCTTACTTAGACTGGCAAGAGCGTCCACTTCCATCAGAACCCCCGGAAAACATATGATCCACTTGCCCTTTTGTAATGATAAAGGCTATGTAGCACCAGTTTGAAGTCCAGTTGGGCTTCAGTTAGTCTATGTTTTTGAAGTTACATCATTACTCCCACAATAAAAAAAAACGCATCTAGGCATCTCATTAAGGGTTAAGCCAAATTCACAGGCTTCTCTCAGTCTGAATCCTATCTGCAGATAATTCACCTGGGGTGATCTTATCAACAAGCTATCAGCTCTCACAATGTCCATATGTATGTTCATAAGTCCATTCATGAGGGATCTCTCCTACCCAATACAACCCAATTCAGAACTTTCCTTAAAGTTGTTTAGTCTGTTCCAGTTTCATAAGTTATCTGATCCTTAAGATGCTATCTTAACAGCTCAAGGGCATCCATTTTTAAAACCACACTGCCTCCTAAAAGAAAAACTGTGATACTTTTGTGCCATCTTTACATCTGTCTGGTCTGTATGTGATACAGAGCCACAATATGACTCTTCACTGCTGTCTGGGCAATTAGGGTAATAAATACTGGCTTAGCTAGCAGCAGACATGCCCTTCCAATTAATGACACCAATGACTGTAAACAACATTGTTTTGAAAACACTTTTTCCATTCATGGAGGTCAGTGTGCTGGTAAGGCCAGCAGTATGCTGTATACTTGAACTGTTGCAGTCCACATGGTGAAGGTGCACCCATAATGTTCAACAGTTTAGGCCTATACTCTCGGAACTTTAGAAGAATGACAGGAGATCTAATCGAGGTACATAAGCTGCAAAAAGGAATTGACACAGTAGAATGTCACGTGGGCTAATCTAGAATGAGAGGTCATAATTTTAGGATAAGGGTTAGCAGATTTAAAGAGAATGCCTTTATTGTCCAGTGCATTGAGTATAGGAGTTGGGAGGTCATGTTGACAGGGTGTTGCTTAGATCACTTTTGGAAGTATGCAGTTCTGGTCTCCCTGCTGCAGGAAAGGTATTGTTAAATTTGAAAGGGTTCTGAAAAGATTTACAAGCATGACACCAGGGTTGGAGGGTTTGAGGTATATGGAGAGGCTGACTACGCTGCGGCTACTTTTCCTTGAACATCTGAGGTGTGAGGGAATGACCTTATAGAGGGTTATAAAATTATGGAGGGCTTTTCCCCAGGGTAGTAGAGTCTAAAACTAGAGGGCATATTTTTAAGGCAAGGGGGAAACATTTAAAAGGGACATAAGAGATAATTTTTTCATGCAGAGTGTGATGCGAGTATGGAATGAATTACCAGAGGAAGTGGTGGAGGCTGGTACAATTATAACATTTAAAAGTCATCTGGATGCTTCTCTGAATAGGAAGGGTTTGGGTGGATATGGGCCAAATATTGACAAATTAGCCTTCATTAATTTAGGATATTTAGTCAGCATGGACAAGTGGACCAAACAGTCTGTTTCCATGCTGTACATTTCTTTGACTCCAAGAGAAATTGCTTCTCTTGAAGGGTCTTTAATCTGTGGAATTCACTACTCCAGAGTGCAGTGAATTCCAGGACATTGAGTACATTTGAGGAGATAGACAAATTTTTAATTAGTAATGGGTTAAAAGGTGACAGAGAACAGGTAGGAAAGTGAAGTTCAGGCTGAGATGAAATCAGCCATAATCGTATTAAATGGTGAAGCAGGCTTGACAGGCTGTATTTTGTATTCCTGCTCCTAGTTCTTAAAATGCCGTTAGGACGGGTCCTATTTATACCTAACAATGGAAAAAAATTGTGATATAGTTCCACGATAGGGTGGCATCCAGAGGAACTTCCATTTATTTAACATTGCTCACCACCACAGGTCGTCCTAAAGCACATTACAGCCACTGAAGCATTTGAAATGTAGATACTGTTGCAAGACAGGAAATGTGGTAGACAATTTGGATGTGCCAAGCTCTCATAAGCAATATGTTGTCACGTCCAGATGACCTGTTGCAGTGAAGTTAATCGATAGTTATTGGCTGCGTATATGAGGATACTCCTTTGTTCTACTACTGGAAGAGTGGCATTGGTACTTTAGAGCCATCTGAGGGAATGAACAGGGTTTTGATTTAACATCTCCTCCAATAGTGAGGCACTATCCTCAGTACTCTTGCACTTTGTTTCATGATTGTGAGTTCAAATCTCTCTCAAATGAAAACCTAACCAACACAATTGAATGGAGAGGTGAGGGTATGCCAGTTGAACGAATAACTGTTGATTAACTTCACTGAAACAGGTCATCTGGACATGATAACATGTTATTTACAAAGTAGCTGAATTGCAAAATTCATCATCGACTTGTGTAATATGATGTAAAAGAAGTCATTGGAGCACTTAAATAAAGTCTTCATTTAAATGTGACTAAATTGACGTTGCAATGCTTTGAAAGCTAAATTTAATGATGACAGAATACATGTAATTGAGTTAGCTCCTGCTACTTGCTGCCATTTTTAGAATGAAATGAGTTTCTATTTTTGTACATTCTCTTCAAATGGCAAAAGTAAATATGAGTGATGATCTGGAGGACAACAATCTTTCTTGTAAAAGCGTCAACTGTAGCTCAGTTGGAACATTTATTTGTGTCTAAATGTTGACGGTTCAAGTCCCAACCAAGATAAGTTTGACACGACATTGCAGCTCTAAGAAAATGTTCATTGCTAGATGAGCTTCGTTTCAGAGGGGATGTCATTTACCATCTCGGAGAAAATAAAAGATTCCTTGGTACTGAAGAAACTATTCACGTTGTTTGGCCAATATTGTATTCTTTCTTTAGCTAATATCACAAACAGATTGACTGGTCATTGCGATATTGCTATTTTAGAAGTGTGGGAAAATGCTGTGCATAAATTGGTTGCCAAATTTCCGACGTTACAACAGTGACACTACACACCAAAAGTACTTCATTGGCACTAAGGCTGTTTAGGAAATCCTGAGATTGTGGCAAATATAAGTAAATTTAATCTTTACTTTTGATTACCTGTGCTTCTCATAAAGCTTTCCTAAGTGTCTAACAAATTAATAAATCCTCATAGGATTAAAAATAAATAAAATTTTCAAGCTATACAGCAGCTTTGGCAGCATCTACAGAGACAGAAACAGAATTAACATGGTAATATTGGAACTGAAGGAGGCATCAAGTCATCCTAGCCAGATCACACAGGCTACAGTCACAGAGATCCAAACTTAATCTGATTCTCTCTTCTCCCAAACAATTTGCAATAAACCAGGACTGTGCAGCCAACTATACCTTTACCACTTCAGTATACTATGGCACCTGCAACCACCTAGCAACTCATCACCATAATTAGGTGGAACACAGAATGACCCGGAGCACTACTATTACTGCAAACAATACTGTTGGACAATAACAAATTATACTTATATAATTCCCTTAAACATAATGAAAAGGTCCCAAGCATTTAATACCAGCAATACAAAACAAAATGACATTGTCCCAATTGAGGAGATATTTGGTCAGATTATCAAAAACTTGATGAAAGTTGGAGCTTTTAAAGGAATGTCTTGAAGAAGGGAAATAAGATGGAGAGGCAGAAAAGTATAGGAAAGGTATTCTAGAGGTTGGAGCTTAGGCAGCCAAACAGCCCAAATGCGGAGTAGGCACGATCACTCAAGAATCAGGCTCAGAAGGTCAAAATTGAATAAGACCAGGTGTCAGAGAGGGTTATAGAGCTGAATGTGATGACAGAAATAAGGAGAGACAAGTACATGGAAATATTACAAAACACAGAAAAGAATTTGAAACTAGTTGCTAGTTGACTGGAACAAACATTAGTCAGAGAGCACAGGAATGACAGGTAAATGGAATTTGGCAGGAGGATAACTACAGGTTCCAGAGTTTTGAATAAAATTTACAAAGGGTAGATTGTAGATGAGCACCAGGGTATTGTGGAATAGTCAAGCCTGGAGATATCAAAGGCATAAATGTACATTTCAGCAGCAGATGAGCTAAGGTGGAGTGAAGTCAGGCAATGTTACTGAACTGGACAGTGACAGTGAAAATATGTGGCCCAAGCTACATCCTGGAATCAATATTGTGTACAAACTGGTTTGGTCTAATACTGCCAGCAGGGAGAAGGAGGGTATTGATAGGTAGGGAACGTAATTCAGAGCTGTGACCGGAAACAATAGCTCAAGGCCTCTCAGTGCTTGATTGGAAAAAGTTTCTGCTCATACAGTTCCAAAGTTTGGGTTAGCAATCTAATAATTTAGCAACAGTGGTGGTGTCAAACAAGATAGTGAGGTAAGGCTGGATATCAACAGCAAACACAAGGAACTAACATAACAGCATCATATTGCAGATACTGGAGAAGTTTTGAAGAACAGCCATATCAGAGTTGAAGTGTCAACATTGATTCTCTGTCCACGCTGCCACATCTGCTGAGTTTCCCGACCATTTACAATTTTCATATCAAACAAAGATGAGCATGGATTTGGGAGGGAGCAACAATGTTAAAGAACTTTGTAGATTCTGAAATAAGTTATCAAACCCTGAAAACTATCAGTCTGCATCCACCTCTGCATCCCTGCATTAACTGGTCAAAAGCACAGTAAACTGAATCATTTCCCACATTCAGTCTCTCATTGCTGACAGTTTTTTTGGCTCTAAGGCTCCCAGCACAATAAATTTAAAATTTTCACCCTTGACTTCAAATTCTCTCATGGATTTATGGCACTATTTCTGCAAACTCCTCTACTTCATATCATTCAGCTTTAATCTTCTGTGACTTTTTAAATCCCATCCTACTTACACCTCACCGTTGGTTGCTACCTCTGCCTATTTTCTCATTTTCTTCCCTCTCCAACATTAAGAAAACTTCTCAAAGTCCATATTTTCAAACAAGCTTTTGATCACTTGCAATCCTTCATGATCTGGCACCTGTTCCCTCTCTGACTTCCAGATTTTTTTTTATCAGTTCCACTATTTAAACCTTCAGAAGCTTCCTATGTTAAAAACTGCATAAAATTGAATTTATCATGTTTCTATATAAATGTGCATCAAATGTATGTGTACTTTTTTCTCACAAAAGGAAACAATAACATACATTTAATGCCATTTGGTGTATACTGTACGTTTATGAGCTCTAAGAAAATATAGCTCGTTAATAACATGGCAGAAAATTGTATTTTAATTAAAAATGTGGTGTGTAATATTTGTGGCATTTGTCCCTTGATGAATCACTCACTTAATGCGCCACTATCAATATCTTGGGAGTTACAACTGACCAGAAACTCAACTGGATTCACCATATAAATACAGTGGCTACAGGGCAATTCAGTGGATTGGAATACTGCAGTAAGTAATTCACTTCCTGACTCCCCAAAGCATGTCCACCATCCACAAGGCGCAAGTCAGGAATGTGATAGTTTACTCCCCACTTGCCTGGATGAATGCAGCTTCAACAACACCCAAGAGGCTTGACACCATTCAGGGTAAAGCAGCCCACTTGATTTGCACCACATCCACAAACATAAACTCCCTCCACTGCCAATGCTAAATAACAGCAGTGTGCACTGTTTACAAGATACATAGCTGAAAATCACCAAAGATCCTTGGACTGCACCTTCCAAATCCATGGCCACTTCCACCTAGAAAAGTAAGGGTTGCAGATACATGGATTACCAGGACCTGCAAGTTCCCTTCAAGACACTCACCATCCTGACTTGTTCCTTCACTGTTAGTTGATCAAAATCCTGGAATTCTGTCCATAATGGGTCTACGTAGAGCACAGGGACGGCAGCGGTTCAGGAAGCCAGCTCACTAACCCCTTCTCAAGGACAACAGAAGCTGGCCAGTCAGAGATGCCCCCATCCCACGAGTGAACTTACAAAATAACTTTCTCCTTCTTAGCTTCTACCTTGACTGCTTGTAGACTCTTCACAGTAAACAGGTCTGTAACAACTGGAGTATTTTATGTTGAAGAAAGGAACAAAACTACAACCATTTCATTAGGAGTCACGATGAGGAGGAGGAGGATGTCAAGAAGAATTTTGATTAAATAGGAAATCAAAGAAATGAGATTGAACTCAAATTTACCCATTGCAAAATCAACATTTTTTCTTGCTTTATGATTAAGAAATTCCACATTCTCTAAATATTTGACAAGTTTACTGTTAAAATTGATGTCTTTCCCAACTCCTTTTATGTGTTTATGGCAGGGTTTATTACAAAGTATTCGATTCTAACTACATATAAACAGTTACAAATCATCAGCATATAACACTACTGGTTAACATTCTAATCCCCCTTCACACACAGATAGACAGATACACAAAAAGGGAGAAAACACATGGCTTGAGTGGAAAACTGGAAAGATACTACAATAATCTTTGCTCCTAAGCTCTGTTGAGTTGGTTCTTGCTAATGTTAAATTTTCTTCCTGGCTTTCATGTTTCTAAATACTTCCACAGAGTGGCTGGATCACTTGTAAAATGTCTCAAATATGTCAATTGAAAGTTACAGTTTACAGCGCCTGTGGAAAGAAATAATAACGGGTTTTTGTCAAGTTTAAAATGAGTTTTGATTGGAGGGAGAGAGTTCCTAAGCTGGGGGAAAATCCTCTGTTAAAACATTTTTTTCCTATCTCCCCTGTGGTTCAGTTATCTGACAACTAATCACATAGTTCTTGGCAGGCAAAAGACCCATATCATTAGTAACAAATCATTAGTCCATAGATCAATTAACTTCTTGTTGTCACCTAGTTGCATCTGATTACTGAACTGCTCAATTCCTATTCATCTGCAACAACTTAAATAGTTGTTTGAATAAGCACTAATTAATGATGCTTGCTGTGATCATCATGTTACTTTCAAACCAGACTGCCATTCTTATAATTTATTTTTTAAAAAAACATTAATTCTTACTCAGCAACTGGTGTAGAAGCTAGTTATTGGGTGAGTATTGTAAGGATCCTGTCCTTTACTTTTGCGCTTTTTAAAATTGTGGCCTGAAATGAGAAATAATTGTCTCTGAGGCTGAAAACGTTTAGGAAAAACAAAAGCAATGGAATGTCCCTTTCACTTCCTCCCCTTAACTCCAGCATTCTATTATAAGTTGCACTTAAGTGATAAGTCACAGTTCATTTGGTAGTTTTATATGTTCCTAAGACAAAAGGCTTAGCCAATTCACTTAATGTGGATCCAGTTTAATTTGCTTTTAAATGGAGCTGTTCTTTTGTTGGAAGCCTTGTGAAAACCATGTTTAGAACTAGCAATTGCATTTCAATTTAATACCAACTACAAACTAGACTGGTACAAAGTTATACTTTCTTAATTTACAACTGCAGGTATTCAGTGTGAGTTGCATTTATTCCCAGCATGATTGCTTTTTTTTAGGAAATTTCAAATGACATGCAGAACACCCTATAAAGAGTGATGATCCAGGATTCTACAGAAATTCAGTGTAAGGGACAAGAACCTAGCATATTGGAAGCTATTCCAACTTCAGTAGATAAAGGCAGTCAGTTTGAACATCACAATTGAACAGGGGCTTCCAAGACCTGGGCAGGCATTTTGTTTAACAAAGTGTGGGGCTGGATAAACGCAGCAGGCCAAGCAGCATCTGAGGAGCACAAAAGCTGATGTTTTGGGCCTAGACCCTTCATCAGAAAAGAGGGAGGGGTACAGGGTTCTGAAATAAATAGGGAGAAAGGGCGAGGCGGATCGAAGATGGACAGAGGAGAAGGAAGGTGGAGAGGGGGCAGACAAGTTAAAGGAGCGGGATGGAGCTAGTAGAGGTGAGTGTAGGTGGGGAGGGGATAGGTCAGTACTGACCGGTCACGGGGGTGGGATGAGGTTAGTAGGTAGTAAATGGAGGTGCGGCTTGAGGTGGGAGGAGAGGATAGGTGAGAGGAAGAACAGGTTAGGGAGGAGGGGATGAGCTGGCTGGTTTCGGGATGCAGTAGGGGGAGGGGAGATGTTGAAGCTTGTGAAATCCAGCGCATTATCCTCCAACACTTCCACGATCTGCAATCTGACCCCACCACCCAAGACATTTTTCCATCCCTACCCTTGTCTACTTTCCGGAGGGAGCACTCTCTGTGTGACTCCCTTGTCCACTCTACACTCCCCTCCAACCCCACCACACCTGGCACTTTGCCCTGCAACCACAGGAAGTGCTACACTTGCCCCCACACCTCCTCCCTCACCCCCATCCCAGGCTCCAAGAAGACTTTCTACATCAAGCAGATGTTTACCTGCACATCTGCCAATGTGGTATACTGCATCCACTGCACCTGGCGTGGCCTCCTCTACATCAGGGAAACCAAGCGGAGGTTTGGGGACCGCTTTGCAGAACACTTATGCTTGGTTTGCAATAAACAACTGGACCTCCCAGTCGCGAACCATTTCAACTACTCCTCCCATTCCTTAGACAACACGTCCATCCTGGGCCTCCTGCAGTGCCACAACAATGCCACCCGAAGGTCGCAGGAACAGCAACTCATATTTCGCTTGGGAACCCTGCAGCCCAATGGTACCAATGTGGACCTCACAAGCTTCAAAATCGCCCCTCCCCCCACTGCATCCCAAAACCAGCCCAGCACATCTCCACCTCCCTAACCTGTTCTTCATCTCACCTATCTCCTCTTCCCACCTCAAGCCGCATCTCCATTTCCTACCTACTAACCACATCCTGCCCCCTTGACCTGTCCGTCCTCCCCGGATTGACCTATCCCCTCCCCACCTCCACTCATCGCTACTGGCTTCATCCCCATCCCTTTAACTTGTCTGTCTCTTCTTCACCTATCTTCTCCTCTATCCATCTTCAATCCGCCTCCCCCTCTCTGCCTATTTATTTCAGAACCCTCTCCCCCTCCTCCTTTTCTGATGAAGAGTCTAGGCCCGAATTGGCAGCTTTTGTGCTCCTAAGATGCTGCTTGGTCTGCTGTGTTCATCCAGCTCCACACTTTGTTATCTCAGGTTCTCCAGCACCTGCAGTTCCCATTATCTCTGAGGCATTTTGTTTATTCACCTGTGGGATGTGGACATTGGCGGCTGGCCAGCATGTAATATTGATCCCTATTATATTGTTCTCACTGCTGAGGGTACAGTCTCCTCTATATTGAGTAGGGAAATCATGTTGCTGAACACCTCTGTTCAATTTCAAGCATGACAGAGATTCCCATTGCTTGTTATTTTAATCTTTGACCTACTTGAGCTCTCTGGCCACCCTGTCCTGGGCCTATCATACTGTTCCTGTGCAGCTCAATGGAAGGCTGAGAATGAGCCCCTCATATTTTGATTAGCCTCAGTAACCTTCTACACTAAATACTGAGACCAAATAATTTCAACTCATAACCACTGCTCCCAATATTGGGCTAGCAGGTTCTGATATCACTTCTTTATCTTCTATTTTCTTCTTTTACTGATTCCATTACTCTCTGTTTTTGCCTTGCACCATCATCCCACTTATCACCCACTAAATTTATTACATCACTCCTGCCTCCCACTGCAATTACCAACCTCACTTTTTCTTATACTCGCTTCAGTTGTGACAGATCTCCATTTCTAATTCTGACAAAGAGTTGTTGACCTGAAATGTTATCTCTTGTTTACTCTTTCCACAGAAACGGAGTGAGTATTCAGTGATAATGGGAACTGCAGATGCTGGAGAATCCAAGATAACAAAGTGTGACGCTGGATGAACACAGCAGGCCAAGCAGCATCTCAGGAGCACAAAAGCTGATGTTTCGGGCCTAGACCCTTCATCAGAGATGGGGGTGGGGAGAAAGTTTTGGAATAAATAGCGAGAGAGGGGGAGGCAGACCGAAGATGGAGAGAAAAGAAGACAGGTGGAAAGGAGAGTATAGGTGGGGAGGTAGGAAGGGGATAGATCAGTCCAGGGAAGACAGACAGGTCAAGGAGGTGGGATGAGATTAGTAGGTAGGAAATGGAGGTGCGGCTTGAGGTGGGAGGAAGGGATGGGTGAGAGGAAGAACAGGTTAGGGAGGCGGAGACAGGCTGGGCTGGTTTTGGGATGCAGTGGGGGGAGGGGACGAGCTGGGCTGGTTTTGTGATGCAAGTTAATTGGCTTGTTTCCTGCATTATAACTGTGAATATATTTGAATGTATTCATATACTGTGAATAACATGGGAATATCTTAAAGGTTTTGAAAAATGCAATGCTGTAAGGTACACTAATCCTGTTCCACTAGATCTAACCGGAAATCTAAAATAAGTTCATGATCAGACCTAATATTATCACATGATAAAAGTATCATAACATCTTCTTGGGTTCCAGGCATTCACGTGTTAGATGAGTTGACTGTCACTGCACACAGGTTGCAGGAATGACATTAAGTGGGTTGTCTTGTGAAATATTAGCACTCTATTGCTACAGATTTCATATCAACTGTTCAGCATGAAGCTGTAAAGGAAGAAATTCTACAGGAAAAGGATCAGAACTTTACAGTCAACCCTGGGCTAATTAATTAAAAATATCAATAAAAACTTTGATCTGTCTAACAATTTTGAGAATAAAAAATTGGGCAACAGAGCTTCCAAAACAAATGCCATTTTCATTGACTTTTTCTAATTAACAAGAAGATATAGGACTTTCAAATTCTCATTATCAGTAAAGGAAGAATCGGAGTTCAACTTATTGATCTGTCTTTTTGGTTTAGGAAATGGATGTCTGTTGAAGTCTTCACTTGTTCATATAATCTCTCTTCTCCACTTACACTCAATTTCTTGACTCATTCTCCAACCTCTCACTGCATGCCTTTACTCCATGAACGTTTTATACACCAATGCTTTCTTCTTCTTGATGATTTCTTCTTCACCCTGTTCTCAGTTCTGTATCAGTCTCTACAAAATTATTGCAGGGTTCTAATGTTTTCTTCTTCCCTCTCAATTGAATGCTCTTGCCTTTCTCATGTTCCTGTGCTTTCAGTTCCAGTTCTAAGGTCACCCACCATTTCATTCTCCCTTCCTTCATCTGTCTCACACTCTCTCTCTCTTCCCCCCACTTCCACCTGTCTCACACGCTCTGTCTCTTTCCCTTCTTCCGTCTGTCTCATATGCTCTCTCTCCTCCACTTCTTCCAATTGTCTCACACTCTCTCTCCTTTTCTCCATCTGTCTCTCACACCCTCTCTCTTTCCCTTCTATCTGTCTCTCATGCTCTCTCCTTCCCTTCTTCCATCTGTCTCACATGCTCTCTTCCCCTTTTTCCATCTGTCTCTCATGCTCTCTCTCATTCCCTTCTTCCATCATCTCTCATGCTCTCTCTCATTCCCTTCTTCCATCTGGCTCTCACGTTCTCTCTCATTCATTCTTCCATCTGTCTCTCACGTTCTCTCTCTTTCCCTTCTTCCATCTGTCTCTCATGCCTTCTCTATTTCCCTTCTTTCTATCTGTCTCTCACACTGTCTCTCGCTCCCCCTTCTTCCACCTGGCTCACGTTCTCTCTTTCCCCTCTTCCATTTATCTCACATACCTCTCCCTCCACCTGTCTCACTCTCCCTCTCTCCGTCTCAGAGTCCCTCCCTCCATCGACGAGAGGACATTGGAGCCGGAATGGTAACTCTGATTTCTCTCCACAGATACTACCTGATGTGCTGAGTTTTCCCAAGGATGTTTGATTTTCTCTCACGCTCTCCAGCTGCACGCACGCCAGGCTTTGTCGGTTGGTCCGCTCCCATGATACCGTGCGGCGATTAAAATGGCGGCGGTTCAATCCGGCCAGGAGCGGGTCTCAGATCGGCCTGGTCCGGTGTGAGTGTGAGCGGGCCCGGGCTGATACGGTGTGAGTGTGTGAGAGTGTGAGAGAGTGGCCGACCGACTCCAGGGTGAGTGTGAACGATCAGTGTTCCCCGGCTCTCTGTCAGCTCCAGCAATGGACTCGGTTATTGGAGAAGACCCGACCTTACCTTTAGATTTTAACGGCAGGTAGGTGCCATTAACCCGAGATCAGAGGGTTTAAGGTTTTGGAGTAGATGGTTTATTTAATGACATCGTTCTCTTGTGTTTATTGTTTCGTGAAGTTAGTGACACTGGAGAGAACTGCTGTCCTGTTTGAATACCAGACGTTGTAATTACGAATGTCAGTCACTTTTATTTTTTATCGATTCATTCCTGTTGTTGGATTGCATCAAGTTTCTTTTTTGGTCTGATCGACGACGAGATCATCTTGGCAACAGTACCTCTCTGTGTTCAGCCCGCCTCAGTTAACGGACACAGATTTCGTATTGTTTTAGAAGGGAAAGAGAGAGATTATGAGAGACAGATGGAGAAAAGGAAAGAGAGCGTGAGAGACAGATGGAAGAAGGGTAGAGAGAGGGGACTCTTGGACGCCATTAGATTTAAGCGACATTGGGAATGGTAAACGGCAGTTCGCAGTCAATTCCTTGTGTCACACTTGAAAGATTGGACATCAGTTTGTTTGCTTACTTGTTTGTTTGTAATCGGGAGTCGATCTTGCCTTCAGATTGTGCTCCCGCTTTTTGTTAACTGGAAGTAATTGACTTGACATCCCTGTGTTAGTCTTTTGAAGAAAATGCAATTGACTGTATTTAAATTGCATGCCTTCATAAATTGTGTCACCACTATTATCTTTTCTGTTATAAAAAAGCCTGTGTGTTTTGTATGTAATGTGTGTGAAAGCATCATTGTCTTGAAAATCTTTGCTTTTTCTCTTGCAACAACGTATTTACTATTAATTTATGTTATATCTGGCTTTGTTTCTGAACATCAGACAGAGCTTGTAATTTCATAATTCTTGAAAAGTTAAACTAGATTACTATTAGAGCAAAAGTGCAATGCAACAGGCGTGTAGGCATTTGTGTAATTGATACGCAGTTAAAGGTGTACATTACCTGCCTCTTGTGATGAAAGATGATACTGAGTCACACTGACAATGCAGTATGCTACTTTCAGTTAATGAATTGGTCAACAGAAAAGATTGAAAATGTGATTTCAAAGAACCAATTTACAAGTTGCTTTAGAAAAATAGAAATTATACATTTAACATTTTGATATTAGGCTTTAATATAAGAACTAAGAACAGGAGTAGGCAATTCAACCCCTAATCTTGCTCTGTTTTTTGATTTCAGTCATGGTTGAACTCATCTTGGCCTCAACTCCACTTCGCTGCCCACTCACTAGAACCCTTCAACCCACCGTTAAATAAAAATCTATGTCCTCATTGAATAAATTTATTTGTAGAATCGCCACAGTGCAAGAAGAAGCCATACAGTCTGCACCGACCCTCTGAAGAGCATCCCACCCAAATCCAGCCCCACCATCCTAGCCCTGTCACCCCATTTTGCCATGGCTAATTCACAGTCTGCACATCCCTACACACTACATGATAATTTAGCATGGTCACTCCACCTAATCTGCATTGTTTTGAACTATGGGAGGTAAGGAGCACCTAACAGAAACCCATGCAAAAGTGGGAAGATTGTCCTGTGAGGTGTTTGCACAGTTACCCAAGACTCAAACCCGGATCTGTGGCCCTTTTGAGGCAGCTGTGCCAGTGTGGTTTCCTTTTAACAATCCCGTTTGGCATCTTATGTACTTTGTATGTAATGTGAATTATGATATCCCATGTGGTATCTTTAATTTATGCATTGAGTTTTTAATTTATGTTTATACAGACACAGAGAATGTGTGCTTGCAAGGTGGTGTCTGATATTGGTACGGCTTCTTTATTTTTAGTACCCTGAGATTTTGGTCAGTCTTTTGAACTCTTGTAAAACTTATGGCGATGAGAATGTCAGGGTGTTGAGCCAGTAACGCTGAAGAATGGTGCTTGCCCAAATCAGAGTCATGTATATCTTTTAAGGAGACCTTGGAGTTGCAGATGTGCCCATGATATTGCTGTTGTTTCCTTCTTGGCAGCCAAAGTATAGAAGCAGAAAAATATTTTTGTAAGATTTGTTGTCAAATTCCATCTGCTTTACTAACATTGTTTGGAGGGAATATCCGTTTACCGTGCATCGTGTGGCTTGCACGTGACTCCAGACCTACAACAGTGGGACTCTCAGTTGCTCCAGCAAGCCACTCGTACTAAAGAAATGTTGAAGAAGAACAATACCAGATGATCTCCCTGTGTTGATGTAGACACCAGAAATGACAAAAGGGAATCCTTTTAAAGTCATTCTCAGACCGTGTGCATGCTTAATGGCAAAAGCTTTCTATAAGCTAAGAGATTCCATAAATAGGTCAGATTGAAACTCTGCTGCACTGCTACATCAGTCAAGAATGACTGTTTAAAATTACTTAAAAAAAACAGGTCCACTGCCTCTTTAAAAAATGCGAAATCTAGAATATAAGTGCAAAAACAAAGCTGAAGAATTTGCAGCCATCTTTAGCCAGAAATTCTGAGTGGGTGATCCATTTCAATTTTGAGCCAATTTGATTCGCTCCAAATGATGTTAAATGCTTGAAAATTACACAGTGGAAGAACTTGGGCAACATCCTGATCATGGTGCTTCTGTTGCAGGAACAACTGTGGCCTTACCTGCAGTAGAACAACTTTGATGTAATTTTGGCATCTACCTGACAAATGTAAAAATGACCCATGTACTTTTCTACAACACACAGGCCAAATTCAGTATGTTCAGTTACTGTCGAGTCAGTCTGCTCTCAGCCAGCAAGTGAACAATGTTATAAATAGCACTTAGTCGACAACAGCCTCCTCACTGCTCAGTTTTATGCTTCTACTTCCAGATGTTGTTATAACATTGGTCCAAACAAAGACAAAAGAACTGAACCTCAAGAGATGAGATCTGAGTAGGTTTTCTTGACATCAAGGCAGCGTTTGACTGAGTGTGGCATCGAGGAGGTCTAACACAGTTGAATTTAATGGGAATTGTGTGTAATTACTCTACTAGTTGGAGTCACACCTAGCAAGAAAGAAGATAATGGCAATAGCTGATATTTGATCATCTTATGCCCGGACATTGCTTCAAGAATTCCTTTGTCAAGTCTTGGGCCCAGCCCATTTTCGGCTGGCGTGTCAATGTCGTTGCCTCATCATAAGGTAGCAGTGGGAATGTTTGCTGTTTTTTTGCATTGTTCATTCCCATCCTAACTCCTCAAACTTCAGCCAAATCTGGATAACATCTGGGCTTGAACGGATAAGTAGCAAGAAATATTTATGCTACATAACTGACAGGCAATGGCCGCCTGCAACAAAACAGAATCTAAATATTAATGTCATCAATAACAGTTCTGTGACTGAATTCACTGCCAGCAACATCTTTTGGCGTTTGCTTTTGACCAATAACATAACTGGAAATGCCATTTTATATATAAATCCCTCATTATACATGTGGCTACAAGGAAAGTTTAGAGGCTAGGAACTCTGCATTGAATATTTTGCATTCTGAGTCCCTAAATCTTATCACAGTCTACAAGTTACAAATTCAAGAATGTGGTGAAATATTGTCCACATTGAATGCAGCCAGCCTTTATAGGCACACTATCCACTACCTTTCAGCAGCCAGAACCTTCACCACTGGAGCACATTGCAACAAGACCCTGCACCAACTTGCTGAGGTTCTTGACAGCACTGGAAATCTCAACTGCCAAGAAGGACAATACCATGTACTTGCTGGCCATGTTCCCCTCCAAGCCATGCACCATCCCAACCTGGAACAATACTACTTTTACTGGATCAATATCCTGGAACCCCTTTGCGAACAGCACTTTGGGTAAACCTGAACAGATGGACTGTAGTAGTCATTGAATGCTAGTATGCTGATGCAGAGGCTATTAGGAAGGTTATTATAAAGTTAGCCTTATTGTGGAAGGATTTGAGTGTAGAAGTATTGAAGTCTTGCTTCAATTGTACAAGAATTTAGTTAGACTGCATCTGGAGTAATGTGTGCTGTTCTAGAACATAGAACAGTACAGCACAGAACAGGCCCTTCAGCCCACAATGTTGTGCCGACCATTGATCCTCATGTATGCACCCTCAAATTTCTGTGACCATATACATGTCCAGCAGTCTCTTAAATGACCCCAATGACCTTGCTTCCACAACTGCTGCTGGCAACGCATTCCATGCTCTCACAACTCTCTGCGTAAAGAACCTGCCTCTGACATCCCCTCGATACTTTCCACCAACCAGCTTAAAACTTTCTGCCCTGGGAAATAGTCTCTGGCTATCAACTCTATCTATGCCTCTCATTATCTTGTATACCTCAATTAGGTCCCCTCTCCTCCTCCTTTTCTCCAATGAAAAGAGACCGAGCTCAGTCAACCTCTCTTCATAAGATAAGCCCTCCAGTCCAGGCAGCATCCTGGTAAACCTCCTCTGAACCCTCTCCAAAGCATCCACATCTTTCCTATAATAGGGCGACCAGAACTGGACGCAGTATTCCAAGTGCGGTCTAACCAAAGTTTTATAGAGCTGCAACAAGATCTCACGACTCTTAAACTCAATCCCCCTGTTAATGAAAGCCAAAACACCATATGCTTTCTTAACAACCCTGTCCACTTGGGTGGCCATTTTAAGGGATCTATGTATCTGCACACCAAGATCCCTCTGTTCCTCCACGCTGCCAAGAATCCTATCCTTAATCCTGTACTCGGCTTTCAAATTCGACCTTCCAAAATGCATCACCTCGCATTTATCCAGGTTGAACTCCATCTGCCACCTCTCAGCCCATCTCTGCATCCTGTCAATATATCTGGTTTGCTTATCTCAAAAGATATTATCATAGACAGAGATAAAGCAACAAAAATTCACCAAATGAGGCAAGATTGGGCAAACTGGGCCTGTATTCTCTAGGATTTTGAAGGATAAGATGTGATCTAATTGAAACCTATGAAATACTTAAAGGATTATCTACAAATTAGATGCAGGCTAGGAGTTTTCCCTTGGTTCGGGAATCTTAAATAGCGGAATGCTGTTTTTAATACCAAGAGCATTCAGGAGAAATTAATTTAACTCAAACATTGTGAACCTTTGAAAATCTCTACCACAAATGATGCCACAGCTTGGTCTTTATTTATGTTTAAAGGTAGAAATGTTCAACCAGCATTTATCAATACTCCCTCTAATTTTTCTTTTCAGATCATTGTGTGCCATATTAGCTTACAAAATTGGAAGCCAATATGTCAACACGCTGATCAGCATGTGCAGAATCCCCTGAGGATCTTCTGAGTAGCTACATGGCTGTGTACCCAAGAGAGAACATTGGCCTTGATTGTATTGAATGGTGGGGTAAACTCCAGGGTCTGAATAGTATGCTGCCATTCCTGTGTTTGAGAAGCCTGCTCACCGCCACTTTGTCAAGGACAATTAGGCATGGGTAATGAATACTGGCCTTGTCTGCTGTGCTTACATCTCTGGGAAGAAGTTTGTTTATTTTTCTAAGGGGGAAAAAAAGAGTCCTGGATTGCTTTTAGATGTTAGGAATCATGTGAAGTTCTCAACAAAACAGCTCTGTATCTGTTTAAGGGAAGTGATTGACACAAGCAGGCTGAATTTATTTTACTGCTAAGTGTGGAATTTGGGGCATTTTGGCTTGCTGGTTTAGGGCTGCTATACCTGTATCTGTCAGACTTTTAACCACTGATTTTTAGGCTGGTGTTCACAACAGGGAGGAAAATACAAGTTCTACAAGCAGATTGTGTGCAAGGAATCAACACATAGCTTTATTCATGGTGTAAGTACCATAATCAGCCTACAAATAGTTTTAAAATGGAAAAGAACTTACATTTTATATATGACACTTTGTGGTCTCAAGGTTAGGTTTTGGAGGAGATGGTAGTAATATGACTGCACTAGTGACTCAGTAGCTCCAGGCTAATGCTGTGGGTCATGGCTTCCAATTCCACCATGGCAACTGATCAGAATTTGAATTCACAAAGTTTGAAATCAAAGCTGGTCCCACTGACAGTGGCCATGAAACTCATTGATTTGTCCTAAAGCTCACCTGGTACATGAAGGTCTTTTTAAAGAAGGAAATCTGCCATCCTTAGCTGGTCTGGCCTATATGTGGCACCAGACTCGGAACACTGTAGTTAACTCTTAAATGGCTTGGTGGCCTAAGGAGTTACTCAATTCAAGGCAGTTAGGAATGGACAAAAAATGCTGGCTTTGCCAGTGATGCCAAAATCCCACAAAAGAATATTTAAAAAGTCGCTGGTGAGAACTGCAGCATCTAATTTGAGCAAGGATTGCCCCACAAATATGGAGATTAATGCCTAATTTAATATGTTTTGGTGTGGCATATTTATTGGCTGGATCCACTGTTGTTTTACTTAAGTAATGCCATATACTCATTAACATTCACCTGACAGAACAGTCCTGGCCTCGGTGTAACCTTTTGATCAACATTTATAGCACTCTCTCTTCAATGAAATACTAGCATAGGTTAGTCTTTGGAGTGGGGCGTGAATACATCACTTTTTCTGACTGAGAGAAGTGTGCTTATACCAATCCTAGGTTCAATTTAAAGAGATCGCATGGGATTCCCATAATATCATTCCATTTATTGGAAAAGCTGGTTACTGCCATGCTGTCCATTTGTGTTCTTAAAATAACTTGAAATTTTATTGTAAATTCAGATGCAGCAAGAAGATCGTAACATTATTTGATGCAATAAAGATAAAATACTTAAGAGGAATTTAAATGTCCATTTAGTTCCCAATGTAAAACTTCCTTGTTAGGTTCCTCAATTCAATGTTTATATATGAACAGTATATCCCGTGTAAGTTGAAGAAAATCGATCTTTCCATTTAGGACCTGCGTTCCTGTTTATGCTCTGATTTCAGACTGACTTAGCATCAAGATCACTGCTTGTCATGGATGAACCATAATCCCTTTCACTTGAACAGTGGAATGATTGCCAGTTTTCAGCTTTGAACCTTTTGTCAGAGTCCACATCCCTCCCTAGTTACAGTCATAGGCTGAAGCAAAATGTTCAAACTATTCATGCCCATTTTGACCCTGTCTTGAGTTTTCAATTGCTATTTGCATCTCATCACAAAAGACTACTTCTAGCTCTATGGTCGCCCACCAGGGGTTCTATCTTATCTGACAAGTAGCTTAAAAATTGCCATCCATGCTCTTTTGTCTCAGACTTAACCATTTCAATGTTCTGCTGTAGGTCCTCCCATCCTCTTCAACAGGTAATGTTTAGGGCTAAACTCTTCCCAAATGCTATCCATCATAAATTTCATTTAGCTGTAATTTTTTTTGCAGTTTTCCTCTTCCTCATGTTTGTAACTACTGCCAGCTATACAAATTTGCTGTTTTGTGAGATATTTCTTTCCATCAGCAACATAAACCTCCTAAGCGTACAACAACAGTTGCTTGCTCAGAAGAAACTGACCTGGAGAAACTTGCTTCGAGAGCACCTGTCAACAAGAGGATGTGCAGGAAAGGAATGCTACAATCAGGAGGAAAATGACCAATTCCACCTCAGATATGTGGCTGTAGCATCAGGCTCGTGTTATGGAAGGACCAACAGAACCCATAACCAGTGACACAGAATTTCCTAAATGGACAATCCATACTTGTTAGGAAGTGATTGTTGGCAATGACTATTTCTTTCTATATTCAGCATACATTAGATATTCTGGATTTTGATAAATGCCTTTACTAACAGCTACTTTAGCCAATGCTTATGTTCTATCTATTCAACTACTACTTTGTAACCTGTGTAGTGTTAATATTCAGGCCATTAACAGTTGGAACATTTTCTGAATGTTGCATTGTATAATATTACTTCATTACTATCTCATTTGTTTTACTTTAAGCTTCCTTATAAAACCATTACGTTAACTTGTGCCTTTTGGAATTTAAGATATAGAATTCAAAGATATAAATTTTGAGTGTGCTTTATTGTATTATATAATTGGAAAGGAATAATTGTGCTTTGGATACTGCAAGGCATAACTTGTGATTTTTCTGTAGAACTTCTTTTTGGTTAGGGACATGGGCATTGTTGGCTGGCATTGTTGTCACCTAGTTGTACGTGAAGCTGGTTACAAGCTGCCTCTTAAACCGCTGCAATCTTTGTGCTGTGGGTAGTCTGACAGTACCAGTAGGGAGGGAATTCCACCATTTTGATCTAGCAACAGTGAAGGAATGGTAATTATACTTTAAAGTCATGATGGTGAGTCGCTTGGAGGGGAACTTGCGACTGGTGTTCCTATGTATTTGCTGCCCTTGTCGTGGTCGTGGGTTTGGAAGGTTTTTTCAGAATCTTTGTGGATATTATGCATTGCTGCATGGAATAAAAATGTTAATTATTTTAAAAGATTTTTTTTTGGAAGCCTTGTGAAGGGAAAATTTATTGCAATCCTTCAAGGTTCTACATGTGATAATGATATAGTTTTCAGTCTTTATTATTTGTAAGCTTCATTTTTGTTTTGCAGAGGTTATGTACTAAGTCATATTTTTGCTTGCTGATCATGGTTGTCTTGTGTTATAATCTTCTGACAAAATACTTGATTTTTGCATTTCAGCTCTAATGTCTCCAAACTGGCAGATATTACAGTCCCTGCAAATGACAATCCTGTCAAAGAACATCCCCTTGGTAGGTATAATGTTTTGATTTAATTTCACCTTCATAAATGGTTAACTGTAGTTTATCCTTAACCATTGCTAGATATTAACTTTTCCCCATGTGTGTTTCTTAGCATAACCTGCAAAGTTGACATGTGACTCTGTAATTGCGTAACTGGCACCAAATTTCCATGATAACCACTTGCTGATCAGCACAGTGTAGACATGTCAATGTGTTTTCTGGTTTAGAAAGACAAGCAAGTTTTCTTGATTTATCACTTCAGAACAATTTTTTTCTCTTACAAATTATTGTTCCATTGTCCAAACTTTCTCTTTATAAATACGCTCCCCCTCCCCCTTCCCCCTCCCCCTTCTCCCTCTCCCTCAGTTCTAAAGAGGTTCTATCTCTGAGTGAGAGTGAATGTTGATCTATGTGCGATAGTACTAATTTTCTTAGCCAATTTTATATATTTTGATTTAAAAATTACAGAAACGTTGTTTGAATTTAAGCAACAATAGAAAACCTAAATTGCAGTAGTATTTCTATAATTTTACAAATAAAAGTAGAATGAAATGTTTGTGTTTATATAGCCTTGCATTCTAGAGTGGATTAAGTAAGTTAATGATGCTACGTACTGTGAAACTTACTCGGGTTGCGAGAACATTTATTAACTAAAATGTATAATAAACTTATTCAAAACCATGTTTTTCTAAACAATATTGAACTGCATTGCATTTTTATATGTATATATTTCACCCAGCTCATTATTATGATTTGTGATTTGAATAAATATATAATAATGTTAATTTGTAGCACTTCTTTGCCAGAAGAACTCTTGTTTAAAAACTTAATTGCGTAAAGCTGATCTACAGTAATCAGCTTTAATTAAATTACAAGTGGACTAGTTAAACTGTGCTTTTATGGTTTTCATCCCACTTAATTTTGATTGGCCCTAATTGTCTTGTACTAGCTGCAGTACTGGAGGACTGAGTCTAGCGCAATTCCTTTTTTTTGTTTGTTTCCCTTCAATGTGGTGATCTTACTTAAACAGACTTTGAACTTTTTTTTGTCTCCATTTTTCAGTGCATCCGAATATCACTATCGGGAAGTTGTCTCCAATTCGAGCTCGTACTATGAAGGAGTTTGAGACAGTAAGTTAGAAACCTGTTGCGTGAAAATATTATTTTAATCGTCCAGGAAAGATCTCTCATCCACTTCACCAACACCTTCCACCCCAACCTTAAGTTCACCTGGACCATCTCTAATACCTCTCTCTCCTTCCTGGACCTCTCTGTCCCCATTTCTGGCAACCACCTGGAAACCGATATCTCTTTCAAGCCTACCGACTCCCACAGTTACCTAGAATACTCCTCCTCCTACCCACCTTCCTGCAAAAGTGCCATCCCCTATTCCCGATTCCTCTGCCTCCACCACGTCTCCTTCCAGGATGAGGCATTCCTCTCTCATACGTCTCAAGTCCTCACTTTTCAAGGATCACAACTCTTCGCCCTGGTCGAAAACACCCTTGACAGTGTAGCCCGCATTTCCCGCAACTCGTCCCTCACACCCCTCCCCACAAGAAAAACCAAAACAGAATCCTCCTCGCCCTCATGTACCCCACCAACCTCTGGATCCAATACATCATCCTCCGACACTTCTTCTGCCATCTGCAATCTGACCCCACCACCAAAGACATTGTTTTCCTCCCCACCCTTATCTGCCTTCTGGAGGGACCACTCTCTCCATGAGTCCCTTCTCCACTCCAGCTCCACCACACCCAGCAGTTTTCCCTGCAACCGCAGGAAGTGCTACACCTGCCCCTACTCCTCCCCCCTCACCCCCATCCCAGGCCCCGAGAAGATTTTCCACATCAAGCAGATGTTCACCTGCACATCTTCCAATGTGGCATATTGCATCCGTTCTGTTGTGGCCCCCTCTGCATCAGGGAAACCAAGCGGAGTCTTGGGGACCCCTTTGCAGAACACCTGCACTCGGTTCACACTAAACAACTGCCAGTCGCGAGCCATTTCAACTACTCCTCCCATGTCCAGCCTGGGCCTCCTGCAGTGCCACAACGATGCTACCTGAAGATAGCAGAAACAACAACTCATATTCCGCTTGGGATCCCTGCAACCCAATGGTATCAATGTGGACTTCAAGCTTCAAAATCTCCCCTCCCCCTACTGCATCCCAGAACCAGCCCAGCTTGTCCCCGCCTACCTAACCTGTCCTTCCTCCCACCATTCCTCAAGCCCCACCCCCATCTCCTACCTACTAATCTCTTCCTACCTCCCCATCTACACTCCCCTTTTACTGGCTCCATCTCCGCCTCTTTGACCTGTCTGTCTCCTCTCCATCCGTCTTCTATCTACCTCCCCCTTCCTATTTATTTCAGAACCCCCTTTCCCCCCCCCCCATTTCTGAAGAAGGGTCTAGGCCGGAAATGTCAAGCATTCCTGCTCCTATGATGCTGCTTGGCCTGCTGTGTTCATGCTGCTCTACACCTTGTTGTTCTCAGATTCTCCAGCATCTGCCATTCCTACAAACTCTGATTCTACTAACCAGTAATTCTCTGTAAATTATATCATAACTGTACTTTATTCCTTGACCAAAACCCTTCTTTGATTTTTCAGTACTTAAAAATCAACAGTATTTAATAGTGTGAATTGATTTAATGGGTCAGTATCCAATGCAGTTCAAATACTACATTTTAATTCATGAGATTATACATAACTTTCAGGTCTGTCTTTCTTTTGTTTTTAAGATTCTCAAACTTTATGCATAATTTGTGCTAATTTTCAACTGAATTTGGGTAATTTTTACCAAAAAGAGAATATTTTGTTGATAAAACATAGAAACAGAGAAGATAGGAGCAGGATGAGGCCATTCGGCCCTTCAAGCCTGCTGTGCCATCCTTCTCAATCATTGCTGACTGTCGAACTCAATAGTCGAATCTTGTGTTTCTGCCCATAAGCTTTGATCCCATTTGCCCCAAGTGCTATATTTAGTCACCTTTTGAATACATTTGATGTATTGGCATTAACTACTTTCTGTGGTAATGAATCCCACAGTCTCAACAGTCTTTGGGTGAAGAAATGTCTTCTTATCTCTGTCCTAAATCATCTACTCCCAAATCCTCATACTGTGACCCCATAGTTCTGGACACACTCACCATTGGGAACATCCTCCTTGCATCTACCCTATCTAGCCCTGTTAGAATTTTGAGTCCCTTTTGAGATGCCCTCCCTCATAAAAGAGAGAGAGAGAGCAAGCAAGACCATCTTTCCTCAGAATATTCCAGGTGTGATCTCCACAAAGCCCTCTATAACTGCAACAACACATCCCTGCTCCTGTATTTGAAACCTTTCGCAATGAAGGCCAACATACCATTTGTCGCCTTTACTGCCTGCTGCACCTGCACGTTTACCTTCAGCAACTGACGCACAAGCACGCCCAGGTCCTGCTGCACACTCCCCTCTCCCAATTACCAACCATTCAGGTAGTAACCTGCCTTCTTGTTTTTGCCTCCGAAATGAATAACCTCCCGTTTATCTAGATTTTTATACTGCATCTGCCATTGATGTGCCCACTCACCCAACCTGTTGAGATCATGTTGAAGGATCTCTGTGTCCTCATCGTAGTTCACGCCCCAACCATACATTTTGCTAATATTGGGGCACATCTTGTTTACTTTAGCAACATACACCTTTATCCCAAAATTTCTAGGAAATATACCTGGGATTCTCGTGTCTAAATTGCACCATGAACAGATGATTTGTTGTAGTTAAAAGGGTGCTACTCTACTCCTAATGACTTCAAAGCAGAAGTGTTTTTTTTTCTGTCTCTATTTTGACACTTACTGCACTGAACGAACCTCTGCTCCACCATATTTTATAAAATGGGTAATAAAAGACCTCTTCTGGAAAGGTTCTGTTTTAGAAGCAAACCCTGATTAAATAGCTGTAGTGCCATACAAAATAGGTTAACAACTGGTGTTTATGAAGTAATTGTGGTATATTTTTATGGTCGCTTACTGCGTAGCAAATCACTTTTATAAAATCCTGAGTGGCATAGATACGGTGAATAGCCAAGATCTTTTTCCCAGGGTCGCAGTGCCAGAACTAGGGGGCATAGGTTTAAGATGAGAGGGGAAAGATTTAAAAGGGACACAAGGGCAGCTTTTTCCACGCAGAGGGAGGCGTCTGAATGAAGTGAACTGCTAGACGAAGCAGTGGAGGTTGGTACAATTACAATATTTGAAAGAATATATGAATAGGAAGGGCTTAAGAGGGATGTGGGCCAAGTGCTGGCAAATGGTACCAGATTAATTGAGGATACCTGGTCGTCTTGGACGAGTTGGACCAAAGGGTCTGTTTCCGTGCTGTACATCTCTATGATTCTATAACTGAACCACTATTGATCGTGTCTTAAATATTTTGAGCTTCAGATCCTCTTGCATTGCTAACATAAATATCCGTTTTAGTTCTGAGGAGGAGTGTCTTTCAGTAGCAATGCACCTCAGTCTAGGCAGTGAATAGTTGACATTGCCTAGCTCAATTCATGAGGAAAGCACATTTTTGGTAGCATATTTGGCAGCATTGACATTCAGGCCAATGTTAACTTTGGGCTGTATAGCTAAAGGGAAAACAAACGCTATTGGTCAGTAGAGATGCCATGTGATGGCTGAACAGTATGATAACTTGAAATTATTCTTATTGTTGTCAAATTTGTTATAACTTAAAATTTGAACTTCTTACGGCTTCTTGATGGATGCACACAACCTGGGATTTCTAAATGCTGGCCACAGGTAATTATAAATGAGGAGCATCTAGATCTTACAGGAATCATAGCTAGTGGAACCATAGATGTTTAGATGTTTACCACTCAGCAGCCATTCAGCAAATTGTGTGTAAAATGTTTACAAGTAAAATCTGAAACTGTTTCTACTGTCCACTATTTTCCTGCAGTCATAAATCTTTCTGTACTTCAAGTGACTCACTTTTTCCCTAGCATAGAAGCCATTTTATCACTTCTTGTCAGCTTAAGAAGGAATAATTCTGGTGAGCCTTTCATCCGAAGACTGTGTATTGAGAAATCCTTACCATTTTGCAGAACAGAATTCAATTGTACCAAAACTTCGGCAAGTTCTGAATTTATTCAATTAATATTAAATGGTTGTAGATCTTCATCAATAGTTCTTTTTACATCTGACATTAATCATACAATACAATTTTCAACTTTATCATGGTTCAATGCAGACAGGCATTCAAAACACAGATGTAAGGGATGAATAATGACAGAAATTTTTTTTGTTTGTGCCTATTCATTTGATTCTGTTTTCCTCTACATTTTCAGGTCTTGCTTTGCTGCAGCAATGCCAACCATCTGTTGTAACACAGAATCAGACTGATGAGATCAGATTGGTGTGGAGCACAATACTGTACTGTCTCCATGTTTTACATCCTGAATGCTGGTTAATTGTACTTGATTATTTGAGTCAAGTCAGTGCAAGGAATTTTGAGCAGCGTTTAACAAGAGGTTTCTGATTTACGCTCTAGCAAGTTATGTAAAACTTTTGGATAGAGAGTTTTGAAAAGTATAATGTAAATACAGAAATAACAGGTACGCAGGCGCTGACCAATTCTAACCTTTCACTGCTGTCCATTCTCAGACTGGTTATTCAAAATCAAGCCCATGTTCTTGTGATCTGGGTTGTAATCCCTGTATTTGATTTGATCAAACAAAATGTTGCCAGCTAGGTTGCCAAGTTAGATGGAGGTGCACTGGTATCAGGTGGATGGGGGCTAGTTTTGAGAGCTAAGGTATTCTGAGGGCAGGATAGGTAAATCGTTGAGTGCTTAGTGTGGGGCAGAGAATGGAGGCTGACTGTGTGGAGTCAGTTAGGGGTCACGTGGTTTGGTCAGAGTTGGGTTGGAAGGATGTCAGGTAGTGGGGAATGTTGGGGAAGTGTTAAGTGTCCGTAGAGAGGGAGCAGGGAGATTTCATATTCCCCAGGCTTCCTATCTGTATTGACTTTTCAAGACCCTTTTATAAAAACCTATATCTGACCACCCCTCTTATCTCCTCTTCTGGCTCTCTGCATTTAACATTCAATTACGGACTATTAAATGTAAGTTGTTGTGTTATTCATATTTATATAACCTCTTTTAACGTGAAATGTCTGGATGTATGTTTGTTTTGAGTTTGACTTTTTAAGGAGAATAAGCCTTTGAGAATAGAGCATTGATGGCGGGGACTTCTGTTAGGAATGCATGTCTCAATGATTCTTGTCTTAAGTGTAAAAGAAAAGTGTTTTGATCACATAAGAGATTGGAAAAGAATATAAATTCAGTTTAGTGACCTATGATTCAAACTGCCTGATGGAATGACAAAATACCCAGAATGGTGGGTACAAATTGAATCTCCCAGCCAGAATGAATTATTGTAGCAAATGTGTTCCTGAAATCAAACTGCCCTAATTTTAGGGGTAAAATTGAATAATATTACAATATCCACTTATCTACGTGCATGCAATGAAGTGTGTCTCTATCTCCAAGGAGAAGCACTTGCAAAATTTAAGGTATGGGTGGTAAACTTGTGCCAAAATGGGAATGAATTGGAATTGGAAATGGAGTGGAATTGATTGATACTGATGTTCTGACTAATATTGAATAGATGAGTGAGGGCAGTTCTATGCAGCTGGATGTTGGAGAAAAGTGCTGGAGTGACTGTGATTCAGACTACGTAGCTTCTCATCGGTATTCACAATAATGTAGACACTGCTGTACCTCACCTTCACCTCTGTTCACCTGAGTCCAGCACTGAATGAGCAGAAATTTCCTCCAACTACATATAAAGACAGAGCCATTGTCTTCATTTATGTCATAGATTTTTCCCTAGATACCAGGTCCACCCCCCCTCCCTGGCAACTGTCTGAAGCTGAACCTGATGTTTTGAAACTTGGTGTTCAATCCTACGTCTAGATATTTTCACCTCTGAAATATTACCCAGTTCTCCTCTCGTCTCTGCTTATGTGCTTCCTTAAGTCCACCTCTGTTTTTGTTACCACTAATTTCATTACCCTAGTGCGCTTCTGGCTGACCACCCTAGTTCCCCCAAACGAGGTCATTTAAAACTTTGCCATTCATGTGTTAACTGGTGCCAGGTAGCATCCATCCATCTCCCTTATGTTCATTGATGTACATTTGACTCCTGGTTAAGCAATGTCTGCTCTTTTTTTTTAAAAGAAATCCCAGATCTTTTTTGCCTTAATATCCTTCCCTGCTCTATTTCTGATCTTCATCCAACACTCCCACCCCTCCCTGATCTCTGAATTTCTAGCCTCTAGTCTTTCCATCAATGATGATTGTGCCTTTGGCAAAATGGACCCTTAACCTTCAAATGCCTTACTTAATTCTTTCTACTTATTTTTGTGTTTTAAGAGGCTCTTTAAAACATTAAACATTTCAAACAAGCTTTGATTATTTGCCCTAATATTTCATGGTACATGGCATCAAATTTTTGTTTTGTGCTTGTGAATGCCTTGGTACGTATTGTATTGAGGACACAATAGAAAAGTAATGATAAAGGTTACTGATCACGAAAAATGTTTTTGGTTATGACTGCTTTAAATGCAGTTATTGTTGACACAGAGAAATTCCCCGTTCCAGCACCAAGCCAAAGTAATGATGATTCTTTTGCAGTATATTTCAGTTCTGTGCCCAAAATCAGGTCTGATCTATAGTGTCACAAACTCCACCACAATTGTGATGTGGAGACGGGCCCTGAATCCACCCGAGCTTGAACTGGGACCAAACGCCCATGCTGTTGGCAGTAATCTGATTCACACCAGCCATCCAACCAGCTGCGGCTGCCCGTACCTTCAACTCCCTCATGTTCAAGTTGCTGTGGCAACCTACATTTTTAAATGTGTATTGTAACCTTGAGCAACAGAGGGTGATGATTGAGATTCCATTTCTTTCCAAGACATAGCTGATTGCCTGCTACTGGCAAATGTTGAAACATTTCCTGATTGGTACTTTGACTTTTTGGCTGTGTTATGAATGCTCCATCCTTGGCCATCAAAAATTGGAATCTATTTTGGATCTGGAGCTTTAGATTAGAAATAAGTATGTTACTCACTGCACTGCAAGACCTCCATTGTCGCAGCATATGAACTCCTCAGTAATCCTGTCCTGAAACTCTGTCTTTCTGCTATCCCCTAGCTTGGCTTCTAGCCCATGTTTGACAGTCCTATCTGCATCTGCATAGGGTCCTGTTAATGTTTTTTAACCTATATATTCTCCTTGTCATACTCATATACTACTTATTCATTTCTCCTTCAGCATGAGCACCCAGTCCGTCAATTTGATTGACCTAGTCTAGCCCCATTCTGACGTAATGAAGTTATGGAGCCAGTATATAAAAATGTTACTCTTGCACAAAAGATGTAAGGATTCAGAAATAACCACTAAAAAATCACTCCTACATGAAGTTACAAAGAGCATATGTCAATTTTGCAGTAATCCTGCCTTTCAGGCTTCCTAGCGTTCCCTGTGGGGACACTAATTTGAAAAGTAAAACCAATTGAACGTCTGCTGTTTAGAAACTGATTCAGAAATTAACCTGTGCGACATTCTCAATGGAGCATTTTCACCATCATTTAATCAATGGAACATGGCCCAGTGCTTGTAACTGGCAGTGAGCATTTCTGGATATCAGGCAAAATATTCAAATCATTAGCACTGTAACTGAATGGAGTTAATGAAAATCTTTGCTTCTTCATAGTGAGTAGCCAACATAGGTCTGACCACAGCATTTTTTGTTTTTGCTGTTTTCCCAGCAGCCAGTTACTTAAGAATCTAGTTAAGTCTTGTTCAACTAGAGTTCAAAAATATTTGGAAAGCAGAACTCAACTTCTACTTTCCCTCCTATTCAATATCTGTAGGTGCTTTACATTTCTTAATCACAGTCTTTACTAATTTGATTGTACAGTAAATTTTATACAAACTAAATTTGAAAGACTAAGAATAGTTGCTTGAAGCTAATTATAAAATGATGACCAAAGATTGAGATATATGCCAGAGAGAATTTATTGGTCACAGTGTCCCTGCTAAGCTGTAGCCTTGAAAGGTATCTTGCAGGCATTGTTCTGCAAGAAATAATGTGAATGCATGAGCCATGAGCAAATTTAAATAGTCTGTGCAACTAAATTTTAAAGGGAATTTTATCTGTCCGGTGCTCGGATGTATCTGGAAGCTTGCCATGCTGTGAATATTAACTCAGTATAGACCACGTAATCATATTGCAAATCCCATATCCTACTGCGACCAAAAGGTGTTGCCATTTCTACATGGATTTTCCAGTTGGTCAAATATCATATCATTTATAAGAGATTTTGACATTTTATTGTGACTTGAAGAGAAACTTTTAACGTTGTGTGTAACAGGGAGATTGAATTATTTAAAAATGCATGTTTTCAAAATAGTGCATGACTTTCTGGGTGCCATAACTATAGTGATTGCGAAAGAAATATTTTATTTTGCATATTTCTGCAAGTAAGAAGCAGTTGCATTTTACTTAGTGCATCGTGCATCTCTTAGAATGAAAGGATCCCAAATATTTATTTTGATTAAAGAGTGCTTCACAGATTCTGCTTCCATTATGACTTTTATTTCAATTGTTAACCCTAACATTGAAATTGCTGAGTGTTTGATCAAATGTTTTTGGAAACAATACTAATTTAATTGGCATCATCCTGAATATGGATAGACTGTAACAGTAAACTCCCATATGACCGTTATTGCTGAGAAAACTCCTTGAATTTTAATGTGGCACTGAGTGAATTGTGGTCTTTGTGCTTCAAGAGTGTGTTTAAGTGTACCTGTTCACAGTTTACTTGTGTTTTTGTTTCTACTTGACCCATAAATTTTTTTAGTTTGCTTCAAAAAAAGAGGGGCATGTACACGCACACGCACACACCTGTGCTGTCTCAACACATTTCAGATCCGTTAGATATTAAGCAAAGACACTTTCTTTAAGATTGGAATAAAAGGATGGATACACAAACAAACTGTGCTGTTGTTGGACAGTAACCATGGTCAGATGCCACATTTGTTCAGTTGCAGAACTACTATGCACTGTTTATGTTTTTGCTTTGTCTTTTTGTTTAGGACTGCAAAGGCAATTTGAATCCCAAACACCCATTGATAAACCTGAAGTGTTTTCTTCATGGAATTGTGTGCTGTTGGCAATTTTTTTTATTCAAGTATTGTTTTGGTGATTCATAGGATGCTGCTAAATTATTAATATATTTAGGGAGCCACACAATACATTGTGCTGTTTGAGAATAAAAGAAACTATGGAGAACTGAAAAATGTTATGCAACCTTGGTATTTCCCGTGCATAAACGCTTGTTGTTTGCTGATAAACAAATGTAAAGGGCAAAAAGACATTTGTGCATTGCATGATTGTAGGAAAATGACTAGCAAGTCGGGGAGAGTAATTAGTGCAATCTTTTGACTTGTAAATGCTTGAACGTTGTCAAAATGGAAAGCCTAGTTGAACGGTGAGTCTTGGTAAAGGAACTAAAAAAAAAGGCAAATGGAATTTTGTCTGCCATTGCTCAAGGGATGGAGTTTAAAAACAGGGAGGCTATGCTGCAGCTGTACGGGTCCTGGTGAGGCCACACCTGGAGTACTGTGTGCAGTTTTGGTCTCTTTACTTGAGAAGGGATATACTAACACTGGAGGGTGTGCAGAGGAGGTTCACTTGGTTGATTCCAGAGTTGAGAGGGTTGGATTATGAGGAGAGACTGTGTAGGCTGGGATTATACTCATTGGAATTCAGAAGAATGAGGGGAGATCTTATAGAAACATGAGATTATGAAGGGGATAGATAAGGTGGAGGCAGGAAGGTTGTTTTCGCTCGCAGGTGAAACTAGGACGAGAGGGCATCACCTCAAAATAAAAGGAAGCAGATGAAGGACTGAGGTCAGGAGGAACTTCTTCACCAAAAGGGTTATGAATCTGTGGAATTCCCTGCCCAGTGAAGTGGTTGAAGCTACCTCACTGAATGTTTTTAAGGCAAGGCTAGATAAATTTTTCAACAGTAAAGCAATTAAGGGTTATTATGAGTGGGCTGGTAAGTGGAGCTGAGTTTTGAAGATCAGCCATGATCTTATTAAATGGCAGGGCAGGCTCGGGGGTCAGATGGCCTACTCCTGCTCCTGGTTCTTATGTTCTTATCATTGTGTGATGAGTTTTGACTTCAACTTTGTGATGCAAAGAATGATGTACTTGGAGATTCAGGGAATATGAGAAGTGGTACTACTGATTAGCCTTAAGCATATGTGGTGGTGGTGGAGCTAGACTTGTGAAAATTTGATCCTGAACTGCAATTAATCAGAACTCAAACTTCAATCCTTCAAGCTTCATTTAATCTCTCAGCTCGGCATGCGGGAATTGGCACCTGAGTTGCAATGTTTCTGGCAGAAGTTGAACAATACAACCTCTACCAATTTTAATTGTTAAAGGTTATATGGGGACAGAAGACCATTTACAATTGTAACCACAAAGGCCACCTTTGATTTTTGAGCAAGAGTTGTTTATCTTGAGAATGTGCTGACAAAGGTGGAAGGAATTGGAACAAAGAATGATACTTTTAGGATTGATCGATTTTAAAATGCATTGGAGCATTTTGGAGAAGAATGAAATGGCTAAGTATGGGATATAGAAAGGGATCGTTGGGCTTATTGAGGAGTGGTTTGAAGCTTTAAAAATACTAATGCATGAAAGCTTGTATCGGCCAGATTAGCATGTATAGGGATGCAAATTAAAGTGAAAGGATATTAGAAACAACTAACAGGCTTTTGAAAGGCCACCTCTACCTGCCAAATATGAGAGAATGAGTCACATTTCATCCCATTACCTCTCCATTGCTCAGCACGTTCACTTGTAAAACACCCAATGATCAGAGAGCTCCATCCCACCTCTCCTGTTCCTCATCACAACTTGTAGAAAGCACCTGTGGTAATAAGGTTGTGCTGGGGATTTCCTTTTGTCGTCAGGCTTTTTGATGTGTTGCCAATTATTTGAGATGACTGAGTATATTAGGAATTGATTAATACATTGTGTGCAGTTGTGGAGTGGAGGGATAAAGAGCAAAGGAGCAAATATTTAGGTAGGAGAGGAAACATGAGTCCCAAAGGGGAAAGCTTGGCTGGAGCAGTGTGTTGGGAATTGGATCTGACAACTTCAACAGTGGAGCATGGTGTATGTCCAAAAACCAGTATAGTTAAACGATTGAGATGTGATTATGCATGGATAAGCATATTTAGATGATCCCTGAAGTTTTTTTAACTGTAGAGAACTATTCATAAAGGCAGCAGTTTGCAATACGTGCGTTATCTGCATATATGTTTCGGTCACAATGGAAAGCAAGCAACTTTGTTTTTTGCTCATGAATGTGGGGATCATTGGTAAGGCCAACATTTATTACCTATCCGTACATTTAAGAAAATGCTAGAGGATCAGCTGCTTGAACAAACTTGATTAGCTTGTGAGGGCATTTTCTGATTGCGGCTAAAAGTCAGCTACATTTTTGGTCTGGAATCTTAGCAGCCAAACTGGTATGAATGACGCGTTGCCTTTTCCAAAGGATATAGGTAACCTAGTTAGATTTTTACAGCATTTCCATAGCTTTGTGATCACCATTATTGATGCTAGTTTTTAATATTTCTGTTTTATTCAATTCACAAACATTGAATTGCTCAACCACTGGTGGATTTGAACTTGCATCTTTAAATCACTTGTCCAGGTTTCAGAAGGACTCATAACATTGTTGCTATGCCTGTATTCAGTATTTTACTTATTCAAATAATGGCTTTGGTATTGGAGACCATTACAGCTGTACAGACATGTATTATGTGTTAATATTATACCTATTGTAGTGTAACATTAAAACATGTTTTTCTGAATTAATACAGTTACAAGTCATTCATCAGAAACTATGCTTGTATTAAACAATTCAGCTTCTTCCATGATCAGCTGCTCTGTACTAAAAGCTTTAGTAAAATTTGTGGCTTGAACAATATGCCTAATTGGAGACCCCCAATTTTATCTTGTTCTTGAAATGCACCAACCTTTATTGCTTGCCATGTCCTCAACTCTGGCTTTGAAGCCAAAGATTTGGTTTTGAAGTGTTACTGTTATCTTTGCATGTGTGCCAGCATACTTATGTACAGTGAAGTGTCCACAGAGAGTCATCAGCAAATTAAATATTGGGCTAAGTCTCGTATGATTTTTCTGGATAGTTGCGAATAGTGTCATACTTTTTTAAGAGAAATTCTCAACATGAGACCCAGCGAGATTTACTTGTCATATCTTGAGTGTGTCTATTAACAACCTACCCCACTCCTGTGAAATCTTTCACACCCAGTTCTTTCTCCAGCTTACTAAGCGCTGTTCCCAAACAATTTCATCCTTACTGGATATCATCAACTGCCTGTCTCCTTGTGTTGGTGCCTTCCTTAAGAGTTTGCGATGCACTCAGACAAGCACCATTAGTTAGGACCCGTGCTGCATGTTTCCTGCTAGATGTGGCAGAATGTGAAGTGGCCACCTGCTTTGCAGGCAGTGACCTGTAGACCCTTCTGAAAGGAGTGTTGCATGGACAGGATGTCCTGTTTTCCCCCAGACCAACGGTGGAGGCTGTGACACAAGGCCTTTACAAGCCTGGTTTGATATTGCTATTCAGGTCAGTGCAGCCTCTGCTATCTGAAGGAATGACCAGCAGTGTAGGAAGAATGTCAATTAAAATTGTCAACTTTATTCTGTCAGCGTAACTGCTATTATATTCTCTCCAGTACCTCGCACACGCTTTCTCTGCTACCGTACCCATCTTCCACTAAAGTTCATGCTCTATCACTCTCAATATAGTCTGCAACATCTTGCTGTCCCTGACACTATTAATTCTGCACAGCCTACTCACTTGCTCGGGAGACCTCCGCACCAGCACAGAAAGCAACAGCTGTGCCATTGACTTTCATCTCCCTTAACACTTGACTCTGCCTCTTTCATTCCAGGAGAAAAACAGCCCAGAATAGGGCAGATATTCACACTTCCAGAAGAGAGGACCCCGACTTTGACTGCATACAGTGACTAACTATGTCTAAGCCCCTGGACTGGTATTGGAGGCTGCCCTTAATGTACTGTCCTAGGACCCCCTGAGCACAGGCTTGCTGAGTGCTACTGACAGTCATGACAGGCTTCCTGATTTTGTGTTTGCTCTAGACAGCAAGGTCAGGAGAGGTTCTGAGAGTGTCCAGGGAGATTGAGTAAGTGACTGATGGTACAACATTCGAACATGTTGACCCTGCAGACTGATACAGTCCCCGAACTGGTGCATGTCCCTAAGTGTGCCCTGTCCTTGCAACCGCATCGCAGTGATAGGTTCTGGTGCAGCATTGAAGTGTAGAAGCATACTATAAGTGAATTGGAGATTTGCCACAAGGGTAGCACATGTCAAATGCCAGTGTTTGAGGACAAGAGGCGCTTATAGTGCGATCCTTAAGCCTTTGATGCCCAGTGCTTAACTTGGAGCTTGTTTACAACCTGTGGTGACCTGAAGTCACCTTCTCTGACTTACATGTCAAGAATCCTCAATATTTGGCTTGTTTATCACATTTAGTAAGATGAGAAGTTGGATGTGAATGAGATGGTTTGCTGCATTAAGGTACTTAACAAGCTACAGTTGCTCCTTAGTGCAGTGGAGGCCGGGACGTTGGATGCCTTCAAGGCAGAGATCGACAAATTCTTGATCTCAGAAGGAATCAAGGGATACGGGGAGAGTGCAGGGAAGTGGAGTTGAAATGCCCATCAGCCATGATTTAAATGGCGGAGTGGACTTGAAGGGCCGAATGGCCTTACTTCCACCCCTATGTCTTATGGTCTTAATTGGCAATTGCTACTGCCTAGCGAGAAACCTCACGTATGCAAAAGCATGAAAGATGGAACGAGATGCTGCTGACATTGAGAGAGACCTTGGCAGATTTCTTACCTGATACTGTCACCTAAGCTTGTCATAGCCCACATTGCTTAGACCCCCATAAGAATCCGCCCATTTGGTTTGATAGAGCAGTCTGAGGAATAAATATTTACCGGAGCACCAGGAGAACACCTTGTCCCTCTTTCAGTTGTGTCGTGGGATGTTTTGCATTTGCCTGAACAGGCTGGTGTAAGATAATAACCTCTGAAAATACTCCATCATTACAACAGTGACCGTGTCAGCCTAAATGGTGTGTTCAAGTAATAGAGTGGATCTTGGCTTGTGACTGTTCAATCTTGCAATGAAAATGTCATGTCTAGTCAATGGTTGATTATTGAAAACATCATTTGGTTACTCAACGTTAAAACTATACTTAAAACAAGAAATCCTTGGCTGTGCTTGAAAGTATGTTGATATTAAAAATGACTACGTATGATTTATATTTAACTTCTAATTTACACTACAGATAGGCTTGGATGCACATTATTTTTATTGGTGATAATTTATGCAGAATGTTTGTCAATCCATTTCTTCAGAACTTCCTAGGAAAGAGCTAGAGAGCTTTGGTGGGACTGTCTTTCAGTGAAGTGATCATCCAGATGGCACTTTGTAAATTTAGAAGTTGCTAATACCATTGACATATATGTTACTTAGTCTTGTAAAATTTTTGTTCAATCTTGCACATGAACTAACATTTTTCATTGCCTTTTTTTATAATGTAAGAAGTAGGAGAAGACCATAGGGCCTTCAGGCCTGATCCTCAATCCAGTATGATCATGGCTGATCTTTGGCTACAACTCAACTTCAAGTGACCCATGCTCCCTCAATACCCTCCCTCTCTCAGCCTCAACTGTAGTCAATGTCAACGTAGAACCACAGTTGTCCGGATAGACAATACCTAAGATTTACAACCTCTTGGTGAAGTAAATTGTCCTCATCTCTGCCCTGAAAAGAATGGCCTCTTATCCTGAGATTATGGCCCTCTGCTATAAATTCCCCACCTAATGGAGACAACCTTCCTGTATCTGATCTATCAAGCCTCTTTTGGAATCCTGAATGCTTAAATTAGATCACTTGACATTCCATATTCCAGAGAGTATAGACCAATTTTTCTCAGCATCTCATTGTTGAAACACTTTCATTGCAGGAACCAATCTAGTGAACCTTCACTGTACTGCCTTCAGTGTGGAGATCCAATCTGCACACACTCACCAACACCTTGTATGATTGAAGTGAGGCACCCTTATTCTTACACTAAATTCCCTTACAGCAACATTATTGAACTTAGAGTAAAATTTAAATTTATAAATACTAACAAGACTTTGTTTGTTTTTCTGTACTGAATATTTTTGCTTTTAAAGCTAATCGCAGGTGTTTCAATATACAGTTAGTTGGTTGTCAGTGGATTATGTTACACTGTACCTTCCCATTTCTGACACTGTGTTCATGTAAAGTATGCTACCCAAGCTATAATGAGATTTTTAAAAAAAATAAATGAACTGCCTGAAGACTTTGGCCACCAAATGCACTATTGGAAAGTGTACGCTGAGTTAAAACTTCCAATTTATTTGATACGTTTTTAGATTTTTTGGAAGATGCACTGTACCTGCTGCCATGTCCCATTTTTATTCTTTTTTTAAATGTTGCAGGAAATTACGGAGCTAAAAAAAGAAAACTTTAACCTCAAACTACGCATTTACTTCCTGGAAGAGCGGGTGCAACAGAAATTTGATGATGGCAGCGAGGATATCTTTAAGATGGTAAGAGATTAAAATCATGCTCATATATTTTAATGCAGATTATGTGCATACTTACCAATACACGAAGATAACCTAGTGAACTCTTGCCTAGCTTTAAGCCAACTGATGCCTGTAAAGCAGGATTTTTGTTTTATTATTTAAAATAAGTTAATGCTACAGATTTGAGGGAAATTATTAAAAATAAATCTAGAGGCTGCAAACACTCAAGCTAAGTCGTCTGTCTCTGATGAGAGAAACTTTTCTCAGGTCATTGACCATCCATCCAATTCTGGTGGCTGTCACTGACCAGCCTCAAAAATGCCATGACTACCAAAGCGGGTCAGAATGTAGTTATTCTTTTGGCATGTGATTCACTTGCATCCGTTTTGGCTTGCTAACATATTTCATTTGTGTCCTAGCTACAGTTTTCTATGCACCCAGGATCAGTCCTATGTATGTCATTGATGTGTATATTTCACCTTTAGCAATGACCTTGCTGTCAGATTACTTGTCTGACATCAAGGTGTGAGGTTGGATTTCATGTCACTTAGCACCAGCAAGTCCAGAATGTCCTGTCTGCCTGCCAGCTACTCCACATTCTAATCCCTGCTACCATTTCCTCCTCGTGGCCTACTAGCCTTCTGAGATTCACATTTCATATCTAGTTCATCACCAAGAATTTCCTTCACTATCTTCAAGTTTCACTACCTCTTAAACACTTGACCATGTCCTCATCACCCTAGATCAATGTTCCTAATGATGGTTGTAGTGAAATATCGATTTTTCATCCAGAATCTCTGGTTTCTATTATTATGTAAATTCTGTTTCTCCTGATAATGCACCATCTTTCGTAACTTCAATTGGTTTCCATTATTTGATGCATTTAATTTCCTCATGCAAAACTTGTCACCTTGAAGATCCTGCCCTTTCAAACCTAATCTATTACACAGAACTTTGGGATGGAAATGGATCATGAGCGACCATCACCTGATCTTAAACAGCCTTCATCCCTCCTGAATTTTACACAGCCATCAAATAATTTGGAATATTTTGCTACAGTAACTACGCTGCATATAAATTCAGGCTATGAAAGCTACATGCCAGAATAGTGTTTTCATTGTAAAATATGTGCCCTTGACAGAAATCTTATGTATAATCTGATGATGACTAATGTTACTATTCATAAAATTTTGCATTCTGTGTGTGTGTGTATGTGAGACTTAATGGTGAATTGGGTTAGAAATATGATTTTAGAATTTCTAAATTCTTAATAATCTTGGACATGTATTAAACATCCACTCATAGTTTTTTTACTTAATTTAAATCTCTCTAGCATCAAAACGCAAAACCCAGCTAGACTAACAATTTATGTTAGTTTTGGTGCAAAGAGGATACTGAATTGCTTCGGGTGTGATACCACATAATCTGCTGTAATATGAAGACATGTGATAATCTCTATCTTGTTTCCTTTCTACTGACTGCGGAGGAACACTGTTATTGTCTTTGGCCAATTTTTGTTAGTTCAGGTTGGCTTGCATAATGCATGCACTTCCACACTTGTTTATCCATATTCCATCAGTAATGCAGATATTACTCAAGATTGAATGGAATTTCAATGGAAAATGGAATTTTTAATATTTTGACATAATGTATTTTAATTTGCTGAAATAATAATTATTTTACTTAGTGCCAAATTTTATTGGAAGCTCTTGCAATCAATTTTAAGCTGACGATCCTTATTTTAAAGGCATGAATGAGAGCTGCAGTATCATGAACCAGGACATATTGTTCAACTTGTATTTCCACAGAGGTCTTGCATCCATTGTACTTCATAGAACACGGAAGACTGGTGCCTTAATATTCTGATTGGTTAGCTGCAATTTGACAGTTTCATCTCTTGTTGATCACTGGTGGACTTTCTTTTTATAGAATATTGAACTCAAAGTGGAATTGGAGAGTTTGAAGCATGAACTGAAGGAGAAACAGGAACTTCTAGTCAAAGCTTCGTAAGTACTGGTCAAATATTAAACATGGTTTAATATTTTAATTCTGTTTCAAAAGACCCAAGAGTCACTCATAAGTTTCTAAATCTTCCATAGCCAATGTATGTTGCAATTTTTTTTAAAATTTGAAATGCAAAACAGTATTACAGTTACATATTTTCCCTGAGCAATATTTTAAAAAGTGTCCCCTCTTCCTTCGCCCTTTTATAAACAGTGCAGTGATACTGAAACCATATCCAAGTATTTATTCATGACCAATGAGCCCGCATACAGTTGTCAGCAGAGTATTCGGCCATACAGGACATCATAACAAAGTCTGATCCTATCCTGACCTACAGTTCACAATCATGCTCATCGTAGTGTCATCTGAAGAATGGTAGAGCAAAGTGCGCAGAGGACACTGAAAGTCTGCAGAGGAATATAGATAGTCTAAGTGAATGGGCAAAGGTCTGGCAAATGGAGTATAATGTTGGTAAATGTGAGGTCATCCGTTTTAGCAGGAACAATGGCAAAATGAACTATTATTTAAATGGTGAAAAATTGCAGCATACTACTGTGCAGAGGGATCTGGGTTTCCTTGTGCATGAATCATAAAACATTGGTGTGCAGGTGCAGCAGGTAATCAAGAAGGCAGATGGAACATTGTCCTTCATCTACTAGAGAGATGTAGTGTAAAAATAAGGAGGTTATGCTGCAGATGTGTAGGGTGCTTGTGAGGCACACCTGGCATATTGTATACAGTTGTGATCTCCTTACTTAAGGGATGTACTAGCATTGGAGGGACACAGAGGTTCATTAGGTCCATGCTGGAATTGAGAGGTTTGGCTTATGAGGAGGGATTGAGTAAACTGGGACTACACTCAATAAAATTTAGAAGAATGAGGGTGATCTTAAAGCAACAGATAAAATTACGAAGGGAATAGATATCATAGAAGAAGGGAAATTGTTTCCACTAGTGGGTGAAACTAGAACTAAGGGGCATAGCCTCAAATAAAGGGGAGAAGATTTAGGACTGAGTTAAGAAGGAATTTCCTCATCTAAAGAGTTGTGAATCTGTGGAATTCCCTACCTAGGGAAGCAGTTGAGGCAACTTTATTGTACACTTTCAAGGCAAAAGTAGATTTTTGAACAGTAAAGGAATTAAGACTTATGATGAACAGCTGGGTAAGTGGAATTGAGTCCATGAAAAGATCAACCATGATCCTATTGAATGGCGGAACAGGCTGTACAAGCCAGATGGCTTACTCCTGCTCCTGTTTCTTGTGCTCTTTTGTAGGATTCACTGCCCTGCCGAGCCCAACGTTACTGAGATATTACGTAAGGCAGCATTAATTCCCTTTGATGTTTTCCCTTGTCAATGTTTATGTACTTCAAAATTTCCAGCAAGTGCTGTATTTCACTTTTCTGTCATTGCTGAGTGCAGTCAGCACAGACTGGGAGCTGAAGCTTGTAGTCTCGTAGTCTCTAACAAAAACAGAAATTGCTGAAGAAACTCAGGAACCTTGGCAGCATTTGTGGAGAGAAAGCAGAGTTAAGATTTCAAGTCCAGTGACCCAAATTCAGAATTTTTAGTCTGTTTTCGTTGCATTTTTGACCTATTTGGGTGCTCAGTTCCCTCAAAAGAGTAGTCAAAGCCTCTTTACTATCACCGATGAGTATAGCGACATTAAAGATATATTTAAGTCTGCAATAAGATTTAAACAGGTACATATTCAATCTTTGGTTCCTGCTATTTACAAGCCACTTATGTATGATGATCCTTGTTTTAGCAATGTAGAAACTCCTTAAGTATCTACTCAGTAATTATATAAGACCTAATTGAAATAAAAAAACAATTGCGACGAAATGAATTGTATTAGTAAACACTTAGTAACTGTTGCTCGGCTGTTTTTTGTTTGAGCTTTCATGATTTTAGGATTTTAAAACGTTTTGAGTAACTTTCAATTTTAAAAGGAAATGCAAGTTTAATCAGCGGGTAAACGTCAAAATGTTAAACTAACCAGAAGAGTACAGAAGAAATAATAAACGAGCAGTTTGGTTTTTTTTCAGATAGCCAGTCCAGTGATGGAACAGTTGCAATTATTTATGTTATGGCTGAGTGAACACCAAGATATTTATACAAGATGTCCGTGTTAGAATGAGGTCTTATGTAAACAGGTCTTGGGTATGCTGTTAAAAAAACCATAATTAATTGTTTTACACTTTGTGATAATGAAGCTGCAAGTTGTAAACTGAACAGACATAAAGAAATGACATAACAACGTTTGCTCTCCTTCAGTAAAAATGCATATCATAGTGGGTATATAAGAGAGGAAAAACAAAACCAGTCAAAAAACTGAAGTATTCTGGAAATAGTGAAAAGAGAGTCAATCAGATTTGCAACAGGGTAGTTGTATTTTAAACTAAGGAATATAGTGTCAGTGAAGACCATTTCTTTACTTCATTCACTCCATGTGATGTGGCATGACAGGCTGGCTGGCATTTAGTGCCCATCTCTAGTTGCCTTTGAAAAGGTGGCGCTGAGCTGCCTTCTGGGTTGAGCTGAGTAATTCCTCCCCTTGAAGGGATGTGAATCTAGAAATTATGAACTCCAGTTAATCATTGCTGAGTGTGTTCAAGACTTTTGGACAGCAGGCATATGGGAGCTAAGAAAGAAAATGAAGTGGACGTTGATGATAGGTTATGATCTTAGTAAATGGCAGAGATGTTGGAAGAGCTACATGGCCTACTGCTGTTCTTACTTATTACATTTTTATGGAAGAGAGATAATGGGAACTGCTGATGCTGGAGAATCCAAGATCACAAAGCGTGGGGCTGGATGAACACAGCAGGCCAAGCAGCATCTTAGGAGCACAAAAGCTGCCAATTCGGGCCTAGACCCTTGATCAGAAAAGGGGGATGGGGAGAGGATTCTGAAATAATTAGGGAGAGAGGGGGAGGCGGACTGAAGAAGGATAGAGGAGAAGATAGGTGGAGAGGAGAGTATGGGTGGGGAGGTAGGGAGGGGATAGGTCAGTCCGTGGAGCACGGACAGGTCAAGGGAGCGGTATGAGGTTAGTAGGTAGGAAATGAAGGTTTGGCTTGAGGTGGGAGGAGGGGATAGGTGAGAGGAAGAACAGGTTAGGCAGGTGTGGACGAGCTGGGCTGGTTTTGGGATGCAGTAGGGGGAGGGGAGATTTTGAAGCTGGTGAAATCCACATTGATACCATTGGGCTGCAGGGTTCCCAAGCAGAATATGAGTTGCTGTTCCTGGAACCTACGGGTGTCATCATTATGGCACTGCAGGAGGCCCAGGATAGACATGTCGTCTAAGGAACGGGAGGGGGAGTTGAAATGGTTTGCGACTGGGAGACGCAGTTGTTTACTGCGAACCGAGCGTAGGTGTTCTGCAAAGTGGTCCCCGAGCCTCCGCTTGGTTTCCCCAATGTTGAGGAAGCCACACCATGTATGGCGGATGCAGTATACCACATTGGCGGATGTGCAAGTGGACATCTGCTTAATATGGAAAGTCATCTTGGACCCTGCGATGGGGGTGAGGGGGAAGGAGTGGGGGCAGGTGTAGCACTTCATGCGATTGCATGGGAAAGTGCCGGGTGTGATGGGGCCGGAGGGGAGTGTGGAGAGGACAAGGGAGTCGCGGAGATAGTGGCCTCTCCGGAAGGCAGACAGGGGTGGGGTGGAGAAAAATGTCTTTAGTGGTGGGGTTGGATTGTAGATGGCGGAAGTGTCGCAGGGTGATGCATCCTATCTGGAGGTTGGTGGGGTGGTATGTGAGGACTAGGGGATTCTCCATTTTTATGGAATATATTTAAAGGAAATGTTTGAAAGCAGGATGGAGGCACTTGGGTGAATTTTAGTTTGAGGGATATTCCAGAACGTCTCCTCTGATGTGAAACAAGGTGTGTGGGGTATGAACAATAATTTAAAGTGAGAGGTATAGAGAATCTATGCAGAGTGTGCACATATTGGACAGTTATTAATATTGGACTCAAAAACAGAAATTGGAAAAACTCAGCAGGTCTGGCAGCATCTATGAAGATAAATCCGAGTTAACATTACAGATCAAGTAAATATAGATCAATTGTATGTGGAGTTACACGTGTGTGTGTGTGTGTATATATGATTTTTATCAGCTCAATTCTATGTTGTTGGACTCCGAAAGACAACTATTTTAAATGGCCACTTCTGTTCAAGCCTCAAACCTGACAGAGTCAAGAACATCTTTTGTGCCACTTCAATAGTCAATTTTTAGAGTAAACTGATTTTATCTTTGGTTAACCTTTTTTAGCTATCCTTAAACAAGTGGTGTTTACTGGAGTTGGTACACAGCCTGTAGGTACTGGGCTACGGTTGTCTCCTCATTTTAGATTTACACATAATTTCTTCCTTAAGTATAAAACTTTTTATATACTGAGGAAATATAGTGTATAGCTTATGCTTAGATACCAAATTTGTACCATTGTTAGCTCACTGTTTGCATCAGTATATTTCTAGTAGTAACAAGGAACGACAATCTTCTGAAAGGCTTCCTTTCTGTCCAAAACATGTGCAAGCAGCAATTTCTCGGGGTAAAATTCTTACAAAAGTTTTGCCTCTAATATTAATACGTTAGAAAAGCTGTGGAGAGTTTGGCGGGCAACAATGATGCAGAAATTCAGCGAGTGAAAGATGGCGCTCAGAAGGAAATACTTCAGGTTAAACAGCTCCTCGGAAACCAGATCCATCTTTTAGAGGAGGTGAGTCTGTTTTTATATTTTATCAATTTATTTATGCCAAAGACCAAACAAACTTTGTGCCTTTTGGGCAAGGTAGTTATTTGATAGTAATGGTTTGTTCTATTATTAGTCATTGTAGCAGAGACATTCATTATAAATCACCTAGATATGGCACCTACCGAAGTCGTTATTGTTTCTGGCACTGCCACTAATTTCTCATTAGTACTTTTGCCTCTTACCCTGTTACAATTTTGTCTTCTTGGTTTTCGTTTTGAGGCATACTTTTAGGGTAGAGCATGTAGTGGATTCAGCACAAACTTGTGGATTTGTGCATGTTCAGGGAGTACTTTCTCTCTCTAATGTAGCATGAATAAACTCAACCATCCATTGTACCCAAGTTCGTGGTGCTGAATTTTTGAGGGGCTGGTGCTGAACTATGTTTAGCAGCAGGCCTGTTGAACATCTATAAATAAATACTTACATATTTAGTTGGGGCTTGCTGTTCTTTCATTAAAGTTACAATAAGCAATCAGGACACAGTTTGTGAAAATTCAGGGCCCATCAATTTTCTTTTACATTCAAATGTAAATATTGAGAGGAGTCGGTCATTCAACCTCTTGAGCCTACTCCACCATTAGTAAGTTCATAGCTAATTTGATTGCAACTCAAATTCACATCCTTGACCTTCAAGGATATTGTTTCATCCTGTTGCCGAACAGGAATCTATTTATCTCTAACATAAACATGTTCAAGAACTCTGTTTCGCCATCTTTTCAGAAAGAGAGTTCCAAAGACCCATGGCCCTCTGAGGGGGAGGAAAAAAAACATCTTGCTTAATCTCTATTTGAAGTGGACCATTTTAGTTTTAAACAGTAATGTTCTTTTACTGGACTACAATCCCATTGAACAGTAGAATTTCCATTTTCTCTTACTTTTTAATAGGTGAAAGTATACTTTTGCTGGGTGGGAAAGGGAAGATCTTTTATGATTATTGAAGATGAAATTTACTTTAATAAAACCAACTGTTTCCCTGTTTTTGTAACTAGGATGTTAAAACCACCCAAGCAGAATTGGAAAAGATGGCGGCTGTTGCAGAGCAGGAGAAGATTAGGAGTATGAATCTGGAGAAACAGATTTTGACAATTAACAGACAGAATCATATGGGGTCGCCTTCACTTCCAGAGCAAAGCAAGAACACCACCGAGACTGAACAGTCAGTTATTTTAAGTCTTGTTTTTCCAACATCAAAACATCCTTTAAAAAGAAGGGACTAGTTTACACAATGAAGGGGCAGAGGACGCATCAGTTTACTCTCTAAAAGTGAGGGGTTAAATTGTACTTTTCAGGACTGTCATTTACGCGATAAATAATGAAGTCAGTTTACACAATAGTTGAGAGGGAGTAGGTTAACTTTATAAAACCATGTGATCCGATGACACCATGAAGAGTCATGAAAGCTAACCTGCAGGTACAGTGAGGAATGTGGAATGCAGATAGTATATTACAGAGGGGTATGAGTACAAGAGTAAAGAAGCTTTATTGTAATTATTCAGCATTGGTTAACTGGCTAAATGGCCTCATTCTCTACCATAATGAATCTGACTTACTTTTCTTGGTGTCTTGGCTATTATTCATTTAATTTTTGAAACATTTGAAATTAAGTAAATACATTGCCAGTTTTGCTCAGAACATATACTTGCAACTGAATTTATAGAAAAAGATTAGTCTCCTTAATTTACATCTCTACACGTCAGTGACTAAACAAGGAATGGTCAATATGTGGTAAATACAACACTGTCTTCAGAGCACAGCTGCCAGTGTATGATGAAACTAATCAATAGCACAATATTCAATAAATTTGGGGATTAGTGTATCTGGCTATTTTAATTCACACTTTCCATGGAATGAGAGTTTTAAGTTTGTGGAACATCATGTAAAGTTGTGCTTTTATTTTAGGTTAATTGAGCAGCTAAATGAAACTATAAAGAACAAAGATGTTCTTATTGATCAGCTTCAAAGTGAAAAGACGAAGATGCAGGACAGTCATGTGAATCCTTCAGAAAAAATCCAGGAACTTACAGAGGCTCTTTTGAAGAAAGCTGGTGAATCTGAAGTATGTAACATCTTTTTATATACACTAATTTAAGTAAAGAGTAAACTCCAAAGTGTAATTTATTTAAAAAATATTATTTGAACATCATTAATCGTCATTTTCTGTGTCACTGTTCTTCAGCCCATAATATTCTGTGGAAGTGCCTTAATGGAGTGGCAGGTACAAGATGGGTTGGGCTTCATAGCTTTCCTTGAGTCATAAATTCAATCCCAGTATGTAATGACTGGAGAGTCTCACTTTTTTTTGGATTAAAGGAAGAAATATTTCAGGACTAATCGATTCAGGGCTTTTTTTATATTTTTTTGTTGGGGGGGACCCTGAGGAAACTAGTTACAATATTTGTTTGTATCAGATCAACGTTGTCAACATGATTTTAGTCTTGGGAAAACAAAATACAGATGCTTGATTTTATTTCCTTTTCAAAATTGGAAATAATACCAGAGACTTAAATTAGTACCTGTCTCTTTCTGTACTAATTATGTTCCTAAAATTGGCCCGTACTGTCTGGAGATTGCTTTGAAGTGTTGTTCATCTTTAATCGTACAGAAGAAAATCAGGATAAAACTCTACATGTGCTGCTACGTTATTTGGAGTTTACAGTTACAAGAAGCTCTTGAATTTTCTAATCAACCTGTTCAGAGAGATGCTATGACACACCTCTGGAGCAGTGGGACTTGATACTCGGCCTCCTGACTCAAGAGGTAGGACCATTATCACTGCACCACAAAAGTCCCAAGAAACCCTTGAGTCTTGCTGGAGGCTGGCTGTTTGAAGTGAGGATTGATAGAGCATACAGAGATGGGATCTGTGAAGAAGAGGGACCTCTTTAAAATAGTCAAAATACTGGAGTTTTAGTTTCTTTTCATGACATTATCGTTTTAAAATACATAAATTAGTATCTTTAGAAATATATTCTTATAGAAATTTATGTAGCGTTTATTTATGGTTGGACATGTTTGTGGCTGTGGTAGGATGTCTGATGCCTTTTTAGTAGCTAGCAGTGTAGAGTAAGGTGCATCACGGCTCTCCAAATCTTCAAGCTCCACTTCACAGCAGTGTTTAAGGACCTCACGTGTCAGCAGATGTAATATATTTGGATTTCCAGAAGGCATTAAATAAGGTGCCACGTAAAAGGTTACTGTCCAACATAAGAGCTTATGGTAATGAGGGTGATGCATTCACATGGAATTTTGTAACTAAAGGAAAACTATCAGGATAAATGGGTCACTTTCTGCTTAATTAAAATCTAGTTGAATGATTTTAACGATGGAAGGACTATATTGTAGCTAAATTTGATGTTACAAAGATAGGTAGGAAAGCAAGTTGTAAAGAGGGTACGTAGTCTGTAAACAGATATAGATAGTGTATGTGAATTGGTGTAGTGAAGTATAATGTGGAGAAAATATGAGATCTACTTTGGCAGGAAGACTGGAAAAGTAATGTTATTTAAGTAGAACAAGATCTAGCTAGGTCTGGATATCTTCATACATTAATTACAAAATGTTAGCATGTAGTATATGGGAAGGTAGTGGAATGTTGACCTTTAATGCAAGGAAGATGCAGTATGAAGTAGGGAAGTCCTGCTAAAGTTGTGCACGGTATTGATGACACTGCACCTACAGTACTCTGTACAGTTTAGCGTTCTTATGTAACTAGGAACTTACTTGCATTGGAAGTGATTTCAAGAGAAGGTTCCCTAGTCTGATTACTGGACTGAAGAGGTTATTTGATGAGAAAATGTTTGAGCCTAGACTTGTTGGAGTTAAGAAGCAGGAGGGGTGATCTTGTTGAAAAATAAAATTCCAAGAGAGCCAGAAGGATAGTTCCTTTCACGGGGAACTAGTTCTGGTTCTGTGGTAGAACTAGCTGGTACAATTTTAAAATGGTGTCATCCATTTAAAATGAGATGAAAAGGACGGAAAATATATTTGGGACTATAACCAGATCAGCTATGATCTTAACAATGACAGAACAGGTTTGATGGGCTGAATGGCCTGCTTCTGATGGTCCACTTTGGGTTCTGTTCAAGGATGCTGTTCAATCTTTCCAGATTGTGGGCTTGATTCAAAATCATGCGGACAATAACAGCAGTGCCTCTGTAGATAGATGCCTGTGCCCTAGCTGCCAACTACAAGGAAGATATTCAGACTATTTCAAATAAATTCAAGAGTGTTGCCAGGCATGTTGATCTCTGAATCTATATCTCCATGTCCAAGGCTCTGTCTCAGTCACAGCGGGCATAAATTGTGAAGCACCAGCTAAAACCGTTGATGGCCTGACTTTTCAGAATATAGCCTTAGTGGTTTCTTCTTTCGGAATGTCACTATTTTTGAAAGTGCATCTGTCAATGGCTGACTCCGTGATAGTGTCTGAAAGGAATCAGTAAGCTGAAGCCCAAAATCAACCTCTACCAGATCATTGACCTTACTACCCTGACTGTATTGCACAGAATCCTGGGTGTCTTAAAGATACTCTCACAATGCACTAGAATGCTTCCACCAGAGATACCAAGGGCTCATCATGAGAATTCAGTGGCAAGACAAAATCCCAAGCAACAAGTCTCTTCATTATGCTGGGCTCGACAGAATGGAAAAGACCTTTGAACAAGTGCTGGGATAAGAAGGAATTCAAGGGATTGCCAAAATGGGATTAGTTTTGTTTAGGAAGCCTGGTCAGCATGGATGAGTTGGGACGAAGGGCCAGTTTCCATGCTGTGTGACTCAATAATTTGCCAAATTTACTATCTTAGATGGGTAGTCCATGTGTCCCGTTATGGATGTCTGGAAAATTTCCTATGGGGAGCTGCTGTAATCCAGCTGGCCTGTACAAACCTAAAAACAAAAAAAAGCCTTACAAACCTTTGCATGGCAGATCTTCCTTCTTGGGAAAGCATTGCAAATGGATGACCCACGTGGAATCAAATTCTGAAATTTAGTTCAGCACATTTCCAGGATCATCTTTATCAAATCCATAACATTGTAATGTGCCAAAGCAAGGCCAGAGATGGTGTAGCTCTAGAAGTTTCTTCAAGAATTAACAATAGCAACATGAACTGCCAAGTCTACCAATCCGTTGCTAATCCCACATTCAACTCTTCAATCACGAGAGAACCCACAGAAATTGATGTAAATGTTTACATCTTGGAGACAATCCAACAATGAGCAGTCTATCACCATGTGTAGTGATGCTGTACTCACTCGCATATCATTAATTTTGCTGGCTGGGAAGCTTCTGTTCAGTTTAAAGTTTTGGTACTCAGGGGTCCCACTTTGCTTTCAGGAACAGCAAAATCTCACTGCAAAGTAAAATTGACAAGAGACTACTTTTAGAATGAAGAGTTTTTCATTTTTTTTTGGTTTGCTTTGTATAAGTTAAAATATCAATTGTAATATGTTTTATTGTTATTCATGTGACTGATAATTCTGTAATATGGAACTTCTTAAAGTTTCCAAAAAATGTTGATTTGTTATAACCAGAAAAATAAACTGATCAAGTGGAAGAAGATTGGACACACAAATCTTACTGTGGCTTGGGTTATACTGATCTTTATTTCAGTTAATGAGTGCGACTGAAGAGATAATGGGAACCGCAGATGCTGGAGAATCCAAGATAAAGTGTGGGGCTCGCTGAACACAGCAGGCCAAGCAGCATCTTAGGAGCACAAAAGCTTTTTCTAGTGAAGGATCTAGGCCCGAAATGTCAGCATTTGTGGCCCTGAGATGCTGCTTGGCCTGCTGTGTTCACCCAACCCCACACTTTGTTATCAATGAGTGCGACTGAATATTGCTTCTGATTTATACATAAATCTCAAAGCAGTTTATCAAAATAACATAGAAAATTTATCACAAATTGTTTTGCCAAACAAAACACAAGTTCCATTTGATTATTTTACTTTCTTTACATTGACAAATGGGTGACTTCATAGGAGCAGTTGTCAGTGAAAGCAGATGAACATGCAAAACAATAATAAAAGTATATTTTTAACTAGCATTATAACTAACTGTTTTATTTGCCTCTTTCTTTCCTTAAACAGGCCCTTCGTGGTGAACTTGGAAATGAGAGAAATCGCTTCGAGAAAGAAATACAGGTAGTTATCCTGCATATATTGTTTGACAAATATAAAAAGTTATTTTTCCTATGGAGTTCAACATGTCACTACTCAGGTTACTTAATGCTTTCAGGTGTCTTTGGTAAGCCATGTGACTCAACTGGAATTGGAATTGCTTTATTCCTGCAATGTGTCTGTGGTATTTCTCCATTTTAGAACTGAGCCGGCATAAACGTCTGCCAAGTGGTTTTTGACATTTACCTAGTACATGTTCTGATGGGAAACTTTCAGGAATTGAGCCAAATCAATAAAAATGAGTAAAATTCCCCTTTTTGTACACTGCACTTAGCAGCAATAATTTTTTTGTGCTGGAATCTCCAGGGGCCTTTTTATTTCAGGGACGTTTCTTCAGTCTCTGATACCAACTGATTGTTCATAAGAGAACGGAGTGAGTTAAATGGAAATTATTACAGTTGAGAAATAATGGAATAATTTATACATGCTTTAAATGTTTTATTTTTTTCAAATGAGGTGCAGTCTTTGCAGCATTCATCTTTGCTGTATAGGAGAACATGGAAAAACTACTTTAGCTGTTCTGGCCTGTGCAATAAAATGTTCCATTTTTTGAAAAGTTGCAGTTCTGTTTATTATTGCATACTGTGCAAACTTGAAGCTTAAATATTGTCTGTCCCCACAACAACTAAGGAATCAAGAGTCATACAGGGCAGAAACAGACCCTTTGGTCCCACCAGTCCATATTCCCAACTAAACTAGTCCCACCTGCCTGTGCTTGGCCCATATCCCTCCAAACGTTTCTTATTAATTATTTAAATGTCTTTTAAACATTGTAACTGTACCCAAATCCACCACTTCCTCTGGAAGCTCATATCACACACAAACCACATTTTTTTTTAAAATATGCCCTCCCCATGTCTTTTTTTTTTAAATTCCATCTCCTCTCACCTTTTTTAAAAAAAAGTCCCCTGGTCTTGAAATCCCAAATCCTAGGGAAAAGATATCTGCTATTCACCTTATCTATACCACTTCTGCTTTTATGAATCTGGACAAAGTTGCATAAACTCCAAGGTGATAGACAAACCAACAATTGCTGTCAATTTGACTGACCCCTCCTTTACTAGTTTTTTGTTCTCGAAATATTTTGCTTGCTTACTGTGATTATCCTCCATTATGGTAAGTAGACCTATGAGTGAAACCAGCCACTTGTGGGGGGAAAAAAATTGCAACGAGAAAGATGCAGCAAGGTTTTCTTTATTTTTCCGATTGTTGCTTTTAGCTTTAGAGTGCAGCATGCTCAATAATTTTGGTAATTTTCCTGATGTCAAATTATCCACTTGTTACTAGATCAAAGTTGCATTCAGGATTTCTACAAAACAGGCAGTCAACAATCTTTTGGTGTTTTCAATCATAGAATCCCTACAGTGTAGAAACAGACCCTTCGGCCCAACAAGTCCACACCGAACCTCAGCGCATCCCATCCAGACTCATCCCCCTATAACCCACCCAATTTACACATCCCTATGGGCAATTTAGCATGGCCAATCCACCTAACCTGCATCTTTGGACTGTGGGAGGAAACCGGAGCACCCGGAGGGAACCCATGCAGACACAGGAAGAATGTGCAAATTCCACAGGCTGAGAATCGAACCCGGGTCCCTGGAGCTGGGAGGCAGCAGCGCTAACCACTGAGCCACTGTGCTGCCCCTTTTGACGTTTTTATTATCGAGCTGGGCGATCTGTTTTTATTTGCTGTTCACCCTCCTTGAAGGGGTAATCATTGCTGTATTATAGTAAATCTGTGAGCTTTGTCACTTTGGAGGTTGTGCGTGTGTAGTGCTCATGTTAAGTTTGTTTTTAAGATTAGGGTTCAGGCCTTTAAGGTTGCCACTTAGGCCACATCCCCTATTTGAAAGAAAACATATTTAAAGGGGTGTCGCACCGTTAACACTTGCTTGGAGCTCAGTGACAATTATTGCTGCAAACTTTGGCTGCCAACCCCATTAGGGGTCGGAGGCAATATTTTGGGAAACCATGTGCTGAGTACAAATGTGTTAAGTTTAATTGCCTTTTTTATTCCTGAATGTCATTCATTTCTCTGCCTGATTTGCTGTCAAACATTTATTGTTTAGTTTAAAAACTGGTTGATTTGTTTATGCCACCACTTGAACGGGTTATGCATCACATAAAATGGTAGCAAACCATTCACATCCATATGAATTAACTATTAGGTTGATGATTACTGTAGGAAATTTAGCTGTGAGACTGTATGGAGAGGTCAGGAAAGACCATTCTGCCTGAGCTTGTGCTACTCAATTCATACTGGGAATATATACACAAACATTTTCTATTGAGAATAGAATCCAGCTGACTGGCTGCAATACTTTTCAAGGTCAAATAAATTTAAAAATTCATATGTGCAGATATAATTGCATTTAGAAAGCTGCCCGAGTACATTGATCCAGTCCCGCGCAATACATTGCAGATATTTAGATTCTCCCACTCCCCGCCTCTTCAATATTTTGCAGCCGAAAAGTTGATTTTCAATTTTGGAAATTCACTACTTAGTTTAGGGAATGTAATTTTTTTCATAAATGCAAGTAATCAAATCTAAGGTAAAGAATTTAAAAGAAAAGATTTGCATTTAATTCTTTTTGCCTAGTATGCACTGTGTAAATCTCATGATTACTATGATGATTCAGCAAGTTACACATATTGAATTTTAGTCTGGTACCAATGATCATAAACCCTGTAGACTCTGGATAAGGTGTCATGCACTAGTGATGCAATTGCATGTTTTGTTTCCAAGTCAATCTTCTGGACATTTGTGACTTTTTAAATATTGTTTCATTTCTTTGATTTTAATGTTAATTTAGTTGTAAAGTATTTGAGATTTTATTTGAAAGCTATTTTGTTCAGTTTATGCCAACACTGATTACTTCAATTTGCACCTCACAACCAGTCAACTTGAGAATAAAACCTTACAGTTGTCTCACTGGCCTATCACTTTTTTATCTTACTGTCATTGTCTTCATCCTGCTTAATACAAGACTATAATCAGGTAACCTTTAAGTTGGAGAGAAGTGCTGAAAAACTGGATCTTTTTCAAAAAAGTCTCTCAATATTGAATCATATTTGAAAAAGGAGTATATCTAAGAAGCACATGCTGAACAGCGTACAGATTGAGTTTATAATTTGGAATAATTTATTCAGTTTTGAGGAAACGATTTGCCTCGGGCATGTGGTAAATTGCTTGTGAAATTGATTTACTCTTGAGCAGATCAACAGTATGGTAGAGGAGAGAACTTGTACCTGCATGCAGTTGTTAGTCTGATGGCTGTTGTGTAAAAGACTGTCCAGGGGCACAGTTGGAGATCAGGAAGGAACATTTTATGCTTGTGATGAAACAGTCATGATGAATTTTCAATTCTAGCAGGCCGTGGACTTTCTTGTTGAGGAAGTTACTAAAGCAGGAATTAAGTTACCATGATATCTCTCGTGAAGAAAAGTGACCTGTATTCTGCAGTCCTCTCAAAAAAAGAAGCCAAAGCAGAACTGCAAAAAAGAAAGCAGATCAAACAGAAATTTAGATTAGAAGTCAGAAAAATAGTTAAGATTTATAGACAAATGGATGTCCACTAATCGCATTGTGTTGAGGTCCATTGTGAAATGAAAGAAGTGATAACAAGAGCCCTTAATTTAGAGTTTAAAGCATTTTGTATGTTAATGGATTCCTAGAATATTTAACTTTATTTAATGTTATTTTAAAAGTTGGCAGTAGAGTGACAAATGAAAAGTAGTCCTATCTGCCATGCAAGCTGTTCACTGATTCCAGCAACAACAGGAAGTACGTGGTTTCACTAAGGTGGTGTGCAAGCATTTGTGGGCTGAAATAGGAAGACAGTCTCGTTCTACAGAAGTCGTCATTTTGAAAATTCATATGGAGAACACCACCCTTTTTTTTTCCAAAGAAAAGCGTCATGCAAGCTCACAATCAACAGCTACCAACCTGCTTAACTTACACTTAAAAACTTTATCGTTGTGTGCTGAAGCACAAGAGAACCAGGAGTTTACCGGAACACTGGAATTAGCACTTGACTGATTAATCTGTGATGAATCAAACAGTAAGAGCACTCTGGTAAAAATACTGTTCTGTTAACCATGTTTGTCACTTCAGCTGAAAACTTCAAGTAGTAGAATGAAGACATTTTCGCAGGACAGCAGTAATTGAACAATTCAGCTACGAGTTTTGGTGATCTACATTGGACGAAAGAAAACATATTTCATCCGCTAGAAGGCACATGACAGCAGCCTAACGGTCATACTTCCTGTATCTTGCTCTTTTCATGTTGAAATTGTTGTTAAAATCAGGATTTGTCTGCATGTATGAGTAATAAAACATCAGTTCAAACTTAAATGTTCAAATCAGTAAAGAGGTGACTTTGGTAAGAATTAGTAGCCAGGGGATATGTTTGAAAAGATTACAAAAGACTAATGGCAATACTGCCTCATCACCGAAAAGGTGCGGTGGATCACTGTAGCAACTTTTGTCACAGCTGTAATTCGACCTGTTTTGATTTTTAACTTGTCTGAGGAAACAATCAGAAAACATCAATGAGAAGCTTGATATTATTTGAAGTCAGTAAATGAATCCGTAAACTACAATTCAAGGACAGCACATGGGAGAACTTTACTATTAAGAAGCTTGGAGTTTAATTTTCTGAAAATGAAAGGATTTTGTCGTATATGTGGCAATGATCTACAAGGAAATCAACGTCGTTGGATTTTCCACACCTCTGGCAAAAGAAGACTGCAGATTGTTCTTTCTTATGTATTGGGTTATATGATTAACCGTGATGGCCAAGGCGAGTTCTTGTGTAGTAAATGTGCCTTTATGTTGGAAGAGGTATTGAAATATGACATTACTATTGCTCATGTTAAGACCATTGCCAGTGAGAGACTGCAGATGTTGACAGCAGAGAAAGAACAACTAATTCAATGTATTGTGCATTTGTACTTTCAGTGCAATGAAAAAACTAAAACTTACCATGACAAAAATCATATCTCTACGCAATGTGTGAATCAGTGTTCCTCACAGTATCGCATGCTTCTACAAGATGAATCTTTTTTATCTGAATTTTGGATGCCAGAAATAAGCAGTAAGAAAAATTTGCTCTGCTCAAAATGTTGGCGTGCTTTCAGTGGTGGCCACAGGAAGAGAATGTGCCTCTGTTCCGAGTCTGTGCGAGTAGCAGATTTATTTTGTAACTTAGTCTGTTCTACTCCTAGACGGACCAAACGAAGTGGCTTAACAGGAAGTCTACATCAATCCCTGTTAAGCAGTCATTCACAGAGTATGTCCTTTAATTTAGTCCAGAAAAATTCTATGTCAACAGGGAAGCTGCCCTCTCGTGCCCGTTCAAGGCAGATGGACAGTCTGGAAGTTGAATCGATGATGACATTAAAGTCAACCAAATTTGATTGGATAACTGATGAAGAGTCTGAAAAAGTTCAGTTAAAATCAATGTTTGATTTTAATGCACCAGTTGAAAATTATCCCTTAATAAGACAATCAATTGCTAATGCAGTTTGGGAAATTAAGCATATTGAATACAAACCAGTGCCTTCCCTGTTAAAAAGTAAGATACCAAAACGTGTGACATTTTCTGCGAGGACTCCTGCAACAGGATGTAGCATTGCAATGGCTTTGCAAGAAACCTGTCCTCTTAATGATGGAAGCTTTGCCCAAGAGATGTGGATGTCTCTAGAAGATGATTATGGTTCTTTGAAACCTGAGGTATTAATGTTGAATCTGTCTGACTGTATGTTGAGTTAACCCAAGAATTATATCTTTTAAATGCTGCTGCTACCACACCTTTTACCTTTCCATGTTAAGTGTGACATATGTGAATGTCCCCTGTACAGTTCCTGTTAGCGCACTCTCAACATTGGGGTTTTCCAAATCATCTGTAGGGTGTTATGGACCTTTTGTTCCTCTTTGTTCTTTGCCTCCCAATTTCCTCACCTCTTGGGCCTCTTCGACTTCAAGCCCCATTCCTCCGATCAACCCTTCATTTCTAACTCCAATTAACTGTAACCAATGGTCTAATCTATCATTTTGAAACTTCTTAAGTCCAGAAGGCTCTTTCATTGTTCTCAGATGACCCCAACTTCCTTCCATGTCCTCTTTATGGCCTTCTGTGGACTTCTGTGTCGCCATGGTTCCTCTGGTCAAATCTATTGTGAAAGATTTACATAAGATTAACCATATCTCTTCCTTCTCCCCCCCCCCCGGCCGCCGCCGCCTTAATTACAATGATTCCTATGGGATTTGGACTGTCCCTGCTGATTGGATAATTGAGTTTCATAGTTTCTAATATGTTAATACTTACTAAACAAGACATTGTTTGCTTTCTGTAATCCTTTAACAGAACCTGGTTGAGAAAGAGAGGCAACTGGGACAGCTGGAAGTGGAGGCTAAGCAGCTAAAGGCTGATCTTGGGAATGCTGAAGCTACTATTCATGCTCTGCAAGAAAAGCTGAAGAAAGCAGATGCTGCAAAAAAGGTCCAAATTCAGATTCTATTCTTTTGTGTCAAAGCTTTGAGTTATGCATAAAAATTCTGTGTAGATAAAATTACAAGCAACTGCTTTTGGCTAAAGAACACTGAATATTTTTGTAACAACAATTTCTGATTGTAAGAAATATGCAAATTATTCAGACATTCTTGAAAGTCAAAAACAGTTAGCCAAATAATTGTACCTAATCGCTCATTAATTACTGACAGGATATCTTTTGGGTCATAATATTCATTTTCAGCAAATTTATCTTAATTTTTCATCCCTCTAATTTTGCAGATTCTGGAAGAACATGTTAATGAAAAGGAGAATGAACTGGTTGCTGAGAAGCAGAACAGTCTGAAACGAGATAAAACTATTCAAGGATTGACTCTAGCCTTGAAGGCCAAGGATAAAGAGGTAGGTGGCTTCATTGCATTGCAATTTTCTTCTACTATGCAAGAATTATCGTGCTTTAGAGGTGGAAATGGAATTTAACAGCGTATTATCGTATATTTATGGTTACCTTATATACACTTTTTCTCACTTTATCATAAAATATTCCAATAGGTAGATGAGCTTTGTCATGAAATTGAAGATCGAGATAATGCTCTGGTGAAAGCAAGAGATTCCATACACAAAGCACAATTGCAGAAATTTCAGGTAAAAGGCAAAATTGCTTAATTTTTTGTAGTCGTCTTACCATTAGGAGTTGAATGAATGAATGAATTTCTCTCTACATAACTGTAATGTTGAATGTTTTAATCCTTAGGGAGCAGAAGAATATCAAAGTCTCATGACTGAGAAAGAAACTGAACTGGCAGAACTTCGTGCAGATCGCAAGGCAAGATTAATGGAAATCCAGAAATTGCAAAGAGCATTGAACAGGAAAGAGCAGGAGCTGAATGACTTAACTGAAGCAAAGGCTCAGCTGGAAGAAGAGGTTGAAGCACTGCATCTTCAAAAAGCCAAGGATGACAAGATGGTTAATGTTAGTCCCCATTCCCTACCTCCATCTGTTTATAATATGTTCTTATGGCAACAAGAAAAGAATTTGATCACTTCTTATTTCATTTCTCACACATCCAAAAATGTTTCATATACAATACATTACTTTTGAAATACAATCCCTGTAGTGTGAATATAGAGAATTGCTTTTGAAATAACAATCCAGCTTTCTATAGCTGAGCGACTTTTAAAATTAGTGATAGCTCTTTTTTTTTATATATACTTCACATCCAGAATCCATTAATAAAACAAACCAAGGTCATATTCTTGTGTGTCACCTATGTGAAACAACAAATGAAAATCTAGCTTTTAGATAAGTATTCATTGATGTTTTTTGAAAGGGACATCAATGAATGAGTATGGCCTTTTACAAATCCATGCAAATCTACAGTTGTGGTCATTCTAAGTAGCTTACTGTTTTTCAATTATTTCTTCTCCGTTCTTCAATGGGGTGTAATATTTTACGCCTTCCAATCTTGCACATTATTCCTTTCTAAAGACTTCAAGGAAGTTCTGCTTAGGTAAGGGAACAACTTTTTAAATTTAAAAATAAATTCTGTTAATCCCCTCTTTGAAGAGTTCAAGTTGTAAATAACAAAATTTGGGGGATATTTTCACCAATATGTAAAATTTCTGAAAGCAGCTTTGAGTGGACTCCTATTCCTAAGGTTTATCTACGAATGAGCTAGCAACATGAGGAAGAGAAATTTTGACGTTTCTATATCCTCTATCATCTCTTTTACCGTCATCATGAAAAGTTAAAGAAAAATACTGCCACGCGTCCACTGCAATAAATATCATTTCCTTTGATTCTGAATTGGAAAGAGAAAGGAAACTTGGGTTCAACAATGAAGTGCCTGGATTCATAATTTCAAAATACAATTATTATTATAGACTTATATGTTTATTAAATTGAATTAGCATTTACAATATGTAATGTTTTCTCCCGATGATATTTTAGGGGTCTTTTTAAAATTTAACATCAAGAAGAACAGCATCAAATCCTGCTGATATTGTCAGAGTTCATTTTGAATGCTATTACTGCTGTTTAAGTGAAGTATTCACTTGTGTCCTAAATATTTCAAAAATTGATCTTGACTTTACAACCGTCTTGCTTTTTGCAGGATATACAAAACCATATCCAGAAACTGGGAGCTGAGTTGACTGAGAAGGAACATGCAATGGAGCACAAGTACCAAAGTTTACTGATTGAGAACAAGCAGAAATTACAAAGCCAAGAGCTAGTCATTGAACGACTAACAGACAGCTTGAACAACAAAGATAGGCTGCTGCAAGTATGGACCAGAAAAGAGCTACTGTAGAAAACTAATAATCTTATTGTCTACACTACTGTGTTTTTTTTTTCAGCAATAATTATGCATTGATGTAATGAAGTGATGGAATGTTTAAACTAGAGAATCTTTTTATAGAATTTTGATCAGAAGTATTGCTGTTAAGTAATACATTAGCAAATTTGTTTGAGTTGTATTTGAGCTCAACTGTATTTTGTTACTGAATTAGAAATAAAAGGAAGTCTGTATATTTTGGCATACTAATCCATTGCAATTTTGGAACTAATTCTCATCTGCTTGTGTGTTAGCAGAACTGAATCTTTAGGTACATTTTTGTACCATTGTGGACAATGACATCTAGCTAATTGAATAGAATAAAACATGGTTAGAGTTTTAGATGCAGTGCTATTCTGAATCTAGCCAGTGGAGAAGAATAGTTGTTCTTTGGTTGACGACCATACTTCCAGAAAAATCAGTTCATGACACAACTCTCTTTCTGATTTTTGTCTCAATCTCACCGGGAATATAATGGATCTCTAATTATTACTCATTGGAGTTACTTTATTGAGAACTTTTTCAGAGGTCCATGTGCCTGTGCTCTGTGCATCTTCTCTATTTAAAATCAAGTCACTTGCAAATTTAACTTGGGCCTTAAACGTGTAATCTGCACGTGGTGCCTACAACATGATGTACTGGTTTGTGACAAAATTATAATTGGCAGAATTGCAAGAGCCGGCGAGAAAACATCACTGAACAATATCTGTTGATAAATCTAAAAAGACATCTGACCAAGAACATAAATGAGTCATTCAAAGCTAGTGGAGATTGAATATGCAATCTGTGTTGGGCATAACGTTTAAGTTTTTTTCTTTTAATTGAAAACATACAGTTATCTTGGCTGTGAAAATTAGTTAATACTCCTTCATACTGTCCTATTTGTGGTTCAGGATCCAAAAATAAACTAACAGGGATTGATCTTACAATCTCTCGGCCTTTATCAGGTTCATAAGTGGCTGGCACTAGCCTGTTGAGCTAGAGCAGAGGCTTTCTTCAGAATTATTTCTTGGAACCCTTATCATCAAGATAATAATGTAATTAATCAGTGGCAGATGGTCATTCATTAAGGAAGAGTCCCAACCTGATACCATTTACCTGTGATTGATTGTAAAAAGCAAATGGGCTCTTGTGGTATAATGGTAGTGACCCTACCTTTGAGCTAGCAAGGTTATGATCAAGACTGTGTATCAGAACTGATCAGTTTGATTATGATCATATTCATTGTGCATACTAATTTCTATTTTCTCAAGGATTATATGGAGCTGGCAAAAGGAATTCAGCAAGGAGGGGACCAGAGCCCAAATGGAAAGGATGCTTTGTTAGCTAAACTGCGAGATCGGTTAAAAGAGAAAGACCAAGCTCTTGAGGTATTCCATCTTCAGCAAATTAAGCACAGAATAGTAAATAATACATTATAATTAAAATTTATAGAAGCAGTGTATGAATAACATTTCAAAATTGTATTAATTACAAGCACAATTTTTGCAGCCTACTATTATATGGTCTAATGCTAAAAATGCAAGACTTCTAACTGCAACCAACCTTACCCTGACCCGGGGATAGCAGATTCAATCCCTATAATTCATCTTCAGTGTTGCCAACCTAAGGTGTGGAAAACGTTAGTTTAGTGAGCATCCTGCACCTGATTACCAGAATGCTGTAAAGCACAATGTGTTGATGCCAAATATCAATCTGACTCTGCTCAGCTACAGCATCAGCACAACTAACTAATCTGTGAACACTTGTTGCATTTGGGAGCTGAGATAATAAGGTAATTTAAGTAAAGTGTTGATGGACATTTGATACAATGGAACCAAATCCCACTAATGGATGAAAGAAGTCTTTTTGTCATGTCCAACTTTAAAATTGAATTATTAAAACCAAATACTCATCACTTTTGGAATGCACATGACAAAGATGCGTGCAAATGAAATTGGAGACTTGTGTAGCACACTAATATCAAATTGGACACAATCTAGACACCTGGACCAATGATCTGGCAATGAGAATTGATATTACCTTGGTTGCTACAAAATTTTAAATTGAGCTAGTCAGTGAATTTAAAAAGCCTGGAATAAAACTACCAGATGGATGTGAAAATTCAGAAGTCATTGAACTTGAAACGTTAACTCTATTTCTCTCTCCACAGGTGCTTCCAGATGTGCTGAGTTCTCCAGTACTTCCTGTTTTTATTTCAGATCTCCAGCATCTGTACTGCTTTGCTTTTATTTGAGGTGAAGGTTTGTCTTGATCTCTTAAGTCAGTCTGCCAAATATGAGATTTACAGATCCTTCATTACATGCCATCTGAAGTGCCTTAGCAAGTATGGCTGAAAATACACAGGGCACATGGTTGCATTCCCCTCAAAAGCCCGAAAACATGGACACTTCCATGATTAGAAAATTCAGTCAGATAATAATTGCCTCTGTAAGTAGAATTTACAGATCAAGTAAGACATTGCTCCTCCTTTTGCAGGCTGGCTCTCTGTTTTCTGCTGGTATTTTCTAAAAGCAAGAAAATATTTGTAAAAATTAAGGTTGGCTAGCAGGGCTAGGGTGGGATTACTAGGCTGGTGGTCCAAGGTTATGGGGCTGTGAGACTAGCAATGTCATGGCTTGTGTAAGCGAGAGAGAATTGAGGTTACAAAGGGAGAAACGAAAGGGCGTGATGTAAATAAAAGGTGAGTTGGTGACAGGATACCAGCCTCTGCGCAGCTACTTTAATTATGAGCGACAATGGGGCCCACCAGCTCCTACCTCAGCCAGCTACAGCACATTGTCTGGCCCTGTAACCCTATTTACTTAGCTCTTAATTTGATTTTTTTAAAAGAATTCCTACTGGCCTTTTCATAATTAATCTGTAAATATTTCCCCATTTACTTTCAGATTGAAAGTAACCTATAATCAAAATAACACCTATTACCAACCAATTAACTTACAGTTTTCCTATGATGTCACTGTCTTTCTTTTGTGCTGGGATCCCAATCTTGGGCTTCAACTTATCCTGTAAATAGCCCGTTACTAACTATGAACCAAACACATAAAAAGCACCCGCTTCCCATCTGTACCAACTTCCCAAGCTGCCTGCAAATGCCCTGAAATATGTGCTTATTCAGGCTGTCTCTCGCTCCGGATGTGATCTCTCTTTCCAGACTGTGTGCAAAGCTTCTCCTTAATCCCACTTTACAAAGACATTTCTTGGCTTCTTCTAACTCTCCTACTTTTTTGTTCAAACTCTTTTTCTTTCTGTTTCCTTTCTACTCCTCAGGAAGTCCCACTCAATATTGGGCAAGTTAAATGACCCATTAAAACGCCCCTTTTGTTTTTATATTTTTCCATGATCTGCTTCTATATCTGTTCCTATATCTCCTACTGGCTATTGGGAGGCTGATAGTATAAGCTCAGCATAATGATTGCAACATTCTTCTTCTCACATTCTACCCATTTGACCTGAGCCGGTGAGGCCCGCAAGATATCCTGTCTTAGTTCAACTATGATATAGTTAGTAATGCAACTCACGCAGCCTTTTTATATCCCTCTCAATCTCAAACTCAACATTCACAGGTTTAACTGCCTGATGTGTTGTTCTTCTCAATCTGGTTCTCATGTACTAATCCATACTCTAAGCTCATCTGCCTGACCTGTTACACTCATTGCATTAAAATAAACACATTTCAGAGCACCATCCCCACCAATGTTCACTAACCTGACCCTGCTTATTCTTAGGATTGGAATTAGAAATAGACTTTGTTATGTGTACTCAAGTACAGAATACAGTGAAAAGTGTACAATGTTGCCACTCATTGACGCCATCTAAGATAAAAAAAACCAGAATTTTAAAAAGCAGATATACGTAAAAAAACAGGGCCAAGGAGAAAGGGGAAAGCATCCAGATCTAAAAGCCTAATCTCCATGCGGTAACTTTTATCTGCATAAAGCAAGTGGGTCTCCCTCTCAACTCTCGGATCTTGCTCATGCCATTGGCCCTCAGATCTCGGTCCTGCTGTCGGCCATCAGATTTCGCCACTGTTGCTCCTTAAATTTCACTCCTGCAGATCTTGCCACCATCGGTCCTCAGATGTCACTCCCGCAGCCACAGGTCCTCGAACCTCGCTCCGAACACCGCCCCTAGCCATTGAAATCTGCTCCCACTACTATCACAGGCCCTTGGAAGTCACTCCTCGAGTCTATTGGTGCTGCTGCTGCCGAGTACTGGTATACACCACTCCCACCTCCTCCCTGCCATTGAGTTCTCATTCTTTCCGATGCCCTGCTGAAAATGCCACAGAATACAAAAAGAAAAGAGCATGGAAAAGAAAACAAATGAAAAAGTAGATGGAAGCAGACAAACCCGAACACTGTGTTGCACCTCTGCCTCCCTATCATACCTACTTGTCTTAATGTCGATCTTCTCCTCAGTCACTCCCTGTGCTGACATCTGGTTCCTCCTCCCTGCTGCATTAGTTTAAACTCTCCCGAGTGGCACTAGCAAACCACTCACAAGGATATTGGTTCCCTCTAGGTGAAGTGAAACCAGTCCTTCTTGTACAGGGTCCGTCTGCCTTGGAAGAGATCGCAGTGATTCAGATATCTGGCGTCCTACTTCCTAGACCAGTTCTTTAGTCATGCATTCATTGCACCTCAAAGCTTTTTACAATCTGAATTACTTGAGTGAATTCACTGTCTTAGAGTCAAGCATACAGTCATTTAGCTATGACCTCCCAAGTCCACAACATTTTACAAATGGTGGCTTTTCATTTATAGAAGCCTTTTTTAGTTTTTTTTTAAACAAAGAACTTTATTGCTAACCTAGATCTATTGCCTTTTTGCAGTTAACTACTGTGGCATCTAGGAAATTTAATGCTTTCCTTGAGCGTTGGGGCTTTGGGTTTAATAGAGGGTTGACTATTATTCAGGACATTGATGAATTCTTCTAATTCTGCCTTTGTGAGACTCTAAATATTCCAAATGTCAACACAAATACAGAACGTGATAGAATTATGTAAACCAGTTACTGAGAATGAGACTGGAGCCCTTGAAAACCAAAAGTTAGCTTCCAAAAATCCATAAGTAGCCGTCAAGAAAATATGGAAATATTAGATGCTGCTTTTGTCGTCAATGGCCACAACCCATGAAAGAATGTTTCCATAAAAGCTAGCATTGATGCTTTTCTTGATTGTCCACATTGCTTTGAACATTTAAGTCTATAACAAAGTGCTATTTTTGTATTTGTTTAAGGAAAAATTCACTTTCTTGAGGGGACAGACAAAAATTCACATTGTCAGTGGCTTCAGGGAAAATTGGCTTATGAGCTGCTGATTCACTCTGGAGTTGATGTGCCATGAGTAGAAGTTCAGTCATGACCCAGATTGTTTCAGTGATTGTAACATTTCTGTGCATTTCATTTCTCCTGAAATCCAACTTAGCAACTTTTTTCCAGCTAGTGTCTGGCATTGGCACTGTCTTTTCACAGGTATTGTCAAGAAAGCTAATTAATTGTAAGCCTTTGTACCTAATTAATTTGTAAAAGCTGTAAAATATATACTGCTTTTGTTTCTCCAAAGCAAGCCCTTGATCAAAAACATGCAGCTGTTGACGAAAAGGAGAATGAAATTCATCGGCTGCACCTAGCTTTGAGAGAAAGAGAACATGATTTGGATCGATTAAAGACTCTTGTTGCCAACAATGAAGAAACCATCAATGTAAGTTTATTTCGAAATACAGGTTGAAATTATGCAAATATGTTTATGTGACATCAGAAGTATTTGATAGTTATTTCCTTTTGGGCATGTTATAGAGGCACAAATTGTACTTTGTTGAGGCAAGAAATGACTTCTTAGTAAGTTGATTCTGTCAGTTTGTGGGTACCTCTCTGCACCTTTATAGTTTTTGAGTATTTAAAAGATTGAGGAAGACATTGGTTATTAAACTTGCCACATTGACTTATAATTTTTTTTCAAAAAATATGTGGAAATTTAAAATTCATATGGAAAACATTCCGGCTCTGGTCATTGAGAAGCAGCAACTGTTCACAGGACTACTTCCTGTGAAATGAAGTGCAACCACAGGAGAAATTGAAAAATAAAGGGACACTTCATTTTGAACAGAAAGGCTTAGCTGAAGTTCCCCAAGACTGATCTTCATCTACAGTTCAGAACTCTCTTCCAGTTTATTTTTCAGTGGAGTACAAATGACTATTTTTAAAAGTATGCATTTTGGTTGCATTTCAAGTAATGGAATCCATCCAGTGCAAACAGAGACCATTGGGCTCATTGAGTGTATACCGATCCTCTGAAGAGCCTCCCCACCAGACGCCATAAATCCACGTTAACCATGGCCAATCCACCTAGCTTGCACATCCCAGGACAACTTCGCACAGCCAATCCACTAATCTGCACATGTTTGGATTGTGGTACGAAACTGGAGCTCCTTGCAGAATCCTGTGCAAACTTCACACAGATAGTCATCTAAGACTGGGATCAAACCTGGCGCTGTGAGGCAGCAGTGCTAACCACTATGCCTCCGTGCCACCCTCCTATTTGAGTATGGATAAAATATTCTGAAGTGTACGGCATTATTGTGGTGATGTCACATCATTGACATTCAAAATTATTTTTTAAGAATGAAGGATTGGAACTTTTTTTACAGGTTGTTCTTGGTTTGTTTCTCACAAAGTTGACATATGATCTGAGTGTCCTTTTTAAGAATAAATTTTAATTATCTGAACAACATTGCATGACAACATTGCTATGCTTTACTTTGAAGTTAGAACATGTTCTGCATTTTGGAAAAAATGGAGAGACCTCTAGAATGCAGATTCCCAGGTCATTTCCTATAACTTTTTGCTGTGGTAATGTTATTGTCACCCATCTACTCTTTTGACTTTTCTTTTAAGCGCTTGGATGGGATGGTTAAAGAAAAAGATGTGGAGCTACAGCATCTACTGAACACATGCAAGAATTTGCAAAGAGTAAAGCAGGAGCTGGAGGATAGTCGTGCACGCTCTCTCCGTGAGAAGGATGTTGTTATTTCACAGCTGCAGCAGTCTCTAAAAAACAAGACTGAAAATTTAGAGGTAACTAGTCTTTGTATAAAATGGAAGATCCTTGAAATTAGAATATGAACAGGCGTTTGTGCTCCTCTTCAATATTGTGCAAATAAGTAATATATCAGGGGAGTATGAGCAGGCTGAGTATGTTGTTGTATTATTCTTTGTGTGAATTTATATCCCAATTTTGATAAACCTTTTTTATATTTGAATATTAAATCCAGTTTTCAAATAAATATGCCAATGTGTATGTAAATGTAAAACAGTTATTTTCATCTCATTTTATTACATTCCTAGGAATTACATACTTCACAATAAGCCCATTGGCTATTTTAGCTGCTTTTTAAGCTAATTACTTATCAGTGCATTTAATAAATGACTCTTTAAATGGAATACATAATAATTATATTTTTCTGACCAGGATTTGACAAAGTCACTGTTGAACAAGTCACAACGTGACACAAAAGATGTAGCGGAGCAGTTGAGTCGGTGCTTAAAGACAAAGGAGAAGATGCTGGAAGATGCTTGGGCAGAAAATAAACAGCTGAGTGCAGAGCATGAGAAGGAGATTGACGAACTAATGAAAGCAATTAACAGCAAGGATCAACTCCTTAAAGTACGTAGTTCCAGGAAACAGATATAAAATGCCCTCGTAAGCTTCGTACTTTAAATGGTTGTTTGCTTGCCCAAATATAGTGCCTTTTATTGTCCAATTGCTTGATGCAATTGAATGCTGTTTAGGTGCAATGATTCTGAAATAATTGGAACAAATTCATACTGCTGTGAAAAATCACGCTTCTAAATATTCCAGTGGCCAGAGAGAGTCTGAGTTGCATGTCAGGACGACGCAGACTCTCGGACATAAGACTCCGGGTGAATTGTTCAGAAAATCAAAGATTCCAGTGGGCAATTCACCTGTAATTCGAACCGTCCGAAAGAATCCATTAAAATTGGGGAATTCAGATCATTCCAATGCAGTTACCCAGGAAGTGTTAGAGGATTAAAAACTTACTGTTGTATAACTGTTAAACTAAAGGACTGACTGTTTACCCTTCCAATTAGACCACACCTCCACACACTCACTACCAATTCACACCTGGACACCTGACCGGCACCAAAAATAATCCCCCCAGCCCCAAGGAATAATATAATCTGACACCTTGTGAGAGAAACAGCTGCTCTTTTAGAACCAACACAGTGTTAACGTAGGCCCAGAATGACTTCTTGTGTCCTTGCATTAGTCAAGAAGACGAGGTGGACACTAGCCTATTGAAGATCATCAACAGTGACGCAAAAAGGCTTTCTAACTCTTTTAATGTGAATGAGTTTAAAGTATAGCCACCATAGTCCCAGAGGACCATAGCCCCAGAGGATTACCCTTTCATTAAAGGAAGCCAATTTGTGGTGAGTTTAACTTGAGGGTCACTGCTGCTTAGCTGAAGGATGAGGTTGAGAATGCAGAACCTTCTTCATCACCTCAGCTGGTGCTGTAACTGTTGTCATCACCCTCCATCACAAGCCAGCTCTCCAGTGAACTGACCTAATGCTGATGTGTGACAATCCGCAGTAGCTGTTAACTTTTGCTGGAAGGCACTTAACTTTGAGGCTTGGATTGTAACTTTCCATTACTGGAGCATGCATTGTTCATTCAAGAAATTACAGCAATTCAAAGGCTCACTACACAGATGGTGACTGACAAACCAGTTGTCATTTGATGAGAGTCTGCAGCATCCAAAGTAGTGTCCGCAAAAAACACATACTGGCCACAGAAAGTCATGATGAGATGATCTTTATCTGGGATTCCTGGCAGATGAACCAACTTCTGGCAGGTAATTGCGTCTGGAAAGGTGTGAGGAGTTTGAAGTGGAACCCATCTTAAACGTTGACTAGACTGTGAGAGAGCACTTAGTGATTCTAGCAGGTGGATAACATGCCCATGCCATTTTTCAGTGGCTGCTTTGAACGTGATCTCAGCACTCATTCTTTTGAGCTGAACATGTCTTGGGAAGCCTTACTTGGGGCAGGGTGTATTTATCTTTTCTGTTTCAATCATGATCGACATTATTCTCCATTAAGAAATGATAGGAGTTTAGGGAGAAACTTCACATGACCCAACACTCAAGGTACCAAGCTGATCTTGGAGCCTGACAATTAATGCTCCTGCCCCAAACTGGCCTCTTGCCAGTTCCCTGTCCTCGTTTTTTTTCCCTGGCCAACTCTGCCTCTTTCCTATCTGACCTTTCTACTTGCTTCCTGGAAAAGCGCAGGAGAGAAAATGGCAAGGGAGAGGAATGGAGAGAAGGAGAAAGCACCTGAAAGGATCTGTGAGGGTATGAATTGGCAGAGTAAAGGCAAGCTGGGAAAAGGCTGCCGGGGTGTGGAGGGTTTGACATAGGAAAAGCCCCTTCAAAATGGTAGCCATTGAATCATGCATTCTCTGCCAACCCCAACATTGCTGAATGATTTCAAGCTTTCAAATATTACTCAAATTTACAATATAATCCTCTACTTCTACTCGAGCATGGTCTCAAATTCTCAACTTTCTTTCAAATAGATGTAGGATGCCAGGTATTTGTAAGAATCCGTTCATATTGACTGCCATAGGGACACTGCAAATCCCACGAGAGCCCCATCAGCCTCTCAACACAACAGAATTCCTAAAACGGCCAAAACCTGATTATGCAGAGTCTTTTTTATTTCCTCCAGTTCCTGTCATATTTTGTAAGGAGCCGAATCCCCTCTTGTTTCGTGCGCACCAAATGTTGCCTGCTGCCAGGCTGGAACAACGTGAATACTTTCTAACCTAGTTTACTCAACAACTGCCACATCTTTCCAGGCATTTGCCCAGGGGTGGATCCAGGCTGGAGACAGAAGGCAGAAAATCTGAAGAAAGCATCAGTTTAATTTTAAAAAATACCAGATTGCTATTCTTGTAAGGGAAATCAAGAGGGTTATCGCTTGGAGATGGGATGGTCATTCGGGCGAGAAAGGCATTTACTTTTTCATTTTAAGTGATCGCAGAATCCTTTTAGCAGAAAAATCAGTGCTTACATTTGATCTCTGTGCTTAGAATATTTACCTTTTATTTCATTCAAATACACCCTTTAAGATCATTTTAATAAATGTATTGGATATTCAACCAATGTTCTGCACTGGTGCCATCGAAATAAATCCTCTCACTGGGTAACAGTGACCTTTTTGAGTTTAAATTCTTGCATGTTTTCTGACTGAAAATCAGTCGACATCAGCCTTGCAAAGATTCCAATTTATTTTCAATTTAAAGTCACAACCTTGTGCAAGAAGTACTACTTTCTTATCAGTGGATGACTGATTTTTTTTTAACATTGCTTTTCAGGAGGCATCAGAACGTTACAATCGCCGTCTGTCTGAACTTAGTCGTGAAATTCAGGGATTAAATCGGCAAGGTGTTGAGAAAGAGCAAGATGTTTTAGGCCCACTGAAACATGACTCTCTGTTAAGCCAGGAACAGATACTAGAAATGGCACAACTAAAAGCTGCTCTTGTTGAAAAGGATAAGATTATTACTGTGAGTATAGCTGCCAATATAGCTGAATTCCTATAAATAATATTGAACTCTTTCTTTTTTTTTGCTGCACTGATACTGAAGAAATATGAGTATTGGTGTGAGCTGATAACTGCCTGAATTGCCTCTTGAGATGAAGATGTTGTTTAGTTGTTCTAATTATAGGTGTAAAAGGATTGAAATGATTAAAAGCAGACTTGAAGAGTCCGTCATTTAAATATAATTGGCAAGTAATGTCTTCCAAAATTTAGAAAAGATTATTTTTATAGTGGCATCTGTTTTGTAATGGATAGGAAGAAATTCTGCTTCTTTATAAAGCATGTCAGAAGCTGTTGAGGAAAAACAGGAACCTAGCAGAACTATTCCTGTCATTTTTCAGAGTGGGAATAGAAGTTTTTGGGATTTTCAGCCTCCCAATGGCATTCAAATTTAACTTGCATGCACTTTAAGAAGGCTCATTTTAATGAAAACGGGCTCGATTGCTGAAGATTTGATGTTGGGAACCACAATTCTTGTCTTTTCCTTGACTAGGGGAAAAATATGAAAGACATTAGCCTCATTTTTTTTGCAGTGATACTGTCAATAAAAACTTGATGTGTCATTAATGTGTTCCACAATGGTTTAATGTTTATGTCTGTGATGTAAAGAAACATTTTTGACACAAGTTACAACCTTCTTTGGTAGAAACTAATGGAACATGGCCAAATGAAAGACCAGTATTTTCTGCAGCATGAAGCACCAAACCCATCACATGTTCTGGAGCTGAAGCAAACAATACAGATACTGCAAGAACAACTGCATGAGAGAGAAGGTAGGTTATGACGGGAGAAAGATTGGTCAAAGAAAAGAAACACCAGTTTGGTACTTTAGCTTCTAGTTTAGTGTAAATGCTGAGTGACTGGACTCTACAAGAATTCGGTACCTCTGCCCATCAGTACATTGGAAATTGAGGCAATGCCTGGAACAATCTGCAGAGAGAGAGAGTGTGAGAGAACCAAAAGCCTGTGTGTGTTGTGTTCTGACTCTTCTCTGAATTATCAGGTATTATCAATACAATGATCCACGTGCAATTATAGTTGATGTCTTGGGAGGAAAAAAACAAGAATCTATTAATGTGTTTCTTTTTCATAAATGTTTACAATATGCATCATTAATTTCATGCACCTTTTTGAAATGCCATAACCTGTATTGCCAGCAGCTCAAAATTTTTACATCTGTGGCCCACCCTTGCCGAGATTTTGATCTTCACCAAGTCCCATTGGTTTGACATAACTCAGCAAATAGCTTTTGAAACTCCAGTCATTTCTCTTCAAATCTGTCCAATCTTTTCCTTACTTTAGTCATCTCTTCCTGCTTTATAACTACGTGATTATCTCAACCTCAAAAACTGTGCTTCTCCTTCTGCCTTGCTAAACCTGTATTAAATTCTCTTAATGTAAAATGTCTTATGCCTTTATGCATTTGATTTGTATTTTTGTTACTTGTTTTGAACACATCCACTTCAATTGTATTTTGTTCTGAGTTCACTATTTTAAAAATTGAAGGTAAGTTGTATTTTGGAGATTTGACTATACAGTTATGGTAATGTTGATTATGATACAGCCATGGGAGGAGTTTGAGTTCTGTAATTTTAGGAAAAAGATCAGAATTGAATATGGTAGAACCAAGATTTCAAATCCATTTGTGCACACCTCACAGCATGCTCCCATCTGGTTGTTTTCAATAATGAATTCAGGTCATCTTTCTCTTTTAATTTAGCTGAATTAAGTCAACATGACCCCACAGAAGATGAGATTCTCGTTAAAATGCCTGGATATGAGAAGAATTCAACCAGCCTGAGAAAAGAACTTGCTGAAAAAGCTGAGGAACTAAACAAGACCTTAAAGAAAGAAAATGAGGCAAAAGTATATAATCTGTAGCTAAAATAAGCCCAGGCACAATTGATCATTGAATACTTTCAAATGAATTCATACAACTTACTTCCGAGTGAATGCATAATGTTGAACTTTTGTTAAACCGTTAACTTTGCAGATGGAAGTGGCTCGACTCCAATCTCTGCTTGACAAATTGGAAAAAGACTTACAGACCCAGGCTGCACATGTTGAGTCGTTGTCCAAAACTGTGCTGGTTAAGGATGAAATTATTAAAGTAAGACTTTTAGGATCACTCTTTTTCATGCAATTGGGATAAGTTTTATTTGTTCCTGGGATGTCAGCATCACTCTAAACAGGTGATGGTCAATATGAAAGTAACCCTAGTTGCAGTGGACCATTGACTCCTCTCTCATTACAGATAACTGACGGTGAGTTTAACCATAGGGTCACCATGCCTAAGGCAAGGGACAAGGTTGAAAAGGCAGATGATAACCTCTGCTGTTGCAGGAACTGAATCCGTGCTGTTATTATCATTTGCATCCAATACCAGCCCTCGGCCAACTGTTCTACTAATCTCCAGTTACCTTAAACAGGCAGTGGCCAACTGCTTTCTTGACCACAGCCGTCCCTGTAGCGTGGGTATAGACATCTGGGGACAGTGTTGAAGTAGTGGTAATGGCACTGGCCCAATAACCCAGATTCTCAGGCTAATGCGCTGGGATTGATGCATTCAAATCCCACCATGACAACTGGGTAGAATTTAAATTCAATTAATAAAATCTAGATTTGAAAGCAAAACTCAGAATGGTAATCATTGGCAATGATAACTGACTTGTTGTTGCAATAAAAAAATCACTAATGTCATTTAGGAAGGAAATCTACCATCCTTACCTGACCTATGTTTGACGTCAGTTCCAGAGCAATATGGTTGACTTTTAATTATCCTGTTTAAGTTGGCCCTAACCAGCCTGTCAATTCAAGGCAGCCAGAGATTGGCAATAAATTGCTTGCCTTTCTGGCGACTCCCATGTCCCATGCAAAATTAAATTTTAATAAAAACAGTGCTGTTGTGGAGGAATTTCAGGATTTTGATTCTGTAATAGTGAAGGAATTGTGATCTAATTCCAAGTCAAGATAGTATAAAACTTGAAAGGGAACATGCAGCTTTTGGTCTTCCAATGTGTCTGTGTCTTTTGCTCTTTTAGGTGGTTGAAGTTGTGAATTTGGAAGATGATGTTAATGAAGCTTTTAATTGAGGAAGTAAATGTTCAAGGCATGGTAGATGGGGTGCTAATCAGGCAAGCTGTTTTATCCTATATTGTGTTGAATTTCTTGTGCATTGTTAGAGCTACACACTTCAAGACATTTGGAGGAGGATATTCAATTACATTCTTGATGCCTTGACAATGGTGGACAGGCTTTGAGAAGTCGAGAGTTGAGTTATTACCACAGACTTTTAACCTCTGACCTGCTCTTCAAGCCACAATATTAATTTGGTTGGTCCAGGTCACTATCCGGTCAGTGATTTAAACCTTATCGGAGATAATGGGAACTGCAGATGCTGGAGAATCCGATATAACGAAGTGTGGAGCTGGATGAACACAGCAGGCAAAGCAGCATCGTAGGAGCACAAAAGCTGACGTTTCGGGCCTAGACCCTACATCAGAAAAGGGGATGGGGAGAGGGTTCTGAAATAAATAGGGAGAGAGGGGGAGGCAGTCAAAGATGGGTAGAGGAGAAGAGACTGTGCAGTGGGAGAGAGATCCCCTGAGATATTTGTCTGGAGGGTGGAGGGTAACTTCTTCAGGTTAGGCAAGCCTAGAAGAGGCTTCGCAGTGAGGTTAAAATTGTATCAGAGATAATGGGAACTGCAGATGCTGGAGAATCTGAGTTCCCCCCAACTGACCTATCCCCTTCCCTACCTCCCCACCTATACTCACCTGTACTGCCTCCATCCCCTTTAACTTGTCTGTCTCCTCTCCACCTATCTTCTCCACAAATCATCTTTTGATCCGCCTCCCCCTGTCTCCCTATTTATTTCAGAACCCTCTCCCCATCCCCCTTTTCTGATGAAGGGTCTAGGCCTGAAACGTCAGCTTTTGTGCTCCTAAGATGCTGCTTGGCCTGCTGTGTTCATCCAGCTCCACACTTTGTTATCTCACTGGTTTAAACCCTAATTTTTTAGTGGGTGATTCAGTGATGTCAAAGGGAGATGGTTGGATTCACTCTTAATCAAAATGGTCTTTCCCTGACATGAACTTTGCTTTCCAGCTATTAGCCCAAGCTTGATTGTTATCCATATTTTTAAGCATAAGAACACAGACTACTTCTGTATATCTGGGGAGTTGCAAATATCCCTGTCTTGGAAATGATTGCACAGTTCAGACCCTTTACGATAGAGGGAAGATAATTAGCAAAGCAAATAAAGGTAATCAGGACCAAAGATGATGTTCTGAGAAACTCCTGCAACAATATTCTGGGACTGAGATGACTGGCCTGGAACAACCTCAAGTATCTTCTTTTTGTGCTACGTATGACTGACAAGTGGCAGGTTTTCCACATTCCCATTGACTTCAGTTTCCTTGATGTCGATGTCAGTCACTCTCTCTCCTCACCTCATCTCACCTCACCTTTTAGAATTTGGCTGTTATAGAGTCAGAAGCCAAGTGCCTCTGCCTTGGTACGCAGGTTATTAGTGTGTGTGCTGCTTGATAGCTCTATTAATGACCATATCCAACATCGCTGGTGATCACAAGGAAGCTGGTGACGCAGTAGGGGACCTGACTGGATTTGTCCTGCTTTACAGGACAGGACATTACTGGCCAGTTTTCTAGATTGTTGGTACATATTATTAGCTATACTGGAACTGCTTTGGCTAGGGCTGTGGCTAGTTTTGGAACACCTGTCCACAGTATTATTCTGGAATGCCATCATCAGTGTCCAATGTTTTGACATTATTTGATAGTTACATGATAATTATTGAGATTATATTGTCTGCAATTTTCAACATTGCAATGGTGTGACATTTCTTAAAAATAACTCAGTTCGATTTAAGGTAATTTGGAATGTCATGAAAGATCCCATATTTATTTTTTCCATTATTCTTTCATTGGATGTAGCCAGCCAGCAAATGTTGTTTATCCATAATTGCCTTTTCAACTGAGAGCTTGCTGCACCATTTTAGGCAGCAGTTAAGAGTCAACTATAATATTGTCTGCATGGACTCACATGTAGGCCTGATTGGATGAGAATGATAGATGCCCTGTCTTAAAGACATTAATGAAGCAGATGAGTTTTTACAAATATCAAAGATAATTTTCACGGTCACTATATTACTATATATTGTATGAAACAGACTTCAAATTCCAGATTCATTACTGAATTTAAATTCTACCAACTACTGTGATGGGATTTGAATATATATCTAGGCCACTTGATTACTAGTCCCATTTATGTTACGACAATGCCACCCTGCAGAGCAATTTTTAATGCTTTTTATCAAATTTCACTTAACTTCTCTGTTACCGTAGGATCTCCATTTGAGGCTTTCTACTTCTCTGGTACCGGGAACAGAAGATTCTACAGGTGAAGTAGCTGTACCGAAGGATGGTATCCAGAGACCTGGGCATGCTCCAAGAGAGAGAACTATTATTGGAGAAGATAGCCAGCAAGTTTGTAACAATTTACGCAACTATTTGATTTTTGGCTTTTGTAGCCATGTTTTACTTAAATGAATTTAACTTGTAGATTGAGATGATTGATTTTTGTTATATCATTTTACAGTCTACCCAAGCTTTAGAAGATCAGATGTCAGAGGAGCAGTTGCGTCGTGCACTAAGAACTGAACAGCAGCTCTACTCGAGACTTATCAAAGCAGTCAAAGAAACGGACAGGTAACGTAGAATCATACAATGCCAAAGAGGCCCCTTGGTTTATTGAGTCTGTACCACCAAAAGTGTACAGTTTCCCACACTAATCCTACTTTTCCCATATGAGGCCCATAGCCTTGAATGTCACAGCAGTTAGAAAATGATGACTGATTTTGTCTTTGTTAAGCACGTGGGAATTCTTATCTTAATAAATAAGACCTAAACAAGAAGGATGTTGAAGATCCTCATATTTTTGTCTAAGTACTTCACTGTCAAGAAAGTCATTATTTTAGTTTCACTTAAATGCTGCTTTGTTTGATTATATGTAGCACTTTTAATGAGACTCACTTAACGCATTTTTGTCTCAATTGGCTTTGTGAAAAGTTCTGTTCTGTTACATAGAAACTTGGGAAGTTGGAACATTCAGCCCTTCAAGCCTGCTGCCACTCGTTATGATCATGGCTGATCATCCAACTCCACACCCTGTTCCTGCTTTCCCCCCCATACCTGTTGATTCCTTTATCTCTAAGAACTATATTTAACTCCTTACTGAAAATATTCAATGTTTTGGGCCTCAACCGTATTCTGTTGCAGAAAATTTCAGAGGCTAACCCCTCCATTAACAGAACATTCTTTCTCAGATAAGGAGACTAGAACGACACACAATACTCAAGTCTTTTTTTAACCAAGAGCCTGTGCAATTGGCAGCATGACATTCCTGCTCCTGTACTCAGATCCTCTTGCTGTGAAGGCCAGCATGCTATTTGCATCGTGTTAAGTTCCTTGAGTTTTTTTCTTCCTTTCTCCTAATGTGCCCCTTTACCTTAACTGTATGCAGCCACAGCCGCATTCAAGCCTTGCAGATGGAGCTGACATCCATTCAGTTGCTAAGGCAACAGCTTGAGGAAAGCATTCAAATCAATCAAAATCTACAGAAGAACTTGGAACAACAAATCGATGAAGCAAAAAAGAAAGAAGGTGGGTTACAAATTATAACTTTATAGTGCATTAAACAGAAAGATTACAAACTGTCTGTTTAAAAGTATGGTGAAAGTTTATCAAAAGGTAACTTACAGTAATATATTACTTTTTGAATGAATGAAACATGCCATTTCGTTTTTGCAAGATTTTTCTGTTGCATTTGTAAAATCATGACAGCACAAGTCAACTGGACAATTGGCAATCTGTCTTTTATTGGACAGCACCACAGTAGTGTTCAAACCTTGTTAGTCTGCCAATGTGAACGTTCTAGCATGAGCCATAGATTAGGGTTCACAGACAGGAATACTGACTGATGTCTATTTTCCCCTTCATACCTGGCCCACAGACACTCTGGTCAGTTTAATGGTTCACAGCTGCTACTGAGAATAAAAGGAGCAAGAAAGATTTGCCTTTCAAGACCTCTGGATGTTCCAAAGCACTTTATATGAATGAGCTACCTTTCAAAATATGGATACTACTGTAGGAAGTGCATCCATTAATTTGCACACAGAAAATCTGCTTAGTAAAATTGGCTAAGTCAGTATGTACCAGAGGGGTCTGGTTGGAATGACTTAGTACTATTCTAGGTGATATCTTTTAACATTGGACAATTAATTAGAGGAGACGTGTCAGTGAAAATTATTGTAAAATTTCATTCAGTATTTTAATGAGTTTTGTTGGGCAAGCATATTAAGGATTGTGGCACCATGGGGGTAAATGGAGGTAAGATGTAGATCAGTTCTGATCTAATTGAATTTGTAGAACTGTCTCAAGATGCTGAAAAGCCTACTCTTGTTTCTGTGTGCGAAGTATGCACTCTGGATTCTTGTGACAAATTAAAGGCTGCCCTGAAAAGATTTGAATTGGCCTTTGTACAAAGTGCCAGTTTAATATATTTTCTTATTTCACATTATCAGGAAGTTTGTTTACATTTTAATTTCTGTACTAAGTTATGAACACCACCTTTACAGGTACATCCAGATTTTAAAATTGCTGAATTGACATCATCAATCGTAGTGCCCAGTACTGCCTTTTGTAGAGCGAATACTTAAATCATTTTTCTAAAATGGTTGTATGGCAACCCTGGGGATATCTAGATTGGAGTGTATCATTATAAACCGTGCAGCTGCCTTTTTGGTATCAATCTGCTGCCTTGAGTTAGTATACTAATGTTTGAGAAACCGGACAGCAGAAAGTCCAAATATAGCCTCCCAGTTTATCAAAAGTTGAAATGCACTTTTAGAAACTGCAATTTTTACTGCTTGTCCTCATCCTTTTAAATGCATTGGTTTGAGCTAGCATTGTGTTTTGTCATTTCCATAATTCTTGTGTACACTGAGATTCTTATTGCTTGGAAGCTTTTTTCCTCTAATCTTCCTAATTTTTGGTGTATCCCTAGGATTACCTCTCATGTTATCAATTTTAAATATATTGCTGAATCATCAATTATCAAAAGTTCAGGAGCAAAAGTAATTAAGCATTCACGTGAAAATGCTTGAACACAGGAGCTCAGCATGAAGTTGATTGGATGAAATTGTGTGGTCATGTTAATCTGTGAAACCATACTTTTAAAAACTGTTGCAAATGTCTAAACATTGCGTGCTTGATAAAGATAGCAATGCGCCATTGATTTTGTTGTAAAACTTCCTATGGTCAGTTCTTCTGCTTTCAGCAACAAAATGCAGTTCTGAAAGAGGAACTGAGTATGTATGTATTCGTGGTTAACCTAATAATAGATTTTGATTCATTCAGAGAAAACTGATGTTTAAAGTGATAGCTTTTTCTAATGTAATAAAACAGGTTTAAAAAAATACATATTGTATGGGTGAGGACATATTGTTGTGTGTAGCTGGGTGACAATTTGCAAAGGCACATAAGCAGATTGGAGAACTATGGATGGGTGTTCAGTGCGAGGCTGAGAAAGATGAATTAGAGTTTTTTTTTGATTCAGATAAAGAGCAAAGGGACTTGGGTATCATAAAGGAAATGTGCATTGCATGAATTAACTTATTGGCTAGTAAGATATTGGCCTTTGTTACAGGGAAATTTTAAGAAACAAGATGTTGACTTAATATTTCATCTGGGCAGGGCTTTGATCAGACTTCTATCTGAAGTGCTGCTTATGTTTCAGACACATAGCCTCAGGTCATACATATTGGCCTCCGGATGCAGTAGAATACCAATACCCCAGAATAGAATTGTATCAGACATTAAAGAGTTAGATAGGGGTTAGGATGTATAAACTTTGTATTCCTTTGAATTTTGAAGTATTTTAAACAAGGAGTTTTTAAAATTATGCTCTGTGGAATTGGCCTAGGATGTACTAAACAAGATGATGTACTTTTAAAGTTTGAGTTAATCAATTTAGGAATGAAATCAGGATGTTCTTTTACTTCCCAGTACACTGTGAAAGTCTCAAACTGTTTCCTTAAAAGGCTTTGGATTAGTGAGTTACCAATATTTTTAGGTTGCACAATTCCCAATTTAACGAGTTTTGAGAAGATTTGTAGCTCAGCTTGAGGTTCTGGATATAAGTTTGCTCGCTGGGCTGGAAGGTTCGTTTTCTGACGGTTCGTCATCATTCTAGGTAACATCATCAGTGAGCCTCCGGTGAAGCGCTGGTGTTATGTCCCACTTTCTATTTATCTGTTTAGGTTTCCTTGGGTTGGTGATGTCATTTCCTGTTCTTTTTCTCAGAGGATGGTAGATGGGCTCCAAATCAATGTGTTTGTTGATGGAGTTCCGGTTGGAATGCCATGCTTCTAGGAATTCTCATGTGTGTCTCTGTTTGGCTTGTCCTAGGATGGATGTGTTGTCCCAATCAAAGTGGTGTCCTTTCTCATCTGGATGTAAGGATACGAGTGATAGTGGATCATGTCTTTTTGTGGCTAGTTGATGTTCATGTATCCTGGTGGCTAGCTTTCTGCCTGTTTGTCCAATGTAGTGTTGTCACAGTTCTTGCAAGGTATTTTGTAAATGACATTCGTTTTGCTTGTTTGTATAGGGTCTTTTAAGTTCTATAGCTGCTGTTTTGGTGTGTTGGTGGGTTTGTGGGCTACCATGATGCCAAGAGGTCTGAGTAGTCTGGCAGTCATTTCTGAAATGCCTTTGATGTAGGGGAGTGTGGTTATGGTTTCTGGGCACGTTTTGTCTGTTTGTTTGGGTTTGTTGCAGATTCCCAATTTGTTACATACTTTTCTTCTCAACTTGTAGGAGAAGAACACCATAGCTGGAAAGGATTGTATAGAGCACAAAATTCTTCAGTGTGAACGGTGGCATTGTTAATTTTGGTTCTGATATCCAGGAATGCCCTGCTGATCTGTTGCCTCATTTCAAAACAATATCTAATTGTTCCTTTATAATTACAGATTTCTGCCTATACCGCTATTTCCATCTCACGTATTTAACATTCAGTGATTTTTTGTTTAAAAAAGAAATCCTAGTGCTTCTCAAAAATTTGAACCTCACCATTTTTAACCCGTGTCTCTTTCTCCTATTTTCTTAATTTAGTTTTGAGGTAATATTGATTCTGTCTTCTCATCGTATAGAAGCTCAAATGTTTCCACTCTTTCCATATAACTCAAACTGCGACACTTAACGATCAGTATGATGGGCCCTCTGCACTGCCTCTTGCACTTGCATGTATTCGCTGTGCCTTAATGTCCAAACTGGAGCTCAGTATTGAGGGTATGGTCTGCCAAGAGCACTGTACTGCTTTCTGCATTGTCAGTTTTTATAAATGGTAATTAGAAATAGTCATATCGCTTATATTTTGACGTATTGTTAAAACTTTATTTCTACAGACACTGTGTCCAAAGTGGACATGATTGACATTGGAGAGATTGAGGCTCTACGGCACCAATTGGAAGATACTCAGCGCTGGAATGTGTCTCTGCAGTCCCGACTTGGACAGATGCAGGCTAGAGCTGGCGGAGTGGGTGCAGCCAGTGATTCTGGTATACTTTTTGATTTTTCAGTCAAAATATCTATAATGTGCACTTGTCATCTGGAATAATACATGTTTTGAAATGGTTTATTCTGTAGTAAGTTTGCTAGTATTTTCATAGAGGCAAACAGTCATATAGCACAGAAACATGTTTGTTTCTCTTATCCATATAAAGATCAAAGTTAAATTATGGTTTGAAACAATTACAATTAATAAGGCAGCCGTAAAGATTATTTTCTCAAATATGAACTTGTATTTTTTGTGATTTCTCTGAAGTAATTGTGGGGCGTGAGTAAATACCATCTATTGGGAGGAGGAAGTAACAATCTTATGAGTCATTTGGATGACTGCCTCTATCTTGTAGAAAAGTGTCATGAATTTCAAATGACATGGTACAATTTAACTGCAAAGAAATATTGTTGTTTTATATGATTTTCCAGGAATGTATAATTTTTTGAGGAAAAAGCATGATACCTTTCAAACATTTAAACCAGTATTAATAAAAAGAAAAACCATAAATGTTAGAAATGCATGGCAGATTAATAATTAATTTTTAGCAGAGAAAAGACAGATGAATTGTGCTGGTGGTAGTTTTCGGCCAAATGCATGATTTAACTATATAACCTGAAATATGAACCTTTTTTCTTTTGAATCATTACTTAGCCGCCATGTAACTTCCATCGTTATGTTTGTTTTGCCAAAGACAATGTGTTACAGTTCTTGAACTGATACATGATAATATAAATGTTGCAAGCTTCCTTCATTGATCTTGAATGTCTGCTAGGTGACACTTTTACAAGCTATGGAGACCAGACCTCATACCTCAGCATCTGCCTGGGGCAGTTTGATGATTTGGACCAGGAAATAGTAAAACTCTCTTTGCCAGAGCTCAGACAAAAGGTAAAATGCTTTATTGAAGTCATGTTTTATCCATTCCCAACTTGTGTTTTTAATTAGAAGGGAATGTTTTATGTTTCATTATTATACATTACTGGTATGCTGCTCATTCTTAAAAAAAACACTTTTGCCTTTTACATTTATCAGGTGATTGAACTTCAGAAATCTCTAAAAGCATTGCAAACCAACAATCAGCAGCTGCAGGAGTCACAGTGCTCCAGTCTGGCCTTCAACAGACAAGATAAAGAAGATGATGTACCAACAATGACTGCTCAATCAAAGGTGAAGAAGTTGCTCTGAAGCAGTGATGAAACAAAATAATGTTCTGTAACTTATTTCTCTACTGTTTGAGACTTGAAAATTCTTTGTTACTTTTTGTTTCAGGTCTTCTATAATCCATTTTGCATTCAATACATGGTTTCATTTAAACTACTTCAGTTTTATATTTGCTGTAGTTTTCATAAGTCCAGTTTTTTTTCTTCAAACTTCATTCTTTTGTCTCATCCCGCTCATGTCTCATATAGCTACTTAATCAAAGGCTAGAAGAATCAATGAAAATGAACAGAGTCCTTCAGGAGCAGCTACACAGCCTCAACCAGATTAAGAAGCATGATTTGGTAGGTTATTTTTCAAAAAGAGTTTCTGTCTTTACTGCTTTTGCTGTTTATATGGTCTGCAGCCACTTGCCAATGCATTGACTCAAACAGACTTTGAAAAGCTGTTGGAACTTAGCATTTTGATTTTGTTTTGTTAAAGTTTATTATCTGAGCCTTTAATATTCTATCTCATTTAGGATTATTTCATTGTTAAGTCTTAAATGTAAGCTTAAAAATGATTAATTTATAAAAAATTTTTTTGCATTAATGAATTATCTGCAGAAGTGTGGGTCTGTCTGTCAGGCAATGTATGCTATGTTTATTTTTGAAAAAGCCAAGATATGGTATGTCAGAGCAATGCAGGAGGCTCTTTTGAACTTGCCCCAAATCACCTTTTTCATATAAAAACCAGAAAACTGTGGATGCTGTAAGTCAGGAACAAAAACAAAGTTGCTGGAAAAGCTCAGCAGGTCTGGCAGCATCTGTGGAGGAGAAGACAGAGTTAACGTTTCAGGTCCAGTGACCCTTCCTCAGAACCCTGTTTTGAGAAAGGGTCACCGGACCCGAAACGTTAACTCTGTTTTCTCCTCCACAGATGCTGCCAGACCTGCTAAGCTTTTCCAGCAACTTTGTTTTTGTTCCACCTTTTTCATGTATCCGTTTCCCTTCTCGCTGCCCTTCCCGCGCCGCCTCTCAACAAGGTATTGTAGCTAAAACTTGCAAAATTATTCCTATAACATTGATTACAAATATCAGTTAAGTCTCAGATTTCTCATTAAGATGTTCTAATAGTGTTAGACTTTCATTTAGGTCATCATGGTTTCCCTCATTGTCTGTATTTTTGTTTTATTTGGTTAAAACGTAGGCCTTGTCTAAAGATGACAAATGTATCCAGACTTCACCTGAAGTTAAAGCAGCATCGGAGACTGAACCAGTGCAGCAATGTGCTACCCATGTCCTGAGAAAAGCTACTGAGACAAATCAGGAACTGGATGCTTTAGAAATGCCTAATGACGCTGCTGCTGCTGATGATGATTCTTTAGAGCCTGCAAAGTTAATGAAGGAGCTGAATAAGGTTTATTGCGAATTGGAAGATAAATGTAAGCAGTTGGAAGAAATGGAGAAGCAGCTAGAGATAACGGAATGTCATTTGCATGAAGTGGAAGCAAAACAGCTCCAAATGGAAGAAGAAATTAGTGCAATGAGGTTATTAATGGAGGATAATGGCGTATCATCAGTATCTGATTTCAGGTAGGTGCTGTGCATATCTGTAGATATGCCCATTTACCCATATTAGTGAAGTGGTGATGCTCTGAAGACTTATGCCATTTAATGGACTCCAAAGCTGATAATTCTGTAGAGGTTATCTGTCTGCCTGTCTGTTTTCCTCTTCATCTCTGCTTGTTCCCTCTAGTTCTTGGTTGAACCTTTTTAATACATTTTGATTTATCTGTTACATTTGATATCTTATTTCCTCCACCGCTGCAAATTAAATTTGAAAGCTTTACTAGCACACAAAAAACTTGTTGTGGTATTAAAAAAGACAAAGAAATGTGTTATATTTGTGAATGAAAACATGGAGAGTGAAAGGAAGTGTTAAGGATTTGATTTCAGATGCTATTGACATTTTTTCAAAGCATCGCACACTTGGAATAATTGGTGTCTGTTAATCCTATATTGTAAATGAAGTATCTGAAATAATTTAAACAGCTTATTCGGAAATCTTTTCTAAACAAAGCCTGCATCAACTGCTTTATTACAGTAAGCATAATTTAATCATAAATGTATCTGATGGACATTACTCATGACATTTTATTTTATATATGAACGGATCATCTGTATATGGCACAGCCCATCCTTAAACTGATTAATTTGATAAACTTTCTATTTTCTAGGAATGAAATTGTGAAATTGAGAACGGAGATAACTGAATTACAAGCTCAACATAGAGAAGATCCAGTAATAAGTGAGAATGAAGACACAGAGGAAGGACTCAATGAGAGTGAAAGTGACCTAAGAAAGATAGTGTTGAGGTTAAAAATTAAACTGAAGAAAAACAAAGAAATAAACGACCTTCTTAAGCAGCAAATAGAACTTAACTGCTCTGGAGCCAATGAAAATAGTTTTAACCCTGAGTTGATTGTAAACATGGAAAAAGAAATCGAACACCTGAAAGCTGAATTGGAAATTGCAAATCAAAAGATAGCAAGCACGGAGAGAAGACTGAGAGAAACAAAAGCTAAAGAGCGGAAAGGTCTCCAAGGATCAAAGCTGCCGCGGTCAAAATCTTTGGAGTTAAGGAACAACAAGGCCAAAAACAAAGAGCAGATGTCCGATCAATCTGGTTTATCTGCAGCAGTGAGTTCTCCAGTCTTTCTGTTAATTTTATGTTTTAGAGTTACTTTGTTTAAAAAGTTCCAATTTCCAGACTTTCCCTTTTGAGGACAGTACCGTGTGCAAGCAACTGTAGACTTCAACATGGAAGTATGTTTACAGTCAGTTTTCTACTATCACTGGTATTTATTGATTCAATTGTCAAACATTCTCCAAAAAAAAAATTTTTTCTTGTCAAGTTTTCAAATATTAAAGTGTCCTTGATGCAATTTGTTCCACTTTACCAACTGTCAAAATTGAGTGAATGGTTTAATTTGGATTTTTACCTTGACCAGTTATATTCACCCAAAAATCTGTGGCACTGTTCATTTGAGTCAAGTTACCTGATGACACTTAGACATGATTACTGGCTACAAGCTATAATTCTGGTCTACATTTGATGCCCTTTTAATGTGAGCCTGAGTTGACAACTTATGTGAACTGCAGCTAAGAGACCGTCAGTAGGTTTTACAGTTATGATCATGCGGCAAACATCAGTGAGTGATTGGTCACACCAAGCTCTGCAGGTCTCATTTACGTATTTTGCTTCCAAAATGTGGGTCTGAATTGCTACTTTGGAATTTTGTAAAAGGAGTGGTGTTTGTCTGTTTCTGGAGCTGCCCATGGGGGTAGCAGTTACTTAAAGTTATAGTGGTTTATGGCACGAAGAAAGGCCATCCAATCATTGCAATTTTTTGTGGAGCAATTCAGTCAGTCCCACTTGCCCATTTGATCTCTGTTTTATGCAAATTTTAGTTCAAGTCCCAACGCAATTTCCTTTTAAAATTGTTGGCCATCTTGGCTTCCCCCACCGATGTCGGGAATAAGTTCAAGGTCATTAACAGTAAAATAAAGCATATATTTCCTCATGCATTACTTGCACCTCTTGTCCTCAACCTTATATCTGTGTCCCTAGACCCTTTACTGTCAGCCAATAACAACAACTGTCCCTTGTCCACCTTATGTAAATTTCTACACTTCTGTCAAATTTCCTCTCAGTATCCTTTGTTCCAAGCTGAACAGCCACAGTGTCTTCGACTTAATCATACAGCCAAAGTTCTCTATCTCTGCACCCTTTCTGGTAAATGTCCATGCCCTGGGCATGGAACAGGTTCCATTAACGGCACATGCTCTCTCTAAGCTAAAAGGCAAGTTAGAAGCATGCTTTCTGTATGAATGTTTATGTGGCAGAAGTGGTAGTAAAAGGAAAATATTCTGCCTGGAAGTCAGTGGTGAGTGGTGTTCCACAGGGCTCTGTACTTGGGCCTCTACTGTTTGTAATTTTTATTAATGACTTGGATGAGGGGATTGAAGGATGGGTCAGCAAGTTTGCAGACCACACCAAGGTTGGAGGTGTCGTTGACAGTATAGAGGGCTGTTGTAGGCTGCAGCGGGACATTGACGGGATGCAGAGATGGGCTGAGAGGTGGCAGATGGAGTTCAACCTGGATAAATGCGAGGTGATGCATTTTGGAAGGTCAAATTTGAAAGCTGAGTACAGGACTAAGGATAGGATTCTTGGCAGTGTGGAGGAACAGAGGGATCTTGGTGTGCAGATACATAGATCCCTTAAAATGGCCACCCAAGTGGACAGGGTTGTTAAGAAAGCATATGGTGTTTTGGCTTTCATTAACAGGGGGATTGAGTTTGAGTCGTGAGATCTTGTTGCAGCTCTATAAAACTTTGGTTAGACCGCACTTGGAATACTGTGTCCAGTTCTGGTCGCCCTATTATAGGAAAGATGTGGATGCTTTGGAGAGGGTTCAGAGGTGGTTTACCAGGATGCTGCCTGGACTGGAGGGCTTATCTTATGACGAGAGGTTGACTGAGCTCGGACTTTTTTCATTGGAGAAAAGGAGGAGGAGAGGGGACCTAATTGAGGTATACAAGATAATGAGAGGCATAGAGTTGATAGCCAGAGACTATTTCCCAGGGCAGAAAAGGCTAACACGAGGGGTCATAGTTTTAAGCTGGTTGGAGGAAAGTATAGAGGGGATGTCAGAGGCGGGTTCTTTACACAGAGAGTTGTGAGAGCGTGGAATGCGTTGCCAGCAGCAGTTGTGAAAGCAAGGTCATTGGGGACATTTAAGAGACTGCTGGACATGCATATGATCACAGAAATTTGAGGGTGCATACATGAGGATCAATGGTTGGCACAATATCGTGGGCTGAAGGGCCTGTTCTGTTCTGTGCTGTACTGTTATATGTTCTAAGGCAGCATTGGTCAGGAAAGGGGAGATCGCTCCATGGTGTGACCTTGGCTGCATTACCATCCAGGGAAGGAGTAACTTCAGGCCTTCCTTGAGAACTGATAGCTCTGTTTGGGTTCAGCTATCCACCCCCATCGTCCCAAACTCGCTTTGCTTTAGGAAATTGGAATCGTAAACTCCCAGTCAGTCCTTAACTGCTCTTTTAACAAGTCTTTTTTTTTAATTGGCCAAAATGGTTGCCCACATCAGTATTTCTGGGATCCATCTGCATCTGTTCCTAGCCTCAGTGGGGGCCAAAAGCCACAGACTCTACTGCTTGCTGCACAAAACATTAAACTTGATCATTATGTATGGCTGTCTTTTTTTAATGTATCTGAAACAATTTAGACCAGGTGAAGAAATATTGAAGAGTATTTTTTAATCCACCCACATGTAACCAAATACAAAATATACAATCAATTCTGAAATACTTTTGAAGGCTTCATGATTAATAAAAGTCCGAATACCTTTGTTTTATTCAGGCAAATAATAGGTCTCATCTTCCTGTCCCACTGAAACAACTGAGGTCAGTCAGCAACACGAGCACTGCATCCTCCAACCAAGATATTCCTTCTGATGATCAAGACAATGATCAGTTGAGGGCAGCATTGAAAGATAATAAGCAGCCACAGAGTAAGTTGTATGCAGCTGAGGCAACACTTGGCAGCCAGGAAGAGAACTCAAAGCTTCATTGTATTCCTTCGCATGGTAAGTAGCTCAGTATTACGTGTAAAAAAACAGTTGATCAAAACCATTATTCAGCATTTCTAAATGACGTAAATTTTGCAGAACAAACCTCTCCCACTCTTGGTTGTACAATAGTTCTGCTTATTGAATCAGAAAATAGTTCAAAAAATGCATGAAAGTGCAATATTTTCATCATTGTTACCGTTCTAGTTATTTTTAAACTGGATTTTGACCTCCCTTGATTTATGTGGTGAGCCTCTCTGGATATTAAACAGAATGATTCCCACAAAGTAGCCTTGAACGGCACTGTGTCAAGGTTATTAAATAGAGAAACAAGAGTGAAATAAGGCTTCTAGGAGGCCTACACAATTCTCCAGTTCTGAAGCATGGTACTTCCGTGCCACAAACAACAGCAGAGTACGGATACATCCAGGTAACAATATCATTGCTGAAAGCTCTGTAGATAACTTGATTTATAACGTCAGCCCTTTTTTGTTTTAAGTGTGAGATTTGTTTAAAATACGAGATAAAGTTTTGTCAATTTTTTTTTGTACTTCCTAAATTCAATACAAGAAATTCTCTGGTCAATATTGCTGATTATATGAGTGAAGTAAGAGTTGGCATTTGGAAAATCAGCTGTAAATCTGTTTTATTGGATACTCAGGAAGTTTTGAGGATCTCCTTGTAAGAATAAAACATACAATGCGGAAGAGGCCATCAGCCCATTGAGTATGCACTGATTAAATAAAACTGCTGTAAGTCTACATTAGACCCACTTTGCACCCCTTGGCCCATTACTCTTGAATGTTCTAACATTTCAAGTGCTCATCCAAGTATTTTTTAAAGATTTGAGAGTTTTCCCACCTCAATTGATAGGCAGTGCATTCTGGATTTGCACTACGCTCTGCATGAAAAAAGGTTTTCTCAAATTCCCTTTAAACATCCTGCATTTCGCCATTGCAAACTGGGCTCCCTTGTTACTGACCCTGCGACAAAGAAGAACAGCTGGTTTCTATCCACCCTATGCCCCTCATAATCATACACCCAGTTAGGTCTCCTCTCACTCATCCCTACTCTTAAAGGAAACAACCTGAGCTTATCCAGCCTCTCTCCAAATCTATATAAACTGCTCCGTCCGAGGCAACAGCTCAGGTGAATTTCTTCTGCATCCCCTCCAGTGCAATCACATCCTTCTTATAATGTGATGTTCAGAAATGCAGCTGTGCGCTAACCAAAGCCCTCTACAGGACTGATAAAAGCAAATGCTTCCTGTGTCTTCTTAACTACCCCATTAGCCTGTCCTGCCAAGCGCCTCAAGATCCCTGTTTTTCTGAACTTCCTAGTCTCCTGTCATTCATTTGAGTACCTCCTTGTCGTGTTACTACTTCCAGACCGCATCGCCTCACACTACACTTGCACCTGGCACTAATCTGCCCTTCTGACCAATCCATCTGTCTCCTCGACTGTAGCCTAAGGCCTTCTTCCTCACTGTCAACCTTGCAATCAGTCTTTGTTATCTCCTAGTTTACTTATCATCATCCCCCACATTTTCTTCTATATTGTATAAGGAACTCAGCATTGATCCCTGTAAAACACCAATCTCCATTCACACAAATCACCTTCTATCACCATCTTCTGTCTCCTACCAGTAAGCCAGTTTTGGATCCAACTTGTCATTTTACCCTGAATCTCATGAGATTTTTACCTCCCTTATCAATCCCACTTGTGAGACTTTGTCAAAGGCTTTTCTGAAATCCATATAAACTACTCGAACTGCATCACCCCTGTCTGCACACCTGGTCACCTTCTCAAAGTATTTTGATCAGATTTGTTAGGCTTGACCTCTTTCTGAAAAAACCAACTATCCGTGATCAAACCTTACCTCTCCAAGTGGATACTAATTCTTTCCTTCAGAATTTTCTCCAATAATTGCTCTGCCACTGATTTGGGTGGTCTGTAATTCCATGGTTTATCTCCCATCCTTATTGAAAAGTGGAACCAAATTAGCTGTTCTTCAGTCCTCTGGCACCTCCCCTGTATAATTAAATAGGAATTAACAAAGTGGGTCAGAACCCACATAATTTCCTCCCTCGTCTCCTACACCATCCTGGGATACAACTCATCTGGACCTGAAGATTTGTCCACTTTTTTAAGCCTGCCAAAACCTCCAGTATCTCCTCACTCCCGATGTCTGTCAAACTGCTCACAAACCTCTCAGTCCCTTGTCCTTAATTCTGTACCATCGTCTTCCTTGTCCAAAATGAAGACAGTGCAAAGTAGTCGTACTTGCATTACACCCTACCAGTGTCCTCCAGCTCAACACACAGATTGCACCCTCAATCCCTAATGGGCCAACTGTTCCTTTGGTCATTCTCTTCTCCATGATATACGATATCTTGAGATTCTCCCTAATCTTATTTGTGCTCCTTTTTTTGTTTTCCTAATTGCTTTCTTAAGCTTCCTCCTGTCCTTTCTATACTCCCCTAGGGCCTCTATTGATTTTCTCCCTTTGTGCCTGTTAAAAGCCTTCTTTTCCTTCTTATCCAGTCCTGAATATTCCAAGACATCCAGAGTTCCCCGGGCTTGTTGCTCCTATATTTCACTCTAAAGAGAACATTTTGGGCTTGTATTCTTGCCAGTTCCATTTTGAGCACCCCACTGTTCTGCTGTAGATTTACCCAGAAATAAGTGTTCCCAGCTTCCTGAAATCTGCCCTCCCACAATCCAAAACCCTTTCTTTTTTTATTTTGCAAACTATCTTTTTCCTTTTCCGTAATGAACTTAAAATCTACGGTGTCATGTTCATTATCATTAGAATGCTGTCTCACTGCCGCTTTGAATACGTGTCCAGCTTTGTTCCTCAGAATTGGTCCATCAAGGGACAATGCAGTGCAGGACCCTTCAATATGTTAATTCATAAAAGCTCTCCTAAATACATTTCAAGAAATCTTCCCCTTCTAAACACTTTTACACGATGACTGACTATCCCAATTGATGTTGGCGAAGTTGAAATCCCCCAATATAATTCCCTATTATTGTCTTCTGCATCTAAACGAATTGTCTGTGTAGCTGCATTTCTATTGCTTGCTGTTTGTTTGGGGATCTGGAATGCACATCCAGTTGTGTGTCTGCCGCCTTCTTCTTAAGCTGTACCCACCGCATTCTAGCCAAAGAAGTGGGCAATTGATTCTCATTTAAGGATCTCATTCTGCTGCTGTAATTAATCAACAATGGGTGTGGCAGTCACCGCACAGGAAGTCCAACAAGCTAACTATAGGGTGGCTTCTGGGATCCTTTGTTCAAAGTGCTTAAATAAGTGACTTGGTTCCTGGAAGGGACATTACCCATACCCCTGCCATCACTCAATTTAGGCATGGGTCCCTCTGCAATCTTCTATTGCTTTCCTTGGCTTTAACTGTTGTTACCATTCCTTGCAAAGGCCATCCTCTGCATCTAATTAGCTGGCAGTTCTTGGGGCTAGCATTTTTTGCTGTTGCGGTTCCTTTCCCCAAGGGAAGGCCCATTGCTGGCCAGTTAGTGCTGGAGAGGCACATTGCCAATGGAGGTAGTGTGCTTCTTGCCAACTCCCCAATTTATTGTCAAGACCTCCTGTTACCTGTAATAAATACAATTCAAACTTCCATGATTGTCAGCAGAGGTATAAAAAGATTCTCATGCTTTTGACTGACAAAGGTAGTTTGAATTTAAATGGGACCTGCTCTTAAGAATATCTGAAGGATTATCATTAAATTTGTGCTTTTTGTTATTTGTTACATAATTTGGCTGCTAGTTGCTGGGTGTATAATTTTGGAAATGCGTTTTCTACTATATTTACAGTAGTCTCGAAGATGAAAGGGGAATTCGAGGCAGGTTGGATTGCATTGTATTGGACTGCTTTTATCTCCCCCTTCCACAAAGCACTATCACAGACAAAGATATCAACCTTAGAATAAAATAAATCCTTCTTATTTCCTCCAGACACACTGAGCAGTGAAAACACTTGGGTGGTGAGACTTGAAACGTGTTAGCATGAAAGATTAGTATGTGTATGTTTGTTGCTTCAAGTTTTCCTTTTTGTTTTTAAGGCTTGCTTCTGGAATTTTGAGCTTGCAATTGATTCTCACAGTTTTGCTTCAGCCTTCTGTGTTACAAACTTCGCTCTTGTCCTTATTTTTTCTGTAGTTGAATCATCTTTGAAACAAGATGATAAAGAGGTCCAAGTGGATGTTCAGGACCTTGGTTATGAAACCTGTGGAAAAAGTGAAAATGATGCGGACAGGGATGAGAGCAGTAGCCCAGGTAGATGGCGTGAGCATAGAAACCCTAACTAATGCTCAGGAAGCATGAGGGAAAGGACTACCTTTTATTTCTGTAGAACACATCATTTAACTTTATTTTGTCATTTCATGCTGAAATGTGCTCATTGATTGTTTTCAGCTCAGTAGTTTAAGTCCCAAATTTGAAAAATACTGGTATGCAACTGACTACGTGCCACCCAAGTAGCTGAGCTCGGTTATTAATACTTGAACTGACTCAGTGCGACTTTTGGGTGAACTAAAGCAATATATTTTCAGCCACACCTTAGTTACATTATCATGCAACAAATGCTCTGATCTGAAAGTAATAAATTGGCACAGCAACCTTCTGTCTTCAACTTCTGCATGTTTATTCTGTTGCCCTTCAGCAGCTTTTTGTCATTTTATCTTCCTTTACTTCAAATTATTGGGATTAATGATGGCTTTTTGCATGGAGAAGAGATGGATAGCACTTCTCTTAATTCATATCATTCAAGATACACAAGTAAGACTAAACAGCTGGAATTAATAATAGTTGTATTTTTAATATTTGTACTTTTAACATTTGTATTTTAATCCCACAGACACAATCAGTCATTTACCAAGCCATCACTATGGTGACTCAACTGATCCCTCCCTACTTAAATTAAATCGTCGTTTCTTTTCCATGGAAAATCTTGACACAAATTCATCAACTTCGTACCCAAGTTCACCAAGTTTAATTTCACCCAAAATTAGTTTGAAGAACCTTGATGTGTTTGATGACTATGGACAGACAGATGATGTGAATGAACTCAAACTTCAAATTGGTGAGCTAAAGGAACAAATTGAGAAGTATCAGAAAGTCATTCGTCATTTGCAGACTTTTATGCGCAAAAATTCCCTATCCAGTGATCAATTGACTGTCTCTGACCATAGCCACCAAGCTACGACACAAGGTTCATATGAAGGACACTCTTTGGATTCTATTCAAAAAGATGATGATAGTAACCATAGTCATAGAAGACATTCTGTACAGTCCTCAGACCTATCTGTTGAAACCACCCAGAAGATTTCAAATTGTGCATCAAGATCACCAAGTATGGATTTTGGAAGCCAGAGTAACAGAGGTGACTGGTTGGTATCAAACTATTGCCAGGATGGACAGCAGGTGCAAAAGTTAAAAAAACAGATGGAACAACTGGAAGATCAGTTGCAGAAAGAGAAGTCGAAGAATGAGGAGCTTCAGGATCAGCTGCATCATCTTCAAACTAAATTGACAGCACATTCACCATCTCAAAAGTAAATTGTTTTAATACATTGCAAACAACATTAGTTCCGTACGGATTTAGATTTCATAGTACGAAATTTCAGACGTGCAGCAGTAAATTTAATTTCTCTATGGCAAGTTGTTAATGAATTCATTTAAGTGTGCTAATTTCTGACGGGCAGTAGAATCAAATGACCATGAAAGCTGTCATTGTTTTATACACTGCCATCCTTGCGTACTCTGTTCTTTGTACATGCCTGCATTCTCACGATCCATGGTTGATTCTTACTACCCTTTGAAATAACCTAGCAATCACTTAGTTATAGAACTAATGTATTTTGAAAGAAGCATGATGTTTCTTTTCTAAGTAGCGAAGGGTAAGCGATAAATGGGATCTTGCCAGGGGTACCCAGTTCGAAAAACAAATATAAATTGCATGCTCATATATCTTGTTAATATCGGTAAAATAGATTTACTTGGAAATGTTGGCAAGAAGATTTGAGGTTCATCTGAGATAATGGGAACTGCAGATGCTGGAGAATCCAAGATCACAAAGTGTGGGGCTGGATGAACGCAGCAGGCCAAGCAGCATCTTAGGAGCACAAAAGCTGACGTTTCGGGCCTAGACCCTTCATCAGAAAAGGGGGATGGGGAGAGGATTCTGAAATAAATAGGGAAAAAGGGGGAGGCGGACTGAAGATGGATAGAGGAGAAGATAGGTGGAGAGGAGAGTATGGGTGGGGAGGTAGGGAGGGGATGTCAGTCCGGGGAGGACGGACAGGTCAAGGGGGCGGGATGAGGTTAGTAGGTAGGAAATGGAGGTGCAGCTTGAGGTGGGAGGAGGGGATAGGTGAGAGGAAGAACAGGTTAGGCAGGCGGGGACAAGCTGGGCTGGTTTTGGGATGCAGTAGGGGGAGGGGAGATTTTGAAGCTGGTGAAATCCACATTGATACCATTGGGCTGCAGGGTTCCCAAGCTAAATATGATTTGCTATTCCTGCAACCTACGGGTGGCAAAATTATGGCACTGCAGGAGGCCCAGGAGAGACATGTCATCTAAGGAATGGGGAGGGTGTGTTGAAATGGTTCGTGACTGGGAGGTGCAGTTGTTTACTGCAAACAGAGTGTAAGTGTTCTGCAAAACGGTCCTCAAGCCTCCACTTGGTTTCCCCAATGTAGAGGAAGCCACACCGTGTACAGCGGATGCAGTATACCACATTGGCGGATGCGCAGGTGAACATCTGCTTCATGTGGAAAGTCATCTTGGAGCCTGGGATTGGGGTGAGGGAGGTGATGTGGGGGCAGGTGTAGCACTTCCTGCAGTTGCAGGGAAAAGTGCTGGGTGTGGGGTTGGAGGGAAGTCTGGAGCGGACAAGGGTATCACGGAGAGAGTGGTCTGTCTGAAAGGCAGACAAGAGTGGGGTTGGAAAAATGTCTTTAGCGGTGGAGTCGGATTGTAGATGGCGGAAGTGTTGGAGGAGGACGCGTTGTATCCAGAGGTTGGTGGGGTGGTATGAGAGGACAAGGGGGATTCTCTTTTTTGGTGGTTATTGCGAGGGCGGGGTGTGAGGGATGAGGCGTGGGAAATGCGGAAGACATAGTCAAGGGTGTTCTCGACCACTGCCGGGCAGGGGGGCTGGGGGGAGCTGGAATTGTTGCGGCCCTTGAACGAGGACATCTGGGATGTGTGGAGTGTAATGCCTCATCCTGGGACCGGATGCGGTGGAGGTGAAGGAATTGCGAATAGAGGATGGAATTTTTGCAGGAAGGTGGGTGGGACGAGGTGTATTGCCAGGGAGCTGTGGGAGTCGGTGGGCTTGAAATGAACATTGGTTTGTAGGTGGAGGCAGAAAGGTCCAGGAAGGTGAGGGATGTGTTGGAGATGGTCCAGGTGAACTTAAGGTTGGGGTGGAAGGTGTTGGCGAAATGGATGAACTGTTCGAGCTCCTCAGTCATCAAGGTAACGGAGGAAGAGGTGGGGTTTAGGGCCAGTGTAGGTGCAGAAGAGGGACTGTTACTCTCCCCATCCCCCTTTTTCTGATGAAGGGTCTAGGCCTGAAACGTCAGCTTTTGTGCTCCTAAGATGCTACTTGAGGTTCATTTGTGTCTTTTTGTGTACGACAGTTTAAAACTTTATTTCCTAGTGCAGGCAAATACAGTAAATCAAAACAAACTAAATAAAACCATTTAATGAACTATACATCTTATCTGTTTGCGAGTTTTGAGAAGATTTGTAGCTCAAGTTGAGGTTCTGGATGTGAGTTTGCTCACTGAGCTGGAAGGTTAGTTTTCAGACGTTTTGTCACCATTCTAGGTAACATCATCAGTGAGCTTCCGACAAAGCGCTGGTGTTATGTCCCGCTTTCTATTTATCTGTTTAGGTTTCCTTGGGTTGGTGATGTCATTTCCTGTTCTTTTTCTCAGGGGATGGTAGACTGATTTGGAGCCAATGTGTTTGTTGATGGAGTTCCGGTTGGAATGCCATGCTTCTAGGAATTCTCGTGCATGTCTCTGTTTGGCTTGTCCTAGGATGGATGTGTTGTCCCAATCAAAGTGGTGTCCTTCCTTATCTGTATGTAAGGATACGAGTGATAGTGGGTCATGTCGTTTTGTGGCTAGTTGATGTTCATGTATCCTGGCGGCTAGCTTTCTGCCAGTTTGTCCAATGTAGTGTTTGTCACAGTTCTTGCAAGGTATTTTGTAGATGACGTTCGTTTTATTTATTGTCTGTATAGGGTCTTTTAAGTTCATTAGCTGCTGTTTTAGTGTGTTGGTGGGTTTGTGGGCTACCCTGGTGCCAAGGGGTCCGAGTAGTCTGGCAGTCATTTCGGAAATGTCTTTGATGTAGGGGAGAGTGGTTATGGTTTCTAAGCCCGTTTTGTCTGTTTGTTTGGGTTTGTTGCTGTACATCAAAGACATTTCCGAAATGACTGCCAGACTACTCGGACCCCTTGGCATCAGGGTAGCCCACAAACCCACCAACACACTAAAACAGCAGCTAATGAACTTAAAAGACCCTATACAGACAATAAATAAAACGAACGTCATCTACAAAATACCTTGCAAGAACTGTGACAAACACTACATTGGACAAACTGGCAGAAAGCTAGCCGCCAGGATACATGAACATCAGCTAGCCACAAAACGACATGACCCACTATCACTCGTATCCTTACATACAGATAAGGAAGGACACCACTTTGATTGGGACAACACATCCATCCTAGGACAAGCCAAACAGAGACATGCACGAGAATTCCTAGAAGCATGGCATTCCAACCGGAACTCCATCAACAAACACATTGGCTCCAAATCAGTCTACCATCCCCTGAGAAAAAGAACAGGAAATGACATCACCAACCCAAGGAAACCTAACCAGATAAATAGAAAGCGGGACATAACACCAGCGCTTTGTCGGAGGCTCACTGATGATGTTACCTAGAATGGTGATGAAACATCTGAAAACTAACCTTCCAGCTCAGTGAGCAAACTCACATCCAGAATCTTATCTGTTTCTCAACCATGTGTGTGCAAAGTTAGAAGAACATTGAGCAATTAACATGGGATTAAAATGCTGAGGTTGGTGGGCTCGCCGAGCTGGTTTCTTGTTTTGCAGACGTTTCATTACCCTGCTGGGTAGCATCATCAGTGCAGCCTATATTGAAGCGTCAGTGTGTTTTCCCGCCCGGTTTTTAAACTCTGGAGTCCAGTGAAATGGATTTCCTCACTTCTGGTTTTCCTCCATAGTGGAGTGTATATGGGGTTGAGTTCAATCCGTTTATTAATAGCATACTTCGTGGACTACCAGGCTTCTAGGAATTTTCGTGCCTGTCTGCCTAGCTTGTCCCAGGATTTTGGTGTTGTCCCAGTTGAAATGGTGGCTCTCCTTGTCCATGTGGATTGAGATGAGGGAGTATTGGTCGTGTCTTTTTGTAGCCAGTTGATGTTCATGTACCTTTTTGTTGTTAGTTTCCTTCCTGTTTGTCCAATGTAGTGTTTCTCAGTCTCTGCAGGGGAATCCTGTAGATGACATTGGTCCTGTCCATGGGGGGGGAGTGGGTCTTTAGTTTGGGTGAGCAGTTGTCGTAGGGTTGAAATAGACTTGTGTGCCACTTTGCCCAGCGGTCCTGGGAGTATTGTGGTGAGCTCTGTGTTCCTCATGTAAGGTAGTGTAATAAGTGTGTCAGGGCCGATAGTATCTTCCTGATGTTGTTTGTGTAGGCATCTTCTGACCCAGTTTTTTGGATATCCATTATCCTTGCAAACCTGGAAGAGGTATTCTTCTTCCTCTTGGCATAGTTCCATGTTGCTGCAGTGTGTTGTTGCCCATTTGAATAGTGTTCGCACACGGCTTCGTTTTTGTGTGTGCTGGGATGGTTGAAGTTCAGTACCTGGTCTGTGTGTGTGGCTTTTCTCTATTTTCGTTTGCAGTTCCTCATTTGTCTCGTGCTCTACCATGACTTCAAGGACACGACCGATACTCCCTCATCCTCATTCCATGTGGACAAGGAGAACCACCATTTCAACTGGGAAAACATCAAAATCCTGGGACAAGCTAGGCAGAGACAGGCACAAGAATTCCTAGAAGCCTGGTACTCCACGAAGCATGCTATTAATAAACACATTGAATTCGACCCCATATACACTCCACTACAAAGGAAAAACTGGAAGTGAGGCAATCCAGCTCAATGGACTCCAGAGTTTAAAAACCAAGCAGGATAACACACCAAAACTTCATTGGCAGCTGCACTGATGATGTTACCCAGCACAGTAATGAAACGTATGCGAAACAAGAAACCAACTTGGCGAACCAGCCAACCTCAACACCCACAACCCAAGCTACAAATATACTCCAAAACCTTAATGGGCTTAAAATACAGGGCCTAGTATTTTCCAAGGTACAAATTTCAACCAGTGGGTTTGGAAATTATAGCCACGGAAACAGTGTGGGTTCCAGTATCTATTAACTTCAGGGCATCGTGTTTTTTTTGTTTTTTTGCAGGTTTACTGTCAGTCTGAATTTACTGAAGACTGAGGTCGTAAGTGAAAGTATCAGGGATAGGATGGGATGAGATGTTCAGACCTATCATAGGGTTGTTGGGTTGCAGGATTAGCTTGTTAAGCTTGGAGGAAACATTCCTGCTCCTCTTGGATTATAATCAATATTGTAAAATCCAGTTTCCTTAGCATTCCATCCTTCTTGCCTCCTTTTCCCATGTTTCTCGGAAATCTAGCCAACGTGAGTTTAAAATATAGAAATCCTTCTGAAACAATGACACGTGGCCTCTTTTTCTTTACAAGTTCCAACAGCTCAACAATTTCTTGACAGCACATCGGATATCTGTCTGACTTCCATTCAAGCCAAAACCTTACTGGTTTGAGGCAGGTTTTAGTTGAATTTGACAATTCTAAGACATTTCCTACCAAGTCCACTTGTTATTGGGAATTAAAATTGCATCCTTAGGCTTAACATTAAGAGTGGCCTTTGAAATTAAAAGGATGAACAGACTTCATCTTCAAAACAGAACACTGTTTAGCATTGCAGCAGAAATAGAAACCAAAACATTCACTGGTCAGGCAGCATCGTATATCATATATTCCAGTTGTCAAATTTTGTTTCCAATCTCCAGCATTTCTGCAGTGTTTAAATTTTGTTCAATGGAGATAGAGCTTAGCATGTTGTAGACACATCTCTAGTGAAGTCAATATCCTAACCTACCAGGAAATATTCTTTTGAGGACCGCTCATTTCTCAGAATTATACAATTTATGCATGGTTAAATTAAATTCTATTAGAAATCAGTGCTCCTAAACATGCAGTCAGAATCTAAAGAGCTAAATTACTCATTTTGCTCTCTTTTATTTAGGTATGATTCACTGGTGCAGTCACAGGCAAGGGAACTTTCCAATCTCCGACAGCAAATTAAAGAAAGCTTTAATATTTGCACTTTGCACCACCAAACTGTTGTGGATCTTACCAAGGGCTTTGAGGAGCTGCTGCAAGCCAGTGACGTTGATTATTATGTTGGAGAAGCGTTTCGTGACCTGTTAAACCAGAGTTTACGTCTGGTGGAAACACTAGAGAACATGTTTGATTGTGGTAGGTGAACACGAAAAGTTGCTTGGTTTGATTTCCTAGTTTGAAAGGAACATTTATTTGACTGTATATTCATCTCCCTACCTACTTAACATTTGAATATTGCCCATGGTTTTGTCCACCATCGGGGCTTCCTAATCTCTAACTTTGTGTCATGCTTCTCTGGCAATAGTTTCCATTCTGTTTTTTTTTGTTACCTGTTATAATGTAGGTGCAGACTCCCACCACTAGATAACTATGTGAACTATGACAATGGGAAGAATTTGATAACACCTCCCAATTGGTGTTCACCTGCTCATGCCAGTGTGCTAATGAGTTGCATAACCAGGAAAGTTGGAGGGTTTTACACCCAAGTTGTGGGCGTGGGGGTGTGAAGGGATCAAATTTGGGAAGATGTGCTAAATTAAAGTGTAGAACCAAGGCAAAAGGAAACAGTATTAATATGGGAAATAGTAAATAGATCCTGACATGAGGGATAGAGTGTAAACCAACAGATAAGACTAGAGGTCACAAAAATACTAAAAGAATTAAACTTAAGGCTCTATATGCAGCTTCCAGAACGTAACAGATGAAGTGAAGGCACAAGTAAAAATTTAAGTAGTATGATCTGATAGCTATTATAGTGACATGGCTGCTATACTACGCCTGGTATTGTGTAGTGCAGTAACACTGTTTAATGACCCGTTTTTTAAGGTGCCGTAGACAGCAGAAATCCTAATATGAATGTATTTTACATACAGTTTGAATCAAAGAAAAATGGGTCCAGAACAAGTATGTCAAACTTTAAGGTTAATTCTAATGGTATGAAAGCAGGGTGAGCTGCACTGAACTGACAAATAAGTGATACTTCTATCGAGGTACAGTTATTTCGATATTTCAGAATGCATTGGTTAGATACAATTCAGGGAGAAAGAAAAATTTTCAAAGAGGATCCACCATTTATGGAAATTGGTATCAAAGTTAAAGAAAAACCTTATTATACAAAGATGAATGGGTGGCGATCAGAAGATTGGAAAGGATATGAGACAGCTAGTTCATGACTCATGAAAGGTTAGTATGCTGATGCAGCAAGTAATGTGCAAAGGTAAAAGAATGCGCAAATCTATTATGAGGGGATTTGAAAACAAAAATATTGAAGCTATGCTTCAGTTGTATAGGACATTGGTGAGACCGCATCTGGAGTACTGTGTACAATATTTATTTTCTTATTTAATGAAGGATGTAATGGAGTTCAGAGCCGTTTACTAACGGTTTACAAGATAATATTTAGAGTGGGTGGGTTGTCTAATGAGGAATGGTTATTTGGGCTGTGTTCGTATCCACTGGAGTTTTAAAGGGTAAGACGAACTTGATTGAAACATACACAGTACTTGGGTCTTGATGGGGTGAATGTGGAAAGGATGTTTTTGCTTGTGAGAGACTGAAAAACTGTGGGCCGTTTTTTATAACAAAGGGGTCAGTTTATAGTATAGGGCCTGAAGTTTCAATTCAGAATTGTGCTTTTGGGTAACTTGTCCTTTTTTTTAAGAAAAGGAAGTGGTAAAATTATGAATCCAATCCAATATGAGTTTCCAGAATAATTTTCACTAATTTTAAGGATATCTGCTAGAAGCTGACACTGCTTACAAATCGGGTCAAACCTCTAGATGAAATTTAATCTCCATTCAGTGTTTCATTGAATATGATACTTGATTGTCAGTCTTTACAGGAGGCTAAAAATGTAGGCTGGATGCTTGAGACACAAAAACCGTATTTTGAAAGATTTTAAGAAAAATTGCCTTTAAGCCTTAAGAGCTGATCACTTCAGTCTAACTCAAAAATAATTTTTGTACACTTTTAAATTATTATGAGCACTTTGACTCTGGGTATAGTGATTAATAATGCTCATATTTGGCAATAAACTCTTTTTTTTCAGCTGTATTAATGAAACCTTTACAACTTTTTCTCTTTATTACATCAAGCAGTAAATGTTAGGGCTGTTTAATTACATTTTTTAAAATGCTGGCAAATTTGCCTGGCTTGTAGAAGTTTTTGTGTGAAACTTAAATAGGTTTGGTTGGACAGTGCTTGCGATATGAGTGCAGTTGGAGCTAGAATTGCCAACTACAACAATTTGCCTGCAGAACTTGACAAAATGTTTTCAATTGTTGAATGAATTAAGACCTTTATAGTGGACTAAGCTCGTTAGCTACATGCACAGGTGTTAAGCTCCTAAGAGAATGGAATTAGATTCTGTTTTAATTGATGGTAGTACTTGAGGCTACTTCAAATTGAGCGAGAATACATGTGGGAGAGGCTGCAAGAAATAGCCTGTATTATTTCAAAAATTTTCAGAGAAATGTGCAGTGAGCTCGTCAGTTCAGAAGAATGAAGAATTTGTGTGCATTGCAATGGGGAATTTTCTTATAATGAATAATACTTCCTTTGTTGTGAATCAAATAACGTAATAACTAAAGACTTGCTGATGCAAGAGTTGTTAATACCAGAACAAAAACATCTTCAACATCAGTCAAAAATATTAAACCAGGTATGCCTCACTAACATTAATGTAATGGACATTTCTTAAATGAGTTCTATTTGTTATTGAGAAGGACAGAGTTAACCTCTTAAGTCCTGTGACCCTTCATCAAAACCTGCCAGATCTGCTGACTTTCTCCAAAATTTTCTGTTCTCCTTTCCATTATCTAAGGTTCTTTGTTTTATTTTGTTTGCTAATGGCTGCTATAAGAAATTTGTACTGGGCACAAAATTATTTTTAAATTTTAACATTTAACTGAAATAATCCATACTTCTTGGCCATTTGTCTGTTGCAGGTGATATATCTTCTGTTGGTGGAGACCATGCACTCCTTGATTTCTCTCAAAGGTAAGGACAAAATGTAGATTCAGAGCTTTTACATTTATGTTCTTTGTTTCACTTTACCTGATCCCAGTTTGACGTGTCATTTATACTATTAAATTGAGGTTAATCTAATTCACTAGTCTCTGTTTTAAAAAGAATTTAGATTCGCCGATCGGTGTTCTGATATTTATTTTGAGACTTTGAAGAAATAAATGTGACTAATCTTTCCCAATAATCTGAAATTTCATATTAGTTATATTTTTCCTGGATGTTTGACCGTAGTATGCAAGAGGTACATTTAATACATGGCTATTATTATTTGTTCATGGGATGTGGGTGTCACTGGCCAGCCTGCATGAGTTGCCCATCCTTAATATCTCTGGCATAGGCAGTGGTGAGCTAAATTCTTGAATCCCTGCAATCCATTTAATTGAGGGGCACTGTGTTGCTGTTAGGGAGGGAGTTCTAGGATTTTCATCCAGTGGCAGCAAAGGAATGGCATTATAGTTATAAAACACCAATGGTATGCTGCTGGAAGGGGACCCTGCAGCTGGTGGTGTTCCCTTGCATATGAAGCCCTTGTACTGTTCATTTCATATATGTTGAGGGTTTGGAAGCTGTTGTTGGATGATACTTAATGAGTTGCTGCAGTGCATCTTGCAGATGGCACACACTTCTGCCACTATGCATTGGTGAAAGTTGAAAGGGGTGAGCTGCTAATCAGAGATAATATGGTGTGAAGTTGGATGAACACAGCAGGCGAAGGAGCAGGAAAGCTAAACGTTTCGGGTCGAAAGCCTTCTTCAGAAATGGGGGAGGGGAACGGGATTCTCAAATAAATAGAAGATGGATAAAGGAGAAGATAGGGTGAGAGGAGACAGCCAGATCAAAGAGGTGGGGTTAGAGCCAGTGAAGGTGAACGTAGGTGGGGAGTTAGGGTGGGGATAGGTCGGTCCAGAGTGGACGGACAGGTTGGGGGGGTCGGGATGAGGTTACCGGGTAGGGGATGGGGGTGGGGCTTGAAGTGGGAGGAATGGTTAGGGAGGCGGGGACTAGTTGGGCTGGTTTTGGCATGCGGTTGGGGGAGGGGTGATTTTGAAGCTCGTGAAGTCCACGTTGATACCCTTGGGCTGCAGGGTTCCCAAGCGAAATATGAGGTGCTGTTCCTGCATCTTTCTTCAGCCCTGAGGTGCTAATCAGTCGGGTTGCTTTGTCTTGGTTGTTTTTGAGCTTCTTGACTGTTTGTTGTAGCTGCACTTAACAGGCAAGTAGACCATATTCCATCTCACTTCTGACTAATGCCTTGTAGATGGTGGAAGCATTGAAGAGACAGAGCCAGAAGGTGAACTACCCACCTAAAAATCCTAGCCTCTGATCTGTTCTTAACTGACCAGTTCAGTTCAGTTTCTGGTCAGTGATAACCTCACAGGATGTAGATAGTGGGGAATTCGGTGATGATTATGCCATTGGACATCAAAGGGCATTGGTTAGATTCTTTCTTGATGGAGATGTTCATTGTCTGGTATTCTGTGGCATGAATGTTACTTGTTTTTGCAATATTTCTGAAGTATTTTGGTTTATTAATTTATTTGTTTTTTTTCTACATAAGCAAATTCTACTTATAAAGGAGGATGCGGTGCCAAAACATGTCATATTTGACATTAAGATGTTTTGTGAGCCATTTAGTGTTTTCAGTTTAAAAGTGAGCCTATTGTATTTATGCTGCTTTTCTGGAAAAGTGGGGCCGTACACTCGGTGCAAGCTGCCACCTCTGGCAAATCTCCAAAACCACACTTCTTGGATGCTGCAGAGTCATTTACACAAATTCAAGAATGCCAGCATTTTAACCAATTTGATTTAAAAGCATGAAATGCAAGAAACCAATTTCATAGCCAGCAGTTTGTTAATTCAATCTATCATCTTACTGTATCTTAATGTAAACTTCCCTCATGATGTAGAGGACAGTTGCCGTCAAAAAAATTTTCATTACAAAAGTATTGATCCTTTTTGAATTGCTTTGTAAAATCAATTGATGGTTAAACTAACTTGTATTGTAATTGTTTTATATGTTCGTAATTTTAGGTGATGTGTAACATTTCTTGAGCACATTTAAATACCTCATCAATATCTTAAAGCAATCAGCTGAATGATTAATTCATTATTTAAATGTGTGTTGGACAAGTTTTTCTCCAAGAATTTTGTTGCACTATTTCTATGATAATGATTAGAGCTAATTTGAAATGGGTCAATTTGCACACCGCAATATAGTGTTTATATATTTATATAGGTAACAGTCGCTTTAAAATTAAATGTCAGTCTCTTGATAGTAAGATCTTTGTTATTAAAAGGAAAATGGAGCCAAAAGAATTCCATGCTTATACTATAAATTTCTCTGCGAATGTAATCCGTACATTGGATATCCAGCTGATTACAGCTGTTCTCTCTCATCTATGAAGTGTGGAAATCGATTAGAACCTAAGTATATATATTTGAGGTGTTTATTAAGAGAAACCCAAATGACAGATACCATTCTCTTAGAACTTCTTGCCAAATTTTCATGAGTTTAAATTGAACAAATAATCTCCATTAGTGGAGAGAGTCCGATAATGGCACCAGTCACTTTTAAAGCCATTATGCCACTTTCCTGTGCCACTTTCCTCTGAATGTTTTCCCTATTTTCAAGATATAGTATTGCAGGATGCTGTGATGCCAGTATGACCCCTCAGCTCACTAAAGCCATGTGGCGGAAAGCAACACCCCCCCCCCCCCCCGACCTTTTCCCCCACCACCCCCGCAAACCTCCGCGTACCACACCTAGTCGTTACCTCATACAGCTTTTATTCAACTTCAGTCTGCTAGCCTTTCATAAAGCTTTTGTCGGGTAGATGATGGCCTAGTAGTATTATTGCTAGACAATTCATTCAGAGACCCAGGTAATGTTTTGGGGACCTGTATTTGGATCCCACCGTGGCAGATGATAGAATTTGAATTCAGTAATAATCTGGAAATAAGGATCTAATGATGACCATGGAACCATTGCCAATTGTCAGGAAAAACCCACCTTGGTTTGCTAATGTCCTTTTAGGGAAAGAAATGTGTCATCCTTACTTGGTCTGGCCATTAAACTCGGGAGAGACAGCAAAGTGGCTGATTCTTAACTGCTGTCTGGGCAATTTGGGATGGGTAGTAAATGCTAGCCTAGCCATTGGTGCCCACATCCCATGAATGATATTAAATAAACACATTTATTTAAAATCTTTTTAATGTGGTAAGGCTATATCCATTCATAGCCTTGTACTTTAAAAATTAACTGCCATGGAGGCATTGGCATTGGTGCAGAGCTAAGTGAGTGTATCCTCTTGCCCGTGCCTTGAGTCAGAATTTTGTGGTAGTTGAGGTTTACACTTCAGTGCAGTATTGAGAAAATACATGACCTAAAGTGTTGTCTTTTGACAAGACATTAAACAATTGAGATGCACCTGGAAGAATTCAAAAAAATATGTTACAAAAGAGAGGAATCTCCTCCCAGTGCTGTGGGTAACAGTTATCTTTCAACGTCACCCAAAAAAGATTTATTAATTAATCGGTTTGTTGGTTATCATGTTGCTGCCGAATGACCAAAATGTGCATTGCTGGAGGTAATCAAGATAAATAAGTTTCTGCAGTTTATACTTTTTAATTAAACGACTTGTGGTATATTAGACAGTTTTGCATTGTGATATTTCATTCATGAGATTTGCACTGTTTCCCGTTCCGTAGTGCTTCACATGAAGGGCAAAAATGAATTCCAGGGCCAAATAGAATGTAGGCGTACCTCTAAAATGTAAGCGATTATTTGCATCACAGTCAGTTTGATTGGCTGAGGCAGGTGCTGTTCCAGCAACTTTAATTAAATTGAATGATCTGATGGGGCTAAGAGTTGCACACTAATCCTAATGCATTTATTAATCTCATGCCACTGTTCTTAAGATAACAGATCCTCTCAATGCTGAATAAAAGAGTTCTTAAAGCTATAGATATCAATCCGTATGCTCCATTCCTTGGTGCACCTGAAGACTTAAGTGCGGTTTGTCTGAAAAATATTGATAAAAGTGGCTTATTATCCGGAGACGGAAGTCAGTCAGTATGTGGATGAGCTGCTTGATGTATCCTCATCTTTTGATAGTCATTGGTGTTACTAAGGTTATTCTGTCAAAAATTCAGTTTGTCTACTTTATTAGGCTAAAACCAAAATGGACTTTTTTTTTGGATGGGGGAGAAAGAGTTGTCATATAATGTTTTAAGTGCTTTAAGCAACTGTAAGAATAGTGCATGATTTCTTTCTCGACTTCAACGCCTGTGCAAATGCCTTAGACTTGCCTGGAACAGGTTTATGGCTTCTGGCATGCATTTAATGTAAACAAGCATGCTATCCAAATTTAGTCCCATCTACCGAGAGTCTCTTTTCTCCTTCTCTTTGGCTAGTCCTCGCAATCTACAATATGAAGTTCTCTACCTTCGAAAGCAGCTAGAAAGTGAACGCAAACAGCTGCACAAGCAGCTGAATGACCTTCTTCATGAGAATCAGGTGTTGTCACAGGCAACAAAAGATCAACTTGATCAGTAAGTTTATACACTACGTTAATGTGGGCAATGGTATGCAATGATAGTAGTTCATTATTGGAGCAGTTCATTCAGACAAAAATATACTTGTTACAAAGTTACTGCTGCATTATCTGCTTGAAGGAATGCTCTGAAAGCATAGATGTGGTAGTTTTTGAACTTTCAGTTAAACTCTGGCGTAGACATAGAACATAGAACATTACAACGCAGTACAGGCCCTTTGGCCCTTGATGTTGCGCCGACCTGTGAAACCAATCTGAAGCCCATCAAACCTACACTATTCCATTATCATCTATATGTTTATCCAACAACTATTTAAATGCCCTTAAATTTGACGAGTCGACTGCTGTTACTGCCAATGTGTTTGTGTAGATTAAAACCTTAGCTTTCTGTGTGGTTCAGCCACTTGCTAATTAAATATTTATGGAATTTCTGAGTTTTGCATTCCAAGCACAGAGGTAAGAGTTGTAATCCAAATTACAATTGTCATTTGAACTCCAGTGTCATTCATGCAAATTGACTTGAAATTGCATAGCTGAAACTGAGGATATTGTACAACAAGGTTACACTTTGGCACTAAAAGCCTGGAGACAGATCAGTGTTGCAGCAGGCTGTTTCTGGGCTATGTCTGTTTTGTGTGGCTTACTGAAGAAGGTGCTTTCGTGGAATTAGCATAGAGCCTTCACTTCCTTATTTGTTAGAGGTGACTATGAGGGGTTTCTGTTCCAAACTGATGACTCCCATGAGCTGAAGTTAATGCAAACCAGCTGTAGCTTGGAGGCATGTTCTTTGTGGTCTTAACACAACACAGGAATTCTGCTGTACAATTGCCTAAATTTTTTACATGCTTTTTTAAAAATGTAAATAAGATCCTGGTAACGTCTTGTGTAACATTTGGTAATGATCAGAAGGGTGTTTTTGGAGGCTCATGTCAAGATAAAATTCAAGGGCTGCAGTCTTTTAATTTATTCATTGAACATATTTTCTTTGTTGAGCTCCGTGTATTGAAAGGAAATTTAAATTACAGAAAGGTTGATATTATATGCACAGCATTTAAGCTGATCCTTTTTTTTTCCCTGTAGGCTCTCAAAAGAGGTACAAGAAAAGAACAAAATTATTTATTGCCTACAGCAACAATTAAAACATCAACCACATGTGCCATGCACCAGCCAAGTCTCTTCAGATTCTGAGATATCTGACAGAAATTCTGTTAGTTCACATGGAAGTCGATCAACCACATCTGAACCACCAATCCCTACTGAAAATAAAAGAAAGTACCATAATGGTAGACAGCGAAGCTTTCAAAGGAGACTCTCATATAAGTCACCAGGTCAGTTGCATTCTTGCTGAGAAATATGAGATTTTAAAGCTGTGAGCAAAAAATTTATTACTGATTAACATTGCGTAGAAATCTTAAAACATTTCTTGAAAGATATTTTTTGCAAAATTTACTTTTCTGTAGCACATTTCATGGCCTCCGTACATCCTGGAGAAGTTCACAGCTATTTGAAATAATTTTAAAGTTGGTGATTTTGCAAAAGTAGTTTTTGCTGGTTTGCATATAGCAGCGATAAAAGTAATCACTTTGTCACTATAACAATAGTTGACCACTACCTGAAGACGACATTTCCTCTTCTGATACTGAATAGGAATATTTAATAGCTCTATTTTGTTGCATTAAACCAACATTTTACAACTGTCCATCTCATCAACTTGTTTGTAAACGAGCCTTTTTTGTTATTAAAGTAATAGCTGTTCCTTTACGACCTCTGCCAATGCTTCCAGGTTTCAAATTTTTTATATTTTATGAAGTTCTGTTAATTTTGTATTGCACCCTCTATATGTTCTAATAACTGTGTTACCCTTGAACTTTGTGTATACAATTATTTGTGGGGGGTTTTTGAGAATTTGAAGTAGACTGCTTGGCATTGTAGTTTGTGATTTCTTCAATGAACAATGGTATTGTGTAATTCAGTGTATGGAATTGGAAAATCAACCTGGCATCCTGTACCTGCACCCTTTTCTGTTATCTCTTGCACTCTCACTGTCTGTGTCTCCATTGCTCTCGCTGTCTCTGTTGCTGTTCCACTCGTGCAGTCTCTCTTCCTTGGACTATGCCTCCCCTTGCCATGGCTACCTTGCATCTTCCTCATTGTGGGAATGTAAATTAACTGCAGCCCATTGTTCTGTTAGAAATTAAAAATAGACAAAACTCTAATTAAACTTTAGTTTTAATTCTGATTTTACCTGGGGTAGATCTGTGCTCTCTCTACTTCAGTTGGCCCACCTGCTATTATGTATTGTACCTTGATAACAAGGTGTGGAGCTGGATGAACACAGCAGGCCCAGCAGCATCTCAGGAGCACAAAAGCTGACGTTTCAGACCTAGACCCTTCATCAGAGAGGGGGATGGGGAGAGGGTTCTGAAATAAATAGGGAGATAGAGGGAGGCGGACCGAAGATGGATAGGGGACAAGTTAGTTGGGGAGGTGGGGAGGGGATCGGTCAGTCCAGGGAGGACGGACAGGTCAAGGAGGTGGGATGAGGATAGTAGTGGCAAATGGAGATGCGGCTTGAGGTGGGAGGGGGGGTTAGGTGAGAGGAAGAACAGGTTAGGGAGGCGGGGACGAGCTGCGCTGGTTTTGGGGTGCAGTGGGGGAAGGGGAGATTCTGAAGCTTGTGAAGTCCACATTGATACCATTGGGCTGCAGGGTTACCAAGTGGAATATGAGTTGCTGTTCCTGCAACCTTCGGGTGGCATCATTGTGGCACTGCAGGAGGCCCATGATGGACGTGTCGTCTGAGGAACGGGAGGGCGAGTTAAAATGGTTCGCGACTGGGAGGCGCAGTTGTTGACTGCGAACCGAGTGGAGGTGTTCTGCAAAGCAGTCCCCAAGCCTCTGCTTGGTTTCCCCAATGTAGAGGAAGCCACAATGGATACAGTGTACCACATTGGCAGATGTGCAGGTGAACATCTGCTTAATATGGAAAGTCATCTTTGGGCCTGGGATGTGGGTGAGGGAGGAGGTGTGGGGGCAGGTGTAGCACTTCCTGCGGTTGCTGTGGAATGGGCTGGGTGTGGTGGGGGTGGACGGCAGTGTGGAGCGGACAAGGGCATCACAGAGAGAGTGGTCTCTCCGGAAGGCAGACAAGGATGGGGATGGAAAAATGGCTTGGGTGTTGGGGTCGGATTGTAGATGGCGAAAGATTGTAGATGTCCGGCAGGCCCAAACAACCGGAATTCCTCATGCAGATGGCCTCAAAGGCCTTCCGCTTCTTCCTGTCCCGCAGGCCCGACAAGTCCCCTTCCACTGACACCCTCGTCTGCCCAGCCGAACTCGTCCTCACCCTCAACAACTTCTCTTTCGATTCCTCCCACTTCCTACAGACAACGGGGATGGCCATGGGTACCCACATGGGCCCAAGCTATGCCTGCCTCTTTGTAGGTTACATGGAACAGTCCCGCTTCTTCACCTACACAGGCCCCAAACCCCACCTCTTCCTCCATTACATTGATGACTGTATCGGTGCTGCCTCTTGCTCCCAAGAGGAGCTCAAACAGTTCATCCACTTCACTAACACCTTCCACCCCAACCTCAAGTTCACCTGGGCCATCTCCAACACATCCCTCACCTTCCTGGACCTCTCTGTCTCCATCTCAGGCAACCAGCTAGAAACTGATGTCCATTTCAAGCCCACTGACTCCCACAGCTACCTGGAATATTACTCCTCCCACCCACCTTCCTGCAAAAATTGCATCCCCTAATCCCAATTCTTTCGCCTCCACGGCATCTGCTCCCAGGATGAGGTATTCCACTCCTGCAATCCCAGATGTCCATGTTCTTCAAGGACTGCAACATTCCCCCCTGCGGTGGTCGATAACGCCCTTGACCGTGTCTCCTGCATTCCCGCAACACATCCTTCACACCCCGCCCCCACAATAACCGCCCTAAGAGAATGCCCCTTGTCCTCACATACCACCTCACCAACCTCCTGATACAACGCATCATCCTCCGACACCTTTCAATATCTAGAATCCGACCCCACCACTCAAGACATTTTTCCATCCCCACCCTTGTCTGTCTTCCACAGAGGCCACTCTCTCCGTGACTCCCTTGTCCGCTCCGCACTCCCCTCCAACCACACCACACCCGGCATTTTCCCCTGCATCCGCAGGAAGTGCTACACTTGCCCCCACACCTCCTCCCTCACCCCCATCCCAGGCCCCAAGATGACCTTCCATATTGGTAGATGCGCAGGTGAACATCTGCTTAATGTGGTATACTGTATCCACTGTACCCGTTGTGGCATCCTCTATATTGGGGAAACCAAGTGGAGGCTTGAGGGCCGCTTTGCAGAACACCTCCGCTCGATTCGCAGTAAACAACTGCACCTCCCAGTCGCGAACCATTTTAACTTGCCCTCCCATTCCTTAGCCGACATGTCCATCCTGGGCCTCCTGCAGTGCCACAATGATGCCACCCGAAGGTTGCAAGAACAGCAACTCATATTCCGCTTGGGAACCCTGCAGCCCAATGGTATCAATGTGGACTTCACAAGCTTCAGAATCTCCCTTTCCCCCACTGCATCCCAAAACCAGCCCAGCTCATCCCTGCCTTCCTCACCTGTTCTTCCCCTCACCTATCCCCCCCTCCTACCTCCAAGCTGCACCTCCATTTCCCACTTACTAACCTCATCCCACCAGCTTGGCCTGTCCGTCCTCCCCGGACTGACTTATCCCCTCCCCACCCGTACTCTCCTGTCCACCATCCATCTTCGGTCCGCCTCCCCCTCTCTCCCTATTTATTCCAGAACCCTCTCCCCATCCCCCTCTCTGATGAAGGGTCTAGGCCCGAAACGTCAGCTTTTGTGCTCCTGAGATGCTGCTTGGCCTGCTGTGTTCATCCAGCTTCACACTTTGTTATCTTGGATTCTCCAGCATCTGCAGTTCCCATTATCTGTGTTTTGTATCTTGCCTGTTTCCATAGCTGACCGAAACTTCATGACAAGATATTCCCCGGTTGGCACTTCCCCTGCTTTCACAGAACCAGATCCAGTAATGCTTCCTTCCTTATGGCACTAGAAGGATGCTCATGAAAAGATTTTCTGAGCACACTTCTGAAACTCTTGTTTTTTTCCTCTCTCTTTACTATTCCAGTCTATATTATGAGAATAAAAAATTCCCTCCAATTCTGTCTTGTAAATTTCCATGCAAGTTTGTTCCTCTATGTCTTTCCTAATAGTTGAAGAGGTATCTTTTTAATAGACAATACTGCTATCCTTTGACATTATTGAAGTAGCTCTGATGCATTATTCTAAAAGATTTCAGTAGACTTACAAACAAATGCTGAAAGTTCAGCGGGAGTTGTGTTACTCATCCACATTTAAGAAGCTACATAATTTATTGTCATTTAATCAGTGATGCTGTTCATGTGGACATAAACGGCAGTATGATTGAAATTCCTTGGTAATGACACAGAAGCAAATTCAGAAGAACTCCAATATTTGTAGTTGCGCTGTAGTTTGTTTATTTAAACTATAGTAAAGTCCCCTTAAATTAAAACAACTTGCAAAATCAGACACAGATACTTGTAATGTAATCATGGTCAGAAAATGAATTGTGAAGAGGTCAAACCAATTAGACTAGTGCATGGCAGTATCATACGTTGGAAATGGAGAAAAATTGTTAAAACTGCTGAGCAGGAATGTAAAGGGGCAGCAATTTGTACATGTCAAAACAGTATTGCAGTCACTCTGAATTGTGATTTTCAATTGGAAGTAGAGTTCAATAGTTCGGTAAATATTTTAACCTCCAAATAAATTGGTGTTTTCGTATTAATTGCATGCATTCTCTTTCAGTGTGAAGCTTTGTACATCTGTTGTCATAGGTCCGTGATCCGAAGAGTTTCTAAGAACTTTGAAAACTGTAGTTTGTCCTAGTTTTGTAGCAAAAAAAAATTCTTCACCATTTTTCAGAGATATTCCTTTTTCTTGTGATTTCACTGTGGTGTGATTGCTAATTCCACTGTAATCTTCTGGAGTTGATGGCAATTTGACCTTTAGAAGTCCTGGTAGTTGTTTCAAACTTTTTCTGAAACATAAATTTAATGTTTAATCCATCAACCTGTCCCCTGAGTATTAGACTCAGAGTGCTGTGCTGTGTTTTATTGTTCCCTTTTGCTGAAAGATAAAGCTAATATGCTGCTTTGTTAGTATCAGCTGATGAAGTGTGTGGCTACAGTGTTAAACTGATGACTACTTTGCTTCTGCATTCTTTGGATTTCATTCTGTAGACCCCATAAGCATATTGTGTATATATTGATCTGTAATGTTTAGATGTTTAAAATGTAATCTAGAATATGTCAAGATTTTGTGGTAAAGTTTCTAATGTGGTACTCCACTAGATGTTCTCAATAGTCAACTTTTTTTGTCTCCTAGCAACAAATACAAATACAAACATGCAAAGTGATCCACGGAATAAAGAAGCAAGACTGACATCTCCAGATGTTCGACCACAAATTCCAGGTTTGCATATATCTGTGCTCACTCAGATGTTCACATTCTGGATACTTAGGTTTAGTACTTAATATATCCCTTCTGGTCTTCCATTTCTCTCATTTCTGTCCATTAGGAAGGTTTTGTGAAGGTGATGAGACTGTTAAGTTACCGTTCAAGTATTTGTTATTGGTCTGCTTTAAGTTGAATAAAGGCTTTATATTAATCTAGGGATTGGGTTACAACCTGATCCAGTCAATATATATGAAAATTATCTGCCAACTCATTCATTTTTGGTACATCTTGTATTTCCATAGCACTTGAGACTTGTCAGCAGAATTACCTATAATTGTCATTAGTATAAATCCACATTTTAAGCCAGTGCAAATCTCTAAGGTTTGAAGTAGATTTGTAGCTCGGATTGTGATGTTGAGGTTGGTTGGCCCGCTGAGCTGGTTTGTTGTTCCGCAGACGTTTCATTACCTTGCTGGGTAACATCATCAGTGCAGCCTCCGATGACGCGTCAGTGTGTTTTCCCGCCCGGTTTTTAAACTCTAGAGTCCGTTAGCTGGATTGCCTCACTTCCAGTTTTTCTTCGTAGTGGAGTGTATATGGGGTCGAGCTCTATGTGTTTATTGATGGCTTTCTTCGTGGAGTACCAGGCTTCGAGGAATTCTCGTGCCTGACTCTGCTTAGCTTGTCCTAGGATTTTGTTGTCCCAGTTGAATCTCCTTAGACATGTGGATTGTAGAGTTGTGGCACATAGTCAAGGCAATCATTTTAACAACTCCTGATGTGAAATGTGCAATATTACACTGACTATAAAATGCTTTTCTTACGGTTGACTTACATGGAAACTTAAATTATGAAAGATGCACAATGATTGACCCATCTGATATTGCCTACTTTTATACTAATTCTAAATGGTAACATAACCTATCATGTACAATACAGCTATGTCAGTGCAAGGAACTGCAGATTAACATGCAGCATTAGCTTGTAGACAAATTCTATAGGGGATAGATATAATTATTTACTATGTTAGAATTGTATGAGGATTGATAGAAGAGAGCTATGATACTATGAATGATTTGCCAGAATTCAGTTGAAGAGGGTTTGCCAAAATAAGTATCCGGCCATTCATTTATTTCAAAATTATAAACTGAGTTATTAGAGGTGGGAAAGATGGGAGTATTGAAAATTTTTTTTATGATTTTTATAAATTCTGGAGCATTTGTATTAGTTCACATGGCATTCTTGTAGAAAAGCAAATTTCATTTTATTGTTGACCAATTGAAACAAACAAACAACGTGAAGTCTCATTAGTAATAAAGAATATAGTATTTTGATATTTGCTGGTATAGAAATAAATAAATGTTAATTGGTCTGTTAACCATTTACTTTTCCTATGCATGCTAGTTTAAAAACTCAAGGAAAATAAAAATCCGAATACTTACTGTGATAGTGGGAACTGCAGATGCTGGAGAATCCAGGATAACAAAATGTGAAGCTGGATGAACACAGCAGGCTCAGGAGCACAAAAGCTGACGTTTCAGGCCTAGACCCTTCATCAGAGAGGGGGATGGGGAGAGGGTTCTGGAATAAATAGGGAGAGAGGGGGAGGCAGACCGAAGATGGAGAGAAAAGAAGATAGGTGGACAGGAGAGTACAGGTGGAGAGGCAGTGAGGGGATAGGTCAGTCCAGGGAAGACGGACAGGTCAAGGAGGCGGGATGAGGTAGTAGGTAGGAAATGGAGGTGCAGCTTGAGGTGGGAGGAAGGGATGGGTGAGAGGAAGAACGGATTAGGGAAGCAGAGACAGGCTGGGCTGGTTTTGTGATGCGACAGGGGGAGGGGAAGAACTGGGCTGGTTTTGGGATGCAGTGGCGGAAGGGGAGATTTTGAAGCTTGTGAAGTCCACATTGATACCATTGGGCTGCAGGGTTACCAAGCGGAATATGAGTTGCTGTTCCTGCAACCTTCGGGTGGCATCTTTGTGGCACTGCAGGAGGCCCATGATGGACATGTCATCTGAGGAATGGGAGGGGGAGTTAAAATGGTTCGCGACTGGGAGGTACAGTTGTTTATTGCGAACCGAACGGAGGTGTTCTGCAGAGCGATCCCCAAGCCTCTGCTTGCTTTCCCCAATGTAGGGGAAGCCACACTGGGTACAATGGATACGGTATACCACATTGGCAGATGTGCAGGCGAACATCTGTTTGATGTGGAAAGTCATCTTGGGGCCTGGGATGGGGGTGAGGGACGAGGTGTGGGGGCAAGTGCAGCACTTCCTGCGGTTGCAGGGGAAGGTGCTGGGTGTGGTGTGGTTGGAGGGGAGTGTGGAGCGGACAAGGGAGTCACGGAGAAAGTGGTCTCTCCGGAAGGCAGACAAGGGTTGGGATGGAAAAATGGCTTGGGTGGTGGGGTTGGAGTGTAGATGGCGGAAGTGTCAGAGGATGATGCGTTGTATCCAGAGGTTGGTGGGGTGGTATGGGAGAACAAGGGGGATCCTCTTGGGGTGGTTGTGGCGGGGCCTGGGTGTGAGGGATGTGTTGCGGGAAATGCGGGAGACACGGTCAAGGGCATTCGCGACCACTGCGGTTGGGGGGGGGGGGGGAGTTGCAGTCCTTGAAGAACGTAGACATCTGGGATTGCAGGAGTGGAATGCCTCATCTGGGAGCAGATGCGGCGGAGGAATTGGGAATAGGGGATTGAATTTTGCAGGAGGGTGGGTGGGAGGAGATGTATTCTAGGTAGCTGTGGGAGTCAGTGGGCTTGAAATGGACATCAGTTTCTAGCTGGTTACCTGAGATGGAGACTGAGAGGTCCAGGAAGGTGAGGGATGTGTTGGAGATGGCCCAGGTGAACTTGAGGTTGGGGTGTAAGGTGTTGGTGAAGTGGATGAACTGTTTGAGCTCTTCTGGGGAGCAAGAGGTGGCACCAATACAGTCATCATTGTAACGGAGGAAGAGGTGGGGTTTGGGGCCTGTGTAGGTGCAGAAGAGGGACTGTACCACGTAACCTACAAAGAGGCAGGCATAGCTTGGGCCCATGCGGGTACCCATGGCCACGCCCTTTGTCTGTAGGAAGTGGGAGGAATCGAAAGAGAAGTTGTTGAGGATGAGAACGAGTTCGGCTAGGCGGATGAGAGTGTCGGTGGAGGGAGATTGGTCGGGCCTGCGGGACAGGAAGCAGTGGAGGGCCTTGAGGCCATCTGCATGAGGAATACAGGTATATAGGGACTGGACGTCCATAGTGAAAATGAGGTGTTGGGGGCCAGGGAATTGGAAGTTCTGGAGGAGGTGGAGGGCATGGGTGGTGTCATGGATGTAGGTGGGGAGTTCCTGGACCAAAGGGGAGAAAATGGAGTCCAGATAGGTGGAGATGAGTTCGGTGGGGCAGGAACAGGCTGAGACAATGGGTCGACCAGGGCAGGCAGGTTTGTGGATTTTGGGAAGGAGATAGAAACGGGCCGTGCGTTTCCATCCCCACCCTTGTCTACCTTCCGGAGAGACCACTCTCTCAGTGACTCCCTTGTCCGCTCCACACTCCCCTCCAACCCCACCACACCCAGCACCTTTCCCTGCAACCGCAGGAAGTGCTACACTTGCCCACACATCACCTCCCTCACCCCCATCTCAGGCCCCAAGATGACTTTCCACATCAAGCAGATGTTTACCTGCACATCTGCCAATGTGGTATACTGCATGCACTGTACCCGGTGTGGCATCCTCTACATTGGGGAAACCAAGCAGAGGCTTGGGGACCGCTTTGCAGAACATCTCCGCTCAGTTTGCAATAAACAACTGTACCTCCCAGTCACGAACCATTTTAACTCGCCCTCCCGTTCCTCAGACGACATGTCCATCATGGGCCTCCTGCAGTGCCACAATGATGCCACCCGAAGGTTGCAGGAACAGCAACTCATATTCCACTTGGTAACCCTGCAGCCCAATGGTATCAATGTGGACTTCACAAGCTTCAAAATCTCCCCTTCCCCCACCACATCACAAAGCCAGCCCAGCCTGTCTCCACTTCCCTAACCTGTTCTTCTTCTCACCCATCCCTTCCTCCCACCTCAAGCTGCACCTCCATTTCCTACCGACTACCTCATCCCGCCTCCTTGACCTGTCCGTCTTCCCTGGACTGACCTATCCCCTCCCTACCTCCCCACCTATACTCTCCTCTCCACCTATCTTCTTTTCTCTCCAGCTTCGGTCCACCTCCCCCCCTCTCCCTATTTATTCCAGAACCCTCTCTCCATCCCCCTCTCTGATGAAGAGTCTAGGCCCGAAACGTCAGCTTTTGTGCTCCTGAGATGCTGCTTGGCCTGCTGTGTTCATCCAGCTCCACACTCCGAATACTTACTGTTCTGTTTCCAGTAATTTTCAAACATTATATCATTTGTAAAATGGCCAAGGAAATTCAGAATTTCAATATTGGATGACTGTAGTAGTTGGAAACTGTCAGCGAACGGGGACAATAATGCAAGTGTTATTTTTCTGTTTTGTATATTTACATCATTTGATTATTATTTCATTTATATGATGTGATGCATGACATATTTCCAAACTGAAAATGTATTTTTTACAATTAAGTTAGAAATGCTTCAGCAGTGTAAACTATTTCATTGCGATGGCTTTCAGCAGCTAAAATAAGTATTATTTTACCCATTATTTATGGATGTACAATTAGTTCAGTGAGAGTTTGTGGTGGAGGTGACTTCATTTGAAACAATCAAGGGGAAATTTGGCTATAATCTGGGAAGAATTTGCAGAGGTTTAGAGAGAAGGTAGGAGGCTGGAACAAATGAATTGCTCAATTCATTATAATAAAATGTGAGGCTGGATGAACACAGCAGGCCCAGCTGTGTTCATCCAGCCTCACATTTTATTATCTCGGATTCTCCAGCGTCTGCAGTTCCCATTATCACTGCTCAATTCATTAGATCTGATGAACCAAATGGCCACCTTCTGTGCACAGATTCAATGGTAGCTCTTGAAAAGGAGTTAAATTAACTCCCATTGGTGAAACCTCTGGCTTCAGCTGGACGTTAATTCACCTCCACTTCATTCATCAATATGTTGATCATGCTTTGCTGTGTAAATTATCTTTTGAATAAATGCAATCCTAATTACATCAGAATTTTATACCTTTTGAGAGTTCTTTTGAATAGTTTATTGTTCCTCACAGTGAGGTAATGAAATCAATCTCTTAGTGGTGATTTTCGAATTAGTTATCTAGTAATTTTCAGTCTAACTCTCAATCCCTTCAATTGTTTTTCCAGTAAAATTGAGTGATCTTCTTTGTATTATAGAAAAACACGGAGAACTGGAAGGATTCCCAGTTTCTGGAGAAATGTTGCCTACTGGAGGCTGGCTAGTTGAGTATGCCAGCGCTGAAACCTCCTTGCTTAATCAAAGATTGCTTGAGCTGCAGAAAGAGAACTCAGTCCTCCGTGAGCAGCTGGTGAACAAGGAAGATTTGAATGAGACACTACGGACAGAACTTAGCTTGCACCGCTCCATTTTAACAGACAATCAGAAAAATATTGATCAGCAAACTGCCCATTCACCTAAGCACAGTGATCGATCTTTAACAACAAATAAGCAAAGTGCAACTTCCCAGGAGTCGAAAGAAGTTCCTTTCCTAAATGCTGCGGGTAATTTATTTTTATTCATAACTTAAAATTATTAATAACAAACATTTTAATTTACGATTTTTAAAAATGACTATTCAAATAGGCACACAAAATCCAATGACTGAGCTAGAATTAAAGAGGCTGGGATATGTGTCTGAAAACTCGGATAATCAGCTTGATCTTGAGAAGGTCCTTGAAGAAACTGAGGAGCAAAGGTTTTAGGAAGAGAATTTTTTTTAAAAAATGAACAAGGAGCTGACAGAATCAGATATGTGAATGTTCAGACCAATGATGAAGGACTGAAAACAGTTGCATAGGGTGTATCTAGGTCATGACATAATTCAAAGGTAATTTCGGGCCTTAAATGTAATCTACTGAGTTATGATGTTCAAATATTGATCAGTGAAGGCTATGATTTTGGTACAGGGCAGGAATTATGCATAGACGTTCAAGACAATTTGGAGTTGAAAGCCAAGGAACAAGGGTAAATTTAGCCCATTGAACCTATTCTGCCTTGGCTGATTTGCAGTCAGCAACATTATAATCATATGTGCCTAGTCCTAATTTTGCTATGTGGAACCTGAAAGTTGGAGGACTATTAAATAGCAAAGCAATACATCAAGCCAGGTCATCATAAACAACCTTGTGATGAATGGGATCTGGAATCTCAACTCTTTTTAGAATCAAATAGGATAAAAAGATTGCAAATGATCTTGTTTAGCCTGAGAGAGGGATCAAGGTGGGGCAGCGTGGGGGAAAGAGATGATGTCTCTACCAATGGAGCATGGCTTGTGTTAAGGGCCAAATAGACTAACACCCAGTCAGTCTGCCAGTATGGAGGCAAATTAATGAAGCTGGAACTCTGAACAGAAAGTATAAAAATCCTTTCTTGGCCTGGCAGTGCCTCTAACAAAAGACAAGGACACATCTACACACACACACACGCACACACACACACACACACACACACACACACACACACACACACACACACACACACACACACACACACACACACACACACACACCACCCCCCCCCCCCCGCGCGGTCCATCCGGACGTGTGACGCAGCTGCAACAGGCAAAGGCCCTGCAACGTACTTCACATAGATCGAGGAAATATTTAAAAGCTCACATTTTCATGATGCTCAGGAATGCAGAGATGCGGGAAATCCTTATTCCAACGCACCGGATCTTTAAAACGGTTGTCTGTACCAGCCTTTGTTGGGCCTGCTTGGCAAGGTGGTTTGGGATGTAAACCAGGTGACACAAAGACCAGAGGTGGCTGCTGGTCCCTGAGGCAGTATAGGTGGAAAGCTCACTCTCCGTACTCCATCTGAGCCAACTTATCTCCTTCTGTCTGTCCCTAATAGTTGCTCCATGACCATCTTCCAAGGACATTTTACAGCCCATATGCCAAATCAGTGTTTAATCAGCCCACCCCTACACTTTGCCCTTCTCTCTGTGCCAACTCATCTGTTATCCAGTGTGGGCATAACTTTATTTTCTGTCAGTGTGCCTCCTGAATTACCAGTTTATTAAAATATCATTATTTGGGCACGAAAACACTCCTTGATACAAAAAAAAGTCCAATCCATCAAAGTAGCTTCAACTAATCCCTTGTGAAAATAAATTTCACTTATGTCAGCAAACACTTCCATTCAGTAAGCAGTTTGAGTTGTCCAGCAGTAGGCACAAGCTGTGAAAGTGAGAGTTTATGAAATCCACTATGCAGTACAAATCCTATAATTGTTTCACAAGAACAGGCATTCTGAAAACCAGAGATAGTAGGAACTGCAGATGCTGGAGAATCTCAGATAACAAGGTGTAGAGCTGAATGTACACAGCAGGCCAAGCAGCATCAGAGGAGCAGGAAATGTTCTTCGTTTCTCCCCAAAATCTGGTTTCTTTCATCTATTAATTTAAATAATCAGCTGCCTCAGGGGACTGCACATATGCAAGCTATGGACCACTCCATCCAACCTCCAGAAGGAAGTGAAATGCCAAATTCAAGGCTGGAATTTGACATTCACAACAATTTCTAGCATTTTTGCAACACCGGAGTTGCTAAAACCAGGGTCTAACTGTTTCCAATCATGAAGAGTCAATAACCAGAGAGTATGGATATCAGATGACTATCAAAAGAAGCAGATATGTTTAAAAAAATGTTTTTCATTCAAGTGGCTAGGATTCGAGCTGCTCTGCTTAATAATGTTGTGCACGGAATCAATGGTAGTGCTTGAAAGCAAGTTAGATGAATATTTGAAGGATGAAAAATATTGTAGAGATGGAGACAAAGAATGGATGCATGGAACTAACTGGATTGTTATGAAAAAGTGTAAATGCAGACATGTTGGGCCGAAAGGCTTCAGTATATTCTGTGCCACTGTGAATTTCACAGCAACCAAGTTTTATCTGTAAATGGATGCCTGAGTTGTGCAAACATGCTATAGATTTGGTTTGTTCATTTATTTGATCAAATTATCTATTAATCACACTTCACTATTGAGAATGACTGACACAGATGTTAAAAGGTATCTACGTTCTCATCTCAATTCCCCAGACATTAACATTAGTAACTAACAACAAGAAGCACTTGCCCACAGACATTTTTCTTGCTAAAAATTAAAATGAAGAGTAAGCAATTAAGAATGTTCTTTGATTTTCTGGTTATTCGAGCAAAATGCAGTCATTTCTCAAAATTGAGAAATAGTGGCAGAAAAACTGTGACACCTGACTGGTGATGTTGGATACCAGTTGTTGTTAGAGTAATATAATTATCTTGTACTACATTATTTTAAAAAACCTAAACAAATATAGCATTTTAATGTGTGTCTTTGCTCAATACATCCCCTGCTATGCAAGTGTTAGAGTATCATTTTTCACATGTTTTTGCAAATGACTGGAATGATGAAATGGCCTGAAATTAATTATTTGATGTACTGAGGTCACTTAGTTTGCATGTTATGAAATGAGTATGGTTGAGGGACTCGCCTCTCCAGATGCCATCTAGTGTTTGCAGATACTGAATGCCGGACAAAATTTTGTGTAGGAATGACCAGTATTATAAAAGTAAACTTGCATGTATGGAGATGATAACATAAGGGAATAACCTTGGTACTTTGATGAATTGTCACCCTTTCATTTGTGGTTCCCCATTTATTTCAGTGCGAGTGATGTGAGAATAATTAGTAATAATTCCCATTATTTTTGTGCTTAGACACATTAGCAGAACACCTTCATGAAATACGAAGTTTAAGACAGCGCTTGGATGAATCTATTAAAAATAATGACAGATTAAGACAACAACTTGAACATCGACTTGCTGAGGCTGAACATGATCCAGGTAAGCAGTGACACTTCCATTAATCTGATATTAATAGCTTTAGTCTGCATTTGATTAATGTTGATAGCAGCTAAAAGAAAATCAATTCGAAATATGGTAGCAGGCCAAAAAACATCATCTAAAATTTAGTGTAGTATGGAGGTCAATCTTTCCATCTCTAGCTGATTGCAGTGGTCCACTATGAAACAGGCATGCATTGTTTAGGATTTATTTTGTGGTTGATTTGGCACTTCATCAGAGAACTCCCTGCAATTTGGTGTATGTTCATATCAAACAAACAACCTGAAAGTGTTTAGACATGTGAATTTGAAAAATATGTTTGATAGTAATTGTAGTTTATTTTTTGACAGCTTATCCCTATTATGGAGAAATACTGTATTTTTAATTGAGATTTTAAAAATAAATGCCTGCCAATTAATGAAGAAAAGATCTAATATCTATTTGCACATGTGCAATTTGTATTACATAAAAAATCATTAATACTTATAAAATTGTGGTTACATCTTAAGCTTCCACAAATATCTTCATCCATGGGGCAGAGGAACACAGTCTCCTAACTGATCAGATCCATTACCTGAAGGAACAAAACCGATCCTTAAAAGAGCAGCTGACAAGAAGCACTAGAGGTGAGTGTTGCTGTCGATGTTAACATTGTAAGAGAAAAGAATAGGAATGGGCCATTCAACTCCTCAAGCTTGCTCCAACATTCACCAATCTCATGTCTCCTTTGACTGTAGCCTTAAATCCACTTTCCTGTTTGTCCCCTTCCAAAGCCCTTCATTTCTTCGTTGCTCAAAAAGTTATCTATAATTCATGATTGAATATATTCAGTGACCCAGCTTTCACTGCCATGTGCACAAGACAATTCTAAACTCTCAAACATCTGAGAGAAAACATTCCTCTTCATCTCCCTCTTAAATGGGAGATCCTTTATTTTAGATGTTTCCTTTCAGTTCTGGATTCTCCCATAAGGAGAAGCATATTTCAAATCCTCTCAGAATTATGCATGTATCAATAAGATTGTCTGTCTGTTAATCTTCTAAACTACAATAAACATAGTTCAGTGTTTACCACAGAATTGTAGAATTTGTTATGGTGCAGCAGGAAGCCATTTGGCTCATCATGCCTGCACCAACTTTTCAAATGAGCTTCATTATATAGTACCATTGTTCTTTCTCCCCTAGAACCCTGCCCACTATTTCTATGCAGATAATCATCCAATGCCTGAATTGAACCTTGTTCCTTTACATCTTCAAGCAATGCATTCCATTACCGTATTTAGCTAGCCGCTATGTGAATTTTTTTTTTTAAACATTATCCTTACTACTTTTACATGAGCCCTTAATTCTATGACCTCTAGTTCTTGTTTCATTGATGAGCAGGTCCAGCTTTTCCCTATCTACTCTATCCAGCCCACTCATGATTCTGAAAAACCTTTATCAAATCTCCTCTCAGCCTCCTTCTCTGCAAGGAAAAGAGTGCAAAGTTTTTAAATCGATCCTCATAACTGAAATTTCTCATTCCTGGAAACAAATCGCTTCTACACTCTTTCCGCTGCATTTACATTTTTCCCATAATGTGGTGCCCACAATTGCACACAGTCCTCCAGCTGAAGTCTATCAAGTGTCTTCTACAAGTTCACCATCACCTCCTTGCTATTGTACTCTGTGCCCCTATTAATAAAGTCAAGGACATTGTATATGTCATTAGCTGCTCTCTCCACCTATTCTGCAGACTTCAATAATCTGTTCATATTCATACCACCTCCCACTGCTCTTGCACCTCTTTAGAATTCTACCCCTTTATTTTGTGTAAAATTTCCATGTTCTTCCTATTAAAGTGTATCACTTCACACTACTCTGCATTGAATCTCATCTGCCACCTATCTGTCCTCTCCATTAATTTTTTCAGTGTCATTTTGGAGTTCCACATCCTCCTCCTCACAGTTGATAATTCTTCCAAGTTTTGTGTCATCTGAAAACTTTGAAATTATTCCCAGCGCACGTATCATTAATATATATCAGGAAAGGCAAGGGTTCTAACACTGACCCCTGGGGATCTCTGCTAGAAACCTTCTTCCAGCCCGAAAAATACCCATTTACCATTATTCTTTGTTTCCTATCGTCAACTAATTTTGAGCCCACATAGCTACTGTCCCTTTTGTACCACGATCTATAACTTTCCTCATAAATCTGTTGTGTGGTACTGTACCAGACCTTCTGTATGCATAGGCATACCATATCAACAGTGTTGTCCTTATGGAGCCTTTCTGTTACCTCTCCAGAAATGTGTTCACTATGTTCAACTTTTCTTCATCGACAACACCTTCATCTCGGTCATTACCTTGGCAAAATTTCTCTCAACTTCTGATGCAAGTTATCTTCCTTTGATAGGAAGACCAAAACAGTTCAAAATGCTGTAGATATGATTTTATTTCTCTACATTTATACTCCAAGCCCATTATAACAAAAGTCATCATACCATTTGCATTCAAAATGACATGCTACACTTGTGATTTATTTAAATGACTCCATCCAGAAATGGTTTTTTTAAAAAGTTTTCAAATCATAGGTTTAGACATGACTTTCGTAAAATATTATTCCCAGCATATCTGTCAGAACTTTGGTATTTGAACAATTGCTGTATTAGTTTCAAATTCAATGGAAACTGCTAAGTTTTGGGTATACAAGAAGACATTCAACAATAAATGTTAGAATTTCTGACAAAATTGGTTGAAAATTTCCATAACTTGTTGATGTTCCTATGTCTGTTGACCAAACCACTATGACACAAAACCAGACAAATCAGTTGGAGCAACAATACGTGTGACCAATCAACAAAATAATGTGTTTCTCTCATTCAACCTGTATGTATAAATAAAAATCAACCTTATGCAGGAAATTACTGTACACTACCAGTTGAAGTACTTCACAATTCAGTAGTCATATATGGCGCAAACCCCTGCCACATTGTATTGAATATAATATTCAGGTTTTGTGCCCAATTTTCTTCTTTTCTCCATCAACAATGGCTGTAGTAAAGTAGAAAAAAATTGATGTTGACTTTTGCTTCTTAAAGACCATGTCTCAAATTAATCAAATGAAAGTTTGCAGCTCTCCTAAGTATTGTTTTACCCATTGGGCTATTTGTTCAATCAGCTGTAAGTTATAAAATAATTGAATAGAACCTTTAGATTCACTTAGATTTCTCCATTGAGCAAATGTTAGGTTTTTGAAAGATCTGCCCATTCAGCTCCATCGTTCCCCCATATTGAAAGGCTCTGAAACGTTTACACCATCTTTTTAAGAGCTCCTTCACTGTTCTAGTATTCCATGTTGTTACAAACTTTGACTTTTGAACAGTTCTACCAGAATTTTGTCAAACCTAAACAGAAAGAAAATGTTGCAGATGTTAGGAATCTGAGCTAAACTCACAAATTGCCAGAAATGTTCAGTGTCTGTAAAGAGAAATAGAGTTAACCTTTCAGACGAGTGATGATCCTCTAGTAGCAAAAATTTGGTTCTGACTCTGTTCCTGGTTATTGCTATTATTAACTCATTGTTATGTATTTTCATTGAATCGCTTCATGTATGTGGAATGTTTTTGTTAAAGTTAAAAAAAGAATACTGAATTTATAATCGTAGTTGTCTTCAACATTTCTATTATTTTCCTCAATATTTCTTTAGGACTGACTCATATTCCTGATAACTTATTCTCATCTGCTCCATTTTAAAGAATTGATGTCGAAGATTAGAATGAAGTATTTTGAACATTATGGACTGTGGATGATGAAACGAATCATATAATTGTAATTCTACCAGAAAGAGACTCCAGTTTTAAAGAGATGTTGTGCTTTCAGTTTCTCTTTCTTCATCCCCTTTGTGTAATAGCCACTAACTTTTCCATGTGAAAGTTGACATATCTGAATGAATAGAGATGACTCATAATTCTAGATTTTGTGTATTTGTCAGCATCATGTCAATATAGTTCTAATAAGATACAAGTGTGCTGTCTTTTCTGTGAGAAGTGGAGAGGTTTTAGGAAGAGAGTATGATTAAAGGTGTATGTTTTTCATTTCCCAGCAGAAAAGATAGGTGACTATTTGAAAGTTTCTTCTAGTGCTGCAGTTGAATTCTCAGAGACAAAGGCGATTCCATCTCCAAATTTCCTCCTTTTCAGGAGGTCAGTGATCCCTACTTGCCCTGTAGCAAGCCACAATTAGCAAGTTGCTGGAATTAGTTAGAGAATTGTGGGAACAAATGTGTGTTGCATCACTCCATTGCACGGCCCTTTAGCCATGCTAAGCCATTGGGTCACAGTGGGCTTTTATACAACTCACTCAGGCCAGGTAGGGAAAAAAAAATGCGAATTGTTCTACCTTGAAATAATTGAATTAAAGATTCAATACTTACCTTTTCATAGAATTTTTTTTTAAAAAAGCCCTCCCATACTGCAGCGAACTAATTTTTTTTTGCAAATTGATTTGTAGACAAACAGAGAGAAAATGAGAAACTAAAGGAATCTCTGTCAAAGAAGACTGCCGCTAATGAGCACCTGCGTAGTGAGTGTGAACGTGCAAAGAGGGAGAGTAGTCGGCTGCAAACTAAAGTTGCTCATGCTCATGAAGAAAGCAGAAAGTTGAAAGATGAACTGCAATGCAGTCATGATGAAATCAACAGGTAATTGTTATACTCTGTAGTGGAGTCTGGTGACCAAGAAGGGTTGCTTGAGTTGAGTGATTTCCCAACTTGCCAGATCTATCTTGGTAAATTGTAGCTTGAGTCACTGAAATACTTTTGCTCCAGAAATGAGAAGCAGCACTACAGAATGGAATTGGGCTCCTTTTCACTGGAAGCAGAGCTGGAGTGGGTGAGTGAGTGTCAAGAAGGCCTAGCTAGCCTGTTTCTCTGGAAATCCAGTTAATGTGTCTTGGAACATTTCTGGCCACCAGGACACATCATGCCTTCCATGTCAACTCCATAGCCACTCACTCAGTATACATTCTAGGCTGACCTCAAAATCTATTAGGGAAAAGTATACCCTTTTAGGAAATGTCAACAAAGAACTCAGTTGGAAGTGCTCAAATAACTTCAACACCAGCTGCAGAGAGTTTTCTCTACAGTTTAAACAGGGGTAGTTTTTGAAAAAATCTCATGCATGTTTAACACAACTGTTTCACTGTTCAGGAGTGTTTACATCTACTTCATAAATTTGTGATCCTCACAGTGCAGTTTAAGGCCTTTGCGACAGCTAAATTGTGTTCTATTTGAACTCAGTGGTGTCATTTAAAATTAACATTGAACTCAGGTTTCACTCCTATATGACATTACCCCAACTCATTCTTCCAAACCAGCAAAAATTGGATTGTCAGAAATGGAGGCAGGACTTCTGTATCCTAGTCTCTCCCACCATTTTAAAAATCCTTGTAATCGTCCTGACCGTTGCTGAGAATGATATCTTCCGGGAAAGCAGCAACATCAGCCAGATCAGTGGTACCACAGTTGGCCTTGTTGTACAGCAGAGAGGGTCAAAGTGTAGAAGAGTGATAAGGGACTGTGTAGTCAAGGGCCCAGGCATTTCTGTGGCCTTGAGTGAGACTCCAGAATGGTATGTAGCCTATCTGAGGGGCACCTTGATAGGATGGCTGGAGTCTTTTTCCCAAGGTGGAAATGACAAATACCAGGGGACATAGGTTTAAGGTGAGAGAAGGAAAGTTTAAAAGAGATGTGTGAGGCAAGTTTTTATTCAGAGGGTGGTAGTTGCCTGGAATGTGCAGCCAGAAGTGGTGTTGGAAGCGGATGTTTAGGAGGTACTTAGACAGGTACATGAATGTCTGTATCCCTGTATTCCCTGCACAATGTGCAAGCAGATGGGACTAGTTTAGAATGACATCTTGATCAGCGCAGACATGGTGGGCTGAAGGCCCTGCTCCTGGCTGGACTGTTCTGTGTTCTCTCTGAAATTCCAGCCCTTTGTATTAAAATGTGTACATTTCTAAAGAAACATTTCAAACTTTATAGAAGTGGACAACTCAAAGCAATGCTGTAGTAAGGGCGTGGAATGCCCTGCCTGCAACATCTGTTGACTCACCAACATTAAGGGCATTTAAATGATTATTGGATTAACATATGGATGATAATGGAATAGAGTAGGTTAGATGGGCTTCAGATTGGTTTCACAGGTCGACGCAACATCGTGGGCTGAAGGGGCCTGTACAGCACTGTAATGTTCTATGTTCTGTAAATCCTATGTGTTAGACTTCATTAGATGTTGAGAAATAAAATGATGAATGAATCGTGTATGGAATGAACTGCCAGAAAAAAATGGTGGATGCAGCTACAGTTAGTGTTTTTAAAAAAAACATTTGGATAAGGTCATGAATAGGAAAGGTTTGGAGGGATATGGGCCAATTGCAGGTAGGTGGGACTAGTTTATTTTGGGAACATGGTTGGTATGCACTGGTTAGACCAAAGGGTCCGTTTCCATGCTTTGACTCTGACTTGGAATCACAATTGGGTTATTTCAAGGTTACTCTGTCAACTCTTTTGAGTATTTTGAGATGTTAGAAATTAAGTGATGTGAAGGAAGATGAGGTGTGAGAATTTCAATATTTTTGACTTAAAACAACTTCTTTTTTTGTAGGCTGCACAGAGAACTTAACTTACAGCATCAGCTCTTCACAGAAAACCAGCAGGTACTGCAGTCATTAAGAATGGAGCTTCGAATGTATGAGCAGCTTGAGGAACGAAAAACAGGTATTTTTGCAAATGAAGAAATCTTAAAAATTTTCTGTCTCATTTCCTCCTCAAGCCCCCCGGCCAGCCACCCAATTCATTTTTCACTTCTAGAAAGGAGTTGTAAAGCACCTCGCTAATGGTGAAAACAACTAACACTACATAAGAGTATATGCAATTAGAACAGCGGTGGACCATCCTGCCCTGCTGTGCCACCTCAGTACAATTACTGCTGATCTAACATTTGATTGCACTTTCCTGTCTACTCCCCTTAATCTCTTGTTTGCTCAAGATATAAAGCTCCATCTGGAAGTTTTAAATAAAAACTGACGTTTTCTTGCACTTGTAAAATTGTATATAATTTACATAGGCCTGAAACATGAACATCAGAAATGTTGCGCACATTGCTGCTGCTGCTGCTTTAAGAAGCTTATCCCCACCCAGTGCTACTACCCACTTTTTCTGGAAACTACTTATCCTGACTGATGGGTAATGCATCGTTTTCCTGGGGAGCCCAGTAAATTGTGGTTGAAAGTATGTGTCCCTTTTTTTTGAAGCACGGTCTGCCAGATTCTGTGAAGTACTTACAGGTTCAGGGTTATTGTTTAAACGAGTGGGTAGTCTGTAGAGTTATTCAGGCAGTTGGTGAAGTAGTCGGCTGGCTGGGGTTGCCAGGGTGATGATTCTGAAGGTTGGATATCGAGTCAGTCACTTGTCAGACCAGGTTTTAAACTGCCTAACTTTTCCTTGATAATTGTCAAGGTAAATTGAACAGATCTATCCCAAGTCACTGACCCTAGTTCAAAGTTGGAAGCATTGACCCATGGTTCTGGGCAGAATGGACTTGCCCATCTGGCAATTGAACGTCCCAGGCAATTCCCATATATGCTGCCTGTACATCAGGATTTCCACAAAGACATTTCAGAGAATGGAAGATGTAGGCCATTGTTTCCTTGCACACTGGAAGGATTCTAATCATTGTTGTATATGTTTTAAGTAGGTTCAAATTTTCAGACCTGCATAATTCTATGTAATGTAATTCTATGTTTTTTATCCCTAAGAATAGATCTAAAGACATACTCTAGAATTAGGACATTTTGTGGTAATGACTGTGTGGAAAATACTCTCCATTAAATTTCTACTTCGCATTCACTTGGCTTATATCTTCCATGATGACTACAAGCCCTTTTAAACAATTTGCAGATTGGCTAAAGCCTCTGTTTGCAGCTGCCCACCAAGACCATTCAGGCTGTGGTGCAGTCCAAACAGTGACTCACCTTGTCAATAGGTGTCCACTGATTAAACTTGGAAGCAACTTAAAGTCCTCCATTTAGCCACTGACATGACTAGTACTTGGCTCTTTGACCATACACCTCCTAAATAAACAGTACATTAAAAAGGAATTGTGGGTGGAATCTTGTAGAGGTGTAGTGTGTTGGCTGCCAGTGGTAGAGCTGGCATTGCTCCATTTAGGGAATATTTACTGTTGTTTGACCCAGACACTTGACAAGCCAGCATCAAAAGCCTCTGTAGGATCAAGGATGCTGGGTATGGAAGTTCTACCCACTAAGAACTTCTGACCAATCAGAGGCTGCCTGCTGTATCGAATGGCAGTGCCACTGAGGAAGCAATCATTGATGCCATTGTGACACCCATGATCATTGCTTGATCCCAGCCCAGAAGAACCTGTGGGAAGGAGACTGACCCTGCTCTTCACCCTCACCACCACCCCCACCCATCCACCCCCACTACCCAATCCCCCACAAAACCACTCATAATGCTGGGGCAAATACAAACTTGCTGCAAAAGCTCAGCGGGCCTGGCATCAGCTGTGAAGAGAAATCAGAGTTAACATTTCGGATCCAGTGACCCTTCTTCAGAACTGATGCTGGGACCTTTAATTAGGCACTCGTTACCTTTGAACAACAACCACCCCCATGCCCAGAATTCCACAAGGATCAATGTCTCCACATGGCAAGCCCCAAAGCCTCTGCAGGGTTAGCACTGAACTTGCCAGGATCAAGCTGTCCACTTGCCTTTCTACCAAGGACTTAACTGGGTTTCAAGGGGGCACTCCCAAATGCTTCCCCTATCCTCAAACTTGCCATGGGGACAGCAGAAGAGACTGCCCGATTTTTAGACTATTTGTTACCTTCCTATTGTACATTTGCCAGTGCTTTAATTAGGACTACTTCACATTTTTCAAAGACAGAAAGTTTTGGCTTTGGAAGGTAATGTTCTGCATGTAGGGTTGGAACATGCTGCCAGGGGAGATGGTTGATGCACATGTAATAGCAGCATTTTAAGATGCATTTCGACACATGAACAGGCAGAAACTAGAGGGATACACGCCATGTTCAAGCAAATGGAATTAATTTAGAATTACATTGTGGTTGGCACACACATGATGGGCTGAAGAGTTTGTTCTTGAGTTGTATGTTCTTTGTTCTTTGTTCTATGCACTGAGCAGAGACCTAGCACCAACCCTTTGTTTTTTGAAAGTTATCCTTTGTAAATGGCACTAAGATTGTACAACCTTGAACTGTAGGTCAACCACTCACATGACTCAAAAAAGAAGAATTTTAGAGTCTCATTTTAATTCAAAATTCCGCAGTAGCTTATCCTAAAATATTCACGTTTCTGTCCAGTTCATTTTGTTTCCTATTTTCTGGGTTGTTTGGCTTAATGCCTACAAATTATCATCCAGCATATTTGATTTGGTGAAGTTGGAACTACAAAAGGAAATCATTTTAACCCTTTTTGTTTCTTTAACTGCAAAAATGTCAGAGCTGTTGAAGTGTTAGTCTCTGACCAAGAAGTTTTTAATAAGATATTTGTTAGTATGTTAGTATCATTTTAGCCGCCTTTCTGTGTTTAATATTACTGTTTACCAGAGACTGGATTGTGCAGGTTTTTGTTTCTGTCTGGGACTGGAATGTTTAATTGAAGTGTCAGAATGTAAGTTCTCTCTTGTGTATAATTAGACTGGAAATGATGTTGAATGTAATTTATTCCATAAACCAGAACCTATGACAATCTCTTCATGCAGTAAAGTTGACATTTACTGATCTTGTCCAGTCTTACTATGAAATCTTGCATCACATTGAGACTTTGAAGGTGAAAGACTATTTACTGAAGTATCTTATATTGAGAAGAAATTGAAACAATATTTATCTTTTGTTCACTAAGTTCATACTTAATTGAGCAACTTTCAATATTCAGCAAAAGACTTTGATGTAAAATTAAGTACCTATTATAATAAGAGAGATAATGGGAACTGCAGATGCTGGAGAATTCCAAGATAATAAAATGTGAGGCTGGATGAAATTATATAATAATCTTGTTTTGCAATATTGCAGAGCCTCCACAACAGATCAGCCAAGAATCAGTGAAATATTTTCAAGGATCTATTGATCTAAATGAACTCTTGACTGAGATCCATTGCCTACGGATTCAGTTGGAGAGAAGTATTCAGACCAACACCAGTTTACGTCAGAAGCTTGAAGAACAACTTCAGCAAGGACAAATCAAAGCTGAAGGCAGTCCTTCCACTATTAATATCAACTATCTCTTAGCAAGAGAGCAGAGACGTGCCGGGAGCAGACGCTTGTTTCAAGGTAAATAATTCAACAACACATCCTCGTCTAAGAGTAACTAGCATGATCAAAGTAGCTTTGACTTTTGCACGCACTGTGCCTCATGAATAAATTACAGCAGGGTCAGGAGCAAAGATACGTGTATATTCAACAAATTGTCAGAACATTCCATTTGTGCTATCAAACTTGGGTGAAGTATTTAAAAGATTCTTCTTATTTGCTCTTTACAGTGGCCAAGATACTGCTCATCCTTATTTCATTAAGCATTGAGACTCCATAATACAACATAGGGCTCGGTTTTGGTAGTAACTAGATTGAATAAGAATATGAGGCTCCCTCCATGAAGGACACTTTGACGAAGTCTCCATTTTATAACAAGTTTACTGGGATTTGTTAAGTCATTAGTCAGCCCCAATAAACAATTGAGGTTTATTAAATTTAGTTTTACAGTTTGCCATGGTGTGATTTGAATACTCAGTGTCTGAGATGTTTGTTCAGTATCAAAGTCATTAATCTACTGTGTCTCTGTGCTTGCATATTGATGTTCGTTAAGCTTGTGAAAGTGTAAGCATATTGAACCCATTGAGATAACATGTGTGAAGCTGGATGAACACAACAGGCCAAGCAGCATCAGAGGAGCAGGAAAGTTTGATATTTCGGGTCAGGGCCCTTCTTTCTACTGTCTCTGTAACACATTTAACCCACTGTTGTCTTTTAAAATGTTTAGTGTTTGAAATTCCTCCTCAAATAAATTTTCACCTAAGTTTAGTTCCAAAACCAGAAACACTAATAATATAATTTTCTCAACTCTTTGGAGACCAATGCAGAGGTGGGAGTGTAGATGATGAAAGGGGTCAGGAGGCAAGCCATGTTGCAACTTCCCAGGACAGAGAAGGGAGGGACGCCTGTTTACTTAGATGCTGCAAGATCCAAGGAGGGGTTGCTCTTGGCACTATTAACTTAAATTGGGGACAGGTCACTTTTTAAGTGTCTAATCCTTTAGATTTCCTCAGTGATGCTACCTTCATGTTGTACTTGTGTTTTTGTGCTAACACTTAATAGGTTCTGAAGCTGACATGTCTGTTTCTGCTGAAGATGGAAGAGGAAATTTCCATTCTCATAAATTTCCAGCATCATCAAAATCTGCTAACATCCCTACAGATGTCACTGTTGCTGATGGATCAATATTCAGAATCCCAAGTACGTACCATGCATAAGAGGTGATCTCTTTAATTTTCATGATAAGACTTCTAGGGATGAAATTGTGACAACAATTTTCTTGAATTTTGTCCTTTGGCAGTTTTAAAGTTTTTTTTTCAAATTCATTCATGGGTCAAGGGTGTCATTGGCTAAGCCAGCATTTATTGCCAATCCCTAATCGCCCAGAGGGCAGTTAAGAGTTAACCTCTTTGCTGTGGCTCTGGAATTACTCCTAGGTTGACCCAGGTAAGGATGGTAGTTTCCTTCCCTAAAGGAGATTAGTGGACCCAGTGGATTTTTTCTGGCAGTCAACAACGGATTCATGACCACCTTTTAGACTCTTTTTCGCACACTTTCATTGAATTCCAGTTCCACTATCTGGCATGGCAGGATTTGAATCCGGTTCCTTAGAACATTATCTGGGTCTCTGGATTAACAGTCCAGTGATAATACCATTAGGCCATTGCCTTCCCATTAGTAAAATTTGTGTTCTTTTTGCCATTGCATGTTGCATTTTAAATTCAACCAATCAGTATGTGCTAACTTCAAGATTTTCATGAGTCCAACATAATGTTTATTTTACCAATTTTAGTTCTGTGTGGCTTTGTAAATTAATTTGTCAGTCATTATTTCCCAGTTTAGTCTGCTGTCACGTTTGGCTTCACACTGACTTTTTAAAAAATTAATCTATTTTTGTAATCTACCTGTTCAGAGAGCAGGTGGAAACACTGGTTTTCTTTTCATTTGTGGGAAACATTGTTTATTTGCTTGGGACAAATGGCAGAACAATGAGATTCAATAACAGTGAAATTCACAGCTACATTATAACAGTGTGAAGCTGGATGAACACAGCAGGCCAAGCAGCATCTCAGGAGCACCAAAGCTGACGTTTCGGGCCTAGACCCTTCACAGCTACATTGTTTGTTTAGTTTTCTTTGTCTTGGATAATTAACTGCTTCTGATCAATCTTGGAGCTACAGTATTCACAGTGCAGCATTTCTTTATTCAATAGCACTTAAAAGAAATGCCACAATACCAATATTGATTGGATCAACTCACCTGAAACATTTTTATTTGGGGCAGAATGTTCTTCTCTTGTCCTTTTACCTTGCTTTCTGCAAAAACACATTCTGCATATGGACATTGGGTATAGCTCATGAGATACAACATGCAGTGCAAATCTATATAACTAAAGTTAATCATAGTTAATAAAATGGGATGCAATGAATACAATAATGCCTGGGCTTTTTTTAAACCAATAAATAGTTTTGTTTCTCCCAACTTGCATTTTAAAATATATAATAATACAGCTTTTAATCTACTTTCGTTCAAATTAGGAACCAAAGAACTGCCAAAAGATGAGTTTGATGGTTCTTCACATTACAGTGATAGTTCAATAGAAAACCTGTCACACAAACCTTCTAGAGTCCCCCCAGAGCTTCGGAAGCTGGCCGATAAAAATGGGCAACATGTGCTTGGACTGTTAGAAAATTATAATGCACTGCGCAAGCAAATCTCTGACGGCCGGTCACTGCTTCATGGAATGGATACATGTCTTGGCGATGTGGCTGCTTGTCAGACTACTGCTGCAAAGGTAAACCTGTGTATTTTACGAAATGTATATTTTACAAAACAGCAATATTGCAAAAATGACCTATTATTGCAAGACATGGTGCCAAAACTGAGCACATGTAAAACAATCTCCAGGACCTTTCACCTTCACAATACCAGCTCTGAGAGGGAAATGAACATATCTTGGATGATAAAAGACAGAAGCATGATCCCCACTCTGTTGATTTAAACATTACACTTGTCAGAACTCTTACGTATATACACTATCTTTTAAAAATTTTAAAACCCACTTTAACCTTCACCTTAAATGTTATGCCCTTTGGTAGGAAGAGTAGAGGAGTAGACTATTTTGTAAACTAGGAAAAGCTTCCAAAATTTAAGCACAAAGGGACTTGGGAGCCCAGGTTCAGGATTCCCTTCAGATTAACATGCAGGTTCAGTTGGCAGTTAGGAAGGCTATTCCATTCTTAGCGTTCATTTCAAGAGGGCTGGAATACAAGAGCAGAAATGTACCACTGAGGCTGTGTAAGGCTGAAATTCAGACCATAATTGGAATATTGTGAACAGTTTCGTGCCCCATATCTAAGGAAATATTTGGCATCGAAGGGGGTCCAGAGGAGGTTTACAAAACTGATCCCCAAAGAAGAGTTTGTTTTCTGAGAAGCAGTTGGGGATTCTAGGTCTGTTTATGAAAAGTTTAGAAAGATGGTGGGAGTTGGAGGGGTGGGGTGTGGGGAATGGGATCTGATTGGAACTTGCAGAATACTGAAGGGCCTGGATAGAATGGATATGAAGAAGTTGTTTCCAGTAGAAGGAGAAAGCAGGACCTGAGAGAGTAGAAGCAACCCTTTAGAATTGAGATGAGGAAGAACTTCTTCTGCCAGAAGGTGGTGAATCTGTGGAACTTATTGCTGCAGAGGACTGTGGAACCCAAGTCATTGAGTATATTTAAAACAGAGAGAGATAAAGGATCAAGGGTTCCAGGAGAATGGGGTTGAGAAACAGATTAGCCATGATTAAGTAGTGGAAGAGACTCGCTGGGCCAAATGGCCTAATTTTGTTCCTGTATCTTAGTTATTTTGTAAAAAAAAATGGTGATGATTGTTTGCTGCACAATGTAGATCCGTATAGTCCATTCTTAATATGCATTAGTTAAGAACATATAGACATAAGTATTCCAAAGCATAACAGATTCTTACGTAAATTTGGACAAATCAGCAATTCGATTTTTAATTAAACCACTATGACAATACTGTGGCTTTAAGAGGTGTATTTTGTTCTTGCTTCCTTTCTGAAGAAAGTTTGACAGAGAGGCTCCGAGCGATCTGCTCAGACCCACTAGAATAAAATACATGAGGCCTTGGGTTTTTCTTAAAGTTGGAACAATAGAAATAGCCTGAATGGGTGGCCCCTATGGAACTTGGATTTTTAGTTTTCAGTAGCAATTGCTGGGGTCTTGAAGCTGGATGTGGAAACTGTTTTTCTTCTCGAATACAAGTAGAAGCTGGTGTTCTTGTTCTTGCTGCTGGAGTTGCATGTGAGACAGACTGTTTTACTGAATTTGTCTTTGTCAAGGGTGTGTTTATGGGATGCTACTGTATTGGAACAGCTACTGCTTAGTAGTTAAATAATCTATTATTCTGTTAAGTTTTCCAATAGAATGAAGTTATTCCAATCTCCTCTTTCTTTCTTTGTTGTTAAAATACAACAAAATACGTTTAGCTTAACATCGAGTAGGTTTGACCAATTGAATTGCATCTGAAACACAACTCCCTACTCTTACCTTTAAAATAAGGAAACGTTAAGGTTCAGATTGTCTTCCGTATCTATTTTGAGGGGTTTGGTCTGGTCCATAACATCACCAAAAGCTTCCCTAGTTCAGATCCACCTTGAAACCCCTTCTGAGACTTGATCCAGTTCTTAATCGTCGAGGTCACAAGTGGGTGCATGATTTCTACTCTGAATCCTGGATCTACTTGAAAGTCTTGCTGCTTCATATTAAAAAGCACAGTTTTGTTCCCAATTTTTCTATCTAATGGCACGTGGAATTACCCTGATGTGAATTGGAGATGGATTACAGATAAGTTGACTTATTGGGACAGTGAAATGACAATAAATACCTTTCGCATTATGCTGGAACATGCTGTTTCAACATCAGAAACAGGAGATAACAAGGTGTAAAACTGGATGAACACAGCAGGGTAGGCAGCATCAGAGGAGCAGGAAACGTCAGCTTTCCTGCTCGTCTGCTGCCTGTCCTGCTGTGTTCATCCAGCTCTACACCTTGTTATCTCAGATTCTCCAGCATTGGCAAGTTCCTACTATCTCAGAAACCAGAGATTTTTGTCTTTTTGTTAGAATGCTGCTTATAAGCTATTTACTTTTTAATAATGTTGACTCTAATTTACTTGTCTTTTTAATTTTTCTGCTCCAGGAACCAAATGAACCTTACTTAAAGGACTTGGCCTCAACTGTAAAAACATTGGAACAAATGCTTGAGGAAGCAGGACACTTGTTAAAATGCTTCTGGAGGGTATCTTTACCGATCTCTTCTGCCAGCTGTAGTCATCATGCACAGGTACAAAGAACACATTGGGCTACAACAATGTCTTTTTCTAAAAGCATCTCATGCCCAGCCTTAAAGCAATTTTTTTTCATTGAAGAGGGTTATTCTGTTTTTGGTTTAGTAATGTAGAATCATAGGGCCATGCAGTGTGGAAGGGGTCGGTACATTGAGTTCCAAAGCTAAAGTTCTGAATCACAGTTCAGTGCCAGCGTTTGAAGTCCAGTTCCGAAAGCACTTATGCAGCTTTTTGTCCAAGTGCCTGACTAATTTGGTAGATAAATTATTAGGCACAAAGCCATGTGAAGCAAGAAGATAGCAAGTTTTAATCTCAATTTGATACTTAGCAAGCCGAAGGCAACTCCCCAATGCAGGGAACAATATAATGCATCTTTATCACAGAATTAGACAGCATAAACAGGAGGCATACAGACAGTTGTCTGAGCCAGCTCTTTGAAAAAGCTATTTTGATTAGTCCTGTATACATGTGTTTTCATCATAGTTAATATATCCAACTTCCTTTTGAATTCCTTGACATTTCTCTATACTAAGGGGAGATATTTCTCAATTTAAGCTGAATGGTTTCGTACAGATTAATGTGTTTCATATCTTCCAGCACAATGTTCTGTCTGATGAACAGTTGAATGCTCCATATTCATGTAAGGAAAGAATGTAACGGATCTCAATCTTAGCAGAATGAGTTAGCTGTGTTGGCTGTGATGGTGAATACATAAAGTTATCTTCTATTCCGCTGTGGTCCAGCATTTTGATAATTGACTAATGAAGACGCAAGAATTACACAGGGATATTGTCATGCGTTAATTTTTTCTTTGCCCTATAGGGAAAAACTGTGACAGATGAAATTTACTGGCTACGCAAGAAATTGACTGAACAGGAGAAACTCTTGCATGGCACAGTTAAACGTCTTCGTACAACTAACCAGCTTAAAGAGGGAATGGAAAAGGTCATCATTAACCAATGTATGTAACTATACTGGTCGTCATCATTTGTTTCCGCCTCTTGATCAAGCTGTTTTCAAAGTATCATATTTCCTTTGGTTGTTCTTCATTTTTGTAAAAACCAATAATTTGCCACACGGGAGCACAATTTTGCCTACTCACCTGGGAAATACATGCTGCTTACGTATAGAAGTCAATGATTAAAGGTTATACCATTAATAGAAATCTCATAGAGGTCTTTATTTTTATTTCTAACTTCTTACATTTTCTCCATATATCATCTCAACTGATCTAATTATTTTAATTCATGCTTTGAGATCGTGTCCCTGTTTTGTATTCCACTACCATAAAAATTATTAGAATTATCGATCTGTCATGCAATTTCGATTCACAAATGCATGCAATACTCCTAAATACAGCTTCCAGCTGTACCTTTATCAAGTGGTAAAATGAGTAACCTAGCAGCTCACCTTTAGTCACTTATTATTACTTAGATGACCCAATAATTCAACTTGTCCCATGAACCAATGAGCTGAAAAATCGAGAACAAAATTGCATTTTTTAATATAAAGCAGCTGGCAGTACTAACAGCGACATTTTCAAGTGTACCCAAGATTCAAACATAGACTCCAAGCATCAAGGATTGAGAACTGGACTGACTGTTCGCTGAGTTTTTGAGATGGATCTGAGCCAGAACAGGATTTGGTGTTTTAATTTACAAATCTAACAGCAAATTTATCCAAATTTATTTATGAATCTACTTTTGCCTTGCAATATTCATGACTATATATTCTTAACTGACTACAGATTAAGAGTGGTACACAGAAATCTGGTTATCCATTCACATATTGGAAATCAATGTGTTACCTGCTGTGCTGCTACCCTGCCCAGTGTTTTTTTTAAGGTTGTCATCGGTGTATTACATAATTTTAAATATATCTGTGGCTTATTTTTTTAATTGAAATGCTTTATTCCTTTTAAAGTGTCATTAACCCATGATGTTCTGAAGAAAGCTAGAGGAAATCTGGAGGTGAGTGAAGCAATCAAATAAACTATGAAAGAAAATGGTTAAAATTTTGATAACAGTTTGATTTGGTGATAATGGTGCTTTCTAGTTCTATAATTTCTGAAGTTACCACTACTGGTTCTGTTTTCCTTCTCTAACTTCTGATAAATATCCTCCTTTGGTCCATTTTAAAATTTGAGGTAGCTTCAAGTACTAATTTGTAATGTTTTGTACAAGTGTGGGCACCCATTTAGAGGAACAACATATATAAAGAGTTTAAAAAGTCCCGTGTTGATTTAGTCCGATGTTATCAGGGATACAGGCTTACGGTTTTGGAGAGATAGTTTAGTGGGTAAGGAATGATCTGTCAGAAGTCTTCAGAATTAGGTTATGAATTATGTTTGTTTACAAACATGGCAAGCCTTTACTGAGGAGCTCACAAATTTAAGATATTCCCAAGGAAAAGTGTTTAGAAAAAAATCCTGACATGGAACATTGCGGAATATGGAATCAGCTGAACAAACATTGTTGAAAAGCAAGATTGTTGAACTTTGGTTTTTTGAAAAAGGGTAATATTGATGATTGCAGAATAAACAGAAGAATCGAATTAGATTACAGAGCCCGTTTGGAGATAAAGCATGCCCAATGGGTTGAAAGGCCTGTTTGTGTATTGCAACACAGTGAATTTACAGTTCAGTCTTTTAACAGCTGTTCTGTTCTAATAAAGGTTGAATGGCATTGATGTTTTGAACCAAGACTGTTACTTGTGGAATCAGTTGATACAGACCTTATGAACTGGCCTGTGAAAATATAGCTTCGTTAAGGCAACTATGTATAGATGTAACTTTCTATAGTGCAGACTTGCTATTGTCTGTTACTAGTGATTGTTTAATTTTGCCTGTGTATACATACAGGACCTTTTCACTTTGTGTAATGCAATTATCATTAGTGAGCCCAATTTGACTGATTGACAGAATAATAAAATTGCCTTACGATCTGCCTCTGGTCTTGACCAGAAGTATGAAACAAGCATGTAGAAAATTGACAGTGCATTTTACACTGAGCTTGACACTCCTTTTGCTTAAAGTCATTAATGTTTCAAAAGTAATAAATAGTAGCAGGGAGTGAAGTGAATAGAAAAGAACATCAAGTGTGAAATCATAACAGCTGCCAATTCATGAGGAGCTTCTTTCACAACAATAGCAAGAACTAAATTCCCTCTTATTCTTCTTATTGATCCATTAACTAAAACTACTTCTGTTCTTTGAAATATTTTGAACTAGAAATAATGAACAATTAGCATTTATTTCTGATATTTTGTAGCCTAAGAAAATGATACAATGCAGCATGTGGACAGGTGTTAATACCACAATATATTTAGTATAGAATTGCCACATGAACTGAGCTTGGCTACCCCTACAAAACCATCTCATTTCTTAGAATTTCAGCTGATACAAGTTTCATTGGTCAACATTTATAAATTTGAAAAAAATTAACAGACTAATGCTGAAGCAACCCTCAGAGTTGTAGTAATTAATATGCTTAAATGTTAGGTCTCAATTTATTCTGTTATAAACAAACAAAAAAGAAGGATGAACTGAGCTATTGTGTCTGTTCTATACCATCACGGTGTCATTATGCATGCCATCTCTAACAGCCACACATTGTTCAAGGAGGGTACATTTAACTCTACATGCTTAAATCAAAATAGATGTGAACATGTTGATCATCCAGTCTTTGTACTTTTGTTCTGTCTCTCTGTTCTTCACTTGCATCTAGTTTTTAAATGTACTGACTTCTTCTTAGGATCTGTAGGTAATACTGCTGAGAAGGGTCTGTGGGATTTTGCTTTAAATGGCAATATAGCAGTGTGTCAGAGGACTTGCTCAATGATCGGGCCAGATATCTGCTGATGCATTTTCCCTGATTAAATGAATAACAGTGTTTTCAGAGCCAGATACGTGATATGCAACACCAATGTCTTAGTCACAAACAGATGAGACTTTTCTTCCCTTATGTGACTATTCTGTTTATAATTTTGAGATATTAGGTGTTCAGACTCAAAAAAAATGTAGAATGCAATCATCAGAAAAGTAGGAGTGCTGTGAAGATGTACTGTCTTATTTTCCTTCTGCATGCAGGTTACTTAGCTCTGCAGTTGATTACAGGTGCAGGCTGAAAAGGACACTCGGATCAGCAACCAGGGGTTTTATAATGTAAATAATCTTGTCTCAAGCTGATACCTCAATCTTGTCAGGTATCAGGCTAGTCAGGAACACAGAACTGCCAAGGTGACCTCAGCTTAACTTACAGAATCATACTAATTCTGATGCAAGGCTGAAAATGAACCTTTTTTTTCTCTCCCTCCCATTATACTGCCTGACCTGCCTGTTTAAAGCAATTTGCTTTTTATTCTAAATGCCCAATTTCTGAGTATTCTGCTTCTGTAAACATGCAAACATCACTCTATAAATAATAAGCTTTCCTATGTACATTGCTGGCTAAGTGGTAGTTTGATTCAGTGGCTAAAGTATAGTTTCTCGTGCCACTTCAGTAGTCCATCACATTTTCTTACATAGTATTACAGTCAGAATGGACAGTGTGCTGCATTGTCAGGGGTGGAAACAATCCAATAATACAGGATCATCTTTCACTGTTCACGTGGCACCTCGATCAGCTATGAAGGAAAGACAGTGAAGGTGATGGTGCATAAGGATGAGACCAAATTAAATGAAAGTGCATTTGCCTTCACTTAAGTTGTACAATATAATTATCCAGTCTGGATTGAATTTTGCAGCTTTTACTAGGGATTAACAGAATGTAAAGAGATTTTATGATTGTTTTTATGAAGTAATTGCTCTGCTTGCCTAAAATGGCCATTGTTCCCCATGCATTTGCAGACAGGGTCTTGGCATCAGCTGGCCTCAACAGGGTCAAATCAGTTTAGGAAATAAGCTCAGAAAAATATCTCTTTTAAGGCATTATGCAGTGTTGGTGAAATAATGGTGCTGGCTGTACATTTTTGGAGGTAGATGAAGGTTTATCCCCATTCTGGAATGATTTATAAGAATTACTAGGGACAGTGGGGTGATTTTCTAGGAATTAGCAGGGCTGAATTCAGTGATATTGTGTGAGTGATGTATCAGGTACATCTATAATCTATAGGAAAAAGTGATAAAATATAGGCAAATTGGGGGTAATTGTTTCAGATATTTGAAAGCAACTGAGAGGGTGTATTTTTACAGAAGCATAAATAATATAAAAGTGGAATTGAGTGCAGCAAAGCCAGTATTCATTATCTCGGAGACTGGCCACTGCTTTCTGTCACTCCTGACTGACGTCAGGTTCTTCACACATGCTTGCTCTTTCTGCCACTGAGGTGTTGCGTTTGAACCACTTGCAGCATTATTTTTAATCCTCTTTGCTGAGGTTGTCTAAATTCTTTGTGCTTTCACTGTAAGTACTGTTCCTACCTGCTGTTTTCATTTGAGTTATGTTCTTCCTTTAAATCAACAGCTGTTTTGAAGAGACAGTGGAAATTATTAGGTTCGATTAGGGATTTTTAAAAAATTGAAATGAGTTCGCTCGTTTCTATCACACTATACACATGCAAACGTACTTCCTTGTATGAGAAAAGCAATTGATTGCAGACTTCACTTTCTAAAAGCACATTATTAAATTAAACCAGGGAGTTTTCAGATTAAAATGAGATTATTTAACTATTTTAATAATATTATAACCAGTTTTTAAATATTTTGGAAGTTTAAGATGTTGAAAAGTAATCATTAGTATTTGCAATGATAGTCTACAAGTTTGCATTTTAACATTTTGTGTTCTTTTTTGCATGAATTCACCAGTTGTGCTCCCCTGTATTAATCAGTACACTTTTGTGGCTAAAATTCTAACCTTACTTTTCATCTTACTTAATTCGGTGTTTTACTCCTTTTTCCTTTTCTCTCTCCACTCTTGTCCTTAACGGGAGCATTTGCAGATGAATCATTACATGGTTTTTGATCTTAAAGGCTTTCCAAAGCAAAGTGAAGGTTGGTGATGTGTGTAATCGCTTGTGTGACTGCATGAAAATACTTGATTCACACTGATCTTAAGGTCCTAGGTTGAAAATGTTTCACTTCCAATTATCTGATGGCTTTCCTGAAGGGTCCAGGCCCAATACATCAGCCTTCCTGCTCGGCCTGCTGTGTTCATTCAGCTCTATACCTTGTTATCTTAGTGCTGTTTCTTTGCTTTATTTAGTTGTAAACTTACAGGAGCAGGGCATCTTGCAAAGTACCTTATCCACTGGATGTTTTCCTGCGTTCTTTAGCAAAAACTATGTTTTGTCACAGAATTGCTAATTTAAGAATTAGTAATTATTGAGTGAGGGCAGTAAGCCATCTGGAATCTTGGCAAACAAAGGCACAAAAAATGTGTCTCTGTCAAATGGAATTCAGAGAAATTTTAAATAAATAGCGAATTGGAATGGGTAAATTCATGTAATATTAGATATAGGAAGAGAAGTAAAGACAGAGATAGGAGAAAGGAAACAGATTTTTATTTTATTTTAAAATCAACTATTCTGTGCCTGGAAACAAGACTCTTCGTTTTAATTGTTCATCTCTGGGAAGGAGAGACTGATTGGCAATCATTAGCTAGTATCATGGCTGTAAGTCTGGCAAGTTTAAACAGTCTATTTAACATGCAGATACAGAAACTTCATGAAAATTAAGGACAGATTCCAGTTGCGATATTTCATGAAAGTAGAGTGCCGTTAGTCAGCCAGCAACTCATGGTACTTGCAATTCAAATGTTATTTTGCCCTTGTCACAAGTCGCTGACTGATTTGCACATTGGTCCAAATTTACTGAAGAAATATGTTAAATCCAGTGTAGAGCAGTAAGCTGTGAATTCTGGCTCAGTGCAGTAGAGTAGCACAATTCAGAAAGATTCTGCAGAGCTTCTAACATTCTCAAATTAGTCATCCCAACCTCGATGATGCCTGGTTTAAAAAAAAACCATCAAGCATTTTCCTGTTGTGATTCCTTCCACCTGAGGGACTGAAGCCAATGTGAAGTGTATTTTGAGCAAGGAAATTTGTGTGAAGCCTGGAAAAAAAAAGTTCGTATTAATCAATGTTTTACAAAAAGTACCAGTTGATGCCTGTATGTCTTTATAAGAATATGGAAATAATTCTATGCAAGGACTGGTTTGCCCATGGAATGATAGTGGTACACATCCATATATTTAACTGTTGGATCGTATTCAGAGGAAGTTTTGCATAAACCTCAAATCTCTTGTTCATATTCATCCAAGCTAGGGGGAAGGATGTCAAAGGTTAAATTCCTGTTTAGGTTAGTAATGTTATTGATGCAATTGTTTTTAGACATTTCTGCTAACAGTCTACTCTCTTTTAAAATACTTTGTTTTGCATGACAGCGAATCAGTCAAAGCAACTAAATTTTAATCTTGTGGTGTTGAATGCATCATTTATCTAAGTTCTGAATGTTTGTGAAATTATATTGTGATAGCTGCGATGGCATATTGTATAAATTTCACAGTTGTAATTTCATAGTTCTTACAAAATCATCTCGACAGTAAATTTATTTTTCTTCTTCAAGCAGATCCAACCTTCCGAAGCTCCACCAACAAATGGAAATAACTAATTTTAGTTAATACAGCTGTGATCAAATTTTCCAGTGAAGAAGTTTACTGTATTCCTCAAACATTTGACTCATTAACATCATTTGCAGCTATTGAAAATAATTTTGTAAAGTATCCTGTTAAGTTGCAGGTTAAATTGCTAAAACTTTGAGTGTTATTTTAGTCTGGAAATGGCTTTTTTGCACAGAGTTGCAGAATTGTTTCTGCATGCAAAAATGTTAGATGTAACCATGAGTACTTGTCAAAAACCGTAGCTGTTGGAACAGTACAGGTGAAACATTGTGGATTTTAAAAAGAGTGAACAGTTAAAAGGATGTTTTAAGATTGTAATAATTAATGACTTTAAAATAATGTAGAGCATCAGAAATGTTGGAACATTTCAGACCTCAATTTTTAAAGAAGAAAACCTTGTACATTTCCTTAGTTCAGTAATAATTGTAGTGTGTAAAAATCAATTTTGTAAATAATTCTGAGGTCAAAGTCTGACCTGCTGCAGGCTGTGTGATTATTGTATTGTGCTGTTGTATAATGTTTCTTTCTTGGTACTGAGATGTTTGTAAGGTACTGCCTTGGCCTTATGATTGATTCTTTTTCAATTGCTTTGTTTGTGTTTTTATGGAAAGGATTGTGATGTAGAAGTTTTTAAATTGTGAAACAAGCCTGCCTTACTGTACATTTTCGAATGTATGGACTTCAGTCTGTTATCTATTTTTCAAAATACATTTTATAGCATCACTGAACGTGTGTCCAGCCGTTTTTTGATCATAAAATCGCATTCAAGAAGCTTTAGATGTTTTGCAATGTATTACTTGCTGATTCTGGACTATGATAAAAAGTACCATTGTAAATCGTATGCCCATATGTTTAAATGATAAAGTACAGTACTGTGAAAAACCATATAATGAAAATCACTCCACCAATTTTAAAAGAAAAGGTAAACAAAACACAAAGGTTCCATTCTGACAAATTGTCACTGGATTCAAAGCACTAAATCTGCTTTTCTCCCTACTGAGGCTGCCAAACCTGAGTTTCTCCAGTGGATTTTGTTTTAACAAAAATAAAGTGTTGATCTAGTTCGAAAGTAGGCTATCCTCCAGACACAAACAGAGCATGTTGAGAGACCACACTGCAGTCCCCTGTATTCTTGTATAGCAGGTTCCAACCACCCTGGTTGCTCCATATCTAATAGATTCCCATTCTAAAGTATGTTTGCCACTCTCAATTTCAGTTTGAGAGGATTGAAAGGAAAACTATTCCAGTAAAGGGCATTGAAGCATAACTGGAAGAAGCCTTAAAGTTGGCAGATATAGCTTACATGCAATTTTACTTTTAAAAAGCTTTTTGACGAGTTAAAACTTAAGCAAGGAAATGAAGCCAGCAAGGAGATTTCAGCTCTTTGCTGTCAAGAAACCACGTAAAAATTGTTGTGCAGACCAGCTTGCCTATCTGCAAATTGAGAGATAACATAGCCTGTAAACATGTTCACTTTCAGTATACTTTATATTTGATACCGTTTTGCAGTGGATTATTTACAATAATCTGAAATGTACAATATGAACAACCATGATCAGCTTCAATGCAAAACAACAAATGTAAACATAATTCCAAGTAAAGAATATTTCAACAGCACTAGCAATTATCTTAATTTTACGATATTTTTTGGAACTTTTATCATGTCTTAATTTAACTACCACTATTAGTTTACTGCATCATTGCCAAGATGTCCCAAATTAAGAGTTAAGCTAACAACAATTTCCAAAATGAAAGCAAAATAATATGCAAACTAGAAATCTGAAATAAAAACAGAATAACTCACATCTGGCAGCATTTGAAGATAGTGGAATAAAGTTCTGAAGAAGTCCTATTGGACTCAATGTTAACTCTTCCTTTCTCCATAGATGCTCCAGCATTTTGTTTTTATTTTAATTTCCAAAATGCCATTTGTCTGAACTAAGATTATTTTGAACTAGAAGTAATCTTTTTAAAAGTTGGTCTTACATTTTTATAAAAACAAAATGAATCACTTATTTTTGAATAGTGGAATTACCTCATCCAATTTTTTTAAACCCTGATTTTATATTTACTCATTTTCGCAGCCTAGATTTCAATACTCAATGTTATTTTTAAACTCCTAAATTATCTTACAACTAAGAAAAGCAAACAACTCCATCATGAGTTGATTTGGTCAGTTCAGTCAAAGAAATATTGCACTCAAAAATACAAATTTAATGTGAACATACAACTGCTTTCCTATCTTTCAGCTGAGCTGCATTGGATCGACAGTCTACAGTACTGATATGTCCTGTCTATTACAGGAACAATGAATAGTCAAAGGAACTACTTTCAAAATGTTCGTTCTTCATTTGGTATCCTGCAACTGAATTAACAATGTAATTAGTTATTCTCTATATACTGGGGGTGTAACTTGCACTTAACCAACAAAATGTCATCTGTGTATTTATAACATTTGTATTAGGATCTGACATTCTGTCTGACAATGACAAGCTGCCTCCTTCTCCTCTTCCCATTTTAAACAGAAGAAGCAATCAATGACATTCCAATAAATATCTGAATGATACAAAATAATCTAGATCATTCACAACAATCTGGACTTGCATTATCAACTTAAATAACCAAAACGCAGCTGCATCACAGCACAAAGCTAAAAATGAGGATCAAAACATTTTCTTTTGTCTCTCTCTCTGACTACCATGGAGACTGGCAGCTAATTGCTACCCTACATTCTCAGTTGCAAGGGCTACTTAGGCTAGAAACACCTGAAGCAGAGACAAATGAAGATGAAATACCCCCAGACAGGAACAACATCATCCTCTAGGAAGTATACTTACCAGTTTCCCTTACTCAACGTTCCATAAACTATTACTGATCCATGTAAACCCATCTTTTATATAAATACCTGGTATTAATCACCGCCATGCTGTGGTAACACAATATAAATTTGAATTAAAAATGTCTCCTGTATTACATTTCTTAAAATGTAAATCTGCTCCATTTGCAAGTAACCTAGGATCACTGAAGATTCTTCCATCAAATTTCATGCTTCTGGTAATTTTTTCCTTAATAGGACTGTGATACTATCCCTATACCAAATTTGAAAGCAAATGGTTGAAGAACAGCTCCAAAGGATAAGAACCCCTTGGATGTTTTTTTTTTAAATACACATTTTATTGTATGGAGATTAATCTTACTGGGAAAGTGCAGTTTTTTTGCCCAACCAAAAGTGCAGTCATGAGGTAAGTACTCTTGTTTTCTGTATAGCATTTTTAAAAATCTGTAACTGGTATAGGAATTACAAGATTTTATAATTTAGGAAATGGTGTTACATTATTTTAAAGAACTTATAAATGAAAGTTATGCCAATTGTCTTTCAGAAGCAGTATAGTCACTCTGCCTCTAATCATTTAAATAGTAAAACTTTTGTTTAGGGGGAAAGAAACGGTGTTGGAAACAGTCTTATTTCTGGCATACTATGGAAATCCAAGGCATTATTGTAAATAAATAAATGCCTTGCCTTTTAATGATCCTTTCTGGCTCTACAAATGCAGACTGTTGAAAGTTCTTCACTCTATTCAATCAGTTTATATGCCATAATTGTCCTATAATTTGCTAATCTCTCAAATTAATAGTCATTCAAAACAAAATAAATTGATCTGACTGTGAAAGTAAATCTTGTACTTGTTTAGAAATTACAACGTTTCTAACAGAGTATTTTCAGTCATCTTCAAGTGCTGAAGCTGCAGTCTTAATCTTCTTATTTAACTCTTCTGGTGATTTCAGCAGTTCTGTTAAGTGGTTGTGTGGAATCTCGAGCAGCATTCCTAAAGAAGATTGCAGAAGTATTAATGCCATTAGTAAAGACTATATGTTCTAATCAAATCACTAGAATACTAATTTGATGGCTTGGATCCAAACTAATGTAAACGTTGCAGAACCACCATATGAAAAAGGCAAACATCCAGGAGATTGTGTTTACAAAATATGTGTAAAACCAGAGAAACTTGCATTTATTTCTTTTTATGAAGTCATAGATTCTGCTGCTGATGATGATAGGCATTTTAGTGATCCCATCAGCTAAGACATTTTACAGCCATTTGTGCTTCTGCAGTTCCTTTGACATATACACGTGAAGCCAACAACTACTTGTTCTGTGCTAGTTATCAAGTAGTGCACACTTCTCCATTTTCACAGTGGTGTAAGAAAATAAATATGTTTTTACTAGTACCTACATGATTGTAAAGTAAGCAAGAAAAAGTTATTTGTAGCCAAAAGACAATGACCACCGACCTAAGGCAGTGCTTTCCTTTTGTAACTTGAAATGTTTTAAGATTTTTGACTATTTGGACTTGGAGGGGTTTCTTAAACAACAAAATCATCATCATTTATATTAAACTGCTGAAACTGACAAATAGGACCACGACACAAACTTCTGGAAATGTGATTCAAACAAAGCCTATTGCCAGAATGGAGCTTCCATTTATCAGCCCATGACAGTGGATGTGCTAAGACATGCACTGAACAATATTTTACAATGTCTTCAGTACCAAGCTACTTGCAACCCAGGTATTATGTTTGTTCCGAAGAGGTCATGTCAGACATCAAACACTAACCCTGTTTCTCTCTTTACAGATGCTATAATACTCAGAGATCATTCAGCATGTTCTGCTTTTATATCAATGTGATCTTTTGAAACTATCAACATAATTACCAATGTCCACCCCAAGAACACTGCTCAACTTTGTTTCTGCCTGTATTTATCTGCTGATGAAATGCTCACGCAAGCCTTTACTTCTTAATGCAACCAACATTTCCTCTGCTCCTACTTTTACAGCACTTATTAAAACGATGATTTCATGAGCATTTTTTGGTCCATCTTATTGTTTCTTGTGTGCTTCAGTTTCAAATTTTCTTTTATAATGCTACTAAAAAAGTGCCTTGGGATCTGGTATTGTTTTAAATGCACTACACAACAACAGACATATACCTTAAAATCAGGAGCGATTCGTTGCTAGGAATTCATGCCTAGGACAAAAGCAGACTAATCCACAGGCAGACAACTGACTGAATCAGTGATCCAGCCTTTGGTTTTTATTCAGCAAAGAAAATGTGACCAGACTCTGGAAATATAATACGGAACTCATCATACAGAATAAGAAACCTCTACTTTGGTTTAGTGCCAATTAGTTTCAGTCAATTTTCAAAGTATTTTGATAATCTGTTAGTGATATTAGTTGAGAGATAAATAGTGGCTAGGACAGAGGCAGAATTCCCCTACTCCTCCAGGGCATAGAGTTGGGCATCCACCTGAAACAGCAGGCATAGCCTCATAAGGGCTCAGTGCAGTACTTCATCAAAACTGCAAAAGGGCAAAGATATTGAAAATGTAAAGAAAAAAAAATACAGAATATAACACTACATAATAAGGGATAGGACTTTTAATTACACATACCTGTTATCCTGCTTGCATGTTCACTGTATTTTGTATTGTTGATATAACAATATAATTCTTCTCCGAGCTGTTCAGTTTCACTGTCCAGATCACTTCCATCTTCACCGTTCACCAATTCTGGATTCTGGGTAGCTGACTGGGACAGTACTGCCTGTGCTTTTTGAACAGCAGCATGTAGTGCTAACCTGTCAGTCAGAAGCACCTGAATGGCTGAAGGATCTAGTTCCAATAGCATTCCTAAAACCAGAAAAGGCATGATGTTCCTGTCACACTCAAACCATTTAATATACAGAATTTTTAGGATGTAATTCCCCTAAAATAACAAACTGCATCCCAACATCAATGGCATGCATTGCTGGAACAACAAAACATTCTAAAATATTTTTGCAGTGCCAAAGACACACAATATGTACTTAAAATGAGGATCAAAGTTGAGAATCAAACTTCAACCAATTGTTGTCAGTATACAGTAATATTTCCTACAGGCTGTTTGTGTTCCAACTCTAAGGAAAATTAAGTCCAGGTACACTATATTGACACTTAGTTAATTTTCAATTGAACCTGTTTGTTACGAAAACTGTTTTTTAAAGAAGTATTTTCCATTCAAATACACAATAATTTGTTAGCATTTTAAAGAGGAATAATTCCTATGATTAACTCTCATATCATTTTGATTGAGAAACTTGTTGAGTTTTTGTATTATAATTTCATTTTTACAATCTATAAAAATCACAAGAATTTATGCAAAAACACTAGCTATTCATCCCATTTAGATAGATATTAATGTTTCTTTGAGGTAGTGTTATCTCAAGCTATGTCTAATTTATTACTGACATGCCAACTAGACAAAACCATGATATTCAGCAGCGGCCAAATCATACAGATCAAAAACTTAAATGGCAGGGTGATTGTACTGTCTATGTTCTGCCACAGACGCAGCACAATCCTACTTAGTAAATACATTTATAAACAAAGTTATAGATGTCTGGGGCACAACATCATCTTAACAATGGTTGTTTCTACTACAAATTCCTTAAATTTAAACCAGCAAATTCCCCCAGAACAAAAACAGAAGTTGCTGGAAAAGCTAAGGAAAAAAACAGTTAACATTTTGAGTCCGGACAAAGAGATAGATAATTATCAGGCTGGGAGGGTGAATAGTTGTTAATGGGGACTATAAGTGACTAATAATAGGCAGTATGTAATGGCAGGCTATATGGTAACAAGGCCCGGCGTGTGGAGTAGGGGCCTGGGCCGTGGAAGAGTTTCGGCCCTAAAAGTATTGAACTCAATATTGAATCTGGAGGACTGCAGAGTCCCTAAGTGGAAAATGAGGTGTTGTTCTTCTAGCTTACACTGAGTTTCACTAGAACACTGCAGCAAGCCAGAGACACACATGCTGGTCAGGGAACAGGGTGGTACATTAGAGTGGCAGGCTATAGGTAGTTCAGGGTCTTTTATGCGAGGTCACCTAGTCTACGCTACATTTCCCCAATGTAGGGGAGACCACATTCTGGATGTGGATGCTGGTGGGATGGTGGTGAGGATAAGGAGAACCCTATCGCTGTTCCGAAAGCAAAAAGAAGGGTGAGGGCAAAAGTGCGGGGGATGGGTCAGACCCGGTTGACAGCCTTGTCGACAACGGAGGTGGGCAATCCTCGGTTCAGGAAGAAGGTGGACATGTCGGAGACTCACTAGTCGAAGTTGGCCTCTCTGAACATATAAGACAGAAATAGAGGAACTGAGAGAATGGGATGGAGTCTTCACAGGAAGTGGGGTGTGTATAGTCCAGGTAGCTGAGGGAATCAGTGGGTTTGTAGTGGATACTAGTAACCAGTCTATCCCCAAAAATAGAAACAGAAATGAGGAAGGGTCACCAGACCCGAAATGTTAACTCTGTTTATTCCTTCACAGATGCTGCCAGAACTGCTGGGCTTTTCCAGCAACTTCTGCTTTTGTTCCTGATTTACAGCATCCGCAGTTCTTTCCTTTTTTAAATTTCTCCAGAATCCTCGGTGTAACAGCACACTGCAATATTCAGGGATGAACAAATGCACTGGGGAAATTCTCACAACACAATAACCAATTTGTCAAAGTCAGTGCATTTGTTATTTTAGAACATCTTAACTTAAGGTCTTGATTGCTTACTGCTCAGGAAACCTGAGCTACTTCAAAAACCAGTACACGCCAAAGTTCCAACCATTACTTTCAAATTCCCCTATGGTGAGTTATCAACTTAGCCCGCAGACTGTGTAGACGTTGTCATGTTGTCAGCCTAACGGAAGCAATAAGAATGTTGTGGGGCCTTGCACACATTCTGTTATCAGGTTGGAGGTGGTGGTCAAATGTCCCTACGTGTTTGCCATGAGTTGTATGTAGTCCAGCTTGACAAAGAAAAGTGAAGAGTGGAGACTGGAAATGCAATTGTGACAGAGTTTTGAAAGCTTCTGTATGCGCATTTGTTATACTAAAACAAATGCAACAGGGTATCAGATTAGCAACCCATAATAGATTTTAAGACCACCATGACAGCTTTTGAAACCAAACTTCAAAAATCTAGTGAGATAGGAAGAACTGCAGATGCCGGAGTCAGAGATAAAGTGTGGAGCTGGCGGAACACAGCAGGCCAGGCAGCATCAGAGGTGTAGGAAAGATTTCCGATCCGAAACGTCAGCTTTCCTGCTCCTCGACGCTGCCTGGCCTGCTGTGTTCCTCCAACCATGAAGAATGCTCTGTCACATGAAAAACAATAAAAAGGGTCACTGGACTCAAAACGTTAACTCTGTTTCTCTCTCTACAGATGCTGCCAGACCTGCTGAATTTCTCCAACAATTCGTGTTTTCAATTCAGATCTTTAGCACTGTAATTTTTATTGTTTTATTTTGATGATTAACTCTTGTCTTTCAGAGAAGAGGACCTGCCACCTGTACCTGGAAGACACGTGACGAACAAACACACATTTTGTGGCTGACTCAATGCTGACCAAAGGGGCCTGGCAAGTCACTCAGTCACCAGCGGCTGTAAAAAGGCTGATCACCACTTTCTCATATTTAGTAGTAATGGGCAATAAATGCAACCTTGTCAGCATCATCCACTTCTTGAAGGAGGATAGCAAGAAAGTTTTCTTTTAGATGGATTTGGTCTTGATGAACAGTAATCTGTCTAATTCTATGACATTTCTTTCCATTTTAGTTCTATCCCTCTGGTAATACAGATTGTAGGCATAATAGTTAGTAATAAACTTGATTCCTTTCAAGAACATTACTGTGCCCAAAACTACAAAATTATTAGGAAGGGTCACTTGACCCAAAATGTTAACTCTGATTTCTCCCCACAGATGCTGCCAGACATGCTCAGCTTTTCCAGCAGTTTCTGTTTGTGCACAGCATCTACAGTCTTTTTTTAGTTTTTGCTACAGACTTATTAGTTTGGAAAATTCTTAATTGATTTAAAAGTCAAAAGAGCTTCATTACTGATGATAACACTTTATTGAAGATGGATACAGATTCTATAAACACGGCATTTAATAAATGAACACAAATGGCTATCAACATAGAATACAGACAGTTCCTGCAGTAGTTATCCAAGTCAAAAAACATGACTGAATTCTAGGTTGAATGTTCTAATTTGGTAAGTCATTGCCATTTCTCAAGCACCTAAAAGCCAAATTAAACTGACCAAGAATAATAATATTGGAAAGTAACGCTATTTACAAAAGATGGGGTTTTGTTTTAAGAAGTGACATCAATAATCCCCAACCTGGATGAAAACCTCATGACTGACAAGAAAATAAATTTTCAAATCTTTATAACTCTTGGCAATGACATCCTGTTGCGTTTTGGAGATGTCAACCAGTAGGATTGGTTTCCTGTTGCCCAACTTATTTGTCACCTCTCAAAAATTAATTTATATCTTCAAAGGATATAAGATTCTCCTTACCAGTAATGTAAGCGCAGTTCTGTGCATCGATCTTTTTGACCTGTTCAAAAATCTTCTCTCCTAGCTTCTCTTTCACATCATCAAAATCTGAATTATTGGACAACTCCCTCTCATTTGGCGTTTTTCTTTAAAAAAAAGTGAAAAGCTTTGAACTTTTAAATTACTGTTTCCACAAGAATTTGTGCAACGTCTCCAAACTTTATATTAACATGCCCAGTCTATTGTTAAGTATTTACACTGCATTACACTCCCTAAAACAGAGCAGTCCGTTATAAATTTTAATGTGCTGACAACAATTCCAATTCCAGAAAAGCAAACCTTCTCTTCAGAGCCTTGCAAACTATTAAGTAAAATAATAATCTTTTTCCCTTCCTTATAGAGCAACTCATGCAGTAGTCTATTTCTTACTCTGATTTTATGTTCAGCAGATTGTGGGGACATACAATTGATTCATCAACGTTGATATTTTGTCAATCAATTGCTAAACTGTAAAGTGTTGTGTAAAAGTTTTCTAAATCTATTTGCAAATAACATAAATAAATCCACACAAACATACAGCTCCAGTGCTTCCTGTGCAGTGTGAATCTTTTGTTCTAGCAGATCCCAGTCACTGATGAGTTTCTTTACTTCTTTACGTCCCATTTCCAGTAACATACCTGGTTAGGCACAAAAATAAACCCACATACAGTACAGTTAGAGTTATTGTAATTTGTATTTAACCATCTACTTCAACTTCTTTTGCAACCATCTCTACAAAAATGAAGTATCAACAATGTCTGCTCAATTCAAAATTGCATGTTATAATTCCACTTTCATATATGAAGGTGACAAAGTTAGATCAAATATCTGAGCTTCAAACTATTTGTTAATATTTATCTTATTTAAGCAGTTGGTCAATGCTAGCGTTCATAGAACATAGAACGATACAATGCAGAACAGGCCCTTTGGCCCTCGATGTTGTGCCGACCTGTGAACTAATCTAAGCCCCTCTCCCTACACTATCACATCATTATCCATATGCTTATCCAAGGGCTGTTTAAATGCCCCTAATGTGGCTGAGTTAACTACAATGGCAGGCAGGGCATTCCACGCCCTTAACACTCTCTGAGTAAAGAACCTGCCTCTGACATCTGTCTTAAATCTATCACCCCTCAATTTGTAGCTATGCCCCCTTGTACAAGCGGAAGTCATCATCCTAGGAAAAAGACTCTCACTGTCCACCCTACCTAATCCTCTGATCATCTTGTATGTCTCTATTAAATCCCCTCTTAGCCTCCTTCTCTCCAATGAGAACAGACCTAAGTCCCTCAGCCTTTCATCATAGGCCTGCGCTCCAGACCAGGCAACATCCTGGTAAATCTCACCTGCACCTTTTCCAATGCTTCCACATCCTTCCTGTAACGGGGCAACTAGAACTGTACGCAATATTCCAAATGAAGCCGCACTAGCGTTTTGTGCAGTTGCAGCATGACATCACGGCTCTGGAACTCAATCCCGCTACCAATAAAACCTAACACACCGTAAGCCTTCTTAACAGCACTATCAACCTGGGTGGCAACTTTCAGGGATCTATATACATGGACACCAAGATCCCTCTGCACATCCACACTACCAAGGATCTTTCCATTGACCCAGTATTCTGCCTTCCTATTATTCTTCCCAAAGTGAATCACCTCACATTTATCCGTATTAAACTCCATTTGCCATCTTTCAGCCCAACTCTGCAGTTTAATTTGTCCCCCATAACACATTCTTTGAGGATTTGGTTGACTCTTCACCACAAAAGTAAAATTGTTCAAACATGATTGTTTAACAGATTCATCATTATTTCTTTTTGGAAGAGTTTTGTCAGGATTCTTCCCTTGTTACTTATTTTTATTTTTGGACAATGCTTCCACCACCACCAGTCGTGCACGCAACCCCTCCCCCCGCCACCACCACCACCACGAGTGAATCTCTTCCCTTAATCAGAATTACTGGATCATTGAAGAAAGCTTATACAAATCCTAATTTTGAATGATGACACATAAACATTGCAAATAGAACCAATTCAGCAACCAGAAATTGGGTATTACTAAACAATATTTACACCACCGGGCTACATCACAATCCTTTTAGAAGAAGGATGAAGAGTTTAATATTGACTATCATAGATGTCAGTGGTAGCACTCTTACCACTGAGTCAGAAAGTTGTGGGTTCAAGGCACTCACTTAGAGGTGATTCAGATGAGTCATTAAATTGGAGTTCTGTCTGCCCTCTCAGGTGCACTCAGAAATCTTAAGGCATTTAAGTCATGAAGCCAAAAGGAACTCTCCTAATGTCCTCGTCAATGTTTATCTTTCAATCAAAGTCTACTTATTTCTAATTTCTCTGCATGCTGTATTTCCCTACATCAAACAGTGACTCCACAGTACTTTAAAATGCCCTGAGGTTGTGACACTACAAGAAACAAAAAACTTGTGTTTGTAAAGTTATAAACCAAATGTTTCTTAAATAGTGCTGAAGTCCAAGCAAAAACTTGCAAATAATGTCATATCCTGTTGATAACTGGAATGTAACAACTATTAATAAACTGCCAACTTTAACATCAGTGTTTCATGAAATCAAGATAATTTGTTGCTGCACCATGTTCCAATTTGGTCTTCACCAGGCAAGACTAAGAAATAACTAAGTCCCCAGTACCTTACAAACATTATGAAAATGATTAACAGGAAAGTGACACTGGCACATACTGCATGTGTGGTGTACTGGCCGATGGATAAACTAACATTGATATAGCATTTTTCACAGCCTCAGGATGTCTCATAGCACTTTATGGTCAAAAAAGCGCTTTGCGTGTTGTCACTTTTGTAATGTAGAAAGGCAGCAGCCAATTGCACATAAAAACCTCACACAAACAGCATGATGACAATGGCCTGATCATTTGTTTTCCTGGCGTTGGAAAGAAGGTAAATATTCATGAGGACATTGGGAGAACTCCCTTGCTCCTCTTCAAAATAGTGCCGCAGGATCTTTTACATCAACGTGGAACAGCAGCAGGGCCTCTGTTAAACATCTCATCTGAAGAACAGGACCTCCAATGGTGCATACAGGTGTCAGACTAGGTTTCTAAAATCAAGTTTCTGCACTGGGGCTTGAAGCTCAACTCAAAAGTGTTAGCAACTGAACTACTGAGCAGAACATTTCCGATACATGTCTTTGCCACTGTGAGAAATTATCACTGCTCAATTCCAGAACAAATGTGAGCTGAAATCTTGTCATGCACTGACATTAAGCTCCAACAGTGTCCAACGAAAAATCTCAACAAACCTGTGACTTCACCTATAAAGACGTTTCTAAATTTGGCATTTTTAGATGACACTAACGTACCTGTTATTTTTTCACTGTGCCCAGTATTATGGATGTCCACTAGGTCATACAATTGATCGCCTAATGAATCAGTCGAATCAGAATCCATATCATCTTGCCCGCCTTTAAACAGACTAGAAGTCAAACAAAATGTTTGTTTCTCAAACATCAAAATTAACATAGTACAGACAGAAAACATTAGCCATTTTGAGCTTAAAAGGCCACATTAAATTTAAGATTACATAAATTCCAGTTTTTCAAAAAAAAGTCATTCCAGTACCCCCAACCACCATAGCCATATGGAGAATGTTACTATAAATCTATCCCAGACTCTAAAATTAAAATGGTACTCAAAAGGCTACCATGATTTATTAAAGGTGAAATAAGTGTATTGTCTACATTGAAAATAGTTAGAAACAATGTCATATTGAGAACAAAATGTTCAATACCATTTATTTATGCTTTGACACTTCTCTGTAGAATTCTGGAGTGTGCTGAATGCTTTTTGAAGTCCAGCAGACAGCAATGTGTCATCCTGTATCATCTGATTCAGCACAGGAACTGGGAGCTCCAGCAGCATTCCTGTAAGAGGCTCAAGATAAAAAGACTTTTGAGCTTTTTACGTAAAATATGTCCATAATTTATGGTATTTTAATGCATTTAAATTAGATGTTTACAGCTGTCAGTGTAATTTAGTTTCATAATCATGTATTATTAATAAGAAGTGAGAAGATTAATAGTACAAATTTATTTTACAATGAACAACAGGAATTTTCCATGAGGATAATTAAATGATTAAAATTGTGAGCGGAATCTACATTTGTTACAAATTTCACACAAATCTTACAGTTATTATGCTCATCTTTTTGATCTTCTTTTGACTGACTCTTCAATCCCTCAGTTCTATGTTTCTTTGCAAAAGCATTTAATTACCTTTTGATTGATGTTACACCATTCATTTCAGTGGCCTCTCACAATAACTTTTGCAAAATAAAAATTAACCAAACATATTTCTCAATCCAACTTCCTCATTTTTAACATGGGTCCTTGTACTTCAGCTTTCTGTTCAAGTGGATAAGTATTTGAATCAATTTGTTAAACTGTATATAATCTTAAAATTCAGAAAAACTACTTTGGAGTTTTGTTTCCAGGACACAAGCTAGGGATGTATTCCCCTGAATTTAGAAGGTTAGATGGGATGACTTGATCAAATGTTAAAGGTTTCAGAATATAGAGAGAACCTAACTTGCTTAGGAGTAGGGACTTGGTCTAAAAATTAGAACTAGAGTTTTCAGGAGTGAAATTAGGAAACACTTCTGCATGCAAGATGTGGTATGAGTTTAAAACTCCCTTCTACAATTGCAATTGATGCTAAATCAATTGACGTATTTAAATCTAAAATTTATTGATCTTTGTTCATTGATCTTTCCATCAAATTTGTCTTTCTGATTAGTACTGTCCCCCTTTCAAGTGGTATAATTTCGCAAAGCTGTTTACAACTATATAATTACTTGACTTCTAATCTGTCTTCTGACAATATAACAGGGTATTGTATTTTTTTAAGTGGTTGTTGATTTATCCCCATAGCTTCTGGAGATTTCCCAGTCAGTACCATGTAAGTTATATTTGCTCTTAGGCTTAATGGAACTACACATAGCTTATCTACTGATGATCATCTAAGAATACAAAATTATTCTGATTCCTTTCCCGATGTTACTGGTATCATCCAAAACTTTACTATTTTGCATATGATACGTTCATATAGGTCATTTCTCTAAACTACACTCAGGAACCCATACAACATAGAACACAGAACATAGAAAAGTACAGCACAGTACAGGCCCTTCAGCCCACGATGTTGTGCCGTGGAATAATCCTAATCCAAAAATAAAATAACCTAACCTACATTCCCCTCAATTCACTGCTGTCCATGTGCATGTCCAGCAGTCGCTTAAATGTCACTAATGACTCTGCTTCCACGACCACCACTGGTAAACTATTCCACGCGCTCACAACTCTCTGGGTGAAGAACCTCCCTCTGACGTCTCCTCTATACCTTCCTCCTAACACCTTAAAACTATGACCCCTCGTGGCAGTCAATCCTGGCCTGGGGAAAAGTCTCTGGCTATCAACTCTATCCATGCCTCTCATTACCTTGTACACCTTGATCAGGTCACCTCTCTTCCTCCTTCTCTCCAGAGAGAAAAGTCCGAGCTCAGTCAACCTCTCCTCATAAGACAAGCCCTCCAGTCCAGGCAGCGTCCTAGTAAACCTCCCTTGCACCCTCTCCAAAGCCTCCACATCTTTCCTATAATAGGGCCACCAGAACTGGACACAATATTCCAAGTGTGGTCTCACCAGGGTTTTGTAGAGCTCAGCATAACCTCGCGGCTCTTAAACTCGATCCCCCTGTTAATGAAAGCCAAAACACCATATGCTTTCTTAACAACCTTATCCACCTGGGTGGCAACTTTGAGGGAGTTATGTACTTGAACTCCAAGATCCCTCTGTTCCTCCACACTGCTGAGAATCCTGCCTTTAATCCTATATTCACCATTTAAGTTCGACCTTCCAAAATGCATCACTTCGCATTTATCCAGGTTGAACTCCATCTGCCATTTCTCAGCCCAGCTCTGCATTCTGTCAACAGTCCAATATAAAACTAAAACAACTGTACCTGTAAGTTTTATGGCCATTTCTGGATATCGTGGGACAATAGCATTATAAAGCTTTTCTCCTAGTGTATTCTGTTGCTCCAAATATTGCTTCTCCATTGAAATAATTTTAGATAATAAGCTGAGAAAGGTGTGAAGTTCCCCATCCAAGTCGCCCTATCCTGCTGTCGGGTTCCGGACGCCTTCTTCAATTTCAGAGCGCTGTCACAAAAAGAATCTCGAATTATTAATTCCTTCTCACCTGAGAACAGTTTGAGTGCTCACTGATCTCATCAATGATTTATGGACAGTTATATTTGTTGCTTGTTTCCCTTGAGAACAATCAGTGAACTTGTAGCTTGCGGGGTAAGAACAGAAATGTTGGGAATACTCAGAGATAATGGGAACTGCAGATGCTGGAGAATTCCAAGATAATAAAATGTGAGGCTGAATGAACACAGCAGGCCAAGCAGCATCTCAGGAGCACAAAAGCTAATTGTGCTCCTGAGATGCTGCTTGGCCTGCTGTGTTCATCCAGCCTCACATTTTATTATGTTGGGAATACTCAGCAGGTCTGACAGTATTGGGCTGAGAGAGACAGACAGACAGACAGACAGAAAGTGACAGTTCAGATCAAACTGCCAGCTGTTGAATGTTTCTGATGGAGACAAGCTGTAACAACTCCCCGCAATTATATCACAGACACAAAGCAGAATATGGAAACTCGGACCCCCCATCTCCAACATTTCTTAATCCTACTTTACGAAAGAAATCTGAAGCGAATGTGGATATAAAAATACCCGCCGCACGATCACAAACACTTCCGCTGCGACCCGGCCATTACAATCACTACAACAACAACTGCAATCAGAAACACGTCGCCCGCTGATCGCATCACACGCGACGCGTCGCCCGCTGATCGTAACGTACACGCCCCGACGCCTGGCGGACACCCTCGAACTCCCCAACCCCGCGGCGGATTCAAAATAGTTCCACACAATATACCGAAAATGAAGAACGCCTTCCTTCGGCAGAGATTCATCTGAGAAACCAAGTGAGTCTAAATTTTGAAAGAAGTAAACAAAGCGGTAATATTTTGATGGGGTGAGACGTTGTGAGATGCCCATGAGTAATGGAGCCGGAAGTAGTCCCGGTCAGGCGGAGGGCGGTTGTGATAAGGCGACGCGTGGGGAGAACTCGCTCTTTCTGCGGACGGCGGCGGCGAGGGCAGAGGTTTGTGAGGGAGCGAGACACAGACTAAAGGAGGGTGTTCAGTGGGTGGGGGAGGCGGGGTTGAGGACCTCGCCGTGGAGCTGAGAGCCTAGGCCCGGACCGCGGCCTGTTGCTCCCGGACAGGCCGCGCTTGAAGTCTCGCTCGTGGCTGAGCGGGCGCGAGTCTGGCGTGACCTGACCCGGCCGCCATTATCGCTTCCATCCCGATGGGGCGGCTGAGGCCTGGGCCTGGCTGCGTGTGGCCGCCTCTTGGTGGGATCCCTGGCCCTGGGTTTGTTGTGCGGCCGGGCTTTGCTATGTTACTGAACATCGAACTGAGTATCTGTCTCTCCCTGTGTCCAGGAGGAGATGTCGACTCACCTTCAATGGATGATCATCCGGAACTGCTCCAGTTTTCTGATTAAAAGGAACCATCAGGTTTACAGCACCGTGAGTATTTGCAGTACCGTCTGAAATTTTAAAATTAGTTTCATGTTTGAAGCTTGACCTTTGCGTTCCATCTGCCGTTATTGGAGCACGGTTTTTTGCCACAGGCTTTGAGTTTGTCAACCTTTTTTAACGTTTCAGGGCTTGAGGCTGAATCCTGTAGAGGATCAAAGCAGTAATTGCCTGTATTTGCTCCTGTGAGTGAGTTAGGGCAGGGTCATAGTTGTGACTTGTGTGAGATGTTTGTTCTTGTCCCATTCTGGTGGCTTTGATTTTTCTTCGGTGTAATCAAGGCAACGATTCAAAATCTTGTTTACCAGCTGTCCCTGTTGATACTGCTGATGACCAATTGTGCAGTAAAAATGCAGAGTCAAATGTTTTCTCTGGTTGCTGGCTTTGTTTGCTAGCTGTGGGACTGCCATTCTGTGTGTGAGTTTAAATTCTGTCAGGTTGCTGATTTGTCCGAGTATAATTCTGCAGGCATTGATCACCGTTAAGTGTGTGCTGTAGAAATTGAAATGCTTGTACTTTTACATTTGTTGAGTTCATTCAGACGAATTACTCATTTGTGGTACTAGTGACCAATTGGATGATCCTGAGAATCCCACCTGATCCTTGTGGCTTTGCAATCTTATTTCTTTTTGATATCAGTTTCTTGTTATTCAGTAACTGCTTTAACTTAAAGCACCCTTCTTGTAATACTTCCAGTCCATTGGTACTTGCTGCATAATAACTGTTTGCATTACACTCCACTGTTGAATTGGATCTTTAATCTGTTCCCTTGGTCTTTGTAGTTCTGTGCATTGTTCACGATCTTCTAAACCACCAGGACCTGCTGCCTCATCTTGGATTTATGATAATTTGTTTACATTAGTGCAGGGTCGCACTGAAGTGGATTTTTGTGTTCCTTTTTCCTAAATCTTTGACTCTGTCCTGTCCCTGCAACATAGGAATCCAACAATCTGAAGTCCAGGAACTCTTTCCGTTACAATGGACTTATTCATCGCAGAACTGTGGGTGTAGAGCCTGCAGCTGATGGGAAAGGAGTGGTGGTCGTCCTGAAAAAGCGAGCAGGTAAGCATGTTGATCCCACTGTTTTTAATTTATGCAATGACACCTCTTTGTGGTTTCACATTGTCAGATATGCCCATCCAGCCTATTTTGCTTTGTTGTGTGGGATTGGTTGGAACATTATCATTTTCTTTCCTTGCCACCTCGTCACCATCACGTTGATCTGATTCACTGACTAAAACGATAACATTGGCAATTCTGCTGTTTAGATTGGTTTGTACTTCAGATACCTGTCAGATTATTGCTGGTCTTCCCTGTCTTTTTTTAGGTATTTGCTCTGGTTGTGACCATATGTTTTTATTTTTATCATTGCAATCTTGTATATAAGGTCACAAGAAGTACAGGCAGGAGTAGTTCATTCAGCCCTACAACCCTGCTCTGCTCGTCTACTTTCCTGCATTTTCCCTGTAATCCTTCATTCCCTGACTGACTTGATGACTTACCATAGTTTAAAATATACACAAGGACTCTGTCCCCCACAGTCTGGCAAGAAGTACCAAAGACTGTCAACTCTCAAAAGAAATTACTCACCTCGCCATTAAATTGGTGCCCCTTAATTCTGAGAATAAGTCCTCTGGTCCTAGATTTTCCCATGAGGGGAAACATCCTCTTAGCATTTACCATGTCTAGCCTCTTAATCGTTCTCTGTCTCGAAGAGTTGATCTCTCACTCATCTAAATTCCAGTGAATAGAAGTCTGACATTTTTTTCTTCCCTCTCGTTCGAGAAACCCTCGTTACTAGCACTATCTGTATAAGTTTGTCTGATATGTGATCTCCTGCATACTGCTTTTTGATACGTCATTTTACATTGCTATCTTTTTGGGGTCTCAGGTCAACGCAAACCAGCAACATCTTATGAAAAGATCACCATCAACAAGAATAGCCGCGCTACCCTAAACAGTTTGCGACACATCATCCGCAAGAACAAGTACCGAAAGGACCTTCGCATGGTATGAAAAGATTATACTTTTTACAGTATCAACTGTTTGGCTTTTTTCCACTTAAAGCAGGAACTGGTTAGAATGTTTTCCTGTCTGACCTTCAACTGAAAATATTGTCTTGGTATTACAGTTCCACGTCAGCCTTTGTTGCCATGCCGTAGTAACCAATTATTCTATTGTCAACTAGCCATTTTCTGGCCGTTGCTAATTTGGTGTAGATTGGCTGATATAGGAGAGACCTGTTGGAAAATGAGACACTTCTTGTAACTGAGTTTGTCCAAGCCCCCTCCTTGAGTTCATTTTTTAAAATTGAGAATAGTGAATTTTAATGTTTAAATTTGCAAAAATCTGTTCTGGAACACATTGACGGTTTGATTCCATGTGTTTGGCATAATTTTAATCCTCTGGATTATTCTCCCTTATCTGCTCTTTTCCTGTAACCTTGTAACTTATAAACTTTTTTAAACAATGCATTAAGGAATTTGTCAGAAACTGAGTACTTTGCAGAGATGTTTTCTCAGCTCTCATCTTTAGCATGGCATTTTCAAGAAGTTGGTCAAGGTTAAAAATCTATTGAAGGTTTTGGAGGATGTAACTAGTAGAAAAGCTAAGAGCGAGGCAGTGGATGTAGTGTACTTGAATTTTCAGCAATCCTAAAGTGGACAGAGTTAAAGCACCTGGTAGTAGATTGTCATGGATTGATGATTGGTTGACAGACAAGAAACATTGCCAGAAAAACATCCACTTATATTCCCAGACTGACAGTGACTAGTCAGGTATTGCAAGAATTGATGCTTCACAATTGACCTGGATGACGGAACCAAATGTAACATTTCCAAATTTGTTGATCCCACAAAACTAGACAGGATTGAGCGCTGTGATGAGGATGCAATGATTTAGAGAAGTTGAGAGCAACCCTATAGCAGATGTCACACAACGTGGCTAAATATGAAGTGTTGCATTTTGGTGCAAAAAAATTATTTAAATGGTGATATACTGGGAAGTGTGGATGTACAGCGGGATCTGGATGTCTTTCTCCACCAAATGGGCCTGTATTCACTAGTGTTTGTAAGATGAGAGGAGGTCTAATTGAAATAAATTAAATTCTAATAAGACTGGACAGAGTACATGCAGATAAGGCGTTTTCCTTGGTGAATCTAGAACCAGGAATGTCTCAGTTTCAAAATACAGGGTAAGTGATTTTAAGAAGATGAGAGAAAGTCCTTCAAAGGGTGATGTGCTGTGGAGTTCCCTACCTCCAGAAGGCATTGGAGGCCAAGTTACTATGTTCAAGAAAGTGATGCAATTTTAGATTTTTTTTTTACAAGTCTCAAGGGAGCATTGAGCAAGAGGTCAGTCACAACAATATTGGATGGATAGGTAAGGTCACCAGTCCTCTGGTTTCAGAGTTGAATAGCCTATACTGCTAGTTTGATTGCCTCAATTTTAAATTCATGCCCCCTCAAATCTGATTGCCCAGTGTTTGGTTTCAGCCTTTCATATCTGTTCATGGATCCACTGCTTCTTAATCTCATTGACAGTCACTTATGCTGTTTATGTAGATGTGTGAAAATATTGTCCTGAAAGTTTTGATGGTACAGTTTATTGAAAGTAAGCTAACTTGCTAATTTGGGTTTTTCTTTTAGGCTGCACTTCGACGTGCCAGTGCCATTCTAAGGAGCCAGAAGCCAGTTGTTGTCAAGAAGAAGCGCACTCGGGCCACCAAGAGTGCATAAACATGTAAAAGATGGATGTATCTTACGACTAAAATAAATGGAGGATTTTGAGTAGCTGTTCCGTGTATTTTCATGGCACCTTTTAAAGTTCACTCATTGGATGTGTTTGTTGCTGGCAAGGTCAATGCTTATTGTGTATCCCAAATTAAGAAAGTGGCTTTTGGGTGTAGTCTCAAAGTATTCCCGTTTGGTTTGGTACGGGTAACTTATTGGACTGTTTCAGCAGGCATGAAGTGTCCAGGCTAGGTAAGGTCACCAGTCCTCTGAATTATTAAGATGACCTACGTCTGGGTAGAGAAAAGAGATATGTCAAACGCTTTATTAAAGAAGGATTCCTTTGCTGGAAGTCCAAGCTTAATCATTTCGTTTTAAAATAAATGTAGTCTTCTGATTTCTCCACTATAACAGCTGCCAGGTTGGATATCATGTTGTCTCTGCAAGAGTTGCATTTAGTACAAGGTTCCCTGATTTGCAAATTTGATTCATTGTGGTGTTTGATAGGAATGTTTCCCTGTACTTAGATATGGCTAGTTTGTATTCTCCTGCAGTATGTTCTAACTTGTGAACAGACCTGGGAATGGAACCCATTCACAACCCAGAATCTGTCTGCACTGGCCAGTGTCTGGGATTGTTCAGGAGGAGCCTGCAGCATGTTCAAGTTTGCTGCTTGGTTTAAAAAGTTGAAACTATATATTCCAAGCGTCTCAGAAGAAAGTTCACCAGAAAGTGAACAGCTGTGGATTTAGTACAAGTTGGAGTGGAGAGAGGGAGTCTAAGGCTAGATCTTTGAAAGTAAAGAATACAAAGCCTTCACAAGAGGTAAAAAATTTTTGAGCTCAGAAGAAAACTGATTTTGGTCTCCCAACTTGTTTCTAGCTCTCTACAGATGTGAGCACTCCTGTTTTGAATAGCTCCAATACAATTGCAGAATAACACTTGTCACTCACCCTTCTGTTGCTTTGAAGAATAGACTGCAGTACTTGTCTGGGTTGGATTTGCCCTGCTTTTTGTGGATATTCATAGCTGGGCATTTTTCCTCAATGCTACCTAAGTATGTTTCTTCTTAAGTCTATGCTTCCACTTTTTTCCCATCTAGTTTAATTGGCAATAGGGTTTTGGTGGTAAATTATATTCTACTTAAGGTTCCTTATTATTCCTTTAAAGGCTCAAGTTTTTTTCCCCTCACTGACATTCCCAAATAATTCAGTCCCTTAAGTGGATCTGTTGTGTGGCATTTCTCCATTTTGCTGTGGAGATGATGTGCTTTGCCAGAGCTAAATGTAGCGTGAATGCAATACTTCAGGTGTCATTGATGTTTAACTTTGAAGTTTTAGTGATTCAAATTTTACTCGTGATTTTGGCAATGTTAACACAGCTATGCCACAATAATTGATTCTAGTTTGCTAAATCATCTTCAGCCTTTTTCCTAACTACTGTTGGTTCTGCTACAACACAATAGTTCTGTTCCTGTGCAATGTCATGTTACCGAAAATAGTGCTATACATATAATAGGGCCTGTGGGGCAAAAGCAGATTTAGGGGTGGACCGCTAAAAAGTATCGCTCAAAAGTCACTCAAGCCTAACACACAGGATAGCATAGTTTGAATAAATATTTAATTCCTACCTAATAATGAAATAAAAGTACATTTTTTAATACCTTTGCAAAACGTCAAGATGACTTGATGGGGGAGGAGGTTGCTGTGTTGTTAATGTAGGTGTTGAAGGTCGTCATCACCTTCAGGTGCGGTTGTGGTTGCAGGCTTTGGGTGGGGAAAAAAAAATCTAATACAGAAGTGGATGGCTGTAGTTTGTTGTCTTCTGACTCTTGGGGGTTGGTTTAAAGGCATTCAGTTTTTGCTGCTTTGCCCTCTTTTTCATGAAGAAACTGTCAGAAGGGTGCCAAATAAAACTTTATTGCACAAACTGCTACCCTGCTGCATTCAGCATTGTAATTATCCTCAAGAGCTACAACTGCTTCTTGATTTCCCTCAGGATAGAAGACAAAACAAAATAAAAGTGGAAAGCTGTCGTGCTGCATCCTGGACTATTACTACTTAATCTGCAGCTTCCACTTCCCACTCTGACAAGTCATAGAAAGGTATTCACAGTGGGACTCGAGCAGCTCTTCAACAGCCTCACTCCTTCAAATACAACTTGCTTTGCAAGATCAACACTTCTTTCATTCTTAGGAGGTTTTCTGATGGATCAAAGCCTTTAAAATCTCAATCTGGGAGAAGCTTCAGTACTAACATTGCAATGCTTAGGACACAGCCTGTGAGACGATCATATACTCCGCACCAATGGAATCATAGCCAACACAAGTTTGCATTTTAGAAATAGTATTCCTCTAGTCGTCAGTCACTTTACAACCAAATTGCACTGCCTAAACACACATTATAGCAGAACTGACTAATTGAAATTTAGTTGTTGATTAAATGCCTGTTTGTGAAATATTTAGCACATGACATTGAACTTGATCTGAAGTGGTTCTACCTTCCAAGCACAAATCTAGTTGTTTTACTGCTTTATTGGATGTATAGATTCATCTATTTTCTTCTCTTCCTCCTCCTCCATGTTAATATAATAGTCAAACTGAGCCATTAACCTTAGCAATTAATGTTTGCTATGAATATAATTTCTCTGGCATTTAAAACATTTCTGTCAGTGTTTGAATTAGAACAAATACTATATTACACATACACGGTGCTGGACAGTAGAATTATAATGCTAAAACTGATGCTATTACCAGATTAATACTGACTTTATGTTTTGGTAAGAGGCAGGTATAAAGAAAAAGTGGTTTAAAAGAGGGAATTCCAGAGTTCCTTCACAGCTAATGATGAATCAGTTAAAAAGTAGGGATGCTGAAGAGACCAAATCTAGGAATTCAGATGTTGCACAAGATTGCAGTAGAGAAGGCAAGGGAAAAATCTGAAGAACAGGGTAATTTTAAAACCAAGTCATTGCTTACATGGGGTCAATACAGGTTAATGAGTGAAAGAATGATTATTAAATGGGACTAGTTGTGATGTAGGACCTGGAAAAGACCACCTTTTGTTAATTTTACTGAAACCTCAATATAAATGGTATTGAGAGTCTGTCAGTATGTGCCTGAGATTTCATGCAAATATTGAGAAAGCTGCTGGACTGGATCTTCACTATCCTAATGTATTTGAGTGGATAGGTTTCAATTTTACTGTTTCTCAGAACATCACTGAACAGGATTAGGCCCTTTGGCCCACCTTTTGCTGTGCCAACCTTGACGCCATTCTAAACTGATCCCATGGATTTGTACATGGTCAAGATTCTTAAGCTACTTATATTCCCTGCTTATTTATGTGTCTACCTCATGCTTCTTAAGTGTTACGACGTAGAAGTGCCAGCATCGGACTGGGGTGGACAAGGTCAGAAATCAAATGACTCCAGGTTATAATCCAAGAGGTTTATTTGAAATTCACAAGCTTTTGGAGCATAGCCCCTTCCTTGGGTGACTTCTGTTCTTAAATGTTGCTATCATATCTGCTTCTACCACTCCTGTGGCAGTGTTCCATTTACTTACCACCCTCCATGTAAAACAAAAATACCTTGCACGTTTCCTTTAAGCTTGTCCCTTCTCACCTTAAACCTAAAACATTTTTGCCTTCGTGGAAAAAACTCTTAACTATCCAACCTTTCTATGCCTTTCATTTTTTATGTATTTCTATCAAGTCGCTCCTCAGCCTTTGACACTCGAGCAAAAACAATCCAAGTTTGTCAAACCTCTCTTGGTGGCAAACACACCACAATCCAATTAATTCCATGGCTTTACTGCTTATTTATATAGGATTAATAGACCTTTTTAAAAAAAAATCATTTGTTAGAGTACATCCTCCCAAAACACACAGCTACCATTTGTATGCCAGTTTGAGTTGTTTGAAGTTTTAAATTTTTGGGCGGGGGGGGGGTGCAGCGGGAAGAGAGTCTATTTAGTGAATCTGACTGTTTCAGTAGTATTGTTGCAAGTTGCATGGGGAATAGTGGAAACAGTAATTGTTGATCCTTTTGAGTAGATCATTCTTAACTGGCAAATGTGGATTTGATCCTTTTGTTGGTTAAATGGGAACTTTTCGATGGAGTTTCTCGTTCACACTTCTGTTATGACTGAAATAGACCAATTCCAGTTGACCACACAAGTTGTTTCTGCCTGCAAACATGTTCTTATACAAAAAGGCTGTCTGGATCTGAATTTGTGCCAAATCCAGTTCCCGTCTCACTCACGAGCTCTGGGATAGGACGTAGAACAATACAGCTCAGAACAGGCCTTCAGCCGTCGATGTTGTGCCAACCTGTTAACTAACCTAAGCCCATCCCCCTACACTATCCCATCATCATCCACATCCAAAGACTGTTTAAATGCCCCTAATGTGGCTGAGTTAACTACATTGGCAGGCAGGGCATTCCACGTCCTTACCACACTCTGACTAAAGAACCTGCCTCTGACATCTGTCTTAAATCTATCACCCCTCACATTTGCAGCTATGCCTCCTCGTACAAGCCGATGTCATCATCCTAGAAAAAAGACTCTCACTGTCCACCCTCTCTGATCATCTTGTATGTCTCTATTAAATCCCCTCTTAGCCTTCTTCTCTCCAGTGAGAACAGACTGAAGTTCCTCAGCCTTTCTTCATAAGACCTTTGCTCCAGACCAGGCAACATCCTGGTGAATCTCCTCTGCACCTTTTCTAATGCTTCCACATCCTTCCTGTAATGGGGTGACCAGAACTGTATGCAATATTCCAGGTGAGGCCGCACTAGTATTTTGTACAGTTGCAGCATGACATCACGGCTCTGGAACTCACTCCCTCTACCAATAAAACCTAACACACCATAAGCCTTCTTAACAGCACTATCGACCTGGGTGGCAACTTTCAGGGATCTATGTACGTGAACAATAAGATCCCTCTGCATATCCACACTACCAAGAGTCTTTCCATTGATCTGGTATTCTGCCTTCCTATTATTCCTCCCAAAGTGAGTCACCTCACATTTATCTGCATTGAACTCCATTTGCCACCTTTCAGCCCAATTCTGCAGTTTATCCAAGTCTCTCTGCAACCTGCAACATTCTTCCACACCACCAGTCCACTGTCTTTAGTGTCATCTGCAAACTTACTAAATCATCCACCTATGCCTGCGTACAAGTCATTTATAAAAATGACAAACAGCAGCGGTCCCAAAACAGATCCTTGAGGCACACTACTAGTAACCAGAGTCAAGGCTGAATATTTTCCACCAACCACCACTCGTTGCCTTCTTACAGAAAGCCAGTTTCTAATCCAAGCTACTAAATCTCCCTCAATCCCATGCCTCCACATTTTCTCCAATAGCCTACCTTGTGGAACTTTATCAAAGGTTTTACTGACGTCCATGTACACCACAGCAACTGCCCTACCCTTATCCACATGCTTGGTCATCTTCTCAGGCAGGGACTAGATAACAGATGGGGAAGTGTAAGGTCATTGGGGAGGGTGGGGGCAGATTTGAGCATTTAAAAACTGAATAGCTGCATTGCTGAACCAGGAATAACTGCAGGTCACTAAGGTGCAAAAGGAACCTGCATGTTATTTTGGATATCAGCACTGTGCTGAATGAGCTCAATTTTACAGAAATGTTATGGTCAGGGGCATTGTAATCACAAGTTCAAAGTATGGATGGAAGTGTAAACAATACGAGTTATGGTACTGAGATATTGAGAGAGTTACAATGCATCTTCTTCCTCAGGGGGCTCAGGAAATTTGATATGTCCATAAGGACCTTCACCACCATCTGTAGATGCACCATTGAAAACAAACTGTCCAGCTGCATAACAGCCTGGTATGCCAAATGCTCTGCCCAGTACCATATCAAACTAGAGAAGGTGGTATGCACAGCCCAGACAATCTGAAGCCAACCTTCCGTCCGTGGACTCTGTTTCCACAGCTTGCTGCTGCAGAAGGGCAGCCAACATCATCAAAGACCCATCCCACCCTGGTAATGATCTCCTGCAGACTCTTCGTCAGGCAGAAGATGTGCAAGCCCGAACACACACACCAGCAGGTTCAGGAACAGCTTCCTCCTGCCCATTATTAGACCTATGAATGCTGCCTAGGCTCAGGTAATGTTGATCTTGCCTCTGCAGGCCCTGTGCTATGTAACATTATGTCACGTGTACCAATGAAATAAAGCTACTTTTCAAGGACAGATATGAAATATAATACGTGAACTGTACTCTAAGCTAAGACAAACCCTACCTGCATCTTAGATAGCAAAGTGTGAAGCTGGATGAACACAGCAGGCCAAGCAGCATCTCAGGAGCACAAAAGCTGGCGTTTCAGGCCTAGACCCACCGAAAAGTCAGCTTTTGTGCTCCTGAGAAGCTGCTTGGTCTGCTGTGTTCATCCAGCTTCACACTTTATTATCTTGGATCAACATCTGCAGTTCCCATTATCCCCCCTACCTGCATCTTAATTTCGTTAAGTAATGATTGACCAGACACAATTCAGCAAGCTCGCTTATAATATTGTTCCAGTTATAGTTTACATATTTTAAGGCAACAGTAAAATCCATTGTATTTGTAGTTTCAGAATCCTGTCATAGGTCACACTGGGGCATTATTCTAGCTGTCAGACATGTACTGGTACTGTTAATGATTTAGTCGTGATGGACAATGAATGGTGCTTGTGTGTTCGTTCCCGTGCAGAACTCTCGCTTCCAGGTTCGACTAGTGAGGTATGTCTTGCTGATCGTCCTGCCAAATAACTCGGCAGTTTTGCGTCACATAGGTGTGGGACCCACAGGCAGCGCCAGTGAGAATGGGACAGCAACTGGTGGGAGAGGAGGGGAAGCGTCCCTTACCGCGCACTGGAAGTATTGTCTGAGGAGAGTAGGCATTCTAAAAAAAGAAATCTCTCTGGTTACATACCTGCTCTTCACGTAAGCAGAGAAGACGACAGTAAATGCTTGTGGCTTACGTTTTACTGAGGCTTTGTCGTCCTCTTTGCTTAATAATAACAGCAGATCCTCACAGCACAGGACAAGGTCTGAGTAGAGCAGAGAGAGCCACAAGCCTGGGAACTGGGGCAGGGAGAGAGACTGAAGCAGGACTGTGTACGTACCCCGCCCAAGAGTAGGTGGTTACCCGTTAAAGGGGAAAGGTGCAGTTCTGGAGACTAACCCTGTGCGCAGTCTACGATATGTATTGTTAGCCGCCACGATCGCTGGAGATCCTTCCGAGAAATGAGAGGGCAGATAGTGGAGGAGCAGTGAATGAGGAGAAGCAGGTTACAGGCGGCCAGCTCCAACATGCCTGTCCTTCCTCCTGCCCTGGTGCTACTGCTCTGCGCCCTGTGCTCTCCTTCCCCCAGTGCAGCTTTCCAGCTCCAGGACACCATCAATGGCCTGAGGGAGGAGAACCTGCAGCTTCATGTCCGGGTGGATAATCTGACCGATAAACTCCGGGAACTCCGACAATTACTGTGGACCTACTCCAGAGGTGAGTCCGGAATGCCTTGAGAGAGGCCGATGTTGTCATGTATACACACACAAATAGGCAGGATGGAGCGTGACAGACACTTGTTAAGTTGTTCACAAACTGAGTTAAAAGGAGAAACTTGAACTTTTCCCAAAGAACTATGAGAAAATGGATGGTTGTATTATTCCTGGCTCTGGAGTTCTAAGGCGGGTGTACGAGTATTTGAAAATGAAAAAAAAATGCATTGCTAGGAGATAACAAGGTGTAGAGCTGGACGAACCTGCTCCTAAGATGCTGCTTGTCCTGCTGTGTTCATCCAGCTCCACACCTTGTTTTCTCGGATTCTCCAGCATCTGCAGTTCCTATTATCTCTGATGCACTGAGGTGGATTGGCTGGCCAGCATTTACTGCCTGTTCCTAGTTGTCCTTGGGAAGACGGTGCCTTCTTCAACTGCTGCAGTCCATGTGAGGTAGATTGATCCATATTGATGTGAGGGAGAGCCACAGTGAAGGAACTGCAATATATTTCCAAGTCAGGACAGTGAGGGGCTTGCAGGGGATCTTGCAGATGGTGGTGTTCCCATAATACCACTGCCCTTATCCTTCTAGTTGGAAATGATCGTGAGACTGGAAGATGCTGTCATTGGACCTATTGGTGAATTTCTGCAGTGCATTTTGCATATAAAAAGGGATGTAGAGGGCTCTTGTGGTACAGTGGTAATGTCACTCTCTCTGAGCCAGAAGGCCCAAGTTCAGATCCCTACCTGTCTGAGAGATGTGTAATAACACATCTACAGCAGTTTGGTTAAAGTTAACTACATAGAGATATGGTCAAAGTTATGAGATTAAAGTACACAGTGGCAGTTAAAAGCTAGCATTGCTACAAGGTTGCATTTTCTCTGATTTGATCGTCAGCAGCAGATAAAGTGAGCCCTTGAAGGTGAAGTTAACCCGTTAAGACTGACACACCAAGATGACTGACATTCTCAAGCCTGTTCCCAGGTAATGGATCATCTTAAACCTGGCACATCCAATACTAAATGAGTAGCTTCACACAAGAGGTTGTGGCATGCAAAATAAAAATGTCACAGTATGTGCCATTTTAGGTGGGAGCATTTTAAGAAGCATTATGTGGAATAGAAGTGCACCTTTAATGACAAAGATTGTAACACAATACTTAACAGCTGTGTGATGCAGTGACAATAGAATCGTACCTTAAAAATGGTGAATACTGGAGGTTCAATTTTCAAGGAATTGGGCAAGAAATAGGAGAGTGGGAGGAAGAATTTGTTTACTCAGCAGTTATTTTCACAATCTGCAACTTGCAAGCTACACAGTGGTGGAAGTGGAGGTAATCAATGAATTCAAAAAGAAAGGAGATAGTAGGAACTGCAGATGCTGGAGAATCTGGGATAACAAGGTGTAGAGCTGCATGAACACAGCAGACCACGCAGTATCAGAGGAGCAGGAAGGCTGAAATTTTGGGCCTAGACCCTTGTTCAGAAAATGGGAAAATTGAACCTTCCTGCTCCTCTGATGCTGCTTGGCCTGCTGTGTTCATCCATCTCTCCACCTTGTTATCTCAAAAAGAAAGGAGGTGGCTTCTTGATGGGAATGGACTTGCAGCACTGTAGGGAAAGAAGCAAGGGATATTGGGGGGAGGGTGTGTGTGGCTAACTGGATTACTCTACAGAGAACCAGCAAAGGTCTAAAGGACTGCACAGCCTTCTTGTTTACCTGAATGACACAATGACTAATTACATTGATGGCGAACTTCTTAGGTTGCAAATTGAGAGACATTGCGGCAGTATTGTTCAAGTTTTAATACACTCTTTAGCGGCAAAGGTGGTGGTCGCGGTGTACAAATGGAACTCTCATCTTTCATTTTTCCTTTCAATTTAAATAAATATAAATCCATACACTTTCATAAGAGAAAATTCTGAAGGCATGGGCCTTTCTCGGCTTGAGAAGGTAATGGTGGGCCATCGTGAACCACGACAGTTTATATGGTGAAGGTACTGTATTGTGTTGTTAGGTAGTCAGGGAGCTTCAGGTCTTCACCCCATTGAGGATAAATGAACAGTGATGAATTGTAGTCTTTTCCTTGGATTATTTAATGATTTAAACCCCCCCCCCCCCATATGATGGAATTGTTAGGGTGCTTTGGTCAAATAAATAAATCCCAGCAATCTATGGCTTTCTCAATTATTTTTGGACATGTATTATTCGTCCTGTAGATTCAAGTTTGTGTCTGATTAAAATGCAAGAAACTGTATTTGATCAGTATTTTGAATGAGTCAACTTTAAATTGACAGAAGTTTAAGTGTGGTAAAAGACTGTTGAAAATCATTTTGAATTTCTGATTATCTGAACCTCTCTCCATCTGCAGTATAACATACATGTGAGTGGTTCTCATGGTGACAAGGTTTCAGACTATTTTATGCCCTTGATGTTTCTTTGTTATTTTTGCCTCTGGTATGTGCAAAGATTTTAATCTTTGTGAGATACGGAGAGTATAGAAGTTCACAGATTATATTTCATATCTGTGTCCTTGAAAAGTAGTTTTATTTGATTGATCGATCTCTACAATCACGTGTACCGAAATACAGTTAAAAGCTTTGTTTATGAGGGGTACAGACAGATCACAGCAAACAAAGGATGTTCAGAGCAAAGGCTTAGAGACTAACAGGTTACATTGCAGGTTACATTATTTGAGGCCAGAGTCCAGTCAACAGTTTAATAACAGCTGGAAAGAAGCTCATGCGTGTGTTCAGGTTTCTGTACCTTCTGCCTGGCAGAAGAAGTTGTAGGAGATCATCACCAGGTTGCGAATGGGTCTTTGATGATGTTCGCAGCCTTTCTGCGGTAGTGAGCCACATAAACAGAGTCCACAGTTGGAATCTTGGCTTCCCTGATGGTCTGGGCTGTGCACACCACCTTCTGTAGTTTCTTACAGTCCTGGGGAGAGCAGTTGCCCTGCCAGGCTGCCATGCAGCTGGTCAGTATGCTTCCAATGGTGCATCTGTAGAAGTTGGTGAGGGACCTTATGGACATGCCAAACTTCCTGAGCCACCTGAGGAAGAAGAGGCGTTGTTGTGCCTTATTGACTGTCACATCTATGTGAGAAGTCCAGGACAGAACATTGATTATTGTCACTCGAAGAAACTTAATGCTCCTCACTCTGTCAACCTCAGTCCTGTTGATGTAGATGGGGGCGTGTTCTCCTGTTTTCTTTCTGAAGTCAATGATTAGCTCCTCATTTTTGCCAGTGTTGAGAGACAGATTGTTTTTCATTGCACCACATCACCAAGCCCTCTATCTCCCTTCTGCATTTTGACTTGTCGTTGTTAGATATCTGTCCCACTACAGTGGTGTTTTCAGTGAACTTGTAGATGGCGCTCGTTCAGAATTTGACAACACAGTTGTAGGTGTACAGGGAGCACAGGAGGGGGCTAAGGATGCATCCTTGGGGAAGGTGCAGTTTTGAGTGTTGTGGAGGAGGTGCAGTTTCCTATCCTCATCTATGGGTCAGAAAACTGAGGATCCAGTTACAGAGGGTAGTGCTGGGACCATGGTCTCACAACTTTGAGATCAGTCTGGAGGGGCTCGTGGTGCGGAGCTGTAGTCAACAAGCAGGAGTCTGTGTTTTCCAGATATTCCAGGTTTAGGGATAAGGCATCCTCTGTGGACCTGTTATGTCAGTAGGCACACTGTAAGGGATTGAGGCAGGTTGGGAGATTGGCATTGACGTGGTCCATGACCAGCCTCTTGAAGCACTTATTAAAGTCAGAGCTATTGGGCAGTAGCCATTAAGGCTGTCTGCCTGAGTTTTCTTGGGTATGGGGATGATGGTGATCTCATTGAAACAGGTGGATCTTTGGCCTGTAGGAGGGAGAGGTTGAAGATGTTGGTGAATTTCTTTAATTCCAACTCCTTGGAATGAAAGTCCTTCAAATGAAATGTAATATTGCAGGCAACACAGTGTGGAGCTGGAGGAACACAGCAGGTCAGGCAGCATCAGAGGAGCCAGAAAGTTGATGTTTTGGTTCAGGACCCTGGCCTGCTGTGTTCCTCCAGCTCCACACTGTTGTCTCTGACTCCGTATGCAGTTCTTGTTGTCTCTAATATTACAGACAACTTTTTGCTTTGAACAGTGACTGAAGTCAAGTCAGCCATACTGTTGATTAATTTCCACTTATTCAAGAAAGTAGTTGAGCTTGATAATGATTATGAGTTCCACGGTGCATTAATGTTGCTGTTCATTTACTGTTTCACTGTTTGTTATGTTTCCCTTGGCCATTTCCCAATCTAGAATATTCTTATTCTGTCACCTCCTGAAATCAAGGAAATATGTGATAAAACCAGCAAGCCAAAAAAAATCCATTCAACTCCTGATGTTAGTACCAAGCTATGTAGGGTGTGCTGCCTGGTTTACTGTTCACCAGCTCCCTGGTTCTGACACTGAGTTTATGTATGGAATGTGGTGCGATGGGAAAACACTGGAGGCAGATGTTTCAGAGGTGTAGAAAAGCACTGTTTTTATTGAACAAACAAACAAATTGAATATATTTACAGAGGGCAAGAAAGTGAATATCAAAATTAGAACACACCTGTCTCTGACTGAGACCCCCCATTAAGCCCTGCAGCCAAGACTTGATACAATGGGTAAAATGGATACAGTGGGTGGCTTTTACTAATGTTAACAGGGAAGAGAGGGTGAGAGAGAGGTTACCTGCTGACCTCAAGTCCTATTCCACTTCCATTCTTTAGAGGTGCTTTACACCGTTCGCCCCAAACTGTCCCTCCCTTGTCTAAGACAAGCCAAGCTGGGTTAGAGGATCTTGCTGACCTTAGGCTTACCCCTGGTGTGAAAATGCTTGCTGTAGCTGGGATTCTGTGAAGTACCGGTATCAGTCAATCTCGTGGTGTCCGCTGATGCAGTTAAACACATGGGACCAAACCGGTGAGTACCCTGGCTGCCTTCGGTCACCTCCAGGCATCTAGTGGAGTCCACAATTAGTTGCTGGTTTTCAGTGATTGGTGTTGCAGTGGTGGTCTCACAGTGCAGGACTCTCAGTACTCACTCTCTTTCTCTCCTCCTTTTCCTTCTCTTCCTCCTCCACTCCTCTTGCCTCCCCTTGTATCTCTTTCCCTTACTGTTGTGCTGGGCTTGGGGTCTCCAGTTGTACCCAACTGCAGGCACCCCCCTTATCTCCCACTAAATCTGTTGAGCTATTTTTCCTCCTTTCAGGGCTGAATGGGCTTCCTGAGAACTGGAGTAGGTGTGAATCATTTTTTGATGTGAATGGTTTTGATGGTTTTGAAATGTCTGGCATTTCCCTTGGATAGGTATCAATTCAGTTTGCACAGTGGTGTGAATGGGTTTTTTACATCCAAGTTGAAACAGGTTTGCATGTAACACAATGGTTTGGAATGGTCAGTAATTCTGTGCCTGAGCCCTGATTTGAAATTGAATGATTTTATACTTTCATAGGCTCCAAACGGTCTGAAGTTGTTGAAGTTTGTCTCCTGCGGACTGGCTTGCTTTTTTTTAGTGGGTGCATGAATGGGGCTCTTTCTTTAGTTTCTGCAAACTAACCCCTATTCCAGAAATCTGCCCCTGGGCTTGTCTATTTCCAGTCTGTCCCAGCCAGCCTTTCCCTGGCTCAGTTGCAGCCCATGTTTCCTGGAATTCCAGTGACTTTAATCTAATATAATTTCCACAACTTCTCCCTTCAGAGGGTTTTTAGGTCCAGGGCATTTCAATAAACTGATGGGGATTTTTGCCCCATCTTATAGCTAGGAGGATTGCATTGTTGCTGTAGTCCAACATAAAACACAAATATTATACCCAAATCCTAGTATGACCAATTGTATGCTTTCTCCATGTTGAAATTAGAAATATAAATGTCCATCACCCAGGTTTAATAAACACAAAATGGTCAATTTATTCTGACATGGAACTTATGCAATGAACATGCAGAATTGTTTAACACAATTTATAATTACACACACACACACGGAGTGGGAAGAAAATTGATTTCTCTCTGTTGACCTTCACTTCACAAAAGAAATACATTCCAGCCAATGGTGGTTATTCCTGAAGAATAAAAATAGAGAAGGGGTAGAATGTTCTAAGCTCTGTCAATCTGGTGTTCTTGTAGGTGTGGTCATCGATAATCACTCATGGTTTTCTTTGGAATTTTGGCAGACACGGCTGTCACAGAAAATATAGTATTAAATTCTTTCGTACATTCTCCCAGATTACAATCAAGTTGAATCCTGATCTCACAGCAAAGATGTTTCGGAAGCAGGAGGCATGAGCTTTCATTCTGTGGCAGCGTGTCCTCAACTGCAAAGCCAAATACAAACCCAAACCCAATTCAAACAGAACAGCCATAAAACCCAGTCATTAAACAGTTCATTTTTTTTCATTGGAGTGAGTTCAAGCAACCAAGACCAGCAATCATCTGGAACCACATGGTTTCCAAGGGGTGCCTAAAGTTAAAAGAAAAGTTCCAATGTTCTTTTATTGAGTACTATTTTTAAAAAATCCAGGCATCAGCATAATCCTTCAAGCACAAATCCACAAAAATGATTACATTTGAAGCACCTTCATAGCACTGGGTAAATTGTTTTCAAAAAAGCTTTGCTAAATGCGTCACTAGGACACAGAGAGCAATGGGGGTTCACTCAAGGAGATGCTCTGAGGTGCAGACCCCACAAAATATGGAAAGAAAATAAAACCTTAATCCCAAAATCATTTTACCAAAGTCCTGGGTGACTCTGCTGATTTGCTAAGCTCAATTACTGCTATGCCAGAAATGGCCCCATAATTTAACAATCTGCTGTCATCCTATGTTGCTGCTATTTCCCTGCAATCATTGGTAACAATGATTATATAACAATGGTGATTCACAACTCAGACTTCTGCTAAAAAAATTCTCAATTGTATTCATATAAAACTTAAGTGAAATCCTCAAGTATATTTTTGCAGAATAAAACATACAGCAGTCTTATTCACAAAACAAAAATACTTCTGAAACATGTAACTATTCACAGGAACACTTATATAAGATTATAAGTTTAAAAAATGGAAAGCAGAAGTTGTATAATCACATCAGCTCCTTTTACATTCTTCTTCAGAAATCATTTAAGGCGTTTAAGCTTCCATACTTGAAAAACAAGCAATAGACATTAACTTAAATTGAAAACCTTATTTGAAGAAAATATACTTCAGCAGCTCACTTCTGCCATCAAAAGTGCAGTATAGTCAACCATGTTGTTTTCCATCGTAGTCATTATTTGTCACAAGTAAACAACCTTAAAAGTAATAGTAGAAATTATTATCCAGTTTTTATATTTAGAAACCAAATCATGTGCTTCTGACGTTTCCACTGTAGAAACAAATCAGAGTGCATCCTTCAAGTAACAGGTACAGATATACCCTCTCCCAGGTGAAAAAAAAAACATAATATTGTGGAAAATTGTCAATCATCATCTAGTTTTCAAACACAGTAGGAAAAAAAATCCTTTTTTAACAGACTGGGGACAGCAGTACTTTGAGGCTTTCACTAAGAAGATTATCCTGATGAATGCTTAGAATCGCAGCATTCTGTATATGGTCAGAAGTCAGAATCTCAGGTCCACAAAAGGAAATGAAAATATCCTTGGAATCTGTGGCTTTTAAGAGGTTCTAAAGTACTCAGGAGGAAAAAAAGATAAAATACATTTTTTGAAATTTAACTTTAATCATATTACTGTGAGATGTTTAATTTGTGCTATGTCAAAAACTCAACATATTTAGTGAAATAAGAAGATCAATTAAAATGGATAAGTATTTTGAGTACTTTGGTTATATTCAACTCTATAAAATTTATATCTCTCCAAATTGTGAGTAAGAAGTAAAAATATTTAATGTATTTAGATATTAACTAATCACATGCATTGATCAGCTAATCAATTGCAAATAGTTTGGATGTATCAGAAGTTTCTTGTTGGAAGAATTTGAACACAAACATCTGCATGTGAGGACGTGTAGTATAAAGCGTGTCGGACAAGTGTGTAAAAACTGATTGATGTCAAGTTTACAGCACCACTACAGGCTCTTTGACCCAACTGATCCATACTGATGGTTTATATTCTAAATGTTTTTCTTACTTTTTTCATCTCCCTTTCTCACTGTGTGAGATACTTTCCTTCAGAAAATTTTAACTACTCAGTCTGTAGCATTCATCCTTGACATTTGAGAACATAAACCACATCTAACAATCTTGCATTTGATATGTTTCTTTTGGGTGATAGTGTCCTCAATAATATTTTTAAAGAAAACCTTCAGAACACTTCAGGGTACCCTATAAATGAGAGCAGAGATGTGCTTAAAGGCCACCATTTGATAAGCCAGATGACTTGGTAATACCCTGTATATTATCTCAGAAGATAAGTTTAATTTAATTGCAAATTTAACAGAGTATGACACAATCGACAGGGAATGGGTGCAATACCCTCACTGTATTTCAATTTGATTACATGAATGTAGCTGTTGTATAATTTGGTTGTGCATTTGTACCATTGAAGTGTTCTTCTGATTTCTATTATGCCACTTTAGGTAAAAGTTCTACACCTCATCACATCCTGTGCTCCTATGACCCACACCACGATGCTGCACAGATTGTCTGGCCGTTGCAAGACCTGCTATTCGGATGTTTAGCATTGACTATCTTCTGGATACAAAAGCTATTCCATTAAGCTTATCAATAGCTCGGTGAAGCTGGTGAACTTCCTGCATGCTACGACAATCACATCTCCCCAGTCTTGATACTGCTGTTTTACTACAGTGACAGCATCAATGCGTTCAATGGAAACACAGTGAAAGGTGCAGCTTTTATAAATGAGATGAATACTTGGTTAACGTTCTGTAGTGCAGAAGAACAAAGTTAAATAAATTTCCTCTTGTATTATAAGCATGATTTATGGTCTTCTTGTGATGTGGCTTTATGGAATAAAAGTTTGTTGAGGCTGACTGGGCAGACATTCACCAAATACTGGGGAAAGATGGTGGCGTACTGGTAATGTCATGGGACAATTAAACTTGAGGCCCAGGATCATGCTCTGGGGATTTTGGTTCAAAATCCACAATGGTAGCTGATGGAATTTGTATTCAATTAATGATACTGGAAGTAAAAGCCAGTCTCAATAATAGTGATATTGAAACTATCATCAATTGTTCTAAAAACTCTATTGGTTCTCTATTGTCCTTCTGCCATCCTAAGCTAACATCTGACTTATGATTCCACACCCACAGCAATGAGGTTGATTCATAACCACCTTCTGAAACAACATAGCAGGCCACTTGGCTCAAGGGTGAATAAGGATGGGCACCAACATCTGGCTGTGTTGGTGACTAGACATCCTATGAAGGGAAAAATAATTTGGCTGGTCTGCCTGCCAAAATTTAGTTTCCCTTGACAACTGGAGTGTCGGGAGCTGAGGGATGAAATCATGAGGGGCATGGACAGGTTGAATAGCCAAGGTCTTTTCCCCACGGTAGGGGAATCCAGAACTAGAGCACTGAGGTTTAAGGTGAGAGGGGAAGCATTTAAAAGGGACTTAAGGGGGCAACTTTTTCCGCACAGAGGGTGGTGCATGTGTGGAATGAGCTGCCAAAGGAACTTTTGGAGGCTGGTACAATTACAACATTTTAAAGGCATCTGGATTTATTTAGTTTCCCTTGACAACCGGAGTGTCAGGGGCTGAGGGATGAAATCATGAGGGGCGTGGATGGGGTGAATAGCCAAGGTCTTTTCCCCAGGGTAAGGAAATATCTAATTCAACTAGTGACCAAAACAAAAAGAAAATCCAAGCTATGTTGGAAATCCAAAATAAAATGTGAAAGTGGAGTGCTCAGCAGGTCAGATGGCATCTGTTCAAAGAAACACAGAAGATGGGCTGGATTTTATGGGGGCATTGTAGTCAGCAAATGACCTCCATTACTGCCTCCAGGAAGGCCAATCAGTAAAGAGTTTCACTCAGGCAGTTGAGCTACCACTGTCGGACCTTTCTTGAGATCAAGGATCCTGTGGTTGCAACTCCTGTTTATCAAGGGCTGTTGGTCAATCCGAACAAAACATGCTACTGGGGAGAGTTATGGCAAAAAGGCATGCAAGAAAATTGAAGTGTAGTTGAGGATTATCAGGTCAGCCATGATCTCATTGAATGGTGGAGCAGACTCAATGGGCTGAAAGGCCTATTTCTGCTCCTACTTCTCATGGACTTATAAACTCTCCTGAACTGTGATGTCAAATTAGTACAGCCAATTGAAGAGTATCTTGCAAAATTATGCATTGTTCTGGTCACACTGCATCTTGATTTTGTTCTGGTTGTTGTGAATTCAGTGGAAAGCCCAGCCCCGGGAATGATGTAAAGAATTTTCCTGACACTAATCCCTAACCTCCAGAGGACTGAATTATGAGAGAATGTTGGACAATTTCACATTCTTCACCTCACTTAGGTCAAAGCCAAGAATATTCAGCCAATCTGTACACTAGCTCAGACTACGCTGGATACTTATCCATGAGCTATAACTTCAATGAACTATTTTTATCATACATTGGTGAATCAAGGTTTTAAATTAAGATTATTTCACCCTGCAAATATATCATCACAAGCGGTTATCTGTAACCCTGCCACCACCTTCCACAATACCAAAATGAAACATGCCACCAAATCTTATTTTCTCTCCCCATTTTTTTCTCCTATATTTTGCCCTACAGATTCTCACTCTAAAAATGCAGAATACATAGACTATTTCTGCAGAAATGCATAGCCAACTTACAAAATTCTAACTTTTGTTAGTTATGGTGATATTTAAATGATTTTACACAGATAACTTCTGCTCCCTCTTTGTCTGTACAACGACCCCTTGGCCCTCATTGAATCCACCTAAATAATATCTGCTATTGCAGAAGTGACATGCCCTACAATGGAGTGAGGTACTCACAGTGAAGTGAAACTGTCTATCCCCCTGGCAAGTAGGATTTGCAGATAAAGAGGGAAGATATCTTATAGGCAATAGATAAAATTCTTACTAAAAATTAGTTACTCCCTTTCATATAAAATATCAATTCATTCGCTCAGTGTCCATATTTCATGTAGAAAACATTGATTTGAAACAGAACACCTCCTGACTTAAAATTTAAGAGCTGTTCCTGTCAATATTGTAAATCAGTAAAGTATTATTTAGCTTTTACATTTACATCTGACTGCAAAATGATACAGAAAGTGTGTTGTATTTTGAGAAATGCGATTCATTACTTACGTTCTTTTCCCCAATGAGCTATGTGTTTGGTTCAATGAATAGACAATATCAAAAGAAGTGGAAAATGTGCAATAAAGAGATAATGGGAACTGCAGATGCTGGAGAATCCAAGATAACAAAGTGTGGAGCTGGATGAACACAGCAGGCCGAGCAGCATCTCAGGAGCACCTCCCACCCACAGCCTCCAACCTTATTATTCCCCAACCCCGCACGGCCCGTTTCTATCTCCTTCCCAAAATCCACAAACCTGCCTGCACTGGTCGACCCATTGTCTCAGCCTGCTCCTGCCCCACCGAACTCATCTCCACCTATCTGGACTCTATTTTCTCCCCTTGGTCCAGGAACTCCCTACCTACGTCCATGACACCACCCACGCCCTCCACCTCCTCCAGAACTTCCAATTCCCTGGCCCCCAACACCTCATTTTCACCATGGACGTCCAGTCCCTATACACCTGTATTCCTCATGCAGATGGCCTCAAGGTCCTCTGCTTCTTCCTGTCCCATAGGCCCGACCAGTCCCCCTCCACCAACACCCTCATCCACCTAGCCGAACTTGTCCTCACCCTCAACAACTTCTCTTTCGATTCCTCCCACTTCCTACAGACAAAGGGGGTGGCCATGGGTACCCGCATGGGCCCCAGCTATGCCTGCCTCTTTGTAGGTTATATGGAACAGTCCCTCTTCCATACCTACACAGGCCCCAAACCCCACCTCTTCCTCCATTACATTGATGGCTGTATCGGCGCCGCCTCTTGCTCCCCAGAGGAGCTCAAACGGTTCATCCACTTCACCAACACCTTCCACCCCAACCTCCAGTTCACCTGGGACATCTCCAACACATCCCTCACCTTCCTGGACCTCTCAGTCTCTATCTCAGGCAACCAGCTAGTTACTGATGTCCACTTCAAGCCGACCGACTCCCACAGTTACCTAGAATACACCTCCTCCCACCCACCCTCCTGCAAAAAGTCCATCCCCTATTCCCAATTCCTCCACCTCCACCGTATCTGCTCCCAGGGTGAGGCATTCCACTCCCGCACATCCCAGATGTCCAAGTTCTTCAAGGACCGCAACTTTCCCCCCGCAGTGGTCGAGGACGCCCTTGACCATGTCTCCCACATTTCCCACAACACATCCCTCACACCCCGCCCCCGCCACAACCGCCCAAAGAGCATCCCCCTCATTCTCACACACCACCCCACCACCCTCCAGATACAACGTATCATCCTCCGACACTTCCACCATCTACAATCCGACCCCACCACCAAAGACATTTTTCCATCCCCACCCTTGTCTGCCTGTAGAGACCACTCTCTCCGTGACTCCCTTGTTCGCTCCACACTGCCCTCCAACCCCACCACACCCAGCACCTTCCCCTGCAACTGCAGGAAGTGCTACACTTGCCCCCACACCTCCTCCCTCACCCCCATCCCAGGCCCCAAGATGACTTTCCATATTAAGCAGAGGATCACCTGCACATCCGCCAATGTGGTATACTGTATCCATTGTACCCGGTGTGGCTTCCTCTACATTGGGGAAACCAAGCAGAGGTTTGGGGACCACTTTGCAGAACACCTCCTCTCGGTTCGCAATAAACAACTGCACCTCCCAGTCGCGACCCATTTTAACTCTCCCTCCCATTCTTCAGATGACATGTCTATCATGGGCCTCCTGCAGTGCCACAAGGATGCCACCCGAAGGTTGCAGGAACAGCAACTCATATTCCGCTTGTGAAACCTGCAGCCCAATGGTATCAATGTGGACTTCACCAGCTTCAAAATCTCTCCTTCCCCCACAGCATCCCACCACCAGCCCAGTTCATCCCCTCCCCCCACTGCATCCCAAAACCAGCCCAGCCTGTCTCTGCCTCCCTAACCTGTTCTTCCTCTCACCCATCCCTTCCTCCCATCTCAAGCCGCACCTCCATTTCCTACCTACTAACCTCATCCCACCTCCTTGACCTGTCTGTCTTCCCTGGACTGACCTATCCCCTCCCTACCTCCCCACCTATACACTCCTCTCCACCTATCTTCTTTTCTCTCCATCTTTGGTCCGCCGCCCCCTGTCTCCCTATTTATTCCAGAACCCTCTCCCCATCCCCTCTCTGATGAAGGGTCTAGGCCCGAAATGTCAGCTTTTGTGCTCCTGAGATGCTGCTTGGCCTGCTGTGTTCATCCAGCTCCACACTTTGTTCTCTTAAATGTGCAATAAAGCCCATTTGTGAGTAGCCTTGAAACAGAGCATCTAATCTTTCCTGTCTTCATTACTTTCTTGATTCTTTCATAATAAGCCAATACAATTAACTACCCAACATTATAAATGGGACATTTTGCCTGGCATGTTGCATCTACAATACTTGAGTTAAAATTGCAGCGCTAATTATCAACAACACTGGATATATTTTTGGTCACAGTATTTCTGATCTACATTCTGAGACCAGGTATACTGAGACTATAATACAGAAGCTATTTTCATTCCACTGAACATTGATTCCATGTACAATAATCATCTTCAAATCAATTCTTTGTAATATTCGCGACAAAGTCTAGCTTCTTGTCCTGTAGTACAATAAGAAAACCAGCTGAGGGTGCTAAAGATTGAAGACAGTTTCTTTACATTTTTCATTTAACTGATTTATGTTTGCCAAAGTAGTCAGAAAGGGAAGCTGTTGTAAGCTTATATCTTGTTTATATATTTTGTTAGGTATACCTTGCGGAGATTTGTGTATGTGGTTAGGATTTTCCCTCAGCTTTCCCAGCCCTAGGCTTGTCCCAGTGAGGCTATTTACATAAGTGTACCTGCATGTTAAACATGAAAAGCAGCAGGTTATCTGCCAGACCAGAAGAACAGCAATCTAATGGCTCTGTAACAACTAACATATCCTGCTGAGAATGATGGTAGTCAAGGCAACAAGCAGGAGCAAACTCCTGCTAGACCCAGCTGCTAGATCCAGCTCTCTCTCTACTGGTGCAAACTGCTTGAATTCTTGCTCGGCTGGTGCAAACAGCTTGAATTCTGTCTTTGCTACTAGATTCATTCTTTCAGTTATTAATTTCTCCATCAGTGGAGGAGATTGCAAGTGAGGGAAATCTTTTTTGCTGACTTTGCCTTTGTAAAGGATGTGTATATGGCGTGCTGCTACATTGGAACAGTTCATGAGTAGCAGTTAAATATATTATGTTTATTAAATATTTTGATAGGGTTAAAGTTAAGTTAATTTTCATTTGTTGTTTGTATTTTAATTGTGGCATAAGCATAAAGTGTGTTTTACTTAAAGCTTAGTAGTTGGACCAATCAAATTACATCTGGAACACAGCCTTTAAATAAGGTATGAGTTAGGGTCAAGGCGTTCTCCGTGACATGTTTTGAGAAGGTTTGGTCTCATCCATGACAATGTTTTAAAACTATTACTTCAGAATTTGCTTTCTAAGGTGGAAGAAAAATGATCAGGAAGTGATCCTAAACATTGAGTTTAAAACAGCATTTATAAGAATGCCTGTGATTTTAAAACACTTGGGATTTATGCCAGAGGGAGAAGAGAGAAGAGAGTTGTCAGAGAAGAAGAAATATATAAGACTAATGATGACATGAGTTTATGGGACCCTTGTTATGTAAGTGAGTGGAGTTAACATTTTGTTTTAATATCTTGGTTAAAGACATTAACTGAATTAAAATAGCAACAAGTGAATACACAGAAATTTTTGAAAGGAAACTGATTACAGCCAATGACAGTGTGGAGTTCAAGGAACACAGCAGGCCAGACAGCTGACAAGAATATTCATCACAAAGAGGGACACATTCTTCATTGAGGTTTGAATTTCTGTCTGGATAGATGACATTCAAAGGGATTCTTTTTCTGATGTTCGTAATGTTATTATTCCAATGGTTCCTTTCTCGTCCAATATCATTGATGTTTAGTCCGTTTCTTTGTAAAAGTGTGTTGTATTCACAGGAGGCTGCCATTCAGTAAATGACCTAATCAGTAGACAAAAATAAAATAAAAAGGTTGACCCATCAAGCAAAATTCCACTCTGATCAGATTTATCCAATAATACTAGCAGCTGGGACCATGACAGGGGCAGAAACAGCTACTTCTGAGAAAAGCAGAGGTAAAGACTTTATTTTAATATCGGCAACCCAGCAGGACTGATTGCTGTCCATCGAGATGGAGATTCTGGGACCAGGAGTTGCCATAATTGTCCTTGCAACTAGCCATTGACTTGGGCCTATTCAGGAGTCTAACTGGCCTGACTTTCAAAGGATACTGAAGGATTCACTCATATGGCACAAGAAAGGGAGCCCAATGAAAAGCCAGGAGTTTTGGACTTCATCTTTAAAGCTATGTACCCAATGGGAGTGTGGTATAAAGTGAAAGAAATGTCATTAGGCATTTTGATTGGATCAGTTAAATACTCAACTCAAATATCTAACAGTAATCTAATACTCCAGCTCATTCATATTTCAGTTGTGTAAAAATAGAATGTATAAGTCAGTAAATTTTTATAGAGAGGATTAAAGAACAATTATCCTGAATAACAACAGATGCAGCTCCAGATGGGTCAAGGCCCATTAGATGTAGCCATTGTTTGAACAAAGCATTTAATTGATTCATATACTCATCCAGATACCTTTGAAAATGCTGTAATTGTACCTGCCTCTGGCAGCTTGTTCCATACACACACCACCCTCTTTTTAAAATCTTCTCTCTCTCTTCCCCCGCCCCCCCCCCCCCGCTCCCTTAAACCTATGCCCTCTAGTTTTGGACTCACTACCACACCCCCAGGAAAAAGACCATATCTATTCATGCTCTTCATGATTACAGCTATCTATAGTTTGAAGAGGAAGATGCACAAATCCAGAGCTGGAGGAATATAGATTAATAAGGAAGCAAGAATATGTTAACATTGAACATTAATGGGTTAGGCTACCATATGTGTCAGCATAAGCTCAGGGGGTAGTGAATGAACTCATGATTATGGAGGTGGAATTTGTGACATTAGCCAAACATGGAATTAACAAGCATGGATAAATTATTGAAGAAAAATTCTGAAATAAATTGACCTGTTGTCAGGAAGGGCAGGCAAACCCAAAGGGGAAAATGTCGTAACAGAATGACATGCTTCATTCCATTTGGAACATTAAGCCCCAGATGTCCGAAGTTTTAGTTATATGTCAACTTCTTTTTTGGTCTTTCAGTTAAGAAAGCACGTTACATGGGCTTGTCACAATACAGGTCAATCACTCTTCATTTCAGCCAATTTTGAATTTGTCAGTTGATTTTACAGCCAATGCCCTTTCTACCACTAACTGTTCTCATTTATCTGGACTGGGGATTGGCACTGATACATACTGGCTTGCCTGCACCAGTGAGAGCTTTTCTATGGCCAAGAAGTTCTGCAATGTCCTTCTTAAAAACAAACAAAAAGAAACAGTCAGAATAAATAGCATTTATTGTTCTGACATTGCATAGGACTTTATCAAAATGCTACAATCAATGGATTAGATTTGAATGGCTGCTATTGATGTAATTTTTAAAATAACTATTTAAGAATGCAGCTGAGGTCTCTTTTTAAGATCTCCTTGGGGAAAAAAGAAAGTAGTGTAGGCAATTCTCTACCAGGAGGAATTTTAAAACTCTCAGCTGAGAGTGTTTCAAGACTGAAAGTTTTCCTATCTGAATCATGTCTTTTAAAACACACTATAAAAAGAACATTTTAAATTATTTCAGAGATAGTAGATTCTCCAGCATCTGAGGTAACAAGGTGTAGATGTAGAGCTGGATGAACACATCAGGCCAAGCAGCATCAGAGGAGCAGGAAGGCTGATGTTTCAGGCCTAGCCTTTCTTCAGAAATGCTGAATTTTAAATTATGACAGTTTCATCCATTTCTGTGGAAATGTGGAATAGGGAGACCCATAGAACAGCCCAGTTATTCAACAAACAATGAATACTGAGCCCATTTTGAGCTGTCTCTTACATCAGAAAATGTAATCTCATCAGCAGGCCAGATTCTTAATTGGAGTATCACAGATGTAGTTCTTACTAGAGTAAGAACTTTTAAAACGCCTCAGTGTTCATTCTAGTTTAAGCTCTCATTAACTGCTTGACACACATGGACTAATTTTTGTTCTATTAATGCATCTCAAAATACTCCAGTAAATTAGGACACTTTCTGGGCAGACAGCATTCAGGGTCTCACTAGAACTCTATCAAGCATCACTTCTTGACCTGGACAAGGTATTCAAAGAGTCAACAGAACTGCAGTCCCATCAAGTTGCCTGCACTCAAATGCAAAAACGAAAACAGGGGGCAAAAATTAACATCACTACTTTTCATATCAATGGGCAAGACATTTAATAAAAACAGGCCAATGGAGTTGCTCAAATAAAATTTAAACAGGGGTTGAAAAACCACATTAAAAAAGGAGTGTTGTAATTGTAGTAAGTTAACACAATTTGATTGTAGTACTTTTTTATTAGATTAGCAGACAATGAAAAAGCAGCACATTTTCCTTTGTAGATGGAACTATTAAAAATACAGTCTACTCAAGAAGCAATGACAAAAGTTACAGCATGTTAGACATTATGCAATAACTACCCATCATTTTGACAGTTTAAATTGTCAAAGTACAGTTACATTTTCACAAGGCAAATGCTAAGCACACAAACAAGAATCCTTCAACACTGCCTGTAAGGATGAAGCACCTGAACACTCCAGCGCTACATTTATTGTAACTTTGGTGCTTAAACTTCATGCAAATAATGAATTAACATGAACAATCATGCTTCAGAGCATAACTAATAGAAATAAATTAAGATACAATCTTTGCATTAAATACAATTCATATTAATTATATTTAATACAATGCTTGCAGTTTTTCAATTTTAGGAGTGATATAAACTACTTGCTGTTATAGTCCACGAAGTAAGTAAATTACAGCGTTGCAAGAAAGCCTTAGGAAACAAATGAAAAAAAAACAGAAATAAAAATCAAAATAAAAAAAGGAAATCATGCTATCCTTTCAGTTGCTCAGGGCTGGCCTTTAGAGTTAGAATTACAGGTGATGGACAGGAATCTGGATCTACCAATAGCTACTCAAGAACATGTTAGGGGGAAAAAGCTTCAGATGTAACACTCGTACAATTACAAAGAATTAAAATTCTGAAGAAATAGAAGAAAAGGAGATTTTAATGTTAGAAAGATTACCAGAAAAAGAGAAATCCAATTTGGAGAAACATTTAGAAAATAAAGGAAATTATATACAGTGCTATGGTATCACTCCCTCTGTAGATACACTTAGGTTTTCAAAAAACTAAGCATGCAGTCAGATTTTCATCATTCGCCATCATTAGCATGAATCTAACTGTATGTTTAGCACAGCTTCGACAAATGCATAGCTTAAGAGTTTTGTTGTGAGGAACATTTTCAACTATATTTTGGAACCACTCCAAAACAAATATTTTCTACAATATACATATTGGAATGATTCAAGTCGTTCTATTGTCAATAACATCTATAATGTCAGTGGGAGCAGGGGCTGCTGTTTTCAGAAATTAAAGTTAAATAATGAAGTGTACCTCTACAGGACCACATGTCAAAGACTAAAGATGACTTAAAAAATTGTTGGCCTGATTAACATACATTTGCTAAGAATTAACTGGTCTAAAGTTTAAAACTAGGCCATGCCACGTCTTGCTAGACTCCATAATAAATTAGGTACTGGTAGTTGTTCACTTTCTAAAACAAAGTTGTTTTGAATTTGCTCTAGAAATAAACTAAGCCTCAATAATGGCCATCCTGAACTATTAAATCATAAGGAAGATACCACATTAGTCAACATCCAGATCACTATCATCACTACGAGACACCGAAGTACTCTGAATGGATGTGGGTGAAACCACATCTTTTTCTGGCAGTACACCATACTCGCGCAAAAATGCCTCCAAATCCACTGCAAAAAAGTCATACCCAAGTTGGTCAGTGATTCGCACAAAGTTGCCAATTAAATCTCCACATTTATAGACTAGCAGAGCAGGTAAAGCATTATCAGTGAATCTTGCACTGGCTCCAATTACAGAACTGCGAACTCTGCAGAATTTCACAACCGGATATTCTGCGGCCAGACAGAGCAGACACCCATTCATAGCTTCACATCCGGGATGGTCATCTTCATAGATATGCACCATTATGAGTGTATTCTTTTCCTCTTTGTCGATTGTGTCCAGGAAAGCCTGTGAGCTCTCCAGTTCATAGATCTCTTCAAAACGTTTGCCACTGTAAAGATGTTCCCTCATCTCCTCCATCCGTTGCTTCCTGTACTGCTCCAAAAACAATTCATCATCCTTTTCATGTAGCATGTTACATTCCTTCATTGTCATCTACAACACAATTTAAGAAAAGTTTAGTTTTGAATATAGGATTTTATACTAAAGTAATTGCAATATATATTTCTTACTAATTTCAGTTACTATAATTGCTTCCAACGATAAGAATTAAATCACAGACAATGAACTCGGAAACTAAAAGAACAAAAACTGAGAAGTATCTCATGATTGGATGGATTTTACTTTTGTCAAGTTAATCTAAAATTATAAGAATTATCTGGCAAAGCCTATTTTGATCAAGATTTTAGCAATTTTTGTAACTAGTATTTCATTTTGCCAAAGTTTATACACATTAACCCTTCTGAATTTTCATCCAATTCTGTTAGTTATATTTTGTATTTCTACAGCCTCGTTTCCTTATTGGTAAGTTACTCAGCACAAATATTAACCTTTCCATTAATCTTCTCTTGGAGCATTTGCTGCTTCTGCTGGTCTTTCTCTTCATCCAAATGAGACCTACAACTCATTGAGAGTTTCTTGATGAGTCTTCGCATCTCCCGACGCTGCTCTACACGCTGTTCTGTTTCAAGCTGCTTGAATCGGCGCCAGTCATTTATTACTCCTTTAGGTCCTGCACAAACAGCAACCCACACAATGGTGATTTAACAAAAATACACTGCTGAACAGCAAGTCAGAGGCAAATGTTAGACAGCAACCATTATTTATGAAACGTACAAAAAAGCGTGATGTGTGTCCTGCATGCATAAGTGCATCGCCATGATTTCAGGAAATCAACAAACCCTTTCCACAAGTAGTTTTGAAAATTCATTCAAGTTTAGTGCCAAATTGATGTCTCTTACAAATTATAATACAACATGTTTTGAACTACTGAGCTGCCTGTTTCATTATTTTGGAAAATAAAACTTGCAAATTAAACTGTTTGATGCACTTCATTAAGAAACATTGAGTAAGTGGTGTCCAATAATCACAATTCATTATTTGACCAGACTCGAGGTGCACAGAACACAAACGTTCTTAAAACATGCTACATTTAATCAAAAACAAATATACAATGTTTTTATTAATAATGTAAAGTCTGACTAGATTGTGGATAAGCTCATGTTGATACACTGCCTTTATCAAATTCTGTATCAACAATAAACGATCAGTGTTTCACAGCTAGGAGCACCAACCCGAGAGAGATATTTTAAGAGTACCATGAAACCTAGAAAGAAGTTTACAATAAAACTTGTGGATCACTTCCAGAGTTTGTTGGCTCAGAGGATCATGTTTGATCAGCACTCCGTTAGTCACTTTGAATGTAGTTCCATTTCACTTGCGTGTTATTCTATTTATCAAAGATGACAAGGCCAGCTTATGGAGAACCTTAATTCTCCAAATTAGGCTTACACATTTTGCAATGCGATCAGCAACCAGTGCAAAGCAAGTCATTCAAAGGTTTATAACAAGGAAAGCTAAAATCACATGACACTAGGACTATAACAACGTATAACATTATAACAATGAGAATCACACACAGAGAACCACACTTATGTGAAGGAATGGAAGGAAAGAGGAATAAAATGGAGTTTACCGAGAAAGCTTGAGGTTTAGTCATTTCTAGTCAGGTTCCTGCCCCTCACCTTCAGTCAGTAGCAAAAGTCAGGAATGACATTTCTGTTTATGGTACCTATGGAATGTTGTCATTCTCCAACTTTCTAGTAGCTCTTGGTACCCCTACTACAGCATCCTCCTCCAACAATGTTCCTTCATTGTTTGGCACTGTGGGATCCTTACACAGTCACCATTTCAAACAGACAGTGCTTCTCTATCAATTACTTCATTTTTCATTCCTACATGGTTACCACCAAGGCTGCAGACATCACCTCCTCCTCATTAATGACCACGTAGCAATATTATTTACAGAGATGGCTCTCGCTTCCGTTTGCAAACTGCTAACATCTGCTTCCCCACAAACTCTCTAGATCTCTCAACTCTTCCAATGTGCCTCTGCTGTCAAGATTACTCACTTAACATCTGTCCTTGGATGAACTGCAAGTTCTTACAAGTAAATGATTAAGAAGATCAAAGCCATCATCCAACATAAATCCATGCCCTGGCCAGAAAAGATCTCACCGTCCCTAACACTGCCTTGCACTGAATCACTAGTTCACCATCTTACTGAGCCCTTCTTAGCCTACACTAAAAATTATTGGTAACCTCTACCTAACTCAGTCCATCCGTCACTGAAACACAACTAGATTTGAAATATCAGGTTCAGTTATTCGTCTGTTTGCTTCCCACTTTCCACTATCACTAAACTTCCAACCAACACTCCACTGTCTACATCTATACCAGGTCCTCTTCAATTGCCATTTTTGCCTTTTCTAACCTGCATGGGACCACGATCTCAAAGTTTCAACTTCAACCACTCTAACCTTTTCCTCTCTATAACCTGAGCCAGTACAACAACCATACTTCCAAACCAAACCCCTCCGTCCCAAAACTTGAAATGGTCTTTGCATCAATCTCCTCTGCCTTCCTTCTACACACTAGCAGTTGCATTTTCAGCCATCTAAAGACAATGCTTGAAATGCCTCCATAATTTCCTTTCCCAACTCTTTGCCTTGAGGCATTATATATTTAATGCATTATATTGTTACTGGTTACTCAGGAATACCACAAGGAGAAAACTACAAACTAAATTCAACAATACGGCACATGTATGGCCAAACAGAATAAATCAAACTAAATTAGGTTGCCAGGCAGGTGGCAAAAGATTTCCTCTACTTGCTATAAGTACGTAAAAATCATACATTCAGTAAATTCACACTTAGATTTGCTTCACAATGAGTGAAAAGGAAATGTTAGCTTACTATTTTAATTAGTTATTGAAGAAACATCAATGATTTAATGCTTTAAAAATAATCTAGGTATCACCCTATCAACATTTAATTTTGCTGCAGGAGGAAGAATCATTTGATAATGAGTCCTTAAAAGTCTATATTTTCATCGCAAACATTTTTCATTTTCCAGTGAAATTTTTCACTCCATACCTGTGTTGACAGCACTACGTTCTCGGACTTCTGCACCCATAGAAATCCCTGGATTTTTGATGGTCTTTCGGTCATTTTCCTCACGATCACTGTCTTCATCGTCACTGCTGCTATAATAGTACTGGAGCTTCTCTCCAAGGATTTTATCATCCAAAGTAGTCATTGCAACCAGTGATCTGAACCAAAGTCAAAAACTAACTAGAGGAGAAAAGCAGAGGAGACTTTTGCATCACTTAGATTCAAGTCTGTCTTAAAAATAAACTTCGCTAACACCTTCCAGATATTCCAATAGCCTGTTTCAACATTAGAAAGACATTTAATAATTTGAATTTTTGCACTATTTTACTAAACTTGCATTCATGACAAAGTTGAATTATTGCATTTATTTGATAAGTTAGAAAGCAGTTGATGTTAGCAGTAACCTTTTGTATTAAAATTGAATAGAAATAATAATTTCATTTGGGAAAGTTAGATTTTCCATGTTCATTATTTCAAACTATTGTGCAATGCAATTTACTACATTCAGTTGATTCCTCAAAAGAAAATATTGAAAACTTTGTTTAATTTTCAGCAGTTCTGTTAGTGAAAATTAAATAATGACCTTTTGTTCATTCTCCATTTTTCAGATTTGTCTTCAGTATTACTGTCCTATAACTGGGAGTTATCTTGAAACCAAGTTTATATATCTACTCTTGAAATATCACCCAATGTAAATGCACTATTTTCAATCAAAATAATTTCAGAAGTTTTTTCAACCCTAGTTGCAAATCCAGTGGTTGGATTTTGAGCACTTGAAGTATTAACAATATATTTTACTGTTCTTTCGTTGTCGCTGAGTCAAGATCTGGGAATTCCCTTCCACTCGAGATATTGAAGGCGGCAGACTGTCCTATGAGGGGAGGTTAGTGAATGCCAGCCCAGTTGAACCAGAGTTTAGAAGTGAGTTTTTTTTTGGGAGGTTGTGGAGGGAATGTGACAGGCAGCATCTCTGATTTAAAATGCATAATTCGAACAGAACTGGTCAGACTGGATATGGGATAGATATTTTCCCTTGTTGGGAGGCAAATCTAGAGCCGGAGACACTTCGTCAGGGTACAGGGCAGACCATTTAGAACCAAGACGGGGAAAATTCTCTTTACTCAAAAGGACAGTGAACTTGTGGAATTCACCACGACAGAAGAGTGTGGAGGCCATCATCAAATACATTCAAGAAACAGACAGACAATTTTTTAAATTCTAAAATCAATGGGTATAGAGAGAAAAAGGAAAGTGGCATTAAAGATAGAGGAGCAGCCATGATCCTACCGAATGGTAGTGCAGGCTCAAACAGCCAAATGGCCTACTCCTATTTTTAATGAATCTAAGAAATTAAAGAAAAAAATGATGATACAGCATGCATTTGCTATCCCTTGGTATTAAGTTAATTCCATTTTCCCACAGGTCACTGCTCTTCCAGTAAAAATCCAATGACGTTTTAAATGTGATGAGAATCTACACCTCTATCACCATTACTGGGGCAGTATTCCAGGTCCTTTCTCTTCTTTGCGCTCTCTTCTGAAGGTAGGTCTGACCCATAGCGCTATAAACACAACCACAGACAGAATAAGGAGCTAGTCCTGAGTCCAACACAACATAAAGGGGGTTGAATCACTTGCAGTTGGCAAGAATATCAACCCCACCAGTTATCCAGCCAATCAGCTGACCAGGAGTCTAAAACTTCCACTGGAATGAAACTTTTACATGCATGCTATCTGCATAGTTATGGTAGATACACCAATTTCTTTCCATCACAAGTGACCAAAAATCTTTCCTACTCTTAAAGCCTTTTGCTGGCACACACAGGAAAGATTTCTAAGCTGATATTCGACAGGGTTAGCCACTCAGGAACACATCTTCCATGATCATTGTGTCTTGGAATGAGACTTGAATCTAGAGTTCTTGAGACAGGGATGCTACTGCTGTGTCGCAAGACCTTCTGTTGCTTCAGGTGCTTCACATTCTCTGAAAGAGAGAAGTATTGCTTTCTAACCTTTCCACCAATTACTTTAATCTGCTCCTTGACTCCTAATTAGGTTCCTTATAAATTTATGTACCTCCGTCAACTTACCTCTTATACTGTTGTTCCAAGGAAAACAAGTCCAGCTGATCCAATTTTTCTTCGCAGCTAAAACTTTCTGGCCCTGGCAAAATCCTTGTAAAAGATGAGGTACAGCACATTGAAATGTACAGCTAAATAACAGCTAAATCCTAGGGAAGTGTTTCAAATACAACATCTGTCCTCTAATTGGCACACTAGTAGAAGTCAACACAAGTCTGATTTTATGGAACCACGATGATTGAAAGAGATGATATGCAACCGAATTTTGTTTTGCTTATGCTTCTGAAAGTACCTCAAAATGAAAGTTACAAATCTACCAAAAATACTGAGCTAAAGCTATATAATGACAGCAATTAAAATTCCATCTCTAGTTATGGACTTATTTCCAAATTCTGCCCTCAGTTGAAAAACAGATTCCATCAAAAAACTGACATCACCTGATTAATGCCAGTCAATAGGTCCTTAATTTTAAAATATTTGTGAAGAGAAAAAGGACAGCATTAAAATATTTTGCCAATCCTACAAGCAGGTCAACTGAAAACCCTTGGTGCAACACTACAGAAATCAACATTTGGTTCTTCATGCAATAATGCAGTTGAGCCTATTTAAATAAGCTGCCAGAGCAAAGCTTCTACTCAGCTCTACTGGTTTTCTCAATACAATTTGAGCAAGATCAGAATATCCAGCACAACGGAGACATTTAAGTGCACATTATCTTCAGCCCAAATTTGATTTTGCATGTTTCTTTGGACAAGTGAAATGATCATCTTATACGATAATTCTGTGCACTAAACCATTGTACACAGAAATAAATCCATCAGAAGTTTCTAAATGCAGCATTTTGCAGGGCTTCATGGAAACTAAAAACATCAGGCTTCTCTCTGGAAGAAATTTATTAACAGTCATAATCTAAATTTTGAACGTGTTGTTTCAATTTGCCAAGAAACCAACTACAGTAGAGTAAGGGAACTAGAAACAGTTTTTTTAAAAAAGTAATTTTCAGTCTTTTAAAAGAAGATTACACATGGAAAGTGATTTAAAATGCTTTTCCAAAACCATTTTAAGATCCATTTCTAAGTCGCAGTGAAATTTCACAATCACCACTCAAAATTAATGTTTTACTGAAAGCAAAAACAAAAAGATTGATGTTTTAAGTGGAATACTGGAAGTTGGCTAACATGGTGCTCCTATTTAAGGAAAAGATGGCAAGGAAAAGCCAGGAAACTATAGACTGGCGAGCCTGATGATATCAATGGTGGGCAAGTTATTGGTTGCAATCCCGAGGGATAGGATTTACATGTATTTGGAAACGCATGGACTGTTTACGGATAGTCAATATGGTTTTTTGCACAGGAAATCGTGTCTCGCTATCTTGATAGAGTTTTTCTGGAGAAATAACAAACAGGATCGACGAGGGCAGAGCAGTGGGCGCAATCTACATGAACGTTTGACAAGATTCCTCATGGTAGACTGGGTAGCAAAGTTATATCACATGGAACAGAGACAGAACTAGGTCATTTGGAGACAGAACTGATTCAAAGGTAGAAGTCAGAGGGTGGTGTTGCTTTTCAGACTAGAGTGCACCATAAGGATCAGAGCTGGGTCAGCACTTTTTGCCATTTATAAGAAAAGTGATTTGGATGCGAGCATAGGACATATGGTTAGGTTGTTTGCAGATGACACCAAAATTGGAGGTATAGTGGACAGCGAAGAAGGTTTCCTCAGAGTACAACAGGACCTTAATTAGATGGGCTAATGGGCTAAAGAGTGGCAGATGGATTTTTAATTTGAATAATTGTGAGGTGCTGCATTTTGGAAAGGCAAATCAGGGCAGGACTTATACGCAATGGTAAGGTCCTGAGGGTGTTGCCGAAAATAAAAGATCTGGAGCACAGGTTCACCATTCCTTGAAGTGGTTTCACAGGTAGACGGGATAGTGAAGGCAGCATTTGATACGCTAGCCTTTATTGGTCAGTGCATTGAGTATAGGAGTTGCGACGTCATGTAGTGACTGTATAGGACATCATTTGGGCCACTTTTGCAGTACTGCAATTCTGGTCTCCATGCTATAGGAAAGATGTTGTGGAACTTGAAAGGGTCCAGAAGTGATCACATGGATGTTGCCAGCAGTGGAGGGTTTGAGCAATAGGGAGAGGCTGACTAGATTGGGGTGTTAGAGACAAAGGAGCAACATCAGAGGTTCATGAAAGTCATGAGGGGCATGGATAGGGTGAATAGCCAAGGTGTTTTCCCCAGGGTGGGGTGTCCAAAACTAGAAGGCATAGTTCGAAGGTGAGGGCAAACATTTAAAAGGGACATAAGGGAAAATGTTTTTAACACAGAGTGCGGTGCATGTATGGAATGAGGTGAAGTGGTGGAGGCTGATCCAATGCTTTTTAAGTGTTGTCATTGTATGGGTACACAAATAGAAAGGGTTTAAGAGGGATATGGCCAGTTGGCATTAAATTTATCTAGGATATCTGGTCAGCATGGACAAGTTGGACCAAAGGGTCTGTTTTCCTGCTGTACAACTCTGACACTATGAATATCAAACTGTGTTGCTTCAGTGGATTTTGCATTTGGCAGTATGCAAAGAAGCTTTGAAACAGACTCAAAAGAAAACAGATGCAAATCCGAGGCTCGCAAATTAGATAAACTGCTCCCCAAGGTTAGCAGAGTATAATCAACAAATGCCCCTCTTCCCAATCCCCAAGAAAGTTAGTCATACGTGTGGAAAATATGTCCGATTTTCATATTATATAGTTTTGCAATGCAAGCCACAATGATCTTCGGAGAAAGAGTGACGTAACATTTAGGGGAGAATAAATAATGCAACTTCATGTGATCTTTTGAGATGCAAACAAGTTTTCATCATCATTCTCCCCTCTGCCTGTTGACACATTTGTGTTATGGACATGGACAGATCTGATGCTGGCACCACCTTGGATTTAAAGGACTGCACTTTTTCTGAATTGCGCTCAGAATTATTTTTATAAACGTCCTTTGGTCCAGGTTGTCTATTACATGTGCACAGCTGCCACAGCTCTTCTGCAATAGAGGTATCACTTGGCGGTTTCAGACACTCCAAAGGCTATTACAAACTGAACGTTTATACTGAATAAAGATTTGTAAGTCCTACATCTAGGATTACAAGTTTACAATTCTGAAGCAAAATTTTCAGAAAATTAAACCCATTGTTAAGAGCCTCCCCACTCTTTCCCACAAGTGTGGTTCGATTTGAAATCTACAATAGTTCTGGGAGTGTTCCCTTTCTTCAGGAAGAAGAATAATCAAGTTACCAGAGAATCAGGCCCGCTTAAAAACCTCTACTTTGTTTTAAAAAGAACCAAAATACATAGATTTGGTTTTATCTTTGGACGTATACTCTTCCACAAGTGGATTAATAGGCTTTGTGCTCTCAACACATCTCAATTTTAACAGCTATATGGACTCATTTATATTCTGAATTTTGTCTTGTCGGTATTCTAAATCAAAAGCCAGCTATTCCTAAAACTGACATGTACATGTTCTCTCTCTCTCTCTCTCGTCCAAGCTGTAAAGTATGCATTCTCTATCAGCATATCCTATTTGCAGAAGCCCAACAGTCCTGCTGTAGGATTAATTTGGCAAAAAGCTATGCTGCTCAAACCTAAAACCTTTGAATTATGAAACAATTATTTCATCTACTTACAACTTTTCTCCCCAGTGTGGTGGATTACCATGGGCAGCCTCCATCATAGCTGTGGGACTAAGAATCCAGAATGGAAATGTACTATTTACTTTAGAACAGATACTGAATTGTACAATGAATAAAAGAAAATTACAGTACAGGAACAGGCCGTTGGCCCTCCAAGCCCGCACCGACGTGCTGCTCATCATAACTAAAACCTCATCACTTCTGGAGGCCACTGTCCTCTATTCCCATCCTATTCATATTTGTCAAGGCACCCTTTAAAAGTCACTATAGTATCTGCTTCCACTACCTCCCTCAGCAGCAAGTTCCAGGCACTCACGAGCCCCTCTAAACAAAAACAAAAAAGAAATGCCTCATACATCACCTTTAAACCTTGCCCCCTGAAACCTATGCCCCCCTAGTAATGGGGAAAATGCTTGACTGCCCTTCATAATCTTGCAGACCTCCAACAGGCGTCCCCTCAACCTGTCATTCCAGTGAGAACAGCTCAAGTTTCTTCAGCTTCTCCTCATAGCTAATATCCTCCATACCAGGCAACATCCTGGTAAATCTTTTCTGTACCCTTGCCAAAGCCAAACACATCCTTCTGGTATTGTGGCAGCCAGAATTCAATACTATTTCTCATCATCCTTGCTCACTACATTTGCAACAGAGTCAGAAAGTTTAAATTCGTTCAAGGGACTTGAGCACCACACTGTCAGGTGGTGTCTTTTACATGAAATGTTTGGAGATCTATTTGCAGTATTTAATGAAGAGCAGAGAGCTCAATTGGCCTAGCTAACAGTATCCTATAACTAAACATTAAAAGCAGTGATCTTGTCACTGATTTTACTGTTGTCTGTAGTTCTTTGCCATAAAAAAAACTTACATTCCCAAGCAACTATACTTTCAAAGTAATTAATTGCTTGCCAGAGCAAGGTTAGAGATTTGAGAAATATGGTGAAAAAGTCCAAAGAAAATGGAATCAAGAAGAGCCCTTTCTGTAGTATAGTTCACCATTATGCACGTCTATTAAATATTATGTTTAGGCTGGGAGCTTCCCAGACTCTTCAATGATGACTTTGAGGCAAATCAATGGCTAAGACATGTATGATATCCATCTAGGCACTTGGAAAGGGAATAAAGTATTTTGAATTTTGTTCCAGTGTTTCCTACACTTGAAATTCTACCTGACGACTCGCTTTCCAAATTGAATATCGTTATTAACACAGGTGTTAACTCCGACTGCTGCTCCGTAGGCAGCAAATTGCCCATTTAAGATCCTGGAAAGTGGCCAAAGCAAATGAAAAAATGTGATTGAAAATTACAAATGTTATGGCATCTAGCTATCATTAATAGAAGAGGAGATTAACAAAGCATATCCAGTCCTACGCTATCTGAAATAATTGCCAATTTCAAAAGAAAGAACTCAAGTACATCAATACTATAAATTTTGTTGAAAATGCACCATATTGTAATGTGCTATCAAACAGAGGAAGAATATCTAAACAATATCATACAGCCTTTGAATGCACATACATGAATACTCCAATCCTTCCAAACAGCCATTTACAGATCCTCTCTTCCAAGATGAAATACAGCAAATGCATGGCAAATTTCAACCTATTTTCACCAAGCAATATAATGTAAACTAGTGAGACACTAGTTAAAAAAGGAACCTTTAAATAAGAAGTTTGCAAACAGCATTTTAAAAATTATCTTTTTCATAGCATCTGGTCAAAGAAAATAGTAAAAAAGTTATCCCATACCTGTCCTCAACTGCCAACCACACTTAAGTGGTAGCTCAGTGAAATCAGAAGCAAAGCAAATGAGACTGTAATAAAACTGTTACAAAACAACTCGGTTAGGAGTCAACTGAACAACCACTTGAGACATGAGCTAACCATTTTTTAAAACCTATAGGACACTAATTGGAACACCAATGACAAAAACATGACTGTTCACATCCTATAAATAAAAGATTTCCAGCTTTGTTTAGATGGAAAAATATTTAAATACAGATGCAGGCACATCTGTAACCAACGTGGTTAATTGGTCCATGAATAATGTGATGCAAATCAATGGGCTAGAGCTTAATTTCAAGGAGCAAATGCTTAAATACAGCCACAAACAAATGATTGCTTTAAAAGACATTTCCTTTACACAAAATACATGCAAACTTTTGTTGGGACAAATTAAGCAAACTATGCAAAAGATACTTGAATAAATCTATAAAAACCAGTGTTAACTATCTGGTCCCAAAGGCATACAAAGTTCAAATACCAACCTCATTTTCCCCCAGTAAACTTGCACAGCAATCAAGAACAATAGTTTCATAACTTTCACAAACCATACTTTCAGAGTAAGCAATTCCACATCTAAAACATACATAGCAGAAATTTCTGTTGTGCACACAATTAACTTCAGCAACGTTGAAATATAGATAGACTTGTCTTGCACCCATGTTTACTGAGCTACTGCATATCAGTGGAGCCAAAAAGCTAAGCAGGACACTATTTTTACATTTCAAATTTGAATTTAATTATTCTTCCACCAGATTCATCTCTTTCTACCAAGACATTTTGCCTGCACACAGGTCTGTGAAATGTAGAGGACAGGAATGCACAAAATGAAACAACCAAATGATTATTCTTGAAATACATTAAAGAGATAGCAATTGAGTGTTTGATTAAAGCTTGCACTAGTCTTCACACAAAAATGGAGTTGAATTCAAGCTGTGAGCAAACACTAGTGATTTTACCTTTATCAGACAATCCTAAAACTTGGCTGAAGTATCCCATTCTGTCCCCTGGTTATCCTATAGATATGTTATGAATAAATTAAAGCCCAAGTTGGGGACAGGAAACCCAGTTCTTCAAACCCTGAAGCCACAGAATAGCAAGAAATAGCATAGGAGACTATAAAATAGGAGTGACAGGAAAGTCACTAGGCGTACAGGAAAACATCAATGTTGGTTTTATCTTAAAAATTCAAAGTAAGTTTGCAAACATTAAATTTCTGTTTCATTAAATTTTGACAGTGGCATTAACAAATTTGCTTTGAAGATTGACATTAGGATACAGAGTAGAATCATGTGTGCTAATTTTCATGCAGCAATTTTGAGCAGTCTGGTCTCTTTTCCTCGTTGCCCTGAAATGTTTTCCCTAAATCTCATCAGGGTATTAGCATACTTCAAAAAAAATAAATCAGGAACCGTGAACATATTCAAAATAACTGCATTTTTTTTCAAATGCTTCAACATGACACGCATTCAGATAGAGATTATATAGTTTAATTTGGCAGAATGATCATGTTTAGGTTGTGCATAAATGTTAAAACATATCCTTCAACAGCTGGGCAGGGTGAGTAACGAAATGGCAGAGGACTTCAGCAACTGAGTGACTTTTTCAAAATTGTGAATATTCAACTCAAAAACGTGGACACCACATAATCTGAGAAATCCAGTGAGACAACAGGATTATTTCAGCTCTTAAATAAAATACTATTCTTCATACTCAAACTAAGACAGAATGATGGGAATAAATGTAAACATACAGAAGTGGTGAATTTAGGTATCTCTAATAAACCTGTTCAAATGTACTATGACACTATGTACTATGAGTAGTGGACATGAAAGTGGACCACCTGGGTCAAAGGTAAGGACACTACCACTGACAATTTGCAGTGTTTTAGTGTATGAAAACTTGTCAAATCTTCGGTTGAATGTGAACTATAACTCCTGATCATTAGTGATGCATGTCCAGGAGTACCTGAGAAAATTAGCTTTTAAACGAAAACAGTTCCTCTCAGCTCATTACTACAATCCTAGGCTTGTCCCATTTCAACAAGAACAAAAATTTGCAAATATACACATCCCATAAACCTAGAAAAAATGTATAAAGGTTAACTAACAAAAATGCTCCAATACAGAATTTAACATTCAGAAACCACAATCTCTCCAGGAGTGTTGTTGAGGGTGTGGAACACTCTCTGGGTTTGGATGATTTTCATTCAAACCCCTTGTGTCTTGCAATCTTGTGACATGTTGAATGTTATTCTCATCGTAACCAAGAAAAAAACGTAATGATATACTTGTTTATTTCAAAGACACATACTGCTACTTTAATTACATTTTGTTCAGAAAGGTCTTGAATTCCTTTCCGTCTGTCACCAACTGAGTGTATTTTATGAATATTCAATAAATTTATAAATACATAGAACTTTAAAACTTTAAAGTTCAATTACTTTTTTGTGATCCAAGTTTTTAAAGAGGATGAGTATTGTCGAAGATATATTTTTCATACAATTAACCTGAGAAAAGTCAATATGGAAACATTTCCTGTTTTGCCTTTTGCAACCTAAAACCTGATTGTTAATTCTCAGAAATTGATTCAATGAGTACTTTAGAGTTAGACTTACAAGAAATTTTATATTTCACTAATTAGTGGAACAGGTTTCCCTGGAGGATGACATTTCATACTAACATCACTTGTAGTGCAATACTCCCTTAAAATGCAAGGTACTTCCTGATTTAATGGTATAACCAAACAATTACATTATGAATAAAATGAAACAAAATGTGAGCAGCCTAGTTAATTAGATAATGAACATGTCAAATGGAATATTAGCCTTCACTTCAAAAAAATGGAGTATAAAATGGGGAGGTTTTACTAAAATTACACACGCCAGTCAATCCACACCCAGGAATTCTGTGAACAGTCTGATCCCCTCGTTGAAAGGAATGCCAAATTGACAACAGTGACAATTCAGAGAAGACTCACTAGGTTGGTCCAGTGTATGGAGGGGTCTTATGAGGACAGGTTGAGTAGGCTGGACTTGCACTCACTGGAATTAAGACGAACAAGAACAAACCTTACCGAAACATAAAAGTTTTAGGGTCTTAGGGGGCTCGACAGGAGAGATGTGGACAGTTTGTATCCTATTGTGGGAGACAGTCTGGATCAGAGGGCATAATCTCAAAATAAGGGGTTGCATATTTAATACCAAGATGAGGAAAGCTTTTTCCTGAGTAGTGAATCTGTGGAATTCTTTAACATTGAGTTTGGGTCATTAAATATATGCAAGGCTGAGACAGACAGATTTCTGATTATTAAAGGGAAAGAAAGATTATGGGGATAAAGCAGGAAAATAGGTTTGTGGCTGGTCTGATAATCCTCAATCTCATCAAACGGCAGTGGTGATCCAACAGACCGAATGACCACTTCTGCTCTTACACCTTATGGTCTTACAACCAAGGTTAATTCCCATAGTCCCCTCTTGCAGCTAGCTTGACACCATTCCCCCAGTGCTGTCAAAGTAGGTAAAGCAAATGTTGTTGTTGAATTATTTGAATTAAAACATAAGTTCCATCTCTCTGTAGCTTAAGTCAAAAAAGATCAGATACTATAAATTAAGCAGCTCAGAATAACAAAAGAGATTGTCACAGTCCAACTCCAATGATCTGCATTTGCAGAGTTACTTATCTTTATTTCAATCATTTCTAGAGGGTCATTCAGGAGCTTCCAATTACCAAAGGACTCTTAGTGGTGACAACAGAAGACTCAGCTCTTTACCATCACTGCAGATGGTATCCCTACAAATGTGCAGGTTATTACAAATTAACATTCAAAACATTGTTTTGCTATCCATAATTGAGCACAAGATTACAGAGTCTCTGTGATCACTTTTGATAAATAACCAAAGTGCAAAGACTCATTATAAATTTCAATCTTGTTGCACATCTTGCATGGAATCAATGAAAAAAATTCAGTATAACTGACCCAGTACACAAAGGCTAAATATATTTGACCTTTGCTCTCATATTGTATAATGCTGTTGGAGCCCACAATGCAGTATTTTCACACCACATACTTAATAAAAGGCTGGAGCAACAGCTGGATAGGGTTTATTCCAGTTTCAGCAAGATTTTGTGTCAGGTGCTGATAAACAAGCTACAAAAACATTATCATATAACCTGAGAATGCACATAGTCATTACTCTAATAAAATTTGTATTAGATTCTGCAGTAGGATCACTCTTTCCAGAGATAGACAAATACAACCCGTCTCATATTTAAAAATCAAATGGGATGGTGTTCAGATAATTCAGATCATTGCTCAGACTTAAGATGGCTCTAAAGTCCTTTGGGATGTCCTGAAATTACAAATAGCATTGTATGAATTAAATTCTTTTGTTTCAACTCCTAGCTATTGTCTTTCTATCCCTTACTATTTCTCTTCTACACCTTTATGCTTTTTTAAGCAAACAATTTGGCTGCACAATGTTGTCTAACTGATCAACTTTAGAAAGAAGGACAAGAATATCTATAAATCAACAGATGTAAGGTTGAGAGAGAAGAAGAGCATCAAGTTCCTTGGAGTGACTATAACCCAACGACCTGTGCCGGACTTCCCAATGCAAACGCAACACAGTCAAGATGGTACAACAATGCCTCTTCTTCCTCAGGCGGCTCAGGAAATTTAGCACGTTCACAAGGTCCCTCACCAACTTTTATAGACACACTATTGATAGCATACTGTGAGGGTGCATAATAGCTTCGTATGGCAACTGCTCTGTCCTAGGACTTTAAGACACTACAGAAAGTGGTGTGCACAGCCCAGATCATCACAGAAGCCAACCTTCCATCCCTAGACTCCATTTACACAGCTCACTGCCGCAGAAAAGCAGCCAAAGACCCATCACACCCTGGTAATGATCTACTAAAACCTCGTCCATCAAGCAGAAGATACAGGAGCCTGAACATATGCATGAGCAGGTTCAGGAACAGCTGCTTTCTAGCTGTTATCAGAGTGTTGAATAGACTCTGGCCTTAAATAATGCCACCTGCAAGCCTCTAAGTCTTTCTGATGTGTACATCCTTTTCTTGCTGTGATCTGTCTGCACTACTAACAAAGCTTTTCACAGTATTTTGGTACATGTGACAATAAGTTAAAAAAATTAGGGATCTAATTCTTTTAAAATCACAAGTTAAATCTTTTTCATCAGTCACAAATTGCATAGTTAACAGATATTGTTCTCCTCACAGTAAAGGATATTGAGAGGAGATTTAATAGTGCTTCACAAGCTTATGCCCAGTTTAGGTGAGGCAGACTTGAGTAAAGTTCCAACGGTGATGCTAAAAACCAAGAGGTCACCGATTCGAGGCTTTATTCAGAAACAGGATGATGGGGAGACAGTTGAGCTTAAAGGGAGGTGTTATCAGGAGGTTGGAGGGGTGCAGACTTGACAGGGAGAGGAAGATAGGCAATGGTAGAACTTCTGAGAACTTTTCAGGGAGGTAGAACTTCCACCCCCGCCACAGCAACAGGTAATGCAGTTGCTGCGGTCACAAAATGGTGGAAGTACAAATCAACAACTTCAGAAAGAAATTATGTTGGAGCTTGGAGGGAATAAACGTACAGACCTATAGGGTTACAGCGAGGAATGAGGCTGATTATACTGTCATACAGAGTCAGCATGCATTTGATGGGCCCAATGCCCTCCTTTCATGCCCACAGGACTGCATGTAGTTTTTTTAAAAAAATGTCAATAAGCTTTATTTCGCTTCAAAAGTGACTCAGTGTTCAGTTCACATGTGGAACGTCCAGATGGTCTGTATTCACACAGACAAAACAAGCTTCTGGCAACTCCACTGCGCACCAATAGACATCCTTCCTCATTATCGGCTCTATTTCATCCTTCTACAGTAATAAACGCGTGGGAGGAATGAACACTGGCTCCCGGGGGGAGGTGCAGAAAGAAAACAAGTTGAAACACAAGCTGTTTCCGCACGTCCCCTTGGAACGATGTACAAACACCCCAGAGCCCGAGGGGGGAAACTCGGCCCCACCGCTGCACGACTAGGCCCGTGTAAGGAGCAACAGTCCAAACACACACACACACACAAAACCGCGCTCTATTCAGAGAAGATCTCTCCTCCCCTTCACCCCACGACACGGCAGACACCGAGGCAGAAGTAGACCTCCCCAGTGCGCTGTGCTTGCTCCCTCCCTCAAGGCCCGATTTCAACCGCCACCTCTTACCGGCTCAAACGCACCGCACCGCTCCGCTACTCCCGCCCGCCCATTGATTGTGACATCTGCTGACTGACATTCCGCACCGACCAATCACTGGAAGACGTAGCCTAACTCCCTCATACCTTTTCGTCACGCTGATGAGGCGGGGCATCCATTCGTATCGCCGGCGGTAGCGGTTGGGGGCAGCTATATCGGCTTCCACGGATCCCGGAACAGAATTGACCCGCGTAATTATTCCACGTGAATCTTAATTATCATAGAAATGTTTGCAGTGCAGAAAGAAGCCCCTTGAGTTAAATTAAAGACAGTCCCCAATGTACTCATAACATTTGTGAAAGTACGTTAAAACATTTCCATTTGAAAAAAAACAAACTTGTTAAGCACATGTTGAACTCAAATGTTCGAGTGCTACTGTAATATTCTTATTATTTACAACATAACTTTCACGTCTAGCTGCTTTATCAACAAATTTCCACTATTAAGTTCAGAAATGGGGGGCGGGTGTTCCCTGATGTTTGCGTAAAGTTCATCGCCATTTACCATTCCTCAGAACCTAACAGACAGTCCAGGTTCATGAGCGTCTAGACCTAGACAACGTTGAGCTGATAGGCAGTAGGTACAATTTGCACCATATGAGCTGGCAGACAACGTCCATTTCAAACACCCTTCACCACTGGGACATGCAGTGGCAGCAGGGTGTACCACCTCCAAGATGTACTCCAACAATACACCAATGCTTCTCCAGTAGGACTTTTGAAACTTGTGATTTCTGACCTAGAAGGACAAGGACGCGAATGCATGTGAATTCCACCATTAGCACGTTTCCCTCCGTGTCATCCTGATTTGATACTATATTACCATTAGTTCATTAATGCTTTTGCATTCTAAGAGCCATTGCCCACTTCCTTGTGGAATGTACCTTTGCCAAGAAGGTCTGCAGAGAGTTGCAGTGGCTTAAGCTAAGTTTGATTTCAAGCAGCAATATAATATATAAACATATAAATTCAGGGCTAAATGAGGTTATTCAGCTCCTCAAACCTACTTCACCATTGAATAAGATTATGGCTGATCTGGTGTTAACATCAAATCTGCATTCCTATTTGCACCTGATAAGTTTTCACCCTCTTACTTAACAATATTCTACCCAACACTGCCGTGAAAATATTCACAGACTCTGCTTCCACTACTTTTCAGAAAGAGAGTTAAAAGACTCGTTGGACCCCCAGAGAAAAAAAAATCACCAAATCTCTGTTTTAAATTGATGACATTCAATTCCAGATCTTCCAACAAAAAATTTTCTCCAGACTAATCTTCTTGTAGGTAAAGAATTTGTGTTCAATGAAGTTGCCTCTTACTCTTCTAAACTCCAACTGATACAAGTCCAGCCTGTCCAACCTCTCCTCATAATACCACTCATCTAATCCAGGTATCTGAACTACTTCCAACACCTTAAAAAGAGTGAGTAATACTGTTTACAATACCCAGATGCAATCTCACCAGTGCCCTGTATATCTAAAGCATAACCTGCATGTTAAAAGCCCCTTGCGCAAAATGATATTTCTGTAGAATGTTATATAAAAACTGAAAGAACTGCGGAAGTTGTAAATCAGGAACAAAAAGAGAAGTTGCTGGGAAAGCTCAGCAGGTCTGACAGCATCTGTGAAGAAAAATCAGAGTTAATGTATCGGGCCCAGTGACCCGTCCTCAGAACTTCCTCAACTCTGAGGAAGGGTCACCACACCTGAAACGTTAACTCTGATTTTTTCTTCACAAATGCCGCCAGACCTGCTGAACTTTTCCAGCAACTTCTCTTTTTGTTCCTGTAGAATATTATGTTGGATGGACTGGGTCTGCAGGAAAGCCATGTACAAAGCTCTGGACCTACCCATGTGTAATGAAGGATGGCCCTGGCCTTGTTGCTGCAGAACGCTCCAAGTAGTTGGACAATTCCAAATTGACTGTGGACAATTTTGTAAAGAAAGATACATTTGACCACAAGTCCATCGGACAGTGGTTAGCAAGTAACATCCTCTAGACCCTGCGGCAAAAGGAAACGGTTGATCCTGTTGGGTGGTTCCTGGAGCAGACTGCCAAAGTCAATTTGCAGAATGCCTCATCACCAGAACTTTCCAACCAGCACAAACCAGACATTGCTTGGCTGGTGGTGAAAAGAGAGACCCTTCATGCACACCCAGACTCTCTCCTGCTCTTGAAGCAGCTGCAGGGGAGGTCGAAGAGACTGTTATACATCTTTTCCTGAATGTGCCTTTGCAAAGAAGGTCTGGAGAAAGATGCAATGGTTTTTGTGCTCTATGGGCTGTTCGCTAGGGCACTCAATGAGACAAACATCAACGACACATGCAGGACCATCAACTCGGCGAAAGATACTCTTTTGTCTGTCTGAAACGTGTTGGTCTTCCAAGATCTAGACCCAGTGTTACAGACTGGCACATTCCAAAATCCAGGACTACGTGCTGAGGAGTGCACTAAAGCTTGGGTCATCTGCCACCAAGTCACTGTGGGGAAAGACCATCATCTGAAGTCTTCCTGCCAAAGTACGATGATCCATTCAGTTGTCAGACACCGTCTTTGCCTCAGAATGAATGTAAATAGCATCCTGCATGAGTAGAAAATGTCTTTATTTTCAACTGCAGGGAAACCCAAAGGAATGTCAACTTTCAATGTGTTTGTTTTTTTACCTCTGCAAAGATTGTACAGATCTGTTTTAGTACCTCTCATATATACATAAAGATTTTTTTTTCTGAATCAAATATATACTTGTGATTTTAAAAAGGCTGTGCCTAATTTTTACCATGTGCACACATAACAATAAAGTCACATGGTCATGCCAGAGCATAGGGCTGGTTTAACCTGAGGGACAGATACCTCAGGCAAGGGGAGAGATAGTGGAGGAGAGTCTTTCTGCACCGCAAACACACACACACAGATACACACGCAGGCTCATTTTTGGTAATCTCCCTCAGCTGGCTCAGTCCTAATTACACTCAATCATTCATTATCAGAAACAGACACACACAGTCTCACATTATACATGTTTTCCCATAGATCCAACAATGGAGACTTGGCAATTTGTGACAAAACCACATGCAAGGTTCAAAGTAATATTCTCGTAATAATCCATTATATGAACCTTTGCCTGTTAAGTTACAATGCACAAGAACATTTTGTATCAGGAACGTACAGGAGACAAGTTCTATATCCACAGATCTATAGACTTTAAATACATCATTCAAAGTATAACTGGAATATTCAAATCCATTTACGTTTACAAATGTTAACCGCAGCATAATTTCTTGTCAGTTTTGGATGCAATTTAGCATCATTATCTTTGTAAACACTGCCTTATCTCAGTACCCTCTTCCAGACTTGCAACCTCTCCATGCCCATCTTTATTCCTCTGTGCTATATTCTTATTTATTCCAGTATGATTTTTAAACTATGTGTTCATGTGTATGTATACACATGTAACCAGACTGTCAAATCACTCATCACTGCATCGCAGCCCATGTACCTAACAATAATGGGTCTGATTTTCTAAGGAGTGGCTGACATAGTTTGCAACTCAGCTCCTATCCTTTTAGGCTGAGAAAGAGCTTTGCATTGAGAGTCATAGAAATATTCTGGCAGGAGATTTCAATCACAGTTCCTGCAGGAATGTGGAACTCACCTTAAATCCAACTGTGCCTTCATGGTATAGGGTTATCAAGGGAAGGTGAATCATGCCCCCTTTTTCATGGCAGCCATTGTGGTTTAAATGTCCACCATCACAACCAGCCACTTTGACAGGTACTGTAAAGGTGAAGGACATGTGACGTTATGGTGGGTGAAATGCCATATGGGTAGGGTGCTAGGTCAGTGGTTGAGGGTAGGGCCAGGTACTTGGTTTATTGTAAAGGAGTGAGTGGTAGTGGCAGGTCCAGGAATTGGGACAGGGAGAGGGATGATGCCAAGTCTCATGGGGAAAAGAGTTTAGTGGAAGGGCTGGGACATTTTGGATTCTGGGTGGAAGGAATTGTCAGATTTTGGGCAGGGAAGGAATGTCGTCTGGGGTGGAGGAGGGGCTGAATTGGGTCCAGTGCCATGTGTGGTGTTCTTGGGTCCCAGGAGAGAGGCGTGTTTCAGGTTGTGCGGCATGAGGATTTTAAGTCCAGCAGACAAGTTGTTGTGTGCAGCAGCAGAGCGGCATGTCACGGAGCGGGGTCCAGGTAAGTTTTAGCTCACAATTTAAACTCAAATCACAGACTTATTTCTACATTTAAGACTTTAACAATCAAGGCAACAGGAGATGAAGGGTCTAGGCCCGAAACGTCAGCTTTTGTGTTCCTGAGATGCTGCTTGGCCTGCTGTGTTCGTCCAGCTTCACACTTTGTTATCTTGGGTTCTCCAGCATCTGCAGTTCCCATTATCTCAGGAGACAGTCTGTTGAGGTTACTCAGGAAACAGCTTATTAAGTAATATTTGTCAAAACAGGGCAACGTTACAGGTGTGCTCCTGCTTTATGGTTCATCTTAGAAAGTGCGGTTGACACTTGGTCTCTCTCCAACACTTCTGGATTCTTCATGTTTCTGATTGGACAGCAAGCTCATAATTTGCATTTGAAACTTGATGTGCTCTTTGGGCTCTGAAAACCATTGCTTATTAACTCTTTTCATGCCACAAGCCACAGCATGATCACTTACATCATTAGTTTCTAATTCGCCAAGGGGAAGTAAGGCTCATTTCTAATTGGCCTAAAGGGTGCAGGATCAATCACTAATTGGTTTTTCAGGATGATAGACATTGACTGATGTCACCTCCCACTAACTCATGATTGGTTCCTTAAAGTTAGCAAGAACTGCAGATGTTGGAGTCAGAGACAGTGTGGAGTGTGTTCTTCTAGCTCCATACTGTATTGCCTACAGTTCCGAAAGGTGTCATTATCCATAGGCTAATCTTCCTTGTTATTGTTTTTTATTGTCCTTGCTAAGAGGACGCAAAGTGATAGCTTCTTACCTATTTGTTAGGGTTAGGGCGATATATACTATCTGGCTCTCATGATTATGGTGGTACTGCAGTTAGCACTGCTCCCTCACAGCACCAGGGACCTAGGTTTGCTTCCACCCTTAGGTGACTATATGTGTGGAGTTTGAATATTCTGTGTGTGGGTTTGCTCTGGTTTGGTCCCACAGTCCAAAGACGTGCAGGTTAGGTGGATTGGCCATGTTAGATTGCCTGTAGCATCCACGGATATTCAGACTAGGTGGATTAGTTGTGGAAAATGTGGAGTTATGGGAATAGAGGGGTGGATCTGGGTGAGATGACTTTGGAGGATTGGTGTGAAATGTGATGGGCTGAATGGTGTGCTTCCACACTGTAGAGATTCTATCTATAATTTGAACTTATTCTCAGATTGAGCCTTACTTTCCTCATTAAATCAGGTGATGTTCTTATCTCTGTTTGTGCCTAGAATGAACTTCTTATTTTTTAAGAGCAAGGATATTGTGGAAAAATTGGTTATATGTTCATAGCTAGGACTGTTGGAATGCACTGGTAGTATCCCTTCCTTTGGGTTCCTAACCATGTGGCTCATTGTATTTGAACTGGTTGATAAAACATATCTAATTCAAAACTTGTAACTGATACAAAAGGTACACAAAGATTACGAATGAATAATAGAAGCAAATTATAAAATTGAATAATCCTTAAGTTAAACAGACACAGTGTAACATAGTGAGCTATCTTTATGCATTCAATCATAATATAGCCCTGATTGATAGAAGTTTAAAGGATTATACATTTGCAAACTTAATCTTTGAAAGTGTAAGAAACTATTTGCATCAGCATACAGTTTGGTCAAATGTTGAATCATAGAATCCCTACAGTGTGGAAACAGGCCCTTTGGCCCAACAAGTCCACACCAACTGTCAGAGCCATTCCGCACAACCCAACTAATCTACACATCCCTGAGCGCTACAGGCAATTTAGCATGGCCAATCCACCTAGTTTACAAGATAACAAGGTGTGGAGTGGATGAACACAACAGGCCAAGCAGCATCTTAGGAGCAGCAAAGCTGATGTTTCGGGTCTCGGCCTGAAATGTCAGCTTTCTTACTCCTGAGATGTTGCTTGGCCTGCTGTGTTCATCCAGCTCCACACCTTGTCATCTCAGATTCTCCAGCATCTGCAGTTCCTATTATCCCACCTAGTTTACACATTTTTGGACTGTGGGAGGAAACCCATGCAGACACAGGGAGAATGTGCAAACTCCATACAGACTGTTGCCTGTGGGTGGAATTGAACCTGGGTCCCAGGTGTTGAGATAGCAGTAATGACCACTGAACTACCACGCCACCCCACTTAAAAAGGTCCGATTCTCTATGCACAGTTATTGTCTGACCTGTTGAATGTTTGCACAATTTTCTGTTTGTATCATTTTTTTTAACACTGTTCAACTCCCTGAACTTTCTGAAACTAGTTTTCTGAATAAGATAACGGTTGTGGTATTGAGAACCTTTCTAATTTTAATGATTCTTTCAACAAGTAGAATGTTATTTATAGCATTACGTGCAGAACACCCAGAAACTAAATATATAAAAGCACATGCCCTGAAGTGCTTATTAAATATTGCACATGGGCCTCATATCTGCATAAACTATTTATCCTATCTGGTACAATACTTGCATTTTTTTCATTAAGGCATGCCTCTCAATTCTGTTGCGATGTTAATTAATTCCACGTAGTGGGCATGGTAACAATTACCATCACTTTGCATTAAACCATACAATAGCAATGAACGGATTTTACATTGAGCTTTCCGTTGCCTTGGAGAAAAATGAACCAATCCCAGACTTCTTTTTCTTTTTTTTTAACTGTGCTTGATCAGTGTTTAGATGAAAGTAGGAAATGTCTGCTTTCAGTTCCCAATTACTTAGAGTTGCATGCATATCATTAAATCCAGGGAACAGGTTAGAAATGAAAATAATTTGCCTTTCAATTTATAATGTTATGGTTTCAGACAAGGTTTGCTAGATGACTACTGGGAACGGACAGCTTGCACTTTGAAGACAGCTTGAATGGGCTAGAATTTTATCTGCTGTAGCTTAGAAGAGTAGGAGATACCTTGATGGAAACATATAAAATCCTGTAAAATCCTAACAGCAAAAATATGGAGAGGAGGTTCTTCTTATGGGAGAATCTAGAGCTTTGAAAATCAGATATCACCTATTAAAGGCAGCAATTAGGCGAAATGTTTTCTTGCAGAGGATTGTGAATCTTTGGAGCTGTGTCTCTACAAAAGGTGATTGAAGAAGAGTCCGTGAATATAGATTCTGATTCTGATTTATTAAGGTTGTCTAGATTGAGTGGGAATGTGAGTTTGAGGTTACATTCAGATCTGCCATGTTCTTATTGAATGGCAGAGCAAGTTTAAGGGGCTGAATGGTCTACTCCTGTTCCTGATTTATATGTCCAGATGTTTGAAATCACTCAGGAGATGCATGTCTGATTTTCAGTGTCTTTTATAACAATATTAATTTTGTTTGATTCATCATGCTTGACTTAACCTGGCAATTTTAGATCAGTATTTTTACTCCTCATAAACCATTTTAAATCCATTAAGATCTCAAGTTGGGAACCAGATGATGAGAGTTAAATACCGAGAGCCCACATTTACCATTATTATAAAATCATATCCAACAAAGGACAATCTAATTATCTCCCATGACATTCAGTGATATTACAAGAACTGACTCTTCCACTATTAGCATGGTGGGGTTACCAGAGACCAGAAACTGAACAAGATTACCTGTACAAATATAGTGGCTATGACCGTGTGTCAGAGACTAGAAATCCTATGCTGAACAATTCACCTTCTGAATCCCCAAAGATGTATCGTGTCTATAAGGCACAAGTAAGGAATGTGATGGAATATTCTTTACTGGCCTGGATGAATGCAGCTCCAACAACAGCCAAGAAGATTGAAATCATCAAGGACAGTTGATAACAACAACTGACAATTTTTGGATCAATGCTGCACTATCTCTCTCCAATAAGCGTTATAAAATTTTATACATTGATTACCATATGTCACCTGATTACCCAATGCTGAAAAATTTCAAGCAACAGAAATCCATGACCCCTAAAAAGTTGAAAATGAATAATACGATAGCATGTAAAAAGATATAGTCACAGTAGTCTTACTAGATCAGAGGGCTTTCTTACTAGTCATACACCATGGAATATACCTTTTGGTCCAACTAGTCCATGCCGACCATGTTTCCAAATTACACCAGACTTACCTGCCTGCACTTGGCCCATATCCCTCCAAACCTTTCCTATTGATGAACTTATCCAAATATCTTCTAAACATTGTAACTGTACCGGCATCCACCACTTCCTCTGGCAGTTCATTCCACACACAAACCACTCTCTGTGTAAAAAAAGTTGCCTCTCATGTCCCTTTTATATCTTTCTCTCACTGTCAAAATATGCCCCCTAGTTTTGAATTCCTGCACTTTATGAAAAAGACTTTGCTATTCACCTTATCTACACGCCTCATGATTTTATAAACCTTTTTAAGGACACCCCTTAACCTCCCACACTCTAGTGAAAAAATGTCCCAGCCTATTTTTATAACTCATTTTCATATGCTCTATTCCCAGCAACATTCTAGTAATGCTTTTCTGAACCCTCTCCAGCTTAATAATATCCTTCCTATAACTGGGTGACCAGAACCACACACATTACTCCAGAAGAGGCCTCACCAATGTCCTGTACAACCTCAACATGACATTCCAAGTTGTATACTCAAAGGTCTGAGCAATGAAGGCAAGTGAACTAAATGCCTTCTTAACCATCCTGTCTACCTGTGATGCAAATTTCAAATGTCACAGAATTAAGAACCTGAACTCCTAGGTCTCTCTATTCTACAACATTACCCAGACCTCTACGATTAATTATGTAAGTCCTGGCCTTGTTTGTTTTACGAAAATGCAATACCTCAAATTAAACTCCACCTGTCACTCCTCAATCAAGAACTCTTTGTAATCTTAGATAACTTTCATCACTGTCCACTATAGAGAGAACGCGAGCTAATTGCTGGTAGTTTAACCTGAGGACCACTATGCCTCAAGTGAGGGGAGAAGTTGAGAAGAAGAGCCTTTCATGGTGACCTGAGCTATACAGGAATTGAACCCATATTGTTGGTATCACTGTGCATTACAAACCAGTCGTCCAGTCAGCTGAGTTAAGCACCTCACGATACTTCTTAGTAGCATATGAATGAACCATAAAAACACTCGAAGAATCAAGAATGTTATTTAGTAAATGCTAATTATGCATATAGAGTGGAACTTCTCTCTGTCAACCAAAATCATGGCTGATTAGAATTGGATGGTCAATTCCAAAATCAAAAAGGTTTATGATGAAAATGAGACGATGACTACGGTTAATTAACTCTGCTTCCTGAGTCAAACTAAAACTTCCTTCTTTCTAAAATGATTCAAACTTGGCTGAAATCTGGAAATATGTATCCTGATTGAAATTCCACTTCCACTATCAGCATCCCTCAATACCCACAATTATTAAATATAAATTCTCCATCTTCAGTTTAATCTGTGGCAGAAAAAGAGGCCATTCAGCCCATCTTGTCGGTGCCAGCTCTGTCCCAGCCTGCAAATTCTCTGTACATAATTATCCAATTCCCTTTTGAAAGCTGCAATTGCATCTGCCTCACGCTCGGCTAGAGCATGTCTCTTGTTGTATAAAATGTTTTACTACATTACTTCTGATTGTCTTACTAAACATTTTAAATCAGTGTCCTCCAGCTCTCAATCCTTTCACCAAAGGGAAAAATTACTTGGAAGAGGCAGACAGCAAGTAATTACTTAATCTGCCTGTCGCGTCCTCTGCCTCCAATCATTAATTTTTTTGGCTCATTATCGAGCCTGGTCCTTTTATGGATCTTACTATTTCTAGATCTGTCAAATACTTTTAGCCAGCCTTTTCTCCTAGCTGCCTGTCTTTTCTCATACTGTCCCTTTGCTTCTCTTATTTCTTTTTTCACTTCCCGTCCAAACTTTCTATATTCAGCCTGGTGTCCACTTACATTATCATTAACAAACCATTTCTATATACACTTTTATTAAGTTCTAGTCCTTTGCTCATCTTGTGTTAAAACTACTGATGATCTCTGGAGCAATTAAGGAAGTCAATGAGGAAAATGAAGAAATAAATAGTGAACTGATGTGAATTTATACAGTTTTTGCATATCGTCTTATGTCATGCTTTTAAGTACAGGTTCCCGTGTAAGGAATGCAAGGCTGGAGGAGATGGTAGAGGCACATACAGTAATGATGCTGAAGGCATCTTGACAGATATATGATAGGCAGGGAATAGAGGGAAAACTGAAAGAACTGCAGATGCTGTAAATCTGGAATTAAAACAGAAGTTGCTGGTAAAGCTCACCAGGTCTGGCAGCATCTGTGAAGGAAAAAGCAGAGTTAATATTTTGGGACCGATGACCCTTCCTCAGAACCGTTCTGTTTTTGTGAGGGAATAGGGGGATATGGGCTGTATCGATGTAAAAAGTTTTTTGGTTTAGGAAAGCGTGGTGTGTCAGTGCAGTCTTGGTGGGCAAAAGGGCCTGTTCCCATGCTGTACCATTCTTTGTTCATTGTACCTATACTCAGCCCTAGTCATGGGGTTGTGTAAGGGAGTCATTAACCGTGGTTGTTAATATTGGTCCTTGTCTCCCAGCAGCCATCCTTGTAAGGCATCCAGTCTTTGAAATGAAGAAGAAATCTGAAAGTTGCCAAAGGTATAGGAATCACTGACCCACTCTTAAGATATGGTACCGATGATCACAGATGATTTGTATATTGACCAAGTGGAAATAATTTTCTAGTGATGAAATCAGCTGCATTATAATGTGGTGTTCTCAATGTGACAAATGTATAGTCTACAGCACTCTGTACTTGGGGAAATCTGGCTGTATTGGCATAGCTTACTGCTAGGACTGCAGCATTGAGTTCACCACAGGGAAACAAGATGGAGCTGTTTGATCTGGTCCTAACAGCCTCAGTAACAGCCTTGATACATTTGTGGATTGAGGATTGAGAGATCCCACAAAGATCCCCAGTGGATCCTTGGAAGCAGCCAATTGGATAAAAATGGAACACAGCTGTCTCCTTGACAGTTGCTGGGATAGGAAAGCCCCTCACTCCTCAGGTCACAGAGACCGTTCTATGATTGTTTCCTGGAACATCTTTAGTCAGCAGCAATGTTACACCTCATTCATCTGTAGGAAATGATATTGAGAACAATATAGTTTGAGCCTCCTGTACCTCCTCAACATTCTGAAGGGAATCTTCAGCTATGCTTCTCCACATGGAAGTTGTTCAGTAGCAGCTGAAGGTCGACGTTGGCCCTTGACTTGCTGGCACATGTTTCTTCCTCACTTTCTCTGCCTCGCAATTATGATCCTGTTGTGGCTGGATCCATTAGCCATGGCTCCAGTGTAGGAAACAGTATAAACAAAGCAGATCTTGAGAAATGTGAACAGTTTGCATTCATGTCACTCACAAATGACAGTTTATTACAGCCCTTGAGACAGTGGGACATGGAGAACTCAGACAAGAAGGACCATGCAATACTTTTACATGGATCTCTGACATAGTGGACCTTATTCTGTGGTGTGCTGTACCAGCCATGCTGCACAAATATGGTAGGAGATTTTAAGTGTGGTAGGATTACTGAAACCTGGCCGGCTCAAATTACCCACGAAAAGCAGCGTTGCAAATAAAAGCACATTGTCTTATCATTACTTATAGGTCAGTGTGGGAGGAAATCAGCTCCAGGTCTTTGATTAACCCACAGGACCTTGGATTGTGTTTGTGAATTGTGGGTCACAGCTTATTGTTTCTGCTTCACAGTGATGACTATGATGAATTTGTAATGACCAATGAAATGGTTAAGATTGTTTGCAGCCAAAATTTCTATACAGCGTGATTGGTGACTACATGTGATTCACATGCAGAATTCAATGATTACAGCTATCTGAAACCTGTACTGTGTCGGTGCCTGGTCCTTGAAGAACCTCACATCACTCATGGGTATAGCCTTCTTCCTGACGTTGAAAATATCTCATTCCACCCACTCTAGATGGGATTGTGCAATCTTTCATTTAAATAGTGCATTCACAACTCAAAGGATGATGGAAGGTAGTACAGGTAACTCTTCACAGAGTGCATCATCAACTCAGTCTGGTAATCTAGATGACTCTTCCCAAACTTTCATAATTCTTTCTTCCTTGTACTCCCTGTTGACCACATCAGTTCTGAAATTCTCCATGTTCTCTAACAAATCATTCAAGGTTTAATTTCCCAACATTATTTCAAACCTTGGGCCCACAGCTTGCGTCATCATTGTGATGCATTGTAGCCCCACTCCTGTTAAAAGCCTGAGAGTGCATGACTGCCAATGACCAAATCTCCCACTTTAATCTGTGCCCTCTTATTATGCTGACTCTTTTTTGTTGAGTATCCCACCATTGTAACAGTAATTGTCCCCTCTGCATCCCAGACTACAGTTGATTTCCCTAGCTTCCCTCCTACAGCCACGATCCACAGTGAACAAACCTCGCCAGGACTGACTGTGGCCTAACTCCCCGACCAACTTGGAAGGACAGCCCCTTACCAACTGCTGACTAGGAAGGACCCCAAGTGACATTTATGTAGCTCCCTGACTGGTTTACTGTGAATCCTTGAACAGGTTGCACTGGACCAGCAAATTACATCTTAATCAATCAAAACTTGTGCCTCCTTTCTAACAGAGTTCTCCATACCCTGCTTCTGCAATTTCTAGAATGCAGGAATGTATGAATGATTAAAGTTTCACAGGAGGGAGGCAGTCAGCCATCCATTTTAGTTTGTTCACTCCACTCACACCAGCTGCATGATACTTTAGTTTCTCTGTTCTTCATCTCTCTGCCTATAAACTCTATGTCTGTGTGCTCTCCTCTCACTGCACCTGACAAAGGTGTGTGCTCCAAAAGCTTGTGATTTCAAATAAACCTGTCGGACTATAACTTGGTGCCATGTGCTTTTTGACTTTGTCCACCCCATTCCAACACCGGCACCTCCGCATCATACAAAACTGCTGACCTTGAATATCCCAATGGCTCACTGACTGTTCCAGACCACTGGGTTGAGACTGGTTGATGCCTTTGACTGACAGTACTGGGACCCAATGACTGTTGACCATTCGCCCTGATTTGATAGTGACTACTAGATTTTGAAATACGTTGCAAATTGAAACACTTGCAGTATATAAGCTGCATAAGCTGCTGGTGCAAGATGCATTGTGACTTTGGCATAGCACGGTGAGGTATCATAACTTGTCAGCACCCGTGATTGACCACTGCTGGGAACCACGGCAAGGTGCCTGGCTTGGTATCTGAGTAAAAGGTAAGTCAAGGTAGAAAGAGGTTCACCTGCACATCTGCCAATGTGGTATACTGCATCCACTGTACCTGGTGTGGCTTCCTCTACATTGGGGAAACCAAGTGGAGGCTCGGGGACCGCTTTGCAGAACACCTCCGCTCGGTTCGCAAAAAACATCTGCACCTCCCAGTCACAAACCATTTCCACTCCCCCTCCCATTCTTTAGATGACATGTCCATCATGGGCCTCCTGCAGTGCCACAATGATGCCACCCGAAGGTTGCAGGAACAGCAACTCATATTCCGCTTGGGAAACCTGCAGCCCAATGGCATCAATGTGGACTTCACCAGCTTCAAAATCTCCCCTTCCCCCACCGCATCCCAAAACCAGCCCAGTTTGTCCCCTCCCCCCACTGAATCACACAACCAGCCCAGGTCTTCCCCTCCACCCACTGCATCCCAAAACCAGTCCAACCTGTCTCTGCCTCCCTAACCTGTTCTTCTTCTCACCCATCCCTTCCTCCCACCCCAAGCCGCACCTCCATCTCCTACCTACTAACCTCATCCCACCTCCTTGACCTGTCTGTCTTCCCTGGACTGACCTAACCCCCCACCCCCCACCTCCCCACCTATACTCTCCTCTCCACCTATCTTCTTTTCCCTCCATCTTCGGTCCGCCTCCCCCTCTCTCCCTATTTATTCCAGAACCCTCACCCCATCCCCCTCTCTGATGAAGGGCCTAGGCCCAAAACGTCAGCTTTTGTGCTCCTGAGATACTGCTGTGCCTGCTGTGTTCATCCAGCCTCACATTTTATTATCAAGGTAGAAATGCCATGAGACTATAAGTTTTGTATGATGAGACAGTGCGCAAAAAAAATTACAAGGCAAGGCATTCTACTAGGTATAAAGTGAGTGAATGCAAGAAATCTGAGATACACCTTGCTCCAATGCATGATGTAGAATCATAGAATCATAAAATTCCTACAGTGTGGAAGCAGGCCATTCGGCCCATCAAGTCCTCGCCACCTCTCTGAACAGCATCCCACCTAGACCCACCCACACTACCCTATCCCTGTAACCCTGCAGTTCCCATGGCCAATCCACCTAACCTGCACATCTTTGGGCCATTCCTGTCCCTGTGCAGAAGGTAACCTGACAACAGCAATATTATGGAAAGTGAGGGCAAGCTTCAAAGTGCAGTTATTGAAGGAGAGAACTGTATTTTAATTGAGTTGGAGATGCTCCATAATGATGTGGTGAGTTGGTGTATACCCAATGCCAACCTTCATGCCCGAAGGATACAGCCAGTCACTGCCCATGGGGCTTGCCCTGAGATGTTGGGCACTACGGGCCAGGATGGAGACCCAGAGGAGCAAAGAGTGAGCTGGAACGGTCAGACTTGCGACCTTATTTAGTCCCTCTTCACCGCCTGGGAAATGGCAAACTGTGCAGAAATTAGATAAATCAGGCAATAGTAAGATGTTGCCCCTCGGCCCTCACTAATGATGCTTGTCTCAATGTTCAAACCTTGGATGGAAAACTGCACTTTCTTTTCTTGATGTTGAGAATCTCATTTTGTATGGGGAAGCGATCTTTTAGTAAAGTCAATGAAGATTCTGTTTGAGCGCTGGTAAATTGATAATTTCATTTAAATCAGAGACATATCACACGCTTTGGCGACTTTTCCCGTGGCCTCACATCTTTCAAGAGAAAAGAGTAGTTTGCAGGGGGAGTTTTATCCCAGTTTGCTTCCAATTAATGCAAAGAAAAAGAGCGAGGATCTTCAGACCCAGCATTGTGTGCACACAGGCTGCTGTGCTCAGGGGAGGAGTTGTAAACCTGGGGAAATATATAGTTGGTGGATCAGACAGCGTGCAGAGTCCCTGGTCTCATTGGGAGTGAAACGGGCTGACCCTGAGCGACATAATCTCCTCTTCCTGCAGAAACAAAGTTCCTGAAAACCCTCTCGCGTGGCACGGCAGGTGCAGGTACAAAGTTTGAGCTTCTTAAAGGTAAGGGAGGCAGCTGAGAATTGAACTGTCATTGGACACATTTTGAAAATCTGAGCCCATCTATATATTTTTTAAAATGGAATGTGATTCTGTCGATGAACAAAATATTATTACTGATGAGCAGACTTGGCCAATTAAATCGATTGTTTAAACGAAATTGATGGTCAATTAATTAGGAGTTATTAAACGCTCGGTGTATATTCTGTGCAGCTCATGCCCATTTCTGTCAAAATTCATTGGGACAATTGAAATGCCCGGGCAGCAACTCATTGCGCTAGATATAGGGAACAGTACAATGAATACAAGGCGCAGTATCCAGAGGGCAGAGCTGTTGATGAGAAATTTGGGGACATGTTTTTCACCGACAAATAAAAATAAACTTATTGAAACGAAAATGCAGACTTGTTACTCAACAACAGCGAGCAAGAGTATTCGGACAGACAGCTCGTCAAACCTTGCTCCTCTAGTGACATGGAGCAAAGGGAATCGGATCAAGAGTGAGTCTAAGAGGAAAAGTTTCGGTTAGAGTTCGAAGTTGGGATATAGAAAGAAAAGGGACCTTTCAATTCACTCTAAAAATTAGGGCGAAACATCCCAGGAATTGACAACTAGTTCAGTTACAGGGCCTATGACTTAAAACCTAAACGAACACATAGCAGTGTCTAATAATACATCAACACAGCTAATTCACATGCGTTTTGAAATGTTAAATATTTTAATCACAACACTTTCTTCAGTAGTTTTATCTGTGCAGTATATTACAGCGGTTCATTGGTAGTTTGAAGAAATGTATCACTGAATTAATTACTAAAATACATTGCTGCAGTGTTTAGCTATAGGTATTGTGATTTAGTCTTAGATTCAGTACCAAAATTTCTAAACTTTAAGCACCTTATTTCTTATTGTCAACACCATTAAAAAAATGATCTGATCATTATCACATTGCTGTTCCTTAGAGCTTGCTGTGGGTAAATTGCGTGCTGCATTTCCTACATTGTAGACGTGACTGCACTTCAGAAATGCTTCATTGGTTGTCGGATGCATTGGGACGTTCTGTGGTGGTGAAAGGCACGGCGTTTTTTCTTTTTGTTTCCATTACATTGGTCTTTATTACTAAGGTTCTGATGAATGCAAAACAAAAACTTCAACAACATGGCTTCTTTCAATGACACTCATGTTTTTCCACTTCTAGATCACTAAATGTAAATTTAATTTATCTACAGCTGATTTGTAAAGTTATTTTCCCGAATATAGGTGCAATGCAATGCTATTTCTGATCCAGTGAGATCTCCCCATTATTGATTAACTTAATCACAATGGGTATTAATGTTTATAAGTACCAATTCTTTTATTACTCACCATTTTGGATCAGCGTAATCCATGCCCTGCATTTGTTTGTATTCAGCTTCTGAAACCTGTAGAGGAACTCCATCTTTTTCATCTTAAAACCTAAAAGACTGGCATTATCTATGTTTGAGGAGGGTCAGGTATGAACAATCACTCAAGTGAATGCCTCAAGCAGATAATAATTGAGAATGTTAATAATTTTCTGTTCATCAGCAATTGTTTGAATTTACGATTACTATTTGCCTTATAATACTGCCTCTCATGTAGCATAGCATCCCAAAGTGTATAACAGAAGCATAATCAGTCAAAACTTTGCACAAGAAAACATATTAGGCAGGATGGTGAAGTTTAGTCAGTGACACATTCGCAGCAGGATCTTAAAGGAGAAGAGAGAGGAGGAGAAGTTGAGTAAAGTGATTCCAAAACTCAGGGCCCATATAGCTGAAAACACAACTATAAATTGGGGATTGTAGGGAGTGAAGGTTGGTGGGGCTGGATTTGCAAGAATGCAAAGCAGAGCTCTGAAAAGGTGTAGGCTGGGGAGTTTACAGAAACAGGAAAGGGCAAGACTATGAATGATTTGAATAAATTATGTAAGTGGAGACATTGCTGTCCAGGTGCCAATGCAGATCAGTAGACAGAAGGATGTTAGATCAATGTGACTTGGTGCAAAATAGATGATGGGCAGCTGAGGAGCAGAAGTTTATGGGTATGCAGAGAATGTGGGGAGAATGGGGAGCAATGAAATAATAGAGGTGGCAAATGCATAGGTGAGAGTTTCTGCAAAATGTGCTGAGACACAGTGGAGATGGAAGTTATTCTGAAGTTGGGTGGTCTTTCTGATGAAGGAGATGTGGGACTGGAAGTTCTGCTCCGAGTCAGATGGTAAATTGAGATTGCAATCAGTAAAATGAGCTTGAGGAGTGGAATGGCCTACATCTATTTATAATTTATATGTTCAGAAACAATGGACAGTGAGAGCAATAGAGTTGGTGTGATGATACTGTGTGGAATGCTCAAAGGTTTCCTTCTGCTCAGCATTGTTTAAGCATCACACCCCTTCCTGTTATGGATCTGACAGAGTTTCTTATTACTGTGTTTACCTCCAGGGTATCATTCTGCTTCAGAATTCCTCTGTGCACCATGACCACCTGTTTCTGAAGGTTCCTGTCTTCTTCCCAGAGCATTACTTCACCAAATTCTTTACATGTTTGCCAAGTATTACAGTAGAGATGTCATCTTATTTCAGGCGAAATAGGTTCCTCCCCCGTCATTGGTGTTATTAATTACTATTGGTAAATTATTTTTGTCCTTTAATTCAGAAATTGCAAACACTCAGTTTGCATGTAATTAACTTACAGGGGTGAAATATCCCTACATTTTCTATGTAGCAAATTCATTAACCTGTTCTTATTGTCAACATCTTATAATGACAAGATCTTGGGCATTTTGGAAGTTTCACTGCCCCATCATTCTCGCAGGTAATAATGTAAACAAATGTACCACGTGGAGAAAGATGCCCATTTAATGTTTTAGGCAGAACATGTGGTCTCTCATGATAAACAATAAATAGATTTATTATATATTAATGGATAGCTGCATTGCATCAAAGATATATGATCATCTCTTGCGAGATACCAGGCTCAACTTAATAGTAAGAGAAAGTACTGTGACTAAAATATTCTCATACAGTATGGTAACAAGCACAGACTCAGTTGGCTGTCCCAGAAGTACTCCTTTATATCCTGATGGGCAGAGCCTACCTCAGGAATTTAGTTAACACTTTGAGGTCCTAAATATTTTATCCAAAAAGTTCCAGATCCTGAGCATCCTCCGGGTAAAAAGAATTCACTGTAACTCTCATCTCTGATCTTATGTTTATGCCCTCTGGTTATGGGTATCCCAAGCAAGGGAACTAGGATTTTTTAATCTGCTGTATCAAAGCTCCTCATTAATTTATAGACTGCAATTATGTCTCCCAGTAACGTCCTTTGTTCCAAAGAAAATAAGCTGAGCCTTATATCTTAACTTCCCCGGCCTGGGCAACTTTCTCAAATCTTATCAGTACCAGTTCAGCACAATTACTAACAATAATGAATGCTTAATATAGTTCCAGCACTAACTGCCTGTTTTTATATTCTGTGCCTCAGCTAATAAAGGCAAGAATCCTGTATGCATTCTTGACTATCTTATCGACTTATCCAGTCTCCTTTAGGGATCTGTGGGCTAGAATTCCAAAGTCTTTTTGTTCCTGTGTTGTTTCCTCTAACTTACCATTTATTGTGTATTCCTGCATCTTGTTAGACTTTCCCATTCTCACACTTTTCCAGATTTAATTCTATTTGTCACTCTTCTGCTCACCTGATCATGCATTCCAAAGCTTTGTTCCTCTTTGTTCTTTAGTTGTCAACCAGGCAGCCAATGTCTGTATTACCTGCAAACTTCCTAATCATATCCTTACACCCAAGTCTAAATTATATACCACAGAAAGCAAGTGACCTAGTGCTGAGCCTTGCAGAATCCCACTGGTCATTAAGTTACATTAATGATTGGATGAAGAAACTGAAGGCATTGTTGCCAAGTTTGCAAATAACACAAAAATAGGTAGAGGAACAGGTAGTGCGGATGAAGTAGCAAGACCACAGAAGGACTCAGACAGGCCAGGGGAGTGGGCAAAGCAGTGGTACGTGGAATACAATGTCAGAAAGTGTGATGTTATGCACTTTGGTAGAAAGAAAAGCAGCGTCAACTATTTTGTAAATGGCACAAGGGATTTGGAAATCCTAGTTCAGGATTCTCTTAAAGTTAACAAACAGGTTTAGTTGGCACTTAGGAAGGCAAATGCAATGTTAGCATTAATTTCAACAGGGCTCGAATACAAGAGCAGAGATGTAGTGCCAAGGCTGTGTAAGGTTCTGGTCAGACAGCTTTTGGAATATTGTGAGCAGTTTTGGGTCCATATCTGAAGAAGGATGTGTTGGTCTTGTAGGAGGTCCAAAGAGATTTTACAGGAATGAACCCGGGGATAAGGACTTGACATATGAGGAGCAATTGAGGACTCCAGGTCTGTACTCCATGGAGTTTAGAAGGATGGAGCGGGGTGGGGTTGTGTGGTGTGAATCTGGTGTGAAAATTACAAAATACTGAAAGGCTTAATTAGAGTGGATGTAGAGGAGATGTTTCCACTAGTAGAAGAGACAGGACCTGATGGCATAGTCTCAGAGTAAAGGGAGCATCCTTTAGAATTCAAATGTGGAGGAATTTCTTCAGCCATAGTGTGGTAAATCTATGGAACTCATTGCTGCAGAGGACTGTGGAAGCCAAGTCATTGAGTGTATTTAAGACAGGGATAGATAGAGGAGAAATGGCTACAGGGTGAAGACTAGAGAATGGGATTAGCCACGATTGAATGGTGGAGAACAGTTGCTGGGCCGAATGGCCTAATTCTGCTCCTATATCTTACTGTCACCTTGCAAGACAAACGGTGATAACTGTGATTGTGCAGCTACCAGTTCTGATACTGAGGGATCTTTTCAGTCTCACTATCTCTGAAAGATAGAAAACTGAATTAAACTAAAGTTTCTTTCAGGCCTGATATCACCTGTATGAGTATGGAATGAATCTTCTGACAAGAAAGGAGCCTGGATTATCATCAGTTTTCTCTATTGTGAATTAATCTTTGGCTGGGTGTAAAAGGACTCAGTTTGCCAGGTGAGTTTGCTTGCTGCTCTTCTAAGCTGCTGTTTAATTGTCACATCAATGCTTCTGCTGTTTAGAAACAAAATCAACTTCAAGCTGATGTCCAGATTGATCCTGCTTTCTTTTAACTGGTCGATTTATCTTTCATCAAGTACTCTGATTCTACAGATCCTTCATTAATATGGTGAATACCATTAAATTTTTACATTTGTTATGATTCAGTTTGAGAGAGAAGCAAATTAATATTCAATTTTCAGTCATACTGCATTTTATCTCATTTGTCCTAACCTGTTTTGGCCTGAGAGCAATAACCACCTACAGTCTCTCAACATTGAATGGTAAATAGTATGACCTTGAATGTAATTGCATTCCTCCCACCTATGTAGGTGGTGTCTGCCAACTAAAACACCAGTTTAAGTGATCATTTACTGCCATAGCATGAATTAAATTTCACTCTTCATCAAATCATTGTTTATCGGCCGGATTTAACTATTCTATAATTCCAACACCAGCAGAAATAGGTTTCTTGAATGGAAATAAAATGGACAATGTGAGAGAGTAGAAGTGAGCCTTATAGGACAACACATTGACATGACTAAAACAGGTTATTAATCTTTAAATAGAAACCGAAAGAACTGCAGATGCTGTAAATCAGGAACAAAAGCAAAGTTGCTGGAAAAACTCAGCAGGTCTGGCGGCATCTTTGAAGGAAGAAACAGAATTAATTTTTTGGGTCCGGTGACCCTTCCTCAGAACTGATGGTGGCTGGGCCCTAGCCTATTGTTTACTCCCTACCTCACCCATCTCCCTATTTTCTGCATATAAACTGATGTTTTCCCAGCCACCATCAGTTCTGAGGAAGGGTCACCGGACCTGAAATGTTAATTCTGTTTTTTCCTTTGCATATGCTGCCAGACCTGATGAGCTTTTCCAGCAACTTTGTTTTTGTTCCTGGTATTAATCTTTAAATCTTATTGACTGACTTGAAAGCCTCAGATTTTATATTGAAAACTTAAAAATGAGATGGGACATTGTAAAACGGTTATCAAAGCCTCCTGACTTGAAAGGAGCTAATATCAATAGGAGTTTACAAAGGAACCTCTAAAAAAGATGGCAATTAGATTCAAACTTGGTTGAATATTGGGAAATGGAGCATATTAGTCGATGCATATTTTTAGGGCTGCAGGTAAATTTGTAGTGGAATTCAGAATTGTGACATTTTTGGGTTTTGTGATACACATTAATGTCCTAGATCTTGGTATGCAGAGGACAACTTCAAGGTTTGTGGGTGATATGAAACTTGGAAACAGTGCTACCTGTAAAGAGGATAATGTAGAACTTCAAAAGGATGTGCACAAGTAGGCAAAATAGGCAGATAAATGGGTGGCAGATGAAGTTCAGTGTGGAGAAGTGTGAGGTGATGCATTTTCATTGGAAGAACATGGACAGACACTATAAAATAGGAGGCACAATATTTAAGGAGGTACATGAACAGAAAGGCCTGTGTGTTTATGTGTCTAGATTGCTGAAGGTGGCAGGATATGTGGAGATGCAGTTAATCTGTATCTGGGCTTTATCAAAGGTAAATCGAGTTAAAGAGCAAGGACAAGGAGGTTGTGGTAAACCTTTACAAGAGACATGTTACATTTTGGTTAGATTTGTGGTAGGAATGGCTGAGAGGCATGGTGAGGCTTATCTCGATGTCAGGAGCACCTGTCTCCCACCTTTTACGATTTTGCTGGGCAGTAATGATTTTCTCTCTGGGCAGTGGTGGGTGGGGCTAGATTTGGACATCAGAGATGCTGTTGGAGCAGGGTGAGCATTTAATGAGGTCTGATGGGTAAAATGTGGCACAAAATCTCCCCAGGCTTTGCTGTGAGAATCCCTCCAAAAATCTTTTGCATTTAGCCAAACAAACGTAAAATTCAGCTGTATAAGAGTGATGTGAATGCATTTGAATGAGAAGAAATATACAAAAATGGTTTCAGTGTGGTGTTCAGTAATGAGGACGGATTGAAGTGTTTGATCTGGAAGAGTAGATGGGGAAAGTCATAGAAACCCTTTAGTGTATAAAGAGGCCATTTGGCCCATTGAGTCTGCATCCTCTGAAGACCATCCTGCCCCGACTCAGCCCTCCAACATATCCCTATAATCCAGCACTTACCATAACAAATCCATCTAGCTTACATATCCTTGGACCCTATGGGGCCAATCAGCAAGGACAATCTATCTGACCTGCACTTCTTTGGTCTGTGGGAGGAAACTGGAGTGCCCAGCAGACATGGGGAGAACATACAAGCTCCACACAGACAGCCACCCAAGACTGGAATTGAACCTGGGTTCCACTGAAACTGTTCTTACTTATAAAAGCATCGAGAAGGCAGATTTAAAGTGATTTGCAAATATTGTTATATTATAAAACTTATTTATTATATTTTATATTTATTAAATATTATAATATCTTTTCACATGATGAGTTGTTTGGGTCTGGAATGCATTAGAAGTGTGGTGGAGATAGAGTCAGTTAAGGCAGTCGAAAGAGCATTGAATGCTTCTTTGAATAAAAGCGATAGGCGAGGGTCTGGGGAAATGGCAGAAGGATGATGCAAAGTTACGGTGCTCATTCGGAGAATCAGTGCAGACACAATGGAAAGTTGGTCTCCTTTAGCAACACTCGGTGATTCTGGAAAATAACTATTGTTGCAAACAAATGACCAAAACTGGAAACTGCCTTGTAACTGTTATCCCATCCTGAGAATGAAAGTCCATCATCTGGAATTTTTAGGTCACGATGATGCCTTCAAACGTCCTCAGGGATGAAACTTCTTGACCACAATTATTGCTGATACAAAGACCATCCTTTGAAAATCGATACATAAAGAGGAGAGTTGAACTGCCTCTCATCCATAACCAGGGAAATTTGGGTAACTCTGACAATGGGCTATCAAAATGCTTTGTTAAAATACCCAGATTGAGGTCAAACAGCCATATTCACAAATTGAAAACCCAGCTCCTGTGGGAAGCCATGATTATGCATGTATAATTGCGTGATTTTGCTACAGCAAACAGCAGCACCCTGTAACTTCAAGAAGAACGCCCCGCAGAATGTACTTTCACCTGTCTCTCATTCTGCAGATCTCTAGCTGGAACCCTAGCTCTGTTATAGAATGGGATATAGGGCAGAGATGGAGAATTCAAACAGAAAGGAACTTCAAGGACCATAGCATCTACTCTGAAGAAAGGACTGACCACAATTTAAGAAGACAGTCACCAGAAGAGCAACCAGTTTTGCTAGCTCCAACAGGAGTGTTAATGGTCAACATTAGAATGTGTAATTCTTTCACCTAAGAACTGCAATTAGTTTCAATTCCACCTCCCCTCATACTGGTACAGCATTCTGTTTGCTTAGGTACTAGCGTGTTTGTGGATGTGGTATGCATTTGGGACAGGTTTTACCTTCTAGTGATGTTTATACTTTTACTGAGTGAGTTTGGACAAAAAAAGCCTAACTACTTAATATGGATTATCTCAAGACTGGCTTGCTTCACTACAGTATTACATGTGGTTGAGTACATAGTGTTGTACAGCACGGAAACAGACCCTTTGGTCCAACTGGTCCATGCTGAACATAGTCTCAAAGTAAACTTGTCCCACCTGCCTGCTCCAGGCTCATATTCCTCCAAATCTTTCCTATTCATGTACTTATCTAAGTGTCTTTCAAATGTAACTGTGCCCACATTTACTACTTCCACACATGAACCACCCTCTGTGTTTAAAAGAAAAAATTGCCCCTCATGGCTTTTTAATTCCCTCTCCTCTCATCTTAAAAATATGCCCTGATCTTGGAAGCCCCCATTCTAGGGAAATGACACCTACCATTAACCCTACCTATACCCATCATGATTTTGGAAACCTCTTTTAGGGGCACTTCTCAACCTCTCTGTGAATAAAGTCCAAACATATCTAGCCTCTCCTTATATCTGAAACCTTCCAAACTCGGCAACGTCCTGGTAAATTTCTGCTGAACCCTGCCTGGATAAATAATATTCTCCCTATAACAGGGACACAAATTAAAAAGCATTTTAAAAATTGCATTGTACTGATCTCAGGAATGGCAAGAGAGAGAATTATTCACCTGCTCAGGACTTGGACATTACATTAAGTATATCTCAGCAAAATGGATGGGAACTTTATTTACCCCAGAAAACCCCACAGTTGTTGTGAGGGGAGGGGTGGTGAACACTCCCCACAGTGTTTGTAGGAACACATCTGTCAGTGCACTCCAAGGTAACAAGGTGTAGAGCTGGATGAACACAGCAGGCCAAGCAGCATCTAAGGAGCAGGAAAGCTGACGTTTCAGGCCTAGACCCTTTCTGTTGAAGGATCCAGGCCTGAAACATCAGCGTTTCTGCTCCTGAGATGCTGCTTGGCCTGCTGTGTTCATCCAGCTCTACACTTTGTTATTGTGGATTCTCCAGCATCTGCAGTTCCTATTATCTCTGTCAGTGCACTCCATCACCTCAGAATGTGAATTCAGTAAGAATTACTCAATTACTGTGGGAATGATGAGATATTAGTGAGCACAAGCTTGCTTTATTTTTGGTTGGCTGCTTCAGCCTTGGATTGGGGCAAGAGCTCTTGTACACTGAAATAAATTTAAAAAGTGGGGTGTACAGGAGATGAAATGGCTCAGCGCAGAGTCTCATCAAAATCTCAGAATGCCAGGCTTCTTTGATCTGAGTGATCAAAGAGGTTTTCAGTTCAGATGAGACTACAGTAGGAGCTCTAAGGACTGTCAGACACATTTAACACATTTTCAGACTTTCATTAACAAAAACTCTATCAAAAGAAATGAAAATGAGTAGAATAAGAATTAGTTGAGATCAACTGTGAAACAGCACTGAGATCTTATTTGCAGAGTATTACCAATTAGTGGAATTGCTATTATTTTAAAAAATAGCCCTATTCTGATTTGCACCGGACTGTAAATATCTTTACATTTTTGTATAATTGCACACAGTTTAAAAAACAGTATTTGAAATGAGATGTAATGTCTGATTGCATAACATCTTGTAAATGTAAGTACTGCTTTTACAGTGCAATTGAAGGGGCTGTTGTCTCTCTTGTTTCTAACTTGACAAAGATGTGTAGCCACCATTCAAGACAGAAATGAATACATTATGTATAATGATCAAAATCGAAGGAAGCTGTAAATCCAGACTACATTGCATTTTTGTAAAAACGCTGCAACGTTGTTTTATTTTCATTTAAAATACTGTCTCTTCTTTTTGCCTAATGACATGGGAACCAATGTTGCTATTAAAAGCTCCTTTGTCATACAAATTCAAAACTGTCTTCTGTATGAAATGAGAGGTTCATACAGAGTAGTCATGTGTGATGAACAGCATTTCCAGAGTATTTCTCCTTTGGTGCACATTAGTTTCCAGGACAGCAAAATACCTTTGCCTTATCCCAGGTATGAAAAGCAATTCATAAATTCAGTGCATAAAGTGTCTTTTAGTGTAGAGAATTAAGGTCATAATGAACATCAGTAATAAAAAGAGAGGTCATTTTTTTCTTTGTATTTGCAGCCTGCTTGTGTTGTACAGCTCTCCCCAACTGACAGACCCATGCAGTGCTGCTTGAGCAGCTCAGTACAAGTGACAAAGGGCAAAGTCCAGTATGTTTGTGGGAAGTGTTGAACTTCTTGCCAAGGAATGAAAGCTGACCTCCAGTGTAGTTACAGGTGAAGGGGAAAGGTTTCTTCTATGTGCTAAATGCAATGGAGTCTCAAATGTATGTGTAACCTCTGTTCAAATATCAAAGCACTGTCCCAATGCAGAGCTGGTCTGAACATTTGACATCAATTATTGATTTTCTGTTTGAGTACTGCCATTTCAACAAACAAGAACAAGAAAGGCACATCTGCTTTTGTAGTACGGGAAACAGAACTACCATTCAGTGCACAGCAAACATCCACAAGTAGTGATGAAATAACTGTGCTGTACAACACAAGCAGTCTTAGAGGGTAATGAAATGTGAGGCTGGATGAACACAGCAGGCCCAGCAGCATCTCAGGAGCACAAAAGCTGACGTTTCAGGCCTAGAGCCTTCATCAGAGAGGGGGATGGGGTGAGGGTTCAGGAATAAATAGGGAGAGAGGGGGAGGAGGACCGAAGATGGAGAGAAAAGAAGATATGTGGAGAGGAGAGTATAGGTGGGGAGGTAGGGGGGGGGGATAGGTCAGTCCAGGGAAGACGGACAGGTCAAGGAGTTGGGATGAGGTTAGTAAGTAGGAGATGGAGGTGCTGCTTGGGGTGGGAGGAAGGGATGGGTGAGAGGAAGAACAGGTTAGGGAGGCAGAGTCAGGTTGGACTTGTTTTGGGATGCAGTGGGTGGGGGGGGCAAGAGCTGGGCTGGTTGTGTGGTGCAGTGGGGGGTGGGGACGAGCTGGGCTGGTTTTGGGATGCGGTGGGGGAAGGGGAGATTTTGAAGCTGGTGAAGTCCACATTGATGCCATTGGGCTGCAGGTTTCCCAAGCGGAATATGAGTTGCTGTTCCTGCAACCTTCGGGTGGCATCATTGTGGCACTGCAGGAGGCCCATGATGGACATATCATCTAAAGAATGGGAGGGGGAGTGGAAATGGTTTGCGACTGGGAGGTGCAGTTGTTTATTGCGAACCGAGCGGAGGTGTTCTGCAAAGCGGTCCCCAACCGCTTGGTTTCCCCAATGTAGAGGAAGCCACACCGGGTACAGTGGATGCAGTATACCACATTGGCAGATGTGCAGGTGAACCTCTGCTTAATGTGGAAAGTCATCTTGGGGCCTGGGATAGCGGTGAGGGAGGAGGTGTGGGGGGCAAGTGTAGCATTTCCTGCGGTTGCAGGGGAAGGTGCCGGGTGTGGTGGGGTTGGACGGCAGTGTGGAGCGAACAAGGGAGTCACGGAGAGAGTGGTCTCTAGATGGTGTTTGACTAAACATTGCGTAGACACATCCTATCTCACTTTGAAAAGTAGTCCAATCTTAAACATCCACCTAAGGGACTGGTCCCTCAGTTTATTGCCTCATTTGAAAGGTAATAACACTCCCTTAGTGCCACACTACAGGGTCAGCCCACAGATTACCTGTTCAAGAATCTGGAGTGGGACTTGAACCTATGATCTCCTGACTTAATGGGACGATTATAACTACTAAACTAAGGTTGACTCAGATGTGTGAGTAACTCCTGTATTCAGGCTTTTGTAGAGAAAGACAGGATGCATAATTTGCAAGAATGTCTTCAATCTCAGAGCAGTTCTCTGCCAGATAGAGTTTTAGAGCAGGTGGCACTGTCCCTTTTGCATGTAGTAAACACTATTTCAATCTTTTGACAGATTAAAGGAAATAGAAGAATAATAAAACAAAAGTGTTCTCTGACAAGAATGTAACCAATTGCAGGAAATAACCAAACAGCTGTGAAGGGTAAGTTGTTGCTGTTTCTTTTAGTTCCTGCTACCCTGCATTTTTCAATGTTCCTCTAGCAGGATCAAGATAAAAGCAGCAAGTCACACTTTAACACACGTATACAGAGGTGTAAATACCTTGTTAGTCACACCCTATTTCGGAGAATAATACAGGGATGTGTGACACAAAATTAAATAAAATGTACAGCATGGAAACAAACCATTCAACACAACAAGACTCTGCTGGTACAGTCACAGAAAATGCTGGAGAAATCCAGTTGATCTGGCAGTGCCTGAGGAGAGAGGAACAGTTAATGTTTTGAGTCTGATATGACACATCTGATTTTGAAGAAGAGTCATACCAAAATCAAAATATTAACTCTGTTTCTCTTTCCACAGATCTACTGAGTTTCTCCAGCATTCTCTGCATTAGTTTCAGATTTCCAGCATCCCCACTATTTTGCTTTATTTAAGTCTATGCTTATAATTGCATTTCATACCAGCCTTCACCCAGTTTATCTAATTTTAACCTGATCAGCATCAGATAACTTGAATTTAGTTGCTCTGATTACATACATGACAGACAGGACGTATTGTTAACCATTATTTTGTCCTAAAGTCTGCCACAGATCAAAAATAATCAGAATTTTACTTGTGTCTTATTTTAAGACCTCCAAGAATGGACAAAATATTAACTCCCTAAAATAAAATTGATATTCCCTAATTGGTACGAAGAAAATGTAACTACTGTGATGGTATCTTGGGAGCATCAGTAATAAAACCTGCACCCATAAATTTAACAGCCGCATATTTTGTATTGCAATATGTGACTTCCGAAGAGAACTTTCCAGAAATTAATCATGATTAGGGGTGGCACAGTGGTTAGTATTGCTGCCTGACAGCACCAGGGACCTGGGTTTGATTCAGCCCTCGGGTGACCGTTTGTAGGATGTTTGCACATTCTCCCCGCGTCTGTGTGGGTTTCCTCCGGGTGCTCCGATTTCCTCAGACAGTCCAAAGATGTGCAGGTTAGGCGGATTGGCCGTGCTAAATTGCCTGTAATGTTCAGGGATGTGTAGATTAGGTGGGTTATGGGGGATGGGTCTGGGTGGGATGCTCTGAGGGTTGGTGTGGACTTGTTGGGCCAAAGGGCCTGTTTCCACACAGTATGTCAGGGTGAAGGGTAATGTTGGTAGGTGTCGGGAGTCCATGATCTATATGGACTTCAGTAAAGCATTCCACACGGTTCCTCATGATAGACTGGTTAGCAAGGTTAGATTCCCATGGAACACAGGGAGAACTGGCCATTTGGATACAGAACTAGCTCAAAGATAGAAGACACAGGGTGTTGGTGCAGGGTTGCTTTTCAGACTGGAGGACCGTGACCAGTGTGCTGGGTCCACTGCTATTTGTCATTTATATAAATGATTTGTATGTGAACATAGAAGATATGGTTAGCTCGTTTTCAAAATGACACCAAAGTTGAAGGTGTAGTTGGCAGCGAAGAAGGTTACCTCAAAGTACAAGGGACCATGATCAGATGGGGTAATGGGCTGAGGGGTGGCAAATGCAGTTTAGTTTAGATAAATGTGAGATGTTGCATTTTTGAAAGGTGAATCAGGACAGGACTTATACACTTAAAGATAAGGTCCTGGGGAACGTTGCTGAACAAAGAGACCTTAGAGTGCAGGTTCGTAGCTATTTGAAAGTGCAGTTGCAGGTTGACAGGATAACGAAGAAGGCTTTTGGTATGCTTGCCTTTATTGGTCAGTGCATTAAGTGTAGAAGTTGGGAGGTCATGTTGTGGCGGTACAGGACATTGTTTAGGCCACTTCTGGAATACTGCATTCAACTGTGGTCTTCCTGCTATAAGAAAAATGTGAAATTTGAAAGAGTTCAGAAAAGATTCACAAGGATGTTGCCAGGGTCGGAGGGTTTGAGCTTTAGGGAGAGGCTGAATAGGCTGGGGCTATTTTCCCTGGGGTGCCAGAGGTCGAGAGATGACCTTACAGTGATTTATAAAATCATGAGGGTCGTGGATAGGGTGAATAGTTTTCCCCAATGTGGGGAGTCCAAAACTAAAGAACATAAGTTTAAGGTAAGAGGGAAAAGATTTAAAAGGGCCCCTAAGTGACAATTTTTCACGCAGTGGGTGGTGCATGTATAGAATGAGCTGCCAGAGGAAGTGGTGGAGGCTGGTACAAATACACCATTTTAAAAGCATCTGGATGTCTACCTGAATAGGAAGAATTCAAAGGGATATGGGCCAAATACTGGCAAGTGGGACTAGATTAGTTTGTGATATCGGGAAGGCATGGATGAGTTGCACTGAAGGGTCTGTTTCTATGTTGTACAGTTCTATGACTCAATGAGAAATTGTTGGAGTCACAAGTAGACCAGTCTACGTAAGAATGGCAGATTTCTTTCCATTAACGACATGAGTGAGCCAGATGGGTTTTTATACCAATTGACATGGCTATCATGGAGCTAGCTTTTAATTCCAGGCTATACTGAATTCAAATTTTCATCATGGGCATTGGTGGCTTTCAAATCCATCATCCCAGAACAATAGTGTTAACATATCAAATCCATCATCCCAGAACAATAGTGTTAACATTTCAATTCCATCATCCCAGAACAATAGTGTTAACATTTCAAATTTGTTTTGTTTCAGAATTCCAGTATTTTGCCTTTTTAGCCCAGAACAAAAGCCTGATATTCTGAATTACAAGATGAGTGACACTGCCTTGATTTAACTACCCCCACACTATAGCATTAAATAATACCAAAACGAAGAATATTAAAAATGTACAAGTTATAAAAATATGTCAGAAAGGAAAATTGAGCACTGTCGAAATCCTGGTTTTGATATTATTTAATGCCAAATTATGGGGGTAGTTAAGCGAAGACAGTGTTACTTGTCTTCAAATCCAGAATACCAGGCTTTTGTTCTGGGGTAAAAAGGAAAAATGCTAGATTTCTGAATCGAAGCCTTTTATTCCCTACAATTGGATTACAGCATCCTGGTTTCACTTACGCGTATGGGCAAAGATGATAAAGGTGCAGAGTTGGGGTTGGAAAGGTAGCGGTACCTGATCAGAATAGTACCTAACTTGAAAGCTCTTATTTATCAAGATTGGCTTGGAGAATTGGACTACTTGGTTTAGAGAAATTCAGAACAAAGTTTAAGATTTTGAAATGGGATTTTAAAAAGGATGTTTGGGATATTAAAGAGGAGTGCAGTTGTGGGACCAGATGGAATGCCTTTGAGCAATCTCGCTTCACAGAGAGTCACTGCCTCAGACTGATGACATTTTGTTGCCCTAAAGCTCCTTTAAAATTATATGTCAAAATCACCACCTGCAAGTTCTCCTCCAAGCCGCTTACTCAGCCTGACTTGGAAAAGTGTTGCTCTTCCATCAGCGTTGCTGGATCAAAATCCTGGAATTCCCTCCCTAACGGCATTGTAAAAGTATGGACTGCAGCATTTCAAGCACCTTCACAAGGGCAACCAGTCTGCACTCACAAATGAATAATAAAACAAAACTTTTTTTGGTTTTTATGAGCAAAGGCATTACCTGCGAAGGAGATTTACTTTGTAGCCATTTATAGCTATGAGGAAATATTGGGCTTTTGCAGTCACATTGATTGTCTTCGTGAGCTAGTTTTTTTTCATTTTGGTGATTGCAGGTGATGGTTGGGTCATTGGTCTGTGTAATTGTACCATTACAGGTGGGAGTTACCTCAAGGGCCCTCTTGTGGTTCAGTGGTAGTTGTCCCAACCCCATTGCCTGAGAGGCCCAGGTTCAAGTTCCACCTGCTCCAGAGGTGTGCAATAACCCGAACAGGTTTAAAACAAATATATGATGGAGCTTAGTGCCTGGGTATTTTTCTGTGTGTATATTTTATATATGAATAATAATTCCCCTTTATCATCACAGAAAAGTAGTATCTCTGTTAAAGCCAGACAATTGCCTGTGAGTTGGGGATCTGTGTCGGAAGTGGAATTCATTGTTTTCTAGTGTGGAATGATATTGTTTTTCAGCCCAGGTGATGGAAAAGGCAAGCATTGCAGTTGTGTGTTTCCTGCTCTGGAGTGTAATCCAGGACTGCTATATATGGAACAGCATTTGTGCAGCAGAGCTTGGTAAGTCAGGTCATCAATGGTAGCTGTTACTTGGAAACTGCCAACGAAGGAAAGAAAATCATGGTGTTGTTGATAGAAACTAATCGGAGAAAGTCAAAGAACCAGACTTTTGAATATATTAAATGGATGATACTGCATTATTTTAACAACTGTATTTATTATCTCTTAACAAAAAAGTCCTGACAAATTTTACAGCATTAGTTGCTAAGTTACTTATTACATAATTAAGCTCTTCCTAATGAATTTCAACATTGCTTTCCCTTCTCCTAGATTGTTCAATAAATAGTTTTAATAGTTAGAAAGGAAAATGAGCAGTAATTTGTCATATCAAGGAAGGACACCTAAGCTAGAATCACAGTGATGAACACAAAATTTCACCATTAGTTGAAAATGGTAGATCTTTGTCTTTTGATGAAAAACAGAAATCTCAAATGATATGCTATGCCCAGACCATCATATGTTAGGTGAGGAATTTGACTTGGTTTTAGTGGATGCAAAGTGTAAATGCAAATGAGATTGACTTATTTGCAAGTTATTTTTCTCCTCACTGAGGTAATTTGTGTAGGAAATAGTGATGACACCCACTGTAACTCTGAATTGTTTGACCATCAACAAAACTTTACCAAACCCTATTTGAATGACCAAAACCATTTTGCTGCTTTCCGTTGCTCATCCAGAAGTATGACATTTAAACACTAAAGCTTGTTCTTAACTTCAGTTAAGGTGCTCAGGATTCATTTTCAGTTTCCTCTTCCCGAGCATTTCTTGCTGATTGCTTCTGATTTTTGAACTCAAGATGTAATGCTGGAGTTGTTTTCAGGAATGAGGCAGGACAAATGGATCAGTGGTCATTTAGGGGACAGCGAGCAGGTTGGCACAAGGCTTAGTTTAAAAATACAAGGAGCAGTCCAGACCAAAAATAATTTAAAATGTATTAATTTATTAACATATTTATTATTAACATTTATTAATGATTAGAAATAATTTATTAAGGGAGGACTAATTTCCCTTGAGTGAGGAAAAAACCTAGGATCGGAGGCGAGAAGGGAAGACTGTAATTGAAGAATGGAGTGCCTTTACAGAGGAGATAGTTCAGATGCAGTCAAAACACATTCCTACATAGGGGAAAGGTAGGGCAAACAAAGCCAGAATTCCCTGGATGACCAAAGAGACATAGAGCAAGATAAACCCAACAAATAATGCAAGTGGCTGATAGGTTGACAACACAATTCAGAACTAGACTGAATGTGAAAAATGTGATTGGTAGAAGAACCAGACACCGCATAAGGAAAATGGTTTATCCAGCAAATAGCACTGCCTGAGAGTGCGGTGAAGGCAGATTCAATTGTGACTCTCAAAAGGGAATTGGATAATTATGTGCAGAGAAACAATTCGTAGGCTGGGGCTAGTTGAGCGGCTATTATGTATGGACACAATGGACTGATCGGCCTCTCTGTGCTGTAACCATTCCATGTCGCAGATTAGACTGAAATCAGTGATCAAAAGGAGAATTTCTATTAAATGTCATGGGCATTGAGAGAATACTGAGAGGACGTTAGGAGGGACAATGTGTTCGTAGTTTTAAATCAGGTGGAAGTTGTATAATTAGGTAGAAGGAAGCTTTAAGACTCTATTTAATTAAGAATAATCACCATTTAATTTTCACCACAAACCTTCTTCATTTGAGGACTCATTAACATTTCCTGATCAGTTGCAATTTGCAGGTGACAGAAAGAACTTTTGCACTGTTCGCAGAAATGTTATAATATATAATAAATTCTTTGATTTATAATTCATGTACCATTGTAATGTTCATTTTCATCAGTTGTGGAGTCACTGAGTTGTTTTGCTGGAAACCTTCAGGCTGTGGAAAGTTAGTTTTATACTCAAGGAATATACAGAACTTTGAATACAGTCTCCCGATAATTATTGGAGAGAAATATTGCTGCATCAACCAGGAAAAAAAAATTGGTTAGATCATTAGACAAAAAGATGCAGGAGAAAGAGTCTTTCATTGAGTTCATGGCTGATCTGATAATCCTCCTCTCCTCTTTCCTGCCTTTTCCATATAACCCTTGAATCCCTTACTGATAAGTATATTCAAGGCTGAGATAGATAATGTTTAACAAAATAATCTCTGCAGTCCTCTGTGGTTAATAATTCCGCAGATTCTCTACCCTTTGAAAGAAGAAATTTCTCCTCATCCCTTTCCTATCTGGATGACCGATTATGTAGACCTGGGTCTCACTCCCATTTATAATTCTTGTATATGTTCCTCCCTGTCCAGTTTTGCCTTTTGGCCATTTAATGTTTTGGAATGCTATTAATGGCTTCTACTTTGAAAACTGATGCAAAGCATTTATTAACTTTTCTGACATTTCCTGGCTGCCTACTATTATTTCTCTGGCCTCGGAGGGGTCCAATGATCACTTTTACCTCTCTCTTATTTGTACATTTAAAGAAGTTCTTGCTTTCTTTCTTGATATTACTTGCTAATTTACTCTCAATTTAGTTTGTCCCCTTTTGTTTGTCAGTTTTTAAAACTTTCCCAGTCCTCTGCTGACCACTGATCTTTGCCATATTTTCAATTTTTGGTTTCTTTGGCTTGTTTGGTTTACCTGGGTTGGTTTATCCTTTTCTAGACTTCTTCCTCACTCTGATATATCTTTCCTGTGATTCATTAACGTTATTTTAAAATATCTGCCATGGTTCCTCAGCCATCTTTTTCTCTCTCCCAGTCTACTCCACCTAACTCTGCCCACATTCCTTTATAATTATCCTTGTATAAGTTTAGCACCATTTGTCCTGACCCAAGGTTCTCACTCTCAAGGCAAATAGTAAATTGGCTATTGTTTTCCAGGAGATCTTTTACTTTAGATCATTTATTAACTCTGCTTCATTATACTTTACTAATCCCACTACATATTGTTCTAGAAAACAGTCCTGAATATACTCTATGAATTCTTCCTTCTGGCTCCCTCTGTCAACTGAATTTCACAATCTATGTAAAGATTATTTCCACCTGTGATTATTGTGCTTTTTTATTTTACTTGTTCTCATCATCTCTTGATTTATTCTCTGACTTATTGCCCAGCTACAACTAGGGGCCTATTGAATACAAAATAAAAACCGAAAAACCTGCAGATGTTATAAAACAGGATCAAAAACAAAATTGCTGGAGTTCTGAGGGTAACTGGACCCGAAACGTTAACTCAGTTTTGCCTTTACAGATGCTGCCAGACCTGCCGAGCTTTTCCAGCAACTTTGTTTGTGGGCCTGTAGATTACTCCCACCAGTATCTTTTCCCCCTTGTTATTTCTTACTTCTACCATATGGATTCCACATCATCCAATCCAAGGTCATTTCTTACCATTCTAAGTATTATATATTGTAAAGCAAACTTTGTTTAACTGGCACCATAGGACAGATGCTCTTAGTAAGCCAACAAAAATTATAAATCTGAAAAACTGGAAGCTTACTGTCTTATTGCAATCCCTATGGTGTTGGAGTAGTCTTTTGAGGGTGCAAGTGAGCAGGCTGTCTGCTGGTGAATTTTATTTAAGGCAAAGTTGCATTATTATTTATGCTGTAAATTATGCGTAAGAGTGATGTGTATACTCTCTTGCATAATGGTTCTTTTACTTAGTATGTGTTTTACATTGATTATGTAGACTTCTTGATCAACCAGGATATTTGATCAACTGGTACATTCCTGGTCCCGTCGGTGCTGGTTAATAAAATACTTGCCATACTAACAAAGTTCTCCCATCACCCTTTCCTTCCTGCCTGTTCTTTTGAAAAGTCACATGCCTTTGAGTAATTAGTCCCCACCTTTGTTCTCTTTGTAACCACATCTCTGTAATGGCTGTAAGATCATACCATTAACTTCTATTTGTGTCATTAATTAGTGTATTTTGTTCTATAAGCTACATGCAATTAAATAAAGCGCTTTTAATTTAGTCTTTTTGCCATTTCACTCTCTTTTGGCTCCAGTCGTTGATGCTTTTCTATGTTTGTACGCTGTCTATTCCTGTCCCACTGAGGAATATTGTCCAAATAGTTGCCTTGCAATGCTGCTATATCCCTTTGCTTTGTAAACTGCATTTTCCCTCTCCCAAACCCTCTTTCCTGCCATTAATAACTTTAAAGCTCATTCACAGTACTGGTTATTCCATTCATCAGGTCAGTGTTTTGAAGTAAGGTTACTGGACCCAAAACATTTACAAAGCTTTCTGTTCCACACATGCTGTCAGACCAGCTGAATTCCCTCAGCAATTCCAGTTGGTTCAATCACAATCTCCTGTCCTTGATTGCAGATCAAATTCGAATCACCTAGTCTAAGGGCTGTGACTGCCTCCAAGAGCAATGTCTCTAGGTAATTTTCCCCTGCCTCATGTAGCCAGTGTCTGTAACTCAGGCTCCTCCATTCAGATCCGCAGTTTTGCGAACTGTAGACACTTGATACAGATGGATTTCACTGTGGATCACCTTGGTGTCCAGACACTCCAATATGTTACAGCTGCAACACATTACCCAATCTATCATCTCTATTGTATATTAACTAATGTTTCTATTCTGTATTCTGCTTGTATTCTGCTGTTTAGACTTGAAGGATTCCCTTTATGTTCTATTGTAATGTTTTAAATAGTCTAGTATCAATCTTACACATAACTGGTGGTTTGTGAGAGAAAAAGGCCACAGACCTGAACACAACTGAAGACCTTACGTTTTGATGTTGCCAGTCATTCTGTTTTCTCTGGTATAGAAAGACCTTTCCTATCAAATAGCCTTTGAAGCAAACGTGCCAAATGCCACATATGCTCATTTGAAAGTTGTAAGTGCTTTTGACTCAGATTTAAAGATTAAAATGAAAACAGCCACCTGGATATAATGCAGAGGCAGTGTCACCAGGAGCAGGCCTGCCTCAGTTTGGCTGGGAAGACAGTTTGGCTGCGCAGTGTGACCATCTCCAGCTCGGTGCCAGAACCCCAGGAATGATGTTGGATGGTTGAGCAGAGACGGTAAAGTCTACAGAGATGGAAAGATGAACTTTTGAATTTGTTTCAGTTTCAGTGACATTAATTTCTTCAGTATTTTACAATTTATGCAATTTATTCATTAATTTATTCTGTAATCCAAGATGGCGCCAGAACATGGCGACATTATTCACTTTTCACTCTACCTAGGATGTAACTGACAAATATTAAACAAAACAAATTAATCAAATCAAGACTAAGCTGATTTTAATTGGTTCTGGGCAGGACTTGAACTTCCAGTCTGCCCCTGAGAGCTGTCAGCCAGTGAAATGGACCTGCAAGACAGGCTTTAGGAAGGGAGTGGAGGACTGGTTCGGGAAGCTGATAGTGAATAGGGAGCAGATGAGGGCTGGATCATAGGGGTGCCTTCTATTGGATACAAACAAGGTGGCATCCTTCCCTAAGTGTGAAGTGACCATTCGGAATATGATCTGTGCATCTCTCACAATTAGTAAAATATTAGAGGTGATTGGAGAAATGTCATTATGTCAATATTCGTTTGGCAATTTAAGGGCCTCAAGGGCTTGCAGGCATCCTGTTATGTCCCTGGCTGCAGGTAAAATGCCAACAGAAATCGTAGGCAATGCACAGGGCACTGCTGCCAAGGAACCAAGTTTACTCCTTCTGCACCCCACCCCACCAACCCACCTGCCAGCCCAATCTGGGGCTGGTGGAAAATTCCACCCAGAGATTCATGAAAATATGTGGGCACATATTGACAATGATTCTTTGTGTGATCATTGCTGAATTTTGTATTACAATAACTATTTTAACTGGGATCTGTTGCTAGTGCAAAAATTACTGGATCAAATAATCTAAGAATGAACTAACTCATACCTCATTTTGTAGAATTTATAGACAATAGACAATAGGTGCTAGAGTAGGCCATTCAGCCCTTCGAGCCAGCACCACCATTCATTATGATCATGGCTGATCATCCACAATCAGTATCCTGTTCCTGCCTTATCCCCATAACCCTTGATTCCAGTATCTTTAAGAGCTATGTCCATCTCTTTCTTGAAACTATCCAGAGACTTGGCCTCCACTGCCTTCTGGGGCAGGGCATTCCATATATCCACCACTCTCTGGGGGAAGACGTTTTTCCTCAACTCTGTTCCAATTTCTAATTTATTTATTTATTGATTAAAGATAACAATTTTTGACAATGAAGCTTGAAGTTCTAACTGGAAGCAGCCTGACTTCAAACATGAAAAGATGCCATTGTTGCAGACAAATTATATATTTAATGTGATTTTGCTGTCTGTGCACTTTCTTTGCAGCCATAATATTGTACTCTTTGCTCTGTTCTATTACTGACGCGCTTTGTATGGTATGATCTGCCTGTACTGCACCTGAAAAAAGAACTTGTCACTATACCTAAGTGCATGTGACAATGAGAAAATCAAATCAAATCAACAGAAGTAGTGCTTTGAAGGCTTTGCAATTTTAACAGAACTCACTGTCATTCATATCCTACAGGAATGTAGGCTCTCCAGAGATTTAAACAATCAATGCAACTTCTTATTAAAAATGATATGAATGAAGGCTCTTCAGAAGACAATCAACTTTGAATCCGTTTGAGGTGAAGATTTAATAAACAAGAGCATGGCTGAAACTACAATACAGGCAAGCCTGTAATAATACGAAAAAGTAATTATATCAGCATCAGTTGATATTCTGCAGGGAATATAAAATTCCTGCTTTAAAAAAGACAGAACTTGAATTGTAAAGACTTTTTCTGATCAGTAGTGTATTCTGTTCCTAATTTTTTTATTTCTTTTATTTTGTTAGTGCTGTGTTCACTGTTTAGTAACTCTTAAAAACCTGATCACATTATCGTATATCACTGCAACTATCACCTATCCCTAAATGTCATCTGCTATAATCAGTTTTTTTTTTATTTAAAGCAATCGCTTATACCAGACACACTGAATTTTACAGCCCTGAAACAGACCATTTGGCCCATCAAATCTATGTTGGTGTTTATGCTCCTCGCAGACCAGCTAAATGTTACTATGCCACATAGATTTGTCTTACTCATTCAGAGCAGATGAGCATTGCTGATTGGGTCCACATTTGGTACCCATCTTAGTTCCCTTCGGAGCAGTTAAGAATTTACAACATTGCTGTAGGTCTGGAGTCATAGGCAGGCAAGACCAGTTAAGGATGGTATCTTCCTTCCCTAAAGGACATAAGTGAACCAGCTGGTTTCCCAAATAGTCGATAATGGTTTTGTGATCATCATTAGATTCCTAATTGCAGCTTTTAAAAAATAGTTCTCAAATTCTGTCTTTTGCCATGGCAGGATTCAAACTTGGTCCCCAAAACAATCCTTGACCTCTGGATTAATCGTCTCGCAATAATTCCCCTAGGATACCCTCCCACCCCCCCTAAAATTAGTTAAGAACTTCTAGGGGTCTTGTAATGCAGTGATAGTGTTCAAACCTGTGAGATGGAAAGCCTGGATTCTAGGCCGACCAGCTCCAGAGATATACCATTATACTTCTGAGCAGGTTGATTTTAAAATAAAGCCTAAGAATTTCAGGCTCTTGAACAAATGGAGAACTGAAACATAGAGAAGAAAAATTCTTGTTAATAGAGCAGATGGTGAGAATAATTGCTATTTCTTATAGACAGCCAGTATGACATGATGGGCTGAATGGGTTTCCTTCTGTGCTGACTGACTCTGCCTAATTATTTTGTTCTGGTCAAGTGGTTTAAGGGAGCCACTAAAGATTTTTCTTAAAGTTGCAAATGTTGACAGATGTGGGAAATTTGGTCAAGATCCAAAATAAGGTAGCAACTTGCTGCTACTTCAATATTGTTTCATATTTTCTCATTGTTGCTTGTAAAGTTCATTGTAAGGAGCGCTTTGAAATGTGCACTGGAAGATTCAATTATAATTTAAACTGAAAGGGTGTAAACAGGACAACAGATCAGAAATGGGAGGGTGGACAAGTGATTGATTCTCTTTTCATCTCATCATTTGCATTTCGAGTCATAGAGATGCACAGAGACATACAGCACAGAAACAGACTCTTCAGTCCAACTTGTCCATGCCGACCAGGTATCCAAGATGAGTCTAGTCCCATTTGCAGCATTTGGCACATATCCCTCTAAACCCTTCCTATTCATATACCCATCCTTTTAAATGTTGTAATTGTACCAGCCTCCACCACTTCCTCTGGTAGCTCATTCCATACACGCACCGTCCACTGCATGAAAATGTTGCCCCCTTGTGTCCATTTTAAAACGTTCGCCTTTCACCTTAAACCTATGCCCTCTTGTTTTGGACTGCCCCACCCAGGGAAAAGACCTTGTCTATTTACCCTATCCATATCCTTCATGATTTATAAACCTCTACAAAGTCACCCCTCAGTCTTCAACGCTCCAGGGAGAATAGCCCCAGTCTATTCAGCCTCTCTCAATAGCTCAAACCCTCCAACCTTGGCAAAATCCCTGTAAGTCTTTTCTGAACCCTTTTAAGTTTCACAACATCTTTTCTATAGAAGGGACACCACATTTGAACGCAGTATTTCAAAAGCGGCCTAACCAATGTCCTGTAGAGCTGCAACATGACCTCCCAACTCCTATACTCAATACACTGACCAACAAAGGCAACCATACCAAATAACAAAGTGTGGAGCTGGATGAGCACAGCAGGCCAAGCAGCATCTTAGGAGCACAAGATCTGATGTTTCCAGCCTAGACCCTTCATTGGAAAAGGGGGATGGGGAGAGGGTTCTGAAATAAATAGGGAGAGAGGGGGACGCAGAGCCAAGATGTATAGAGGAGAAGATAGGTGGAGAGGAGACAGACAAGTTAAAGGGGCAGGGATGGAGCCTGTAAAGGTGAGTGTACAAGGGGAGGTAGGGATAGGATAGATCAGTCCAGGAAGGATGGACAGGTCAAGTGGGCGGGATGAGGTTAGTAGGGAGGAAATGGAGGTGCGGCTTGAGGTGGGAGGAGGGGATCGGTGAGAGGAAGAATAGGTTAGGGAGGCGGGGACGAGCTGGGCTGGTTTTGGGATGCAGTAGGGGGAGGGGAGATTTTGAAGCTTGTGAAATCTACATTGATACCATTGAGCTGCAGGGTTCCCAAGTGGAATATGAGTTGCTGTTCCTGCAACCTACGGGTGGCATCATTAATGCAACTGCAGGAAGCCCATGATGGACATGTCGTCTGAGGAATGGGAGGGCGAGTTAAAATGGTTCGCGACTGGGAGGTGCAGTTGTTTGTTGCGAACTGAGCGGAGGTGTTCTGCAAAGCGGTGCCCAAGCCTCCGCTTGGTTTCCCCAATGTAGAGGAAGCCACACCGGGTACAATGGATGCAGTATACCACATTGGCAGATGTGCAGGTGAACATCTGCTTAATATGGAAGGTCATCTTGAGGCCTGGGATGGGGGTGAGGGAGGAGGTGTGGGGGCAAGTGTAGCACTTCCTGCGGTTGCAGGGGAAGGTGCCGGGTGTGGTGGGGTAGGAGGGGAGTGTGGAGCGGATAAGGGAGTCACGGAGAGAGTGGTCCCTCCGGAAAGCAGACAAGGGTGGGGTGGAAAAAATGTCTTTGGTGGTGGTGTCGGATTGTAGATGGTGGAAGTGTCGGAGGATGATGCGTTGTATCCGGAGTTTGGTGGGGTGGTATGTGAGGGCAAGGGGGATTCTCTTTTGCGGTTATTGCGGGGGCGGGGTGTGAGGGATAAGTTGCGGGAAATGTGGGAGACATGGTCGAGGGCATTCTCGACCACTGCGGGGGGGATGTTGCGGTCCTTGAAGAACGTGGACATCTGGGATGTATGGGGGTTGGAATGCCTCATCCTGGGAGCAGATGCGGCAGATGTGAAGGAATTGTGAATAGGGGATGGAATTTTTGAGTGGGTGGGAGGAGGTGTATTCCAGGTAGCTGTGGGAGTCTTCTGTCCACCTATCTTCTCCTCTATCCATCTTCGATCTGTCTCCCCCCTCTCCCTATTTATTTCAGAACCCTCTCCCCCTTCCCCTTTTCTGATGAAGGGTCTAGAACGTCAGCTTTTGTGCTCCTGAGATGCTGCTTGGCCTGCTGTGTTCATCCAGCTCCACACTTTGTTATCTCAGATTCTCCAGCATCTGCAGTTCCCATTATCTCTCAAGCATACCAAATGCTTTCTTCACTATCCATCTACCTGTGACTCCACTTTAAAGGAGCTATGAACCTACACTCCAAGGTATGTTTGTTCAGCAACACTCCCCAGGAACTTACCATTAAGTGTATAAGTCCTGCCCTGATTTGTCTTTCCAAAACACAACGTCTCCCATTTATCTGAATTCAGCTCCATCTGCCACTCCTTGGCCCACCTGATCAAGATCGCATTGTACTCTGAGGTAGCCCTTTGCTATCTACTAATTCTGGTGTCATCTGCAAACTTACTGACCGTACCCTCTGTGTTCACATACAAATCATTTATATAAGTGTCAAAAAGCAGTGGACCAGCACCACTGGTCATAGACCTCCAGTCTGATAAACAACCCTTCACCACCACCACCCTCTGTCATCTGCCTTTCAGCTAGTTCTGTATCCCAATGGTTAGTTCTACCTGTATTCCATGTGATTATAACCTTGCTAACCAGTCTGCCATGAGGAACCTTGTAGAATGCCTTACTGAAGTCCATATAGATCACATCAACCACTCTGCCCTCATCAATTCTCTTCATTCCTTCTTTAAAAAACTCAATCAAGTTCATGAGATATGATTTCCCACACACAAAGCCATGTTGACTATCCCTAGTCAGTCCTTGCCTTTCGAAATGCATGTAAATCCTGTCCCTCAGGATTCCTTCCAATAATTTGCCCACTACCAATGTCAGACTCACTGGTCTATAGTTCCCTGACTTTTCTTTACCACCTTTTCCTAAATAGTGGCACCATGTAAGCCAATCTCCAATCTTCCAACACATCACCTATGGCTATCGCTGACGCAAGTACCTCAGCAAGGGGCCCAGCAATCACTTCCTTGGCTTCTCACAGAGTGCTAGGGTACACCTGATAAGGCCCTGGGAATTTATCCACCTTTATGCATTTTAAGCCGACCAGCGCCACCTCCTCTGTAACATGGACATTTTTCAAGATGTCACTATTTATTTTCCCATGTTCTACATCTTCCATATCCTTCTCCATAGTGAACACTGATGCAAAATACTCATTTAGTATCTCCCTCATCTCCTAACGTTTCGCACATAAGTGGCCTTGCTGATCTTTTAAAGTGCCTTATTCTCTCCCTAGTTACACTTTTGTCGTAAATGTATCTGTAGAATCCCTTTGGATCCTCCTCAACCCTATTTGCCAAGGCTATCTCATGTCCCCTTTTTTGCCCTTATAGGTAAACACCTATTGCCTTTATACTGTTTTAGAGAATCAATTAATTTCTGTTGTCTGTACCCGACATATGCTTCTGCCATTATTCTTGACCAAAATCTCAATTTCCCTTGTCATCCAGCATTCCCTGCACTGGCCAGGCTTGCCCTTCACCCTAACAGGGACACACTGTCCCTGGACTGCGGTTATTTCATTTTTGAAGACATAAAACAGTTTGATCAGAAGCAGGGCTGTTAATTCACAAATCTCATCGCGCATAAATGAGAGAATTAATTTTTTCTGTAAGACATGAAAGTGCTAAAAAGTAAGAGTCATGTGACTTGACAGCTGTTTGGAAACATACTGCTTTGCAGCCTATCATTTTCACAACTAAGAAAGTAAATTTGAATTCTCTTCATGAATTTATGAAAATTTGCTAAATATTTTAAAAGATCAGAATAACTTTAGCCAACAATGCTTCCCTCTTTTACTTTTAATGGAATAGTGAAATAGCCTAACGAGCTATCAGGTTTCTCCTAAATAGACCCAGATATTATTTGTCATTAAAAATCAACTGCTATATGAACCAGAAACAGATGAACAGTTAGCAGCTATTATAGATGTTAGGTTTTACTAGATTGTTATGCCTTGAGACTGTGTGCCTTTAATTTAGGATAAAATGGAGAAGCAAAAGGGATTCTGCAGCCTGTTATGGATTATTATACTGACAGCAAACCTGGGCTGGCATGGGTGTTAAAGATTAAGGAGGAGCCCAGGTTGTTATTCTTGCAAGATGTTCACACATGGAAGGAATGACCAAAGCATTTGTTCTGACTGGGCTGCTGGTTTCCAAATTTACAAGGTGAAAATGGTTATACTTTGAACTTTCCACTTAGTTTCAAGATAGAAAGGAGTTCAAGACAGAATGTAGCTAATAGACATTTCTACCTGGGTCTGAGGTTTATGTAATTCATGTTGCCATTGGAATGCGCTTTGTTGGAAGAAGAAGTCTATGGAGAGTCATTGTGGAATTAGCTTATAGGTTATTTTCTTAAACTGTCGATAAACTTTGCAGACAGGGTCACTCTGTCTGAATCTGACAGAAAGAGAGGTGTCTAAGACATAGAAGCAGCAATATTCTATAGTTCACAGTTGATATTATTACTGGATAAGTGATATCCAGACTGAAATCTGGCTTGATAGATCTCTGATGAAGGGTCTAGGCCCGAAACGTCAGCTTTTGTGCTCCTGAGATGCTGCTTGGCCTGCTGTGTTCATCCAGCCTCACATTTTGTTATCTTGGAATCTCCAGCATCTGCAGTTCCCATTATCTTTGATAGATCATAGTTTTTGTTTATTTAATGAGGTAGGCTTCCACTGAAACACAACTACTAAATGCTACAGATCTGGTTTAAACAGTAAGACAGAAGTTTATTACACAAAATAGAATAAACAAGTTTCTTTATGTATGACGCAATTTAATAATTTCAAAACGTATAAGATACAATCCCTTCTATTCGAACACCATCACATTAAGGCACTCAAACACCAGAGGTGATTTTCCTTCCTAACATGTTTAGAGATTCGACTTAGCTTTATCTTGCAATTCCTAGTCTTGTTAGGTTGACAGTCTCTTCCTTATTTATTCACACAACTGAGCTTAGACTTTGCCAGTTTTGCATAATCTATGCAGGGTCCTAACCAAATAGTTCAATGTTTGGAACGTTCAAACTAAGATTCTTACGGTGAAGTAAACTATTTCCTAAGCTTCCTGAATGAACCCCCTTTCTCTATTCTTATCTCAAACTTCACCAGGAGTTGTGCAAGCTGAAACCAAACATTTTCAAGCTATGGATTTTCTCTGAAGCAGATAAAACAATTCTCAATTATTTTAACTCTAAGCAATCTACTGCTGTTCACAGTTTACTCTGTCTGCTCATAAACTCTCCCAATGCAAACAAATTCCCATTAGGATCCAATAACTCACCTTATCATTCTAGTTTAAAAATAACCTTTGGCTCCAGAAGTACAGGCAAGTTAATCATTAAAACCTCTCATACACAGATCAAAGACCATATGCCACCAGTTCAAAATGTAAACTTTGATACAAGTTATAAATAAGTATATATGCATTAATATATCTCATACACATTATGTTACAGAGTGCTTGTTCCAATTGAAGAGATCGGTTTTGTAACGATTTAAAGAGTCTTAAGGATTGTTTGGCTTTGGTCGGGGAAGGAATCTACAATTTAACTCTCTCAAAGCAGCCAGTTTGGGGATGAAACATTTGCTAACTGGAAAAGGAAAAAGACCGGAAGCAAACTCTCAGAATCTAAGAAACACTTTGGACTGGTTCTGCGTCCATTCTGGACAGGTCTATTTAAAGATGTAGTGAAATATATCCATGAAGGTAGAGTCATTTTAAAAGTAGTTCAGAGGAAAAGCTACCTACTGAAATAGTGCTTAGGTCAAGGTTGCATTTATTTTGTGCATTACAAGTAATGTCTTGTAACTTGAAATCTGCTGTGCAATCACCTTAACATGGTCACTGGGAACTTGCATTTATTTTTAAGGAAATCAGTCACCCCATAGATCATAACAAAGCGAAGCTGGAAATTCCAATCTCTAAACCCCAGGTACATGGCTGTAAGCTGAATACTTCAAGTTTGCCTCTTTATAAAAGGCCATGCTTAACCCTTTTTTTTCAATAATATTGTCCTCTGCTCCAGTTGAAAAGATAACAGTTCAGATGTACTTGGAATGCAGTATTTTAAGTTCAGAAGGCAGCCAAATGGGGAGAAGAAAACTAAATCAGTATTGAATCAACCTACATTTCTGAAGTGTACCTCCATTAAAAACTGTTTCAAAAGTAGTGTTAATATGAGTTCAGGTCAGTTGGAAGAGAAATTAAATACAAGTGAAATAGAACAATCAATTAAAATATGTCAATTAATGCCAGGTTTCCCGGAATCCAATTCAGATATTGCACTCTAGTATAAAATATTTTTCAACATATCCAATTTATACATCCCCATGAAGACTGAAAACAATAATTTATTTCAAGGACCACAGAAATTAATCAAACATAAATTAGGACAACATTCAATGCAGAACAACAAGGCCCTTAACAAAACATTATAGCCCCTGCCTAATAGGTTTAAAAATACATTCATAGCCCATCCAGCCAATTAGGGTCAATAGCAATGAGGCTGTCTATGTAAGAGATTGTTACATATTTCCAATTACAAACATCGGAAGCATAAGAACGAGAAAAAATGTCTTTCTAGTACTCGGCCTATCTTTTTCATCAACATCTCATGTTAGATCAATGAGTTTCTCTGCCACCAATTCAGTACAGCAACAGAATGAAGAAACAAAAACAGAAATTGCTGGAAAATCTCAGCAGGAACTGGAAAAGGGCCTTTGGAACCAAAACATTAACTCTGATTTCTGTCTACAGATACGACTAGACCTGCTGAGCTTTTCTGGCAATTTCTATTTTTTGTTTTGGATTTCAATCAATCGCAGTTCTTTTGGTTTTTAACAGAATGAAAAAGTTATTTATCATTTGCATAGATTGCAGCCTGGCATAAAACTCAAACACAAACCAATTTTCTTTGTTAAACCTGGAAGTCTTGTTATGACCTCTTTTACTATCAATAACTTCATAAACATAATGGAAATAACCTATGGTCAAGGCGTTTTTTGATTTAGCACTGTTAATTAAACAAACTAAGCTCAATATAGATCCAATGTTACTTAACAGGCAACTAATAGCCAAACTAAATAAAACATACAATTGCATTAACTAGTCATTAACAATGAACCAGATGGCAGCGGTGGGGTGTGAAGTATTCGAGCCCCTGTACCCAGGCTCGGCGACATAGTGTGGGCTGGGAAACCCGGAGAGGTACGCTGTCTCTGTGATATGGTATGGGCTGGGAAACCCAGAGAGGTACGCTGTCTTGGTGACATGGTATGGGCTGGGGAACCCAGAGAGGTACGCTGTCTCTGTGATATGGTATGGGCTGGGAAACCCAGAGAGGTACGCTGTCTCGGTGACATGGTATGGGCTGGGAAACCCAGAGAGGTATGCTGTCTCGGTGATATGGTATGGGCTGGGAAACCCAGAGAGGTACGCTGTCTCGGTGACATGGTATGGGCTGGGAAACCCAGAGAGGTACGCTGTCTCGGTGATATGGTATGGGCTGGGAAACCCAGAGAGGTACGCTGTCTCGGTGATATGGTATGGGCTGGGAAACCCAGAGAGGTACGCTGTCTCTGTGATATGGTATGGGCTGGGAAACCCAGAGAAGTACGCTGTCTCTGTGATATGGTATGGGCTGGGAAACCCAGAGAGGTACGCTGTCTCTGTGATATGGTATGGGCTGGGAAACCCAGAGAGGTACGCTGTCTCGGTGACATGGTATGGGCTGGGAAACCCAGAGAGGTACGCTGTCTCGGTGACACGGTATGGGCTGGGGAACCCAGAGAGGTACACTGTCTCGGTGACATGGTATGGGCTGGGGAACCCAGAGAGGTACGCTGTCTCGGTTACATGGTATGGGCTGGGAAACCCAGAGAGGTACGCTGTCTCGGTGATATGGTATGGTCTGGGGAAACCAGAGAGGTACGCTGTCTTGTGATATGGCATGGGCTGGGGAATCCAGAGAGGTACGCTGTCTCCGTGATATGGTATGGGCTGGGAAACCCAGAGAGGTACGCTGTCTCGGTGATATGGTATGGTCTGGGGAACCCAGAGAGGTACGCTGTCTTGTGATATGGCATGGGCTGGGGAACACAGAGAGGTACGCTGTCTCGTGATATGGCATGGGCTGGGAAACCCGGAGTGAACTTCTGACAGTGGTATGCCATGGCAGCGCAGAAGGACAAGTTGGACTCTGTTTAAGTTATGTTTTTTATTTTATTCTGTGAATTGCACTTATGTATGAGTGATGCGACATACTTTTCGCTCTATTTTACATTGAATGCACATGACTATAAAGGATGAAGGTAAAAAACTAGCCAGTGCAATTCAGCTGTACAACGTGCTTACTTCTCCCCATCATATCAGGTCAAAATTTCATGTGTCCTTTGAAATTGTTAATCTTAGCCTGAGTTTCCTGGATCCATTTTTCGCTACTTTGGTGATTTGCTGTTCACTAAATCTCCAAGAGCCCAGTATATTCTATCTGTTTCCTTTCAAATTGAAAATAAACTGTGATCAGCATCATTTTTGGATGTTAACAGGAAAGAGTCTTCCTCTGCTTGTAGACAGTAATTACTTCCTTGTCTTACTGCTTCTCAAAAAACAGCTGTCATTTCTTTCTGTCAATCACTGAGTATAAAGTGTGAAAACCATCACTTGACATTTTAATAAGTTGCTGCTTGATTTTGTCCCCATGGCAATGAGATCACATGGGTTTGTTTCAAGACACACATTTGTCATGACTCCACAATTCCCTTTTTCAGAATGTTCTGTTTCGCCTTAAGATAAAGGGAACTTCTTAAAACATAACCATCGTATGAAGCTCGGTGCTCATAACAGCCCACAGTAGGTGGATGCAGTGATGACAAATAGTTTCATATAGAATTTATAGCACAGATACAAATCATTCCACCCAACCAGTCTACTTTCATGTGCACATTGTGCCAAGCTGCGAGGATATCCTCCCCTTAGAAGGCTGTAGTTCAGCTCATTCTTATCTTAGAAATCCAAAACTGAGTGAAAGGAGTGAAAAAATGATGAGTGATTGTGAGTTAATGGTGTGTTAAAACATGAACTCAAGGTTTTGGCCATATATTTATAATGTTGTATTGTGCATAGTTTATTAAATGCTCGGATGCTTAAAGAATTATTGTGACCCAATGACTGTGATTAATTTCAGGGTGTTTTGGGAAGTTATATAGGTAGAATAGAAGAGTTGGAACTAATCATTTGACAGTAGTTACTGCAGTTCAGAATATCCCTGAAAGGTGCACCACCCACCACTGCTTTGGGTTGTTTCCACAGTGTGGATCTGACAGCCAATTTGAACACCTTACTGACAACTAGACAAGAATTAGCCTTGACGATCTGATATTGTGAAAAATATATATGTCGTTCCTACCATAGTAGTCCAACACTTCACAAAAAATATCCCATGTCTGAAGAAAATACAATGGAAATTTTGAACATATTGCACATATTAAGGGGAAAACCCCCCATTAATTGTAGGGAAATTGAGTATAATTAATATATGCAGAAACAAAAGACTGTAGATGCAGAAAATCAACAGATAAACTACTTAGTTTCTGCTTGGCTTTGCACAGTGTACAAGCTATCCCTGCCTACATAGGGCATTGGTATCAAATCAAGTAGATACATGTAATATACAGACACACGTCAAAGCAAATTTGTTTAGACTTACTTTTTATTGTATGGTTGGAATAGTTGCCCTTGAAATTTAACACTATCCATGTGACTGCTGTCAATAGGCAGTGGCCTTGAAGCAACTGAAAACTGCCCGTTGACATTCATAACGCCTCTTTCATTAATATTTTCAGTAATATTTATTGGCTGCGGCTTCTAGATGCCTATTAAAAACTTACAGGTTTGAAGCAAATATTGCACTACAGATAAATGGTATTTCTGTATGATTGTTCAAACATTTGAAAATTGTACAATACAGGAAATGGTATAATTTGTAAAGAAAGAGCATCATTTCCGACCACACATAGACAATATAAAAGCCCATGTTGTAGTGGATGACTTATTAATGCAGTTAAAAGATTGCTTAATTAAAAAGAAGCAAATAGTAGGGATAAACATGCCATCTTTGGGTTGTTAAACTGTTGCTAGTGAAATGCTGTAGGGCTCAGTGCTGGATCTTAAATACAATCTATATCAACGGCTTGGATGAAAGAACCAAATGCATGTTGCAAAATTTGCTGATAACACAAAGTAAGGCAGGAACGCAATTTTTCAGGTACAGAGGAGTTTAGATTGTTAAATGAGTGGGCAAAAGCTTTGCAGACACAGTATAATATAAGAAAATGTGGACTTGTCCACTCTAGCACGAAGAAAGGAGAGTAATTGCCGAACTCTATAGTGCATGGGGATCTTAAAGGTCAAGTACAGCAATTAGTATACAGGTACAGCAAATCATTAGGAAGGCAGATAGAAAGTTGGATTTATTGCAAGGGGAATGCAATGTGATAATATGTAAAGGTTGCAGCAGTGGAACAGGACTTTAGTGAGACCACATTTGAAATAGTATGTAGTTTCATCTCTTAAGAAAGGATATAATTACCTTAATAGTAGGCCAGAGAAGGGCCAGTTGATTACTTCCTGAGATGAATGAGTTGTCTAATGAGGAATTATTGAACAGGATGGGCTTATTCTCACTGAAGTTTGGAAGAATGAGAGCTGATCTCATTAAAGCGTATGGGATTCTGAGGGGATTTGATTGGATTCCTTTTTGGAACCAACCAAGGGGTGGATGATTTGAAATGATTTGGTTTATTGTTGTCACATGTACCAAGATGCAGTAAAAAGTACTGTATTGCATGCTGACCAGACAAATCATACCAGGCATAAGTACATCAGCGTAATGGAATAGAATGCAGAATGTAGTGTTACAGCTACAGATTTTGAGATTTTCTTTAACTTTAATTCTAAGCCCTGAGTCAATTCCAATTCCAATTTCAAATCAATTACTGCGTTCGGGAGGGCCGTCAATAGCTTTACTGTTCCTGAATAATCACAAGACACAGACACAAGTTTGTTTTAAAATATTTAACAGAATTTATTGAGTGTATGTAACTATTACAAAATTAATAATATTTAATAAAAGCAGTGGTTTTCCATTAATCAACTAGGCATGCCATCTGGAGAAACTAGTTGACTGGGTGTACTTCTCCTGCGGTGTTGTGTTGAGTGTGTTCTCCGCTGTGTTTGCTCATCCATTTTTGTGCACTAACTCACTACAAATCATCACTTATTAACACTTACTAGCCATTACATAGTCAGCGAAATCCTGAACTCTGATTGGATAGTAAACATATGATAGTAAAATAATAATCGCCTTACTATTTTCACTTCCTCCAATCTCCTTATCTGTTCATTAGAACATCAACGAAGTTCCTTTCATGATAGGTTTTCTGTATTAGCCTGACACCTTACGTCTTCACTGATAATGTGGCACCAATGTAAATGTTTGTGTTGTTATGGCAATGCTGCAGAATTTCAAACTGTTTATTGAATTTTGATTTGTACCTTTAATTCCAAAACATGTTGTCAAATGCATGTCTGTTCAAAGAAGAACTTTGACTGTGGATTTAAATAAGGGACTCCATGGTAAAGTGCTGTATGAAACCTGTCGATTATTGAGCTCGTAAATTACCAGGGAAACTTTAAACAGGGAGAGACTTAACAACAAGAGATACAACAACGCACCCGCGTCCCCCCCAACCACCCCACTGCCAGAAAACTACCCTTGCAAATTTTGTCCTAAACTGAAGTCACAGTTTGTATTTTTCCCTTTAAAGAAAAGTCAATTTCTACTCTACTGGAGGGACTGGTGGAAATGAATGCTCTTGTGTGTACCATCTATGTTCAAGCACCATTGTGCTGAAAAAGCTATAGAACTATCCCTTAGTCGCCTGTATTGCAGGTAAAGATTTCCACTCACTCTGAGTGCTAGAAGTCAGCGAAACAGCAGCCAGATAAAAGGGAAGATTCTTTCTCATTCTGATTGCTGAATTCTCGTTTAAAAAATGGAATCAGGACAGAGGAACTTCAATTAACCTACAAAACCAAGAAATTCAATATCATACTTGCAGTAACCACCTCTGTAACTCCTGCAATTTTTGACATATACTATTCTTCATGATCAAAGACTGTACCATGTACATTTGAAAAAAATCTTTTTGGATTTATCTTCATTTATAATATGTAAGTTAGGTGAATAGCAATTAATAAACTCACTCACTTTGTTAATTCTTTTGTGAATTGAACAAAACTTACTTAAATTGGCTCATTTTAATACATAATTTTACTTAGGCCTGGAAGAATTGTATCCACAAGGCAGGAATCCTTTATAAATTTCCCTTGTTGTATCAACCAAGCAGTGGGAGATTTGATTTATTATTGTCACATGTACCGAAAATCAGGGAAAAGCATTGCATGGCATGCTAACCAGGCAAATCGTACCTTACATAGTACATCAGGGTAAAAGAACAGAATGCAGAATATACTGTTAAAGCTACAAAGAAGGTGCAGAGAAAGATCAATTCTAATATAGGAGAGGTCTGTTCATAAGACTGATAACAGCATGGAAGAAACTGTTCTTAAATTTATTAGTACATGTCTTTTGTATCTTCTATCCAATAAAAAGGGGAACCATTTTATCCATCCTCACCTGTGAGTTTAACAGTATGAGGTAATCTATCTGGAACTGTAATGGTTTGGAGACCCTTGACTGGGATCTGGTTATAACAAGAATCCCAATTTATATACTAATGAATATGTTAAATTGAGATTATGCAGTTCTATTACAAGATACAGCAAAATATGTCATGTTCAAAATAAGCATACAGACCAAATATACATAGGGGATATATTTTCATAGAAATCCCTGCAGTGTGGAAGCAGGCCATTTGGCCCATTGTGTCCACACAAAAAGAATCCACCACCACCCCCCACCCATGCCGGTAACCCTGCATTTCCCATGGCTAACCCACCTAGCCTCTGCATGTCTCTGGACACTATGGCAATTTAACATAGCCAGTCCACCTAACCGGCACATCTTCGGACTGTCAGAGGAAACCGGAGCACCCAGAGGAAACTGGGAGTAGACATGGGGAGAATGTACAAACTCCACGCTGACAGCCACCCAATAGTCCCTGGTGCTGTGAGGCAGCAGTGCTAACCACTGAGCCACCGTGCCGCCCCATGTTAAATTAACTCAATAAATTAAGTTAATTGAAGTTCATTTAAGAACTTAAATAAGTTAAAACAAAGCTGTGTCCTTCAATAAAACGTTTTAGCTCAAAGCATCTTTATATTTGTTAGCCAAATTTATATTAGCTTCGGCTATAAAAGCAGCCATAAAATCATAAACACATGATGTTTGTAATCCCAGTTAAATAGAATGTAATTTAATTCCCCAGTTGCTTAGTCAAATCAAAATTATTGAACAATTAATCAATCCTAATTGGGAGAATGTCTGCTCGTATTGGAGAGTCTAAAAGTAGATGGCACTGTTAAAATTAGCACTCTCCCATTTAAGATTGAGGAAAGGAAAAATTTCAGAGGTCATCAGTCTGTGAAATTCTCTTAGCTAAAAGAAGTTGAGGATCTGTTGGTGAATACATACAAGGATGAGTTAGATTAACAATCAGGTCAAGGATTATGGGAAGTAGACAAGAAGTAGAGTTATGACCACAGTTAGATCAGCCAAGGTTGTATTGAATGGTGAAGTAAGCTGAAGGAGCTGAAGGCTTCGTCCTCCTTACTCATCAGGAGTTCTGAAGAATGGTCACTTGACTCGAAAAGTTAACCCTGTTATCTCTCCAGAGATACTGCCAGGCCTGCTGAGTTTCTCCAATGATTTCTCTTTTTATTTGTTTCACATCTTCAGCATCTGCAGTTCTTTGTTTTATAATATGAATATATCATATATTTTATATACTTTTAAATGAGTGACACACGAGAGTTAAGACAATGTAATAGTGTCTCAATGCAGTATAAATTCCCTGGTGCATTGCACATTGTGAATTGCTCAATGAGCATTTCTTTGGTATTGCTCATGGAATTGCAAACAAATTCAGTAGAAATAGGACCACTGGAAATCTTCATAAACATATTTGCAACGTTGTTGTAAATCTGACAAAGATGACTTCTCATCAACCTGAACTATAGAGCTTAAGCTTTGAAAATGGTCATGAAAATAAAGGTAATTTCATGAATGCAGAGGAGTACAGTCTTGGATGGTATTTAAACAGCCATGGGAATTTAGCTATGTGTATCTGTAGGTGGCAGGCAAGATATTTTTAGGTTCTGCTTCTGATTACCTGTCTTGGATATTCTCATATTCACATCCAATCCTTCTGACATGGTGGCTTTAACAAAGAAACTCTTGAACATTTCTTGTGTCACTGTTGAGAAAGGTCTTCGTATGTCTGCTTCTGTCTTCTGGCTTCTTACCTTGGAGGATCCCATCCCTGGATTAATGTTTGGGTTTACCAGTCACACACCGGATTTCTGTTCTTTCCTTGTACGAAGGAGGAAGACCATGGAAAATACACCTGCAAAGCGAAGTTGGGATTGCCCAGTATTAAAACTACTCTTAGCATTTATAAGGCCTGTAAGTGGCACATCTTTAATTAAAGCAAAATGAAGTTAATAATAAAGTTAAATGAAAATCATATTGTGGTTGCTAGCAGTCTTTTCACAACTAGATGTCAGTAATTTTCTCAGTAACATGTGAAGACTATGATTCACTATAAACTTGCCATTCGAATTTTAGGACATTTGATGTGCAATGATTCTTCATACATTTTACATATGTGGATTATTTCCCAACTTCTGTATTCCTGAAACAATGCAACATCACTGATATTCTATTGAACATGGTCTGATAGTGCTAAATGAATTGTAGCAAGTTTTGGTTGTTTTGCATCAGTTTCTCGGTGGTGTACAATTTTAGTAGATGGGCGTGCAGGCTAGAGAAACAAAGTTTTTAAAATAATATTGCCTATTTCTGATTTGTGCAACCCCAGCTCCTCTCTGTGACTGAACCTTCTCTGAATATCCTGTTCAGTAGGTAAAATGATCAAATATGACCATAGGTTGTCCAATTTAATCTATATCGTTCTCCGGTGAATCCATAACTTGAGTAACATCAACAGAAAGTAAGGAAAAATGTTAGGTCAGTAACAATACTTAAGAGTAAATTTGTTTAGTAGTAAGGGAACATTGTTCAAACAAATAAAAGGGCAAATTTGACAAGCTTTCCCCAAAGAGTGATAATTTGACAGAGTAGGTATGTGGTGAGGGCGGTGAAGGTGAGAGCTCGGGAATGATTTAAGAAACAGTTCAATGCCACAAAGGGAATCTGCACATTTTCTTTGAAGGAATGAGACAGTTTGGGTAAATGATATTCTTCATTGGTATCCATCTAGTGATTTTAACTCAATACAGCCAACCCAGAAAGTGTCAGCTCACAGACCTATGAATATGGGGAGGTTAATACTTTATCAGTTGTCAAGCACAATACATAATCACATTCATTTCTTTTCATACATAATGGAACAAATTACCAAGGTAAGGAAGGCCTGTGTGCTTGCTTTAATTAACACGCAATGATAGATGCACTGCCTGTGATTTTCCATTTCTAATGAATGGAAAATATTTGGATGACAACTGTGATAACTTGATGTGCGTGACCCGTGAGCAAGGCTTCCAGCTGACAGCATGAGCCTTGAGCTCTGCTCTTGAACTGGGGAATCTTTGCTGTGAGTATTAGTATTATAAATAGGGTGTGCTCTGTCAGATTATCCAATGTTGGCAAACATTGTCACATGGCACTCAGTGAGCAGAATCCTCATGTTTATCTCATCCAAGATTGGAAGAAATTTCCCCGATCCATAAGATCAGGTGATGTGATTTCCCTTTAGTGAAAGGGTTAAATGAGTTGCTAGCATTTTGGGGTCAATGTTTGGAGTAGTGAACTGAAGAAGCTCCTGCTTTTCTTGCCCCCTGAGATTCATGCTCTGTCTTTGGGAAAGGGGTAACAGCATGAAATTTACAGCATACAGCTGGTCACTAGACTGGTATGTGGCAGTAGGAATTTGCCAGTGGTACCTAGAGTGATTTGGCTATCACAGATTGAGAACTGTGGATTACTTCAGTCCCTTGTTCTCCTTTGAACAGGAATGTAGTACCTGTTATAAAAATGATCTGTATTTAATTCGCTATGATTTAATGGATTTTTAATATGGATGCTACAGAGCTAAAGCATATTAAAACAACACAGAAAACATAGTTTCATTCCAGTGACTGCAGCACTTGACTTCAGGATGTAAGGAAAATACTATAGGTGATTTGTTCGAATATCCAATGTGCTTAATTATCATAGAAAACTAATATCGGTTATAGAGCCTTCAAATACCTTTTGAAATGTCACAGTTTTGTATCTAAATTGAAAGGCCACTTAATACCCAGCTTAAAGGAAATATTTGCAAAAATTACACAAAGCATCTGACTTCTCTTGCAGACATTGAGCCAGTGTCTTACAGCGCAAGCTCTCAGACAGTAGACAAAGGAGAAAGAGTGTCCTTTCATTGTGTTTCTGGAGATAGTCACCCCTTGGTAGGGATCAGGTGGACTAAAGACAGAAGGAGTGTCAGTGAAGGGTTACAGTTCCAGGTATGAACACTTTGGTAACTTTTAACCCAGGAACTGGAAACAGAGATTGTTAAACTGCTTAACTCAATATCTTTGGAGTTGAGTATTAATATTCCTCTGTGAGGAGTAGTGGACATGGCATTTACCAATGGTTACAAACAGACTCATTCCTGACACATCTAGTTGGTGGTTATTTATTAAGGTTATGTTGATATTCAAGTATAAGATCTGGTCTGTTTCATGTGTAGCATTTCTTTCATTTTCCTTTAAGTTGGTTGTCTGCTGGGGAATGATTCAATGGCCATTAACTATCCTCTAGTACTGTGCTGAATTTGGCATTGTTCATGTATAAGAGCAGAATATGAAAGTTGGCAGACTATTCTCCCATGTAGCACATGATTCCCCAATTGGGTGCTGTACTCACCTGGCATTATACATGCTTTGACTGGTTAGCAATTGAGAGTGTGGGGGAGTTGAGGTCTTTTGTTAATAATTTGGTTCTCCCGTCACCGAATCACCCATGGTATTTTCATCCATCATGCACCACGACTAAGTAACCTGCAGTTTCCAATTGGCTAATTTATGTGCAAAGCTTGCTGTGGCAATAAAGACCATCAGGGTTGGGAGAGAGGGAAGGGATTAAGTCAACATGGAGTTGGAAGAGTGCCCATCTCTCTCTAAAGGCTTTGAGAGTATCTGCTGTTTTTGAAGTTAGATTCCTGAGCTTTTCCATACTGTCTGTCCCATTTCTTGTTCTTGGACGAAGTAAGAGAAAGGACAGAACCTTATATGGGAAGAAAAGGAGGCTGTTGATTAGACATGAGACCTTGGGGCCTTAGGAAAATGATGTATTCTTTATCAAGAGGCATGATAGAGATCAGATCAACTGTGAGTGAATCAGTGCACAGAAAGCAAACTGGTGGTTATAGACACAAGGGTTTGCAATGTGAGGGAAGTAGGATAGAATCATCTGCAATTGTTTGAATGTGGTTGGCTGATGATTCTAGGGCTATAAGTAAAATGGAGAAAAAAATAGGATATAGAATGGAATCCTCGAGAAATGTCGAATTCATAGAAATGTGCCAGAACAAGGTCATTAATTACAGTGTGTAAATGGAGCAAGTTGGGGGAGGCATGTAGCTGGCAAGAGGCCATCTTACGAAGGCAGAGACATGTGACACAATGATAGAGATGATTCAGAGAAACATGACAGTCAGCAAGATCACCAGTGAAACTGCCATGCCAAAGGTTATCCTGGAGATCACAAGCTAGGTTAACAGTTACAAGGTGATGAGGTATTCTGAAGCTATGGGATAGTGTAGGGGGAGGGGCTTAGATTAGTTCACAGGTCGGCGCAACATTGAGGGCCGAAGGGGCTGTTCTGCGCTGTATTGTTCTATTTCTATGTTCTAATGGAGATAGTAGCAAATTGAATAAGAAAATTAGTTGTTTTTCTGGAGAGAGATGAGATTGAGGGATCTAGGAGGTGAATAGGTTGAAGTAATCTCTACAAAAGGGAGCTATTTGCGGATCCACTGATTTTTTACAGTTCTTACAAATTCTGAAAAGTGAAATTTAGTATCAAGGGGAAAATGTCTGGAAATGGTTTATATGCTACTATCCTATGCCAACAGATGGGGATCTTTCTGTACGAATCACAGTGGGATTGAACAAAGCACTGGAAATCTTAAAGCGAAGCAGAAACTAAATAAACCACACAGCACTTTCATTACAAGTTAAATTAGAAAGCTACAAGTTGATATTTTTAATGGCATCCTCTATCAAGCCCTCCTGTTAAAAAATGTTCTTGAAATGAATTAAATTGTTGGCTGTCTTTCTTAATGCCTTGGAATCAGATACAGCAAATGAGTTTAATTGTAACCTTTTCAGATATTAGTAACAACTGACATGAATTTAATTTATATAGTTACACATTTGGAAGTGCTTTTGGAATAAAGGACTTCATAATTCAGTCCTCTACATTAATTGACAAAGTGAGATTGAGTCAGAAAATATGGTTTGATATAAATGATTTACTGTTGCTGAAGTGGTTTGTACTTTGAAGTTGACAGTTATGTGTGAAATTGAGTTTGTAGCGAAGTGATATTTTCAGCAAAGCTATTCTGGTATTTCTAGGAAAATCTTTGTAGTTGTGTCACTGCTGTACCACTGACTGTTTAGCATTGTTTGCTGCTTAACTATGGTCCAAATAAATCTAAGCGAATAATCTAGGACCTATTCCCCACCGACATTCGACTTGTATGGTGCCCCCAGTTTAGTGATGCCCAACTGATGATTGCTTGTACTTATGATCGCAATCCCATACAGGTGTGTAATTTTAAAGATCTGACACACGAATGTTTTCTGTGATTACCGATGGCTACTTTATGTCCTGTATTGTGTACCAACTTGCTTACATATCAATTCACGAGTGGACTCAAAAATGGAACCCATTCACAACCCAAGGACTGCCTATATTTATGTTTCTAGTGCTATGACAGGACCTCAAGCAGCAGGAGGCAGTGGCAAGGGAGGACAGCTGCAGCAGTTAAACAGATTCTCGATGGAAAAGAAAGAGCATCTTTGGTAGAGAGAGGGCTGATGCAAGGGAAAGCAGACAGAAAAGGAATTCTTCAGCTCATTGTAATCCACAAGGTTATTCCCTGCCCAAATAAAGAGAACGAAGAACAGTACAACTTAGGAACATAACAACACAAGCACAGACCCTTTGGCCCACCAAGACTATGCTGACACACAATGCCTTTCTAAACTAAAAACTTTTGGCTTCCATGCAGTCCATACTCCTCTATTCCCTGCCTATTCATGTATCTTAAATGTTGTTATTTTATTGACCTCCACCACCTTCTCTGGCAGTGCATTCCAGGAATTTACCACCTCTGTGTCAAATATTAACTTCTCATGTTTCTTTTAAACTTACCCCGTCTTAAACCTATGACTCCTAGTAATTGACATTTATACCGCACTGAAAAAAAGTTTCTAACTATCCATTCCTTTCATATTTTTGTAAACTTTCTATCAGATCACCTTTCGATTTTCGACATTCAAGTGAAAACAAACCCAAGTTTGCCCAGTCTGTCCTCATAGCTAATACCCTCCAAACCAAGCAACAACCTGGTAAATCATTCCTGTACTTTCTCAAAGCCTTCATGCCCTTCTGGCAGTGTGGCGACCAGGACTGTACACCATATTCCACATGTGGCCGAGCTAAGGTTCTATACAGCTTCAACATGACTTAGCAATTTTTATGCACGATGCCCTTATTGATGAAGGCCACCTTATCCACTTTCAGCGAAATGTGGTCCCTTGCGCTCACATCCCACTGTATGCTGATGCTACTAAGCGTTCTGCCATTGTATAATTTCCTCTAGCATTAGGACTTCCAAATACGCCATCTCACATTGGGCTAGATTAAGTTTCAGCTGCTACTTCCCCACACAAATCTTTAGTCTATCTATATTATGCAATCATCTAGATAGTTCATTGAATCCCTACAGTGTGGAAATAGGCCATTCGGCCCAACAAGTCCACACTGATCCTTGGAGCATCCCATCCAGACCCACATAACCCTGCTAATCTACACACTCCTGAACACTATGGGCAATTTAACATAGCCAATCCACCTAACCTGCACACCTTTGGCCTGTGGGAGGAAACCGGAGCACCCAGAGGAAACCCATGCAAACAGAGAGAGGACATGCAAACTTCACACAGACTGTCACCCGCGGCTGGAGTCAAACCCGGGTCCCTGGCACTGTGAGGTAGCAATGCTAACCACTGAGCCACCATGCTGCCCATAATCATCCGGCAGTCCTCCTCACTATGCACAGCTCTGCCAACGTTTCTGTTGTCCACAGTAGCTCCTTGTTGTTCCTTAATTTCTCTTCATGTTTGCGATGATCTGATGGCAGTGGAATAAAGAATTCCAGCTTCATGATCTTTGAGCCTTCCATATATTCAAATGTCACAATGCAGTTCATTCATAATTGACAGGAGTATCTCGTTCACATTTTTGAAAAATATTGATAATCACATTTTTATACTACTGTTGTAGGTGAAATATTACCAAGTACGATTCTGCAGTGAGTCAGACACAGTTTAATAACAAAAGCTTTAAAAGCTCTTGGGAGAAGCAGGGACCTCAAAGGGGCCTCACCAAACTTCTCAGCTATTACAGACGATTTCAAAGCTTATATACATTTGCTGTTACTCGCCAGCCTCCCCCACAAGTCATGTACACAGTTCTTCAATCTGTTCCCGGTGTCTTGCAAAGCGGGTGTTCACATCTTCATTGTGTAAAGTTCAATCTAACGGGTCCTTTATGCTGTTGATCTCTTTACTTCTTCCTTCAGTCAGTTAATGCCTTTTAAAAGTTAATGTCTTTTAATTACTTTACAATGTCTTCTAAAAATTAATGTCTTTACTTCCTTCTTCAGTAAATTACGTTGCTTACTCCTTTCGTCCCCCCTTGTGGTCAGAGTCATGAGTGCTCATTGCCTCTCAACCACTTACAGCCATTGTTGGAACGTCCCTGAGCCACCCATCAAGAGGCACGCAACAGTCTCGTGGGTATGGACACTTGCATCGGGCATAATTCTGGAAGTCAGTGTTTTACAGCATGAATTAAAGACAGCCATAACAACACAGCAAGCAGCAATGATGACAATCAATATAATTAAGGCACGCAGAAGGTATGGTCCCCAAGAACCACTCGAGCCAACCGTCCCCTTTCCCGGGTCCTTGCCTGAAGGCGTCAGCCTGTTTACGCAAATTGTTAATGGCCTGGGTGATGTTGTAGGACTCACCCGTGATGTGTGTTATACACCTGTCTCCTACTACTATTGTACGTACCCCGCCCTGCTGGGCTAACCGGTAATCAATGGCATACCGGGTCTGCTGCGCGTAGAGACTTAATTGAGTTTATCAGTTCCACACGTCTCCCTTGTATACCTCATGGATATGTACCGGTTCAGCCCACACAGGGTGCGTCTAGTGTATCTGCCAGGGGTGGCTACAAACAATGCTGCAACTGACTGGGCAAGTGGGTAGCACACGGTCCAATTACTGTGTAGGAGTATGTGGGTCTTGTGAAACAAGTTATCCTCTAATCCTGACACCCCTGCAACCATGATAATAAGAACACCATGACTACATGCATCACCTTAAACATGTTTAAACTCAAATGGCGAAAACTGTGTCTGACCACTTTATGTTAACAATGTTCCAAAGGCTACGTCGCCTCGCGCAACTTCCCGTGCTCCCGATCAACTTGCTTGGACGTCTGGTAGGGGGTCATTCTGTGAATCAAACATATCATTCAGGGTCTCAATTGGTGTCCGCATATTCTTTAAGTTGGGACCGGTGTTTCCAGACGCCCTTCCCTCGCATATCGATGTGCCTCCACTGATGATAACTTCATGGGGCCATTCCAAAAGGGGGCGAACCCAGGTTTCCTGGGTCGGGTCTTTACCATAATCTTGCTAACTACAGATGGGACATCGAAGCAATCCTGTCATGCCCTCTGATCATCTTGTCCTTCCAGTCTGTCCCTTACAATTTTGCGCAACGCCTTTAACTGGGCGCTCAGTTCCAGCACATATCCCAGGGATGACAATATCTGCTGTCTTGCTCCTGGTGTGATATCTAGCGGTTGGGGCTGTCAAGGTCCTGCCCCAGGTGAGCAGGGCGAGGTTAATTTCCTCACTCAGACTCTCCTCTGGGGCAGTGAGCCCCTCCCTGGGATGGTATGGGGGCATGGGTCCCCACTGACCCTCTGCTAAGAACTCCTTCACTGTTTGCTGTCCTTAAAACATTGATTGACTATTAATTAGGTGACCAATGCATCTTTTTAGGTTTTGTGTTGCAAGTGTATGCTGACTCTGAACAGATGATTAAGATGATTTTAAAACTGAGGTTAATGTGGGAAGTTTGATGACTGTCTGTTTGTGCTTCTTCTTTAGCCTCAATGTCCAAACTCCTCATCACTAGGAACCCAGAGAACATCACTGGAGCATGGGGAGAAACAGCGACCATGCATCGCACAATTCAGGGATTCCCTTGGCCAAATGTCACATGGTACAAAAACAACCAGCCTTTAAATGGTGTCAGGGAACATAAATATGATGACAACCGACACATGTTAATATTACGGTAAATAAGCATTTAACACTTTCTAGTAAAGCATGCTGATTATATAGTGCAGAATTATAAAATTAATTGTAATTTCCTGCCTTGTTCATTTGCCTGCTGTGAAATGGATTTATTAAATTATCAACGGTTATCTTTGATATTAGAATAGGAATTATTAGCTTTCCATACTGATTGTGTTCATGCTTGTTTTAAAAAACACTATTGTCACAGCAGACATAGGTATCTACAGTCATGCTGTTTTGAAAAGGTGTACGAAGAGCACAAACCAACTTTTGAAGGATACACTATCCTTTTCACATCATTTCTGTGTGACCTTGTGTTTTGTTTCCAGACAGTTGAGTCCTGTAGATATGCAAATATTTAACTTTTGAACCAGAGGAACCTGTTTCAACACTAGATACAGGCAACAGGGGAACACATCAAAGGTCCTCATACTGTGTTCTGAATATTTGAATTCTAACCAGGGCCTATCAATTGATGTATTTCCACAGAGTTGGGATTCAGTTGATCAAGAAAAAAAATCCAATCTTCGGGGAGGGGGGTTTTTGGTGAGTTCTGTTTTCTGTCAAACCAGAAGTTTGAGACTGAGTCATACCCAAGATATTAAAAAACAGCTTCACCTGGACTCTGAACTGTTAGCATTGCACAAAAATGTCTGAATAATGGGAGTCTATTGGAGCCACGACCCTGCTCATGCAAAATATAACACAGCACAGAGATTCCATTTAAGTTTGAAACTGGAATGATTCCTGCAACATTCATTCACCAATGATACTGCTGATAAGGTTTAATGTTTAAAACATTAAAGGGCACCACATAAAAATAATCTTTAATATTCCACCTTGACAGATGAAATGACAGTAAATGATAACATCACAGATGATTCATGACGTTGGTATTGCTCAGCTCACAAGCATCACTTCTAAACTATTAAGAAATCCGCTCAAGAGAGAAAACCCTTGTGTGGACAGTATGTTACTGGCTAGTTCTGTAATGATGTATATTTTATGGGCTCTTTCTGATGTTGTGTTTTACAGGAATACGTCTTTAGAAGATGAAGGCCTCTATCACTGTGAAGGGAATAATAGGATTGAAATAGTAACTTTACAGGCAGCATATCTCCTGCCTGCTGGTAAAGCCAACTCAGCAGACTATCAGCCAACAATCAGACCTTAAAATTACTGTGACTTGTAAGATTGGATTTTACAGAATTGCAGTATTGCTGATTGTTAGGTTGCCTCTTCTGGCTTGTTCCCTCCTGAAAATGGGCACCAAGTAACTTGTTCTCCGTTATATTTTATAATGAGTAAACAATTTTTAAATGAACCTAATCAGCAAAATAACTTGATGGAAAGAATAAAATGCTTTTATAAATGATGCATGCATGCTCCCATCTTCGTAAAATAATGTGTACATTTTAGTGACCCTGGTAAAGACCTTTGCCATGTAGAAAGAGATGTTTGTGCAGAACAGTCACTTGAATTAATTTTCAAGCCATATGATTAGCTATTTCAATGTCTTGGCATTCACTTTTATAGCTGCGTTTCTAGCTGTTGCCTTTCTCTTTCATTTCTAGCAATGGATCGGAAATTTACACGACAATGGAGCTGTGTCACTGTCAGAAGAGGAGATGTCGGAAGTGTGGAGTGTGAACTGCCTTTTGACAACCCTGCAGCCAGGGTTAGCTGGTTCAACAATAACCGATTGCTGAGCAACCAGGAAAATCTACACCTTGTCTCAAAGGAGAACGGTGACCTTGCAGTCAGCAGGTGACAGTACATTTTCACAATGCAATGACTCTAGAATATAGAAATTCATCTTGGGCATGGTTCAGGTGCTAACTGTGCTCCACTATTCAACTCCATTGACTTCAGTAGCGTAATGGTATTTCTCAGTCCATCTGAATAGGATCATCTAAAAGACAACACCTCCAGGCTACTATGTTAAATTGACAGCCAAGATTAAAGGCAATATTCCTTGTGTGCTGCTTTGTTATGTCTTCTCATTATCTGTTGGTTCCCAGATATTTGAAATAGCCATACTTTAAGCTTGTAAAACTTAGAGCTCTATGTGTTTGATACACTGCTTAGGCCAATGTCATGCAATACAAAAACCAGACTCTCCAGTGCAACTGTGAAGAATGTCCCACTGGAGCACTTATATATATGTTTGATTCATGGCTAATTCATTCCTTGCTTTATAAGAGAGAACAACGATGGTCTGCAGGCTTGAACACATGACTATCAAAGATGAAAATATTGCTCCTGAATGAGAGGACCATAAGATATTTTTGTGAAGTTACTGTGGCAGAACAGTGTACACATAATCACAGCAATCCACTCTGTGAGTTTAGCATTTCCATAGCAGAGCTATAAAGGAAATTAGTTTGCAATACATGTGGCTCCATGTTTTCATTTCATGTTAGTGATGAGGGTGGGGTACTTTAGCACTGGTGCAGATTCAGGAGAGATACTCCAGTGTGTGATTACAATGCACTGAGGTGTTTTGTGACAAATTATTTCAATCTGCCTGAGGTGATGTGTTTTGTTTTATCATTCTCACATTTACAGTCACCTGAATGAGTAATTAATTAACTAGTTATATTCCTGACATAATTTCAGTGATTTTTCACAAATCACTTAATTCCTTTTCTGTGTAGTGTTCAGGAATCTGATGCTGAGGAATATTTTTGCCGAGCTTTGAATCCACACATCTCTTGCACTGTGACCTCTCGACAGATCAGTCTCAAAGTATTAGGTGAGTAAATCCCTCCCTAGATGGTAGACGTTGCAAAGCTATTTTATCATCTGTTCAAGATAACAAAGTGTGAAGCTGGATGAACACAGGAGGCCAAGCAGCATCTCAGGAGCACAAAAACTGACGTTTCGGGGGTCTAGGCCTGAAACGTCAGCTTTTGTGCTCCTGAGATGCTGCTTGGCCTGCTGTGTTCATCCAGCTTCACACTTTGTTATCTTGGATTCTCCAGCATCTGCAGTTCCCATTATCTCTTATCATCAGTTCATTTTGGCATACTTTTACATTGGGCGAGTTTAACACTTAGACAATGTCACCTGGTAGTTCCTACTGAATCCTGTTCATAACAAAAATCTTAACAAACGATATTTTGAGAAGAAAATGCCGTCTTTTAAATTAGGACTTGTTTCTAAATAGTTCTGTACCTTTTAATAACAAAGAAAAACATAAATTGCTGGAAAAGCTCAGTAGGCCTGGCAGCATCGTTGGAGAGAAATCAGAATGAACGTTTTGGATTGGGTAACCATTCCTCAGACCCTTTATAGCATCGTTAGTTCTTTTGGTTTTTATTTACTGTGCTTTTTAATGTCCCTTTCTGGATTAATGAGGGCTGACATTAATATCTGTGAAATGCTAAGCTAGTCCTTGTAATTTCATGACTATGAGCCTTGAAGTGACTGCTGATGATACAACTGGGCAGATGTTTAAAGCATTCATATAATGTTGCTCTGTCTACCAAACTTAAAATAAAATGCTCAATATCTATTAAAATGGGATAAGATTTGGAGCTATTAAGTGTTCAAATGCTTATGTCCAGAATATTCAATTCTATTTGCCATGTAAATAGCTCATTTGAAGCTTGTTTCAGCACAGCTAAAAATGTAAAGGAAAATCGGCTATTTATCTTGTTGATTCTCAGCCATTTCTCATATATTTTTATAAAAGAAACCTTCAGCATGCTTTTGCTACTTCTTGTTTCTAAAGTTCTGCCAAATGTGATTGTTCACTTTTGAAATACACAATGTGCTATTGGTCTCTGGAGCCACATTATATTTCCAGGTTGAGGGCAGTCCAGCTCCATCTGTGCTCTAGCACAAGGGGAAGATGCTGATCATTGCCAGATGGAGGATATTTTTAGGGTGAGTTTGGCCAAGTTCCCAAGTGTCTGAAGCAGGAACAATGGCCCAGAATGAGTAGGGGAGTAACAAGCATATAAGATAGGGTGGACAGTGAGAGTCTTTTTCCGAGGATGATGACTTCAGCTTGTACAAGGGGGCACAGCTACAAATTGAGGGGTGATAGATTTAAGACAGATGTCAGAGGCAGGTTCTTTACTCAGAGAGTGGTAAAGGCGTGGAACGCCCTGCCTGCCAATGTAGTTAACTCAGCCACATTAGGAGCATTTAAACAGTCTTTGGATAAGCATATGGATAATGATGGGATAGTGTAGGGGGAGGGGCTTAGATTAGTTCACAGGTTGGCGCAATATCGAGAGCCAAAGAGCCTGTTCTGCGCTGTATTGTTCTATGTTCTATATTCTATGTTCTATCCTTGCTGACATAATCAATGTGCTTGTAAATACAAAGTACTTTTTGGCAAAATTACTGGCCAAATTTGGCTATCAATGCTACAAAATCCAGGTCTCTCTGATGGCCTTCTGGTGAGTAATAGGAAATACCTGCTTCACGTGGTTAAATTGAATTAAACTTAGAAATTAACTGCAGAAAATTAGGGCTTATACTTGACAATGTAACAGCTCTTTTAATCATGAGATTAATATTCCCTTACTTGTAGTCAACATCTCTAGCCCAGAAATGGAACTAATGAATCAGTAGACTTTCGGCTTTACAGGCGGTAATTTGATTCTTGAGGTTTTTTAAGTGTTTGTTTTGTTTCTTGCTTCCTTTTCCTTTTTGTCTATTATTTTCTGTGTTAATCCATGTTTACTTTCTGGCTGCCCCAAGATTTAACGCATCTCTCAGCACATTGTTCTTGCCTGGAATGTACTGGTCCATAATGCTCTGTCAAGGACAACTCTTCGCATGGGAAGACCAGCAAATTTTCGGAAGACCAATGAGTGCCTTTCACTGAGCTGCTTGTCCTCCAATTTTGGGTGATTTAACCCAACCCTGGGAGCGGCTTAAAAAGCACAGAATTCTGCATCACAGAAATGTTTGGGATTAATTGGGACAAAAAAAACTTTCCATAACTCTCCAGTCTTTCTTTGTAAAGTCATAACCCATCAAGTGCTGGATCATGGTCTCTTCCCAATCAAGGCCACTTTGAGTCCAATGTGCAAAGGGGTGAGATTCCAAGCATGTAAGAAGGATCTGAAGGGAAGAATATTTCTCACGGTCAGCCATCTTGACTCTTGTCTGAAATTCCTGAAAATAAGGTATTCTGCTAAATGATTTGGCAATCTATCAAGGGAACTGGTGCCATGATCTACTACTGATCTAATTGTTCATGAAGATCCCAGAAAATGCACTGCACTCACTGACTTTATCACATCGTACGCACAGCGACTTGTAGGTGTGAATATTTTATGCTGATGCTGTGAGGAAACTAATACATGGCGCACATGACAACATGTCCCACTCCAGTAAATTCAAAGCCATAGTCACTGCCAAGAGTATTATCAAATGACATTAGATAAATGCATTACAAAAGTTGCAATCATAACTGAGTTTTGGTCAACCTGAGGGGCAACGTGTTGGTGATATTGTGTTTCTGGGGGCAATATGTTCATGTATAATAGTAAACAAAGTGATCAGCTGAAAGTTTGTTTCTGAATTTATTTCAGTTTTTTTTGCTGGCTTCAGAATGGAAGAAAATTAGTTGAAATTTGAATCTTTGCCATGTTAACCAGTTGGTTATATTAATGTTATATTTCTTCAAACGTACAGACCATTTTTTATGTTCTAAATCTGAACATAAGTTATATGAAATGTTAATATTTTGACCTATTTAAATTAATGTAACTTCTTTCTATTGTTACCTTTTTAAAAAGACTGTTGTTTTCCTGCCCTCAGATTGTGAAATCAAACACTAGACATTTCTGATGTGGCTATAAGCACTGAGGAGTTTTACACCTGTGAAGCAACCAATTTATTGGGATGTAGCTACCAATTAAAATTTCTGAGTGTGATGAGTATAGTTATTTCATTCAGTTGCTTTACAATTGAGCAGGCTTTAGGAAGGATGTTATTAAATTGGACAGAGTGCGGAAAAGATATCCAAGGATGTTACTGGGACTGGAGGTTTTGAGTTATAGGAGGCTGAATAAGCTGGGACTTTTTACCCTGGAATGTAAGAAGCTGAGCGGTGATCTTATAGAGGGTTATAAAATCATGAGGGGCATGGGTAAGGTGAATAGCAAAGGTCTTTTCCCTAGGGTAAGGGAGTTCAAAACTGTATAATTTTAAGGTGAGAGGAGAAAGATTTGAAAGGGACCCGAGGGGCAACTTCTTCACAGACAGAGTAATTCGTCTGTGGAATAAACTGCCAGAGGAAGTGGCAGATCCAAGTACAGATACAATGTTTAAAAGACATTTGGACAGTTACTTGAATAGGAAAACTTTAGAGGGATATGAGCCATTCACAGGAAATGAGACTAATTTAGTTTAGGAAACTTGGTTAGAGTAGACAAATTGGACCGAAGGGTCTGTTTCCATATTGTATGACTCTATGACTGCCTACGCAGATGCTGTGTCTGATGGCTAAATTATGAGAGCTATTGATGTGAACGGCTCTGCCACTCAGTAAGATTATGACTGATTAGTTTGTGTTCCCAATTCACATTCAAATCCATCGCTGTGCACAATTTATTCCCCTGCCTATCAAGAATCTATCTACTTCTGCCTGAAAAATACTTGCTGAAGCTGCCTTCACTATCTTCTGATGCAGTTTCAAAGTCATACAATGTCAGAGAAGAAAGAAAGATCCCCTCATCGCTGTCCTAAAAGGGTGATCTCTAGGTTTAAATGTGTCCCTCAGTTCTGGGATTGCCCACAGAGTAAGTATCATTTCCAGGTCCACCCTGTCATGATCGTTCAGGATATTTTAAACTTTATTCAAATCATCCCATGGTCTTCTAACCTTTAAATTCTTCTAAACTCAACCCTCTCACTCCAGGCAGCAATCTGACAAATTTCTCTGGATACCTCCAATGCAGTTGCATCCTTCCTTAAATAGGGAGATGAAAACTGTGCACAGAAGTTGAGATGTAGTCTCATCAATGCTTTATATATGTCCCTTTGATGCAACATCATTCTAACTGGATTGGGGACAGCCTACACGAAGTATGACTAGGTTATCCATTTGAAAATACACACCCCTCCATGCAGAACTGTGACTGCAGGATTCGTGTCTAAGTGGTGCAGAATTCCAAGCCCAAAAGTGTAATTGCTTCCCCACAACTGGAGCTGATGTCAGATAAATTAATTAAGTGGAACAGAAATGAATACTGTCCTACATGACATACTTGTATTAGAAGGAGTTAAGTGACGATGGAGAAGAACTCACTTGTAGGATCTTGTGTTGCCGAGGCTGTTTCTATGACACAGTTGAGCAGAAACACATAAACATTGATGATTCATATTTCAGAGAAAATGATGGATATCAAAGTAGTAGCAAAAACATTCACAGCAGAATCTGTTCACTAATTGTGAAAGATGTCAACAAACTTAGCTGCTAACAGTTCTGAAGAAGAGTCCCTGGACTTGAAGCACTAACTCTGTTTTCTCTCCTCAGATATGGGCAGACCTACTGAGTTTTGCCAGCAATTTCTGTTTTTGGTCTGTCAATGTGCCTAACTGTTCCTACAGGACACATTTTGACAGTGATGTAATGGTTTGACAAGGTAGGAGTACATTGAACATGATGTTATGGATGGAAGTGAAGGGTTTCAGTATAGAAACACAGATGGACACATGGATACAGGGACAAGCATATTGATTTTAGTTAATTGGGAATAACATGGCAAGGGGAGAGTTAGAAGTTTATCTTGTCTATATAAGCTCTATTCAGTGAGACCATGGCTAATACCTTCACTAACTCCATATCCCTTAACATTTTTAATATGTTAATGTCTAGCTATCTCAGTCTTGAACATGTCAGCATTTAAGTCTGTGAATAGGATATTAGCTATATATGAGTTAAGGGTTAGTAAGAGAAAGAGGTATTGTTAGCTAATTTGTTAATTGTATTAAAAAGTACATAAGGAATACACATGCCGGAAAGAAGGAGGGTTTTTTGGTGTGTATTGGTTGAACTAGTGACAAAATGAAGGACAATGTTATTTAGCTTCTTAATTGCTGGCATGTTAACTTTCAAGGACATCCAAATCCCTTTGAAGTTCAACATTGTCCAGCTTCTCAACATTTCCTACCTCACATTTCTCTGCATTGTATTCCAGCTACCATTTTTTTGCTCACAGACTTAGCCTCTCCAAATGCCTTTGACAAATTTTGTATCATCCTCACAACTCCCATTCCCATCTAGTTCTGTGCCATCTGCAAACTTGGAATTCTTTTTAATCGGCACATCCAAATCATTGATATACTGTGAACAGTAATGGCCTATGCAATACCACATCGGTCACAGTGCCTTTCCTACCGTTTGTTTACTGTATGTTGGTGAGTTCTCAAAGTCAGTATATCCATCCCCATTTCCATGTGAATTAATTTTATTTATCCACCTCTTCTGTGGAACCTTTTTAAAATCACTCTGAAAATTTAAATATATCACGTTGGCTGGTTCCTCCTTATCAATTCTGCCATTACTTCTCAGGTTCTTGTAATTACATCCTTGATTATAGACGCTACCATTTCCCACACAACTGATGTTAAGCTAACAAGTATGTAATTACTATTTTTTCCCTCTCCCTCATTCCTTTAGTAGTGGGGTTACATGGCTATGTTCCACTCAGTAAAGACAATTCAGTGCCCGTAGAATTTTGCAAGATTATTAATGGTCATTGTCTACTAATCTATTACCTTCCCCAGCCATCGGTTTCAGCGCTTTGGAAGATATATCATTCATGTCAAGGGAATTTATCTATTCTAAGTCCCATTATATTTTCTAGTGCTACTTCTGTAACTAATCTTAATATCTTCCAGTTCCTTGTTTACCAAAGATTCCCCATTGTGTCTGTCTTCATAGAAGAATGTAATTACAAAATTCACAGAAACAAGGGGTTGAACCATAAAGGGGCTGAATGACGTGGGCTACGGTGAGAGCTGTAGTGCAATAGCACAAGAAATCCAGTGAGGTCTATTTCAACTTAAGGAGCAACTTACTGCACCTTTTAACTAAGTTCCACCAAGGCAAGATCCTAGTGAGGTTGATTACTGTACGTTAATGATCTTGCTTTGTGCGCATCTTGCTAAATTGAAATGCAGCTTTCTATCCTACTACTGAAAATTTTCAACATGGAAGTCAGAGTGGGTACCTGGTGAATTCAGCTTGCCTTGTGCTTCAAAGAGTCTGGAGCGAATTTAGTTACTAGGGTTAAACAAAAATTAAACTTTAGATAGAGTGATTAGAGTGATTAACTTTGAAGATTCCATCACTCTCCTGATTCATATGTCTTCATACTGTTTACACTCAGTGTCAAAGTGTGTAGAGTGTTTTGATCTCTGTAGAGACCAATTCACTTTAAAAGATATTTGATTTTCCAGTAACTGACTGGAAGCATTATATGATAAGCTTTTACATTTTAAGACTTTTACGATAGCTACCAACCTAAAAGCAACAACTAACCAGTGATAACACGGTGTAGAGCTGAATGAACACAGCAGGCCAAGCTGCATCATAGGAGCAGGAAGGCTGACGTTTTGGGCTTTCCTGCTCCTCTGATGCTGCTTGGCCTGCTGTGTTCATCCAGCTCTACACCTTGTTATCTCAGATTCTCCAGCATCTGCAGTTCCTACTATCTCTGAAACAATAACTAACCAGTATTCAATAGCAAGTTTTGCATTAAGGTATGGAAAAGATTCCCAAAGTGACTTTTACCACAGGCACGTGATGCAGCAATAATGAATGACGAATTAATTAAAACCTTGAGACAGAATGTTTATTCATGCCATATACCAACAGCAAATCAAGTATGTCACACCATCTATAACATTATAGCTGTGACACATGGCATTTTCTTTACCGTTTTTGTTTAAACCACCTTGACTGGTTCCATCCCCACCCATTTGACCTGTCTGCCTCCTCTCTGCCTATCTTCTCCTCTATCCATCTTCTATCTGCCTCCCCCTCTCTCCCTATTTATTTTAGAACCCCCTACCCTTCCCCCATTTCTGAAGAAGAGCCTAGGCCCGAAACATCAGCCTTCCTGCTCCTCTGATGCTGCTTGGCCTGCTGTGTTCATCCAGCTCTACACCTTGTTATCTCAGATTCTCCAGCATCTGCAGTTCCTACTATCACTGGAATATGATTAATGCTGTGATGATGTAATTATGTCATGGAACACAACTACTGATGAATGGCAATGCATTGGTATCTTTAAGAGTAAACTGATGTATTCCTATCGCAACGTGCCCTATTATATATCTTTTTATCTACATTTATCAATTGAAACTCCATGTTATTTTGTCATACTGCAACTATACTTATGCAAGAATAATATTTTGCTTCTTGTTTTGCACCTACCATCCAATCAGCTTTAACAGCGGGGAAACTCTTGCTGCAACTAATTTTATTTTTCAAACTGCTGGTGTAGAAAGTGGAAGAATGTACTGAAAGAAAAGATAAAATGCATGTAGTTTTTTCATAGATGTATCACTGTCAAAGTCAGCATTTGTTGCCCAAACCAAATGATCCCATTGCAGATAAAAGAAAGCCAGCTTTTTTGAAATGCAGCAGACAAGGCAGCATAGGTATGTCTGCAAAGCAATAGGGAGAGGGCTCCACGTTTTTGAATGAGCAACATTCCTGACCTCAGGATGTCCCATAGCACACAACAACCAATGAGTTCCTATTTGAAGTGTAGTCCCTATTATAATTTGGGGAACCACAACGATATACTTGGGTACGGTAATAACTAACTAATTTATTACAGATTTTTGTTGAGAGTGGAGGGGTGGGTGAGTCCAAAACTAGAGGTATAGCTTTAAGGTGAGAGAAGACAGAGTTAGCAAGGACCTGAGAAGTAATTGTTTCATGTAGACGGCAGTGTGTGTGTGAAACTGCAAGAGGATGTGGTGGAGATGGGCATAATTACAACATTTAAGAGACATCTGGATTGGTACATGAATAGGAAGGAGTTAGATGGATTTGGGCCAAATGGGACTAGATCACATTGGGACGTCTGGTCAGTGTAGACATTTTAGGTCTGTTTCCTGCTGTATGACTATAAGACTTGATAAGTTAAATGTCAACCAAGACCCTTAGAACATAGAACATAGAGCATAAAAAAGTACAGTTCAGTACAGGCCCTTTGGACAACGATGTTGTGCCGTGGAATAATGCTAATCCAAAAAAATAAAATAACCTAACCTATATTCCCCTCAATTCACCGCTGTCCATGTGCATGTCCAGCAGTCGCTTAAATGTCACTAATGACTCCGCTTCCACGACTACCACTGGCAAAGTATTCCATGCGCTCACAACTCTCTGGGTGAAGAGCCTCCCTCTGACGTCTTCTCTATACCTTCCTCCTAACAGTTTTAAACTATGACCCCTCGTGGCAGTCAATCCTGCCCTGGGGAAAAGTCTTGAAGAACTCACTTGCTGTTTACAAATGTGTTATGATACCTTTTATTTTCTTCAGAGATTAGGTCGAGCCTCAGTTTGCAGTGTTATTCAGATGAGGAAGCAGTGTTCCTACTATTCTGTTTGAAGTATCAGCCTGGATTGTGTGCACAAATTTCTAGGGTGGGGTTTAAACCCACAGCTAAAATGGAGGCTGAATTAATGTGCATTTCTGTCCAATTATCCTCCATTCTCTAAGTCCGTTTTTACTCAAAGTAAGCACTTGGTATTCAGTGCCTGGAATAGATCTTGTGTAAAATGGCTTATAGGCTGTGTGCAATTTTACTACACAAAGCCAAAATTCTCCCCCTGTGGAATTACACAGAGAGGTAAATTAGTAAAATGAAAGATGGAGTTTTGCATTCCAGTAGTAAGAGCCTCTGCATTAATACAAATAGATTCCAATAGTCAGCCAAAAGGAATTTATTTTCAATGCACAGTGTTTCTGGCTGGCATAGGAACTGACTTCATCTAGTCATGCTGTCTGTGGGTTTGATACTCAGTACTGCATTAAAACGAGAGTTAATTTGGAGGTAATGAACTCCTCTGGATGAAGGGAAAAACCACAATGACTTTTCTTACTTTTCAGTTCCACCAATGACTGTCTCTTTCAAAACTGACCTCACTGTTTCAAAAGGGTTCTCTGCTGCTATGACCTGCATAGCCACTGGAAATGGTATCATTGTTTATCCATGGTATAAGAGCGGCCATTTAATTAAAAACTCTGAAGGAAAACACAGGAATAAAGGTAAGCTCGTATATCATCAATTTGTTCCAACTTGTTCCTGCAGTGAATGATTATTTAAAGTATTTGTAATACATCTCATTGTTACATGATTAGGAAAGATAAATGGTAATGATTTAAACATAATACATTATACACATACATAAATACTTCGGTAACTAAATGATGTTTTAGCTTACAGGAGTGAAGCTATTCTCTTTATTAAACTCAAAATTTATTTTATTTATTCATTCATGGGGCATAGGCATCACTGGCTAGCCATTATTTATTGACCATCCTTAGTTGCCCTTGAGTAAGTGGTGCTGAGCTGCCCTCTTGAACCATTGCAGGCCATATGCTGCAGATTGATCCACAATGCTATCAGGGACAGAATTCTAGGATGTTGACCCAGTGACAGTGAAGAAACATTGATATATTTCCAAGTCAGGATGTTGAGTGGCTTGGTGGGGAACTTGGAGGTGGTGGTGTTCCCATGTATCTGCTGCCCTTGTCCTTCTGGATCGAAGAGGTTAATCAGTTTGGAAGACGGTTTATGAGGATCTTTGGTGAACTTCTGCAGTGCATCTTGTAGATAGTACATTATTGACCGTTAGTAGCGGAGGGAGTGGATATTTGTGGATGTCACACTAATCCAGTGAGCCTCTTTTAGTCCTGGACGGTGTCAAGCTTCTTGAGTGTTGTTGGAGCTGCACCCATCCAGGCAAGAGGGGAGTATTCCATCATGCTGCTGACTTGTGCCTTGTAGATAGTGGACAGGCTTTGAGTATTTGGGTGGTGAGTTACTTGCCTCTGTATTCCCTAGCCCCTGACCTGCTCTTGCAGCCACTGTGTTCAGTCTCTGGTCACTGGCAATGCTAGGATGTCAAGGGTTGATGTTTAGATTGTCTCTTATTGGAGATGGCCATTGCATGACATTTATGTGGCACGAATGCTAGTTTTCAGCCCAACCCTGGATATTGTCCAAATCTTGTTGCATTTGAACATGGGTTGTGCCTGTGTTTGAGGAGTTGAAGAACATTGTGCAATCATCGGTGAAAGTTCCTACTTCTGACCTTATGGTGGAGGAAGGTTGTTGATAAAGTCACTGAAGATGGTTGTGCCTAGGACATTACCCTGAGGTACTACTGCAGAGGTGGCTGGGACCTGATATGATTGAGTTCCAACAACCACAACCACCTTCCTATTTGCTAGGTATGATTCCAACCAGTGGAGAGTTTGCCCCTTGATACCCATTGTGTCCAGTTTTGCTAGGTTTCCTTGATGCCACACTCGGTTGAATGCAGCCTTGATGTCAAGGGCTGTCATTCTCACCTCACCTCTGGAATTCAGCTTTTTTGTCCATGTTTGAACCAAGGCTGTAATGAGATCAGCTGATTCATGATAAGAATTTTTTTTTGCTTCTTTTAATTCCCTTTCTATATTTTCCGTAAGATATCTTTTAAAAGTAAATGTAAAATATCAATAAGAAATGTTTGAAAGGGAGGTAATCAAAGAGTTCGCATACCTCAGAGATTACTTGAACAGTAAGTGAACAGGAAAGCTTATGATTTGGAAAGCAACAACCCTCTCTGCTGATCACCAACAATAGCACTATTAGCAATAAGACACAAGCTTCACTCTGGCAATAGGCTAAATTAATGTAATGCATAGAAGCCCTACAGTGCAGAAAAAGGCCATTCAGCCCACTGGGTCTGTACCAATACTCCAAACAGCATCCCACCTAGGCCATCACCCTATCTATGCATTTACTATTGGTAATCCACTTAGTCTGCATATCCCTGGACGCTGTGGGCAATTTAACGTAGCCAACCCACCTAACATGCAAATTTTTGGGTCGTGGGAGGAAATGGGAGCACCCGGAGGAAACCCACATACACACGGGGAAAATGTGCAAACTCCACACAAATAGTCGCCCAAAGCTGGAATCAAACCCGGGTCCCTTGTGCTGTGAGGCAGCAGCGCTAACCACTGGGTCACCAGGCGGCTCATGATTTGTGCAAACATTGTTTCTTCTCTTTGTCTTTCCTAATGCTGTTAACTGTGGTTGCATTGGAGCTTCTTAGGTGCTGTATACCATGTTGTACTTAGACTGTTTGCCAGCCTGATGTGTGAGCCCGGATTACTCAACCTAACCCGATTCTCTTCGTGACCAACATCATGGACATTTCAATATCAGTCACTGGAGCATAACCAAGAGACAACTTCATCTCTTTTCCTGGCCCTGGTTTGTTGCTTATGGGCAGCTGAGATCAGTTCATTTAGCATTGAGCTGTCATGGATCTTTGTATGTTGCTTCTCAACTGTTTGCCACCTTAATTGTACTGGGGGATGTTATACATTTCAGATGGGAATGGAGCCCCAGCAAACTGGAAGTGGAAATAGTTACATGAAAAATGTTGGAATGATGGAATGTTTACTTCACAGAGATAGGTTCATCAAGCCTGTGCCATTATTTCATTTCATGGGAGTCACCTGGATTAATCCTTCCCTTCTATTCAGACACTTTGATCTTCACTCAGTGTTCCAGCCAAGAATGTTAAGGTAGGCCTCTTAAAGGCTTAGGAAACAGAAACACGGGGAGACTGTCTCTATGACAACACTGTCTCTGGTCATGAAGGTTGCAAGCTGCAGTTCTGAACCTTGCAAAACTGATGGGAATTCCTAGCTGTGGTTGGGTTAGCTTATTTGCTTTCCAGCTATATTCAAATGCTGTGCTGAAATTCACAGGGTTAATGGAACATTAGTCCCATTACATGTGTAATGTTGCGGCATATTAGCAAGCAGGAATAATTGTACCCCAATAGGAATAGTTAAGTTAAAACCATTTTCAGCCCAATTTTTAAACCGTTGAGTGTCATTCATTTTCAGGTACAGTCGATGCTCTGCAATCTTGTCGTTAACAACATTTCCTCTTGATCGAGCTAAAATGAGGAGTACAAGGGCAGCCCTGAGAAGAAGAGCCTTTGATTCTTGTTGTTCTTTTTCTTTGATAGAAAGCTGGAGCCCTCACCACTGTGTGGGTGGAATAGGAATTTGGCCACATTTCTGAATTTCGTGTGTCTCGGGTGTCATATGTTATAGGGCTGCTGCCCGTCCAAGGGGAAATCCCAGGACGAGAAAACAAAATGTTCCACCACTTATCGACTGACATTCTTTGTGTTAAACCTTGCCTTGTAGGACAAGAGATGTTGCTGATTCCTAGGGTTAATCTGGCTGATGAAAGTATATATCGCTGTGCGGCTTCAAGCACACTGGGAAGATATGAAAGGACTGGAAGATTAAAAGTGCATGGTACTGCTACAGCTTTATAATCTGTTGATTTCTGTCACTACTTTTTGATATTCTGTTTATTCTTGTGCACTAATTGATCACTATATTTTTTATATTTCTAATTTTAGCTCAAATTCTGTTATTCCTTTCTGTTCTCTATTTCTTACTATTCCCACATTGTGTCTTACAATGTTGCTCCATCTTTTTAACTTTTCCCTTCATATTTCTCTGTATTCCATCTCTCACTGTTTGTGCCCAATGCTTTCATGCACTTTGCATTATTTTCTTCACTTTTCTGTCATCTTCATCTTTTGGTTCCCATTCCTCTATTGCTTCTTGTCTTCTTTACTCTGGCTTTCCTTCATCTGCTGCTCTTGCTACAGTTCCACCCAGTATTCTGTTCCTCAATGCCTCAACGCAGGTTCATCATGGGTTGGAATTTACACTGTTCTGTGATGTCTCTGGAATTCCAAAGCCTAATATCTTCTGGTTCTTCAAGAACAGGCCTTTAATTGCCAGTGATTGGCCCAACTTTCTCACAGAGAATGGGATACTTACAATAAGAAAGGCAATGCAAAGTGTTGAAGGTATGTGCCAATCTGGTATTTTTAAATGGATAACATTTTTTTTGTTAAATTCAACTGTGGAACATGGGTATCGCTGACTGGGCCAGCATTTGTTGCTCACCCTAGTTGCTTTTGAGAGTGTGATGGTGTGCTGCCTTCTTGATCACTGCAGTCCATATACTGTAGATAGATCCACAATTCCATTAAGGAGAAAGTACCAGTATTTTGTCCAGACGACAACTTCTATTTTTGATGCACTGCCCTTCTGTGAAATGTGTTTTCAAATCCTGAAGTCTACAAAGTAAGCATTGGTGTAGGACTTTAAATTAGTATAACATAGTGGGAGATGATGTGTTGTGGTGTTATCCCTGGGATAGTAATCCGGAGACATGGGATAAACCATAAAATCATTAAATAGCTGTCCAGTGGATGAAACACAAGGCACATGCAGGATATAAGTAAATTAGATAAACTGGGTGAGTAAAATAGTGCACACAAATTTACTTTGCCTACAGCAACATTTAAAACTCAGTGTGCTGGAGTTTTACTGGCGAAACGGATGGCTTAAGTCAGAAAACTTCCCGACTTAGTAAATTCACCTCAACATAAAAGACCCAGTTAGAAGCATTTTTCGCTCTGAGGAGATGGGGCACAATTGAGTCAGACTTCAGCGGTGTGTGAGTCCTGAGGCTGACTGGTTAGAAGTCCCAGCTCAGCTCTCTAGGACTGTTGGTCTGTGAATAGTTTGCTCCTCTAGCTTTTACCTCTCCCTCATCACTCCACTTACTCTCTATGTTCCCTCCACACCCCAGTGTCTCATTCACGTATTGTCATAGGCTTTCCATGCCCTCTTCATGCTCACTCACCCAGTTTACCTTCTGCACAGTACCATTGTGCCACATAATAACAATGATCCCCATGTGTAACATCATGGTTAAACATTAGATTCTGATACTTCAAATACATTGATCAATCTTGAATTCTAAGGGAAAAAGAATGTCCATTCATAAATCAGATTTGAAATCTAATTATTGCTCTTACAAACTCATTAAATGTCAATCTGTCCAACTTCAACCTTTCAAAGCAAAGAACCTGCTGAAATAATCCAACTGTCTTGGAATCTAGCTAAGCATTCATAATGAGGCTCTCTGGAAACTGTATGCACAGAGACCAATGCCAGAGTTCTGTTTCTGCAAAGTGAAGGCTCAGGAAGGAGTCTTGGGGCATAGAAGCCAGGAAAGGAAAATGGAAGACATGAAGTGGACATGAGGAACATGCATAAGACCTTTTAAACAGACCTTTCAAAATCAGACAATGGTTCAGGACTGGTGATTTGAATCATGAGGCATTTAGAACCTGCCCTGATTTCACAACATGACAGGGGGAATGAGATGCTGACCCTGCTAAAGAACTAGCTGGATTGGGAGAGCAGGGTGTAGCATCACTACCTACATCCTTATCCCATACCAGTGAAAATTGCTGGTGGCAGGAACAGGGGTGGGACTCCTGGTTTTACCTGTTAATTTAAAATGCTTCCAGAGACAGCCTGACTCTGAGAATCATGGCGATTATGTAACTATTCTAATCATGTCATTGGCCTACAAGTTCATCAAGTTTCTCTTCCTTGAATTAAAAATGGGTGATATGTTGGAACTATGTAGAAGCATAGAAAATAGTAACAGGTCTAGGTGTAGGCCATTCAGCTCTTTAATCCTGCTTCATAATTTGATATGATCATGGCTGATCATCCACTCAGTACCCTGTTCCTGCTTTTGTACCAATTCTACATGGTGAAATAGTATATTGTGGGATATTTTTGATGCATTCCATTATTACACTTCTTCAACTCTGTTAAGTAGAAGTTATTTAACATTTGGAAGGAACATTACTTAAAAGGAGAGAGTCCAGTTTGGTATTTGCTTTAGATGAGCCTCGATATTTAGCTGCCAATGGATTAATGGCCAACCTTAACTGGGTCAATGTAAATTGTTTTTTTATTTCAGGTATTTATGAATGTGAAGCTGTGAATGAAGCAGGGTCAGCAAAAAGATCTGTAGCTGTATATATTGAAGGTAAGTTTTCTTTAAACTCCATCTATATTGTTTTAAAAGTGTTGATGAGTTCTACTCTTCCATCTTTTCACTATCGTACAGTGCCAAAATATTTTTGTTCTCAGCGCTGTTGATCAATGCAGTGGGAGTTGTGACCAACCTAATTTTGGTAAGGGAGATCAGACAAAAATAACACTGATTGGCTCTTGGTGTTTGGAATAAAAGTGGATTGCCCAGTGAGCCGTGATTTGGTCTGAATAGATCATAGTGCATGCTCCACAAGGTGACAGCTACCTACATGTAACATCATGGTTAAACACTAGATTTTGATACTTCAAACACATTTGAAGAGTTGTAGGTTTGACCTGGTTCTATACTCTCCTTAAGAGAATCACAATACTCAGGAATGTGGGATGTGACAATAATAGTGCCTATCAAAATACCTAGTGATGTTACTAGCAGGTAACTACGCTGAAATAAATCAGCACCCCACATTGGAAACTGATTGGATGGGATTAGTTGCTTATTTTATAACTTGCTTATGGGATTTGGGTCTGTAATTGCCTTGGAAGAGGTGACAGCGACCTGCCTTCTTAAACCATTATAGTCCATGGGGATGACGTATACCCACAATGCTCTCAGGAAGGCAGTTCCAGGATTTTAATCCATGGTGAAGAAATGAAGAGGCAATTCAAAATCATGAAGGGGAATTTTTTAGGTGTAACCTGTACTTGAAAACCCTAATTTTTGATGTGGCTATGACTCTGACAGGGAGTCGCTCAGCAGAAAGGAGCATTAGATATAGATTTCAGCTCTATTGCTAACCCATGCTCCAATCTATTGGCTCCCCAAATTGGGACCAGAGCCTTACAAACGTACTCTTATATATAATCCGGAAATTATAAAAATCTTAGGATAGAAACTCTGAAATCGTATTAGTTTTTTGCAAAATTGACAAAATAACTTCAGCCTCTGGGCTGGGTTCAGACTTTGCCTGTTGATTCTGGTTTGATATTCGAGATGCTGCACATGTTTCGAAACAAGACAATACTAGGCGGGAATTAAAACAATTCTTGCAAATACACACATGAAACAATAAGAAAAGTATGTCACCTGTGGCACGACACTCTCTTGTTCTAAACACTGCCAGGTTGTTCACACAAAAGTTTGCTAGTTCATTGGATTGATGAGAGTTAGTACAGCAATTCAAGACATAATTGATTAAATGGGATACTGGTTGCATTTGCCTAAATGTTTTTTTTCAGGTTTCAATTGACATTTTCTAAGCGGTTTTCCTGTTTCATCAAATTTATCATTTTACCTCTTTTATTGCTTAGTTACCAAATAGACAATGGTAGCAGGTTTAGAAATGTGTAAACAGGAAATGATAAACTTTAGTCATGACTTTGCTGACTGCATAAAGCCCTGCACAGTCTGTCTGTTGAACCCATGGGAAAGCTACAGGTGAAAATGTTTTGTTAGTTGCATTTTTAGTGTTCATGTTTTTCATGAACCAGTTGTCTGTTTCCTTGCTGAGAGTGAGACAATGCTGCAGCATTACAGCTACCGCCATTTGCTAATGGAGTAATAATTGCTCGTCCAAAAACACAGCTGGTGCAATGAATTGTTCTTTAGGGGAGATGGTGGCTTCAAGGTAATGCCACTGAACTTGCAATTCAGAGAAAAAACTGAAAGAGCTGCGGATGCTTTAAATCAGAAACAAAAACAGAAGTTGCTGGAAAAGTTCAGCAGGTTGGGCAACATTTGATGTGAAATCAGAATTAATGTCTTGGGCCCAGTGACCCTTCCTCAGAACTGGACTGGAAATGTTAACTCTGATTTCTCTTTACAGATGCTGCCAGATGTTGTAATTCAGAGTACCAGGTTAATGTTCTGAGGTTTTGGGCTGGCATTTTTATAAAAGGGCTATAAGTAATGAGGGACGTGGAAACATTCACAGTGCTCTTCTGAAATGGGCTTTAGGCACCTTGGGATGTCAGAGCTGAGTGAACACTTTACATCCAGCTGTGTTGTATCTTGTCAGTCTAATGTCAGAATGGAAAGGAATTCACACCTGAAACAATAATGTTTGTCTATAATGACATAAAAAATGGCTGTAACTTATTTTTTAAGACGGCTTTTTTTAATATCCTGCACCCCGAGCATTATTACAGACTCTAAAGGTTTTTGCCAACTTATAGTTTGTTCCTATGAAGATGTTGACATATAATAATCCACTTGCTTCAAGTAGTGAGGAATTAAATTTTATGAAATTCACACTTAGTACTGGTTTAAACCCATCTGAATCTAATTTAAGATCCACATATCTTAGGATTCATATGCTCAAGAAATTAGTTGTTGCCTGGATTCAGTTCTAAATCCTAGGATTTCATCCATAAATAATATGAAACCATATTGTGAAAATATATCAGAAGATACACTGTGCTGGATTTTGTGGTTGGAAGGATGACAAATGGTCAATACTTGCCAATACTGTGTAGAACTAACAACGATGCCTGGCATGTATACATTTACAATTAAACACAGAAATCAGGATGCTGCAGTCACTACTGCCCTGCTGTTCCAAAGTGTGCACTATTGTAACCTTCTCACCTACAATCAATATAGACTCAATGAATTGACATGAATTCAAACTTTTTGTGCATTGTTCCTGCGAATAAAATCAAAGCTGATTTTAAGCCTAGTACATTTGGGTATAACTCTTCTACAGAGAATTTTAAGTTATAAATATTGCTGAACATTTGTTCTGATGCTGAAAATCTAAATTTTTAAGTAATAAACTACAATCTGTCTGAATATTTGACAAGGCATAGTTTAAGTAACAAAAGAATTTTTTTTGTTTTCTTAATGCCTGATTTTGATATTGCAGTCTCTATCTTAATCCATTCATCTTTCACTTTCTGTAAAATGATTAAAGCCTACATTATATTGCTTGCCTGGGAGCATTCTTCAATCCTGTTGTTCGATAAGTCTGCCTGATCTCTGTATTGCTCCTGACCTCCACAGTTGGCATGATCTTCAAACTTTCATTTGAATAAAATGACCCTGGTGTCTAAAACTACGTAATCTTTGTGTGTTGATTTTTAGATGTCAACCTTTTTTTTCCTGTTGACACAAAATCTGTGTTAATGAGGTGAAACGGATGTAATCAAGTAATTACCTAATACCGTGTTATAAAAACTTTCATCTACTTAGTCATGCTTTCATTTGGAATGAACATGAAATGTTGGATTTTGGCTGGGGAAATGGACATTCCCTGAAATGTTTGAATATGAAGCATGCTGACTGATACTGACTTGCCTATGTTTGGCTTCATTGAAATTCCATAATAGGCTATGGTTAGGGTTTTAAATTGCAGTCATAAATTAAGTAAAGAGAATGTAAATATTTTGAAAGGTTTAAATTTGAAAGAAAGAAAGTTAGATTATGTAAGATAGAATGCACTGCTTCTAAATCACATTCGAAATAAAATAACTTGAGTATTTTCAGTGAACTAACGGTATCAATGGATTTCAAAGAGAGCAAACAGAAACAACCATGAGCTTTTACAGAAATGTTTATATTCACTTTATCACTCACAGTACTGCAATCTTGGCCTCAATTTATTTGCGCTTAAATGGCAAATTCTTGTTTGTGAATTTATTGTAGAAAGCTCATGTTAGTCTTAATGTCCATACTTTGCACGCAATGTTGAATGTGGGGTCTGGAACATGTACTGTGTCTGTGGTGTTAGGGCCCAAGGATGTGGTCTGTAAATACAGGAATAGGCAATCTTCTGGTTTGGATTCTGATGCTGTTACACTGCTAGTGTTTACCAAAATGTTACTGCAATCAGAATGGCTGAAAAAGCAGCCTATGAAAAGGCATGTTGAAGGAGACATGCAACTTCTGCATTTTTGAAGCGATAATTATTGCGAAGTGCACCACCCAATTTAAGGCACATGCAGTTCCTAAACAAAATTTTAACGCATGATCTACACTGTACCATCAAGAATCACAAATAATACTTGTAATTCACTGTTAGAGTCAAAAGGGATGTAAGCTGCAGAAGATAATGGGAACTGCAGATGCTGGAGAATCCAAGATAACAAAGTGTGAAGCTAAATGAACACAGCAGGCCAAGCAGCATCTCAGGAGCACAAAAGCTGACGTTTCGGGCCTAGACCCTACATCAGAGAGGGGGATGGGGAGAGGGTTCTGAAATAAATAGGGAGAGAGGGGGAGGCGGCTGACTTATCCCCTCCCTACCTCCCCACCTATACTCTCCTCTCCACCTATCTTCTTTTCTCTCCATCTTCGGTCCCCCTCCCCTCTCTCTCTCCCCATCCCCCTCTCTGATGAAGGGCCTAGGCCCGAAACGCCAGCTTTTGTGCTCCTGAGATGCTGCTTGACCTGCTGTGTTCATCCATCTTCACACTTTGTTAAGCTGCAGAAGATTCTTTTTTACCCTTTGAGAGACATTAGGTGCAAAGCAGAGATTTGGGAACAGGGAACTGGCATCACGTTATGTCCACAGTACGCCCAAGTGTGTATACCATTTCAGCTGAATGATCTGAAAATGAGACAACGTAGCCTCCAATTACTCCTTAAACATATAAAGATGTAGAAAGTAAGAGCAGAAGTAAGCCATTCTGTCCTTTGAACCCACTTCACCTTTCAATGAGATTGTGGCTGACATTATAATTCAACACTATTAATTATCTCTGCACAATCTACATTTTCATTGATGTTTTTAATTTGTAGAGATCTATCAATCTCAGCCTTGAACATACACGACAATGGGCCTCCACAGGCTTCTGGGATAGAGAATTCCACAGATTCCAGCACCCTCGGTGTGAAGGGCTTCCTTCTCATCACAGTGCTTTTTTTTGAGACTGTGTGCCCTGATTCTAGATTACTCAGCCAGGGGAAACATCCTTCTCATCTAACCTGCAGAGCTGTGGAAGAATTTTCCATGTTTGAATGAGGTCACCTCTCATTCTTCTAAACTCCTGAGAATACAGGCCCAGTCTATTTTTTTTTCTCCATTTTAGGAATTAGTTTGTTGAACCTTTGTCACACTGTCTCAATCGTAAATATGTCTTTCTAAAGCTATGGAGATGAAAACTGCACACTATACTCCATGTACAGTCTCACCAACATGCCCCATAATTTCAGCAAAATACCTTTGCTCTTTTATTTAAATCCTCTTACAACAAAGGCCAATAAGCTCTTTACTTTGTACCGGCATGAGAAACACAAACAGAAATTGCTCAAAAGGCTTAGCTCTGGCAGCATCTGTGAAGAGAAATCAGAGTTAACATTTTGGGTCTGGTGACCCTTCCTCACAACAGTTGTCCAACATGTTAACTTTCAAGGATGTTTAAGCCCCTTTGACATTCAACACTTTCCAGTTCCTCACCATTTAAGAAAAGCCCTGTTTTCACACCCAACATGAACAAAAGGCACAATGTAAAGTCAATGCCACACTAACATCAATATATTTGCAACACACCTCTGCTCAGTTCGCAACAAACAACTGCACCTCCCAGTTGCCAACCATTTCCACTCCCCCTCCCATTCTTTAGATGACATGTCCATCATGGGCCTCCTGCAGTGCCACAATGATGCCACCCGAAGGTTGCAGGAACAGCAACTCATATTCCGCTTGGGAACCCTGCAGCCTAATGGTATCAATGTGGACTTCACCAGCTTCAAAATCTCCCCTTCCCCCACCGCATCCCTAAACCAGCCCAGTTCGTCCCCTCCCCCCACTGCCCCACACAACCAGCCCAGCTCTTCCCCTCCACCCACTGCATCCCAAAACCAGTCCAACCTGTCTCTGCCTCCCTAACCTGTTCTTCCTCTCACCCACCCCTTCCTCCCACCCCAAGCCGCACCCCCATCTCCTACCTACTAACCTCATCCCACCTCCTTGACCTGTCCGTCTTCCCTGGACTGACTTATCCCCTCCCTACCTCCCCACCTAAACTCTCTCCACCTATCTTCTTTTCTCTCCACCTTCGGTCTGCCTCCCCCTCTCTCCCTATTTATTCCAGAACCCTCACCCCATCCCCCTCTCTGATGAAGGGTCTAGGCCCGAAACGTCAGCTTTTGTGCTCCTGAGATGCTGCTTGGCCTGCTGTGTTCATCCAGCCTCACATTTTATTATTTGCATTTGTTCCTTGGTTACTGCAGGTTTCTGGTTGGTGATTAGTGGCTGGTCATTCTCTCCAGCTAGCATTTCCCACTTTTCTTCCCTCTTGCTATTTTAATTGCAATACATAAGCCTTTATTCTTCCACCCATTGGATAAAGTCCACCGAGCAACATGTTATAAACTGTTAACATTTAAGTTCTTCATACCACAAATCAGCCCATTTTTAGCCTCATCAGTGAATATTTGAGAATTTCTACTCTGATAACTTGCTGTATTTATAAACAGAACTCTCACCGTGACTCAACAGTTCGGTTTGTATTACCAGAAATGCTTTCTCTTCAGAGATTAAATTTGGCTCCATAGTTCCGTACATATATATCTTAGCAAATCAAGCACATTTTCGAATTAAGTACCAGATGATGGCATGATATTTATTGAACTTTTGCATATGAGTCTGAAGTAATGTTGCTGTGTGTTTTGGAAGATAAATGTAATAGTGGAGATTCAAATAGCGAGGTTTTTAGACTGGATTTTGTTTCTCTGTTCCAAACTATTTATTTGTGGACTGATTTCTTCATTTCATCCTGCACATTAAAGCCTTTCAGATTTACATTTTTTGCATTTTATTTATCTCATAGTTACATTTCTAGATGGTTACTGAAAGTTAGCAAATTTGCAGCTGGAAGCCTGAGAGATTGCAATTGAACAGTGCAACTCAGAAATTTGAATTGCAGATATGTACTGAAGATCAGTTAGATCTATTATATTTTTTGATCAAGACTGCAAATTAATTTCAGATATTTACAAGTAGTTCCTGGGTTGCTACCAGTATGTTTTCTGTAATAGAAATTTACAATAACTTCTGTTCACCCTGCCCAAGGATACAGATGCCTATTTTTAATTAAGTTATTTTTTTTTAGCTCCAGAGCCAGATGATCTTTCCATACCAGCATCCTACATCTCTGCTCCCACAAGTTTGGCACCAGAGGAAAACTTCATGCATTCAGACATTCTGACAGCTATTGTGTCTCCGTCAAGTTCAATGAAATCTAAACATCTGCATCATTCTCATTCTCCTTCCTCAAAAGTAATCAGATCATTGCCTGTATCGGCTAGCTCAGTAACATCACTTGACTCACAGTCTTCAGCCCCAGAAGCAGTTGTAGCTTTAAACATTGCTGTAACATCTACAGTTAAACCATTTCCATCTGCAACAATGCTTACAGCGAGACCCTCTCCACCTTCAGCATTAGCAGCAGAGAGACCTTTCCAATCTTCAGAAATGACTACAGGCAAAAGCTTTCCATCTGGGAAAATATCCACAGTGAATCCCTTTCAATCTTGCGTAATATCTGCAATGAAACTTTTTTCATCTTCAGCATCAGTTGCAAAGAGGCCTTTATCATCTCCAGTAGCATCTACAATGAAATATTTCCTCTCTCCATCAATGTCTTCAGTGAGGCCCTTTCAATCTCAGGCAATGCCTATAATCCCAACAATATCTATAATGAATGCATTCTCAACTTTAACACCTTTAGCTTTAGGTTCTCCATCCCTGGACACATCTCTCCTTATACAACATTCTACTCCAGTGGAAGTTGCTTTAAATCCAGCTAGAGTTTCCTCAACAGTGAGTGGCACAACACAAACCAGCAATGCTAATTCTTTACTGGAGATATATCTGTCTTCAAACCCAGGAAGAACAACTATTGTCACGCAGGAACAACTTCACCTGCTTACAAGGAATTCCACTCTGCCATCACTTAGGACATACCTGCGCTACTTGAGTAAAGAGATGGCAAAGTATTCTTCAGAACCAGCTTGGAGTTCTAATTGTACCACAAGCCAACCATTTCGCTCATCAGCTGGAACCATTGGAATCATTAAACGGTCTGTCCTTTTAATTTTAACTAGAATAAGGGGTGAAACATTTATGTAATTCAAAGGTGGTTACACTCTCTCCCCTGAATCAGAAGGTCCCCTTTAAAATACGCTCCAGGAACTTGAGATCATGATCTAGCTGAAGTTCTGAAGGAGCATTTTATTGCTGTATGGTTTGTCCTTTGGATGATATGCCAAACTGAATCCTCAGCTACCCTTTCAGGAGGTTGTAAAAGCATTTTTGGTGCTGGTCCAAAAAGAACAGGAGAGTTCTCCTGTGTATTAGCCAACAATTCTAAAGCAACACCTTTGAAACAGATTTTCTGGTCAAGTACCTCTGTTGTTTTGGGACGTAACTGTGCACAAATAGATTGTTGTTTTTCCTACATAACAACAGTGACTTCATTTCAAAAGTATTTGCCATCTGTGAAGTGCATAGGATCAAGATAATAAAAAGCATGATTTTCTTTATTTTACTGTTAGGATAATATCGATTAGCCAACTCTAATGTTCACTCTGCTTAGTATTAATGAGGAAAAAATATTCAGCTTACTTTCCCACACCTTCATCAGTTCATTAAGAATCTTTGATGAAGCTTTTCAAAACTTCGACAAGCTATCTGTAAAAATAGATGTGAACTATTCTCTGTTATTAAAACCTTTGGAATTAAATAATTATATGGTCAGAATGTGGGCTGCAGCAGTTTTTAAAGATTTTAGGAGGAGCTGCAAATAATAATATGAATTAATTTTGTTTTAAGCCCATTGTTTAAATGTAACACAAGTCCATTATTATTTTTGTGAAGCAAAGTATTAAGTAATTTATGATACCAAAGTAATTCATATGGGGAGACACTTGGAAATAGGATGGAAACTTAAAAACCTTTTCCAAGCAACTACAAGATATGATTATAAGAGAAATTTAAAAAATAGAGAAATATTTGAAAGTTTGTGAGGATAAAGCAGGGGAATATCAGTAAGAGAATAGCATTTTCAGAGAGTGGTCACAATGGAGACTAACACGAAATGCATTGTAATGTTTTCTAGGTGAGAATTTGGTCTCTTTAGCACCGACCATTATGAAGCCCAAATACCCTGAGAACTTTAAAGTGGGGTGAATCAGATTGATGTTAGTTGTGCACAGTGCAGGGAGATCATACAGATGGGCAAATCATGATGGTAATTGGCCTGCAACACTGAATTAATATTAATAGTTCTTCCTGGCCTGTTGCTTCTGTGGAGCTCAACCATCCAGGCGATGGTTTCACTTAATCTTTGGAAAACTGTTCAGCAGCAGAAATAAACACTTAATGATGCTTTTTTTAAATTCATTCACGGGCTGAGGACATCACTGGCTAGGCCAGCGTTTATTGCCCACCCCTAATTACCTAAGAGTCACTCACATTGCTGTGGGTCCAAATGCATTAGTAAGAACAGGTAAAGATGGCAGTTTCCTTCCCCAAAGGATATTCATGAAACAAATGAGTTTTTCCAACAATCAACAGTGGATTCATGGTCATCATTAGACACCTTTTATAAAAATATTAAATTCAAATTCCACCATCTGCAATGGTGGGATTCAAACCTGGGTCCCTGGATTAGCAGTCTAGTGACGATACTACTAGGCCATTGTGTCCCCTTTTAAAAGGGATCAGCAACTACCTGCAGTTTAGTTGCTCATTGACCACTTCTGACTGAACGCTTGATATTTTGATAGATTTCTAAATTGTATAAGTGCACAGAAAGTGATAGCGGACATGAAGGAAATGGTGCTCACTTTAAGCTTCTGTCACAAACGAGTTGCTGCCATACATAGGTGCACTATTGCACATTCCCTTTGGAGCATTGCAGACTTAATGAATTAACTGAGATTGTGAAGAATTAGCCAAGCTGCTGGAAGAGAGAGGAGGACAGAAAGCAGCCACAGAATTCCGCACATGTAGGGAATCATATGTCTCCCTGACCCAGTCCCAGTTTGTGAAAAATCGATTCAATCATAACAGCCAGATCAACCAAATCGATTATACTGTTCTCACAGTATGTGTGCAAGCTGAGAGGCTTACAGTGGTGCTCAGTTTGTGAGGATGAGGTGAAACATGTCACTGTTAGAAATGGGACTGATTGATAAAGATTGGGGTACATGAATGGTGGGCTGTGGTAAATTGTCTGAGACTAATGGTGGGATAGGCAGAATATAACATTCAATCTTGCTGACCATGACTTCCTGTGTGAGGTTAATGAACTGCTTTTGACATTACATGCAGGATTTCAGGTCTTGACACCTAGCATTGACCTCAATGATGATCTGCTCCCACTGCCTTCAGAGCATGCTCTTGAGAGTCTATGAATACAGCACATCTCACTTGCTTTTCCTCTCCTCCACTAAGCCTCCAGTGCAACATCCGAAAATCTTGGGGCTGCTTTCACCCCACATAGTGCAAATCCTCACTGTTTGCTAGGTCTGATTCTCTTCCTACACAGTTTGTTGCATCTGCTGCAGTCACAATGCACCTTCCCTTTAAGAGAAACAAGTTTTAAGTGGTCTAAACAAGTTATTAAGGCACAGAATTTTTGCTGATTTTTGGGTAGAACTGCTGGTAAAGGGTGCAGAGCCATGTGTGAAGACATATTCACTGACCTGAAGTTAAGGGGAATCAAATATATACCTGTTTCAGTGAAATGTGGCTTTCAAACTATCCTTTACATTGAAATTATAGCTGCTCTCTTCATAAGCAACAACCTTTTTGTAGAAGTGTCAGCGCTAATGAACAGCACATTTAGAGTTGGTGACGCAGAGCTAACATTCAAAGGAGGGAACAGCAGGATGCTGCCTGTATTACAGTGAGCAAGTATGTGTAAATTGTGCATCATCATCTCTGCGTCTGTTTTGAGGACTGTCAATTTAAACCCCTGTAATTCTAATTTTGTCACTGTTGGACTGTGTGTCAAGTATTACATCCAATCAACCTATGCATGAAAACACACCCACCTTATTTTAGGCTATAGTTTGAGACTGCACACTAACTGGAAATCCATTCAATGATAGATGTAAAAAGCAGAAGTTGAGATCCCACTTGTTACTGTAGGTCTACAAAAGCATGTAAACCTGCTCACAACATATATTTCCAATATAATACAACTTTAGTGCTGACACATTTTTATAATGCCAGGGAATTAGCATCACTGCTGATAAAGTGAAGCTGAAGTATGTATCAGAGATAATGGGAACTGCAGATGCTGGAGAATTCCAAGATAATAAAATGTGAGGCTGGATGAACACAGCAGGCCAAGCAGCATCACAGGAGCACAAAAGTGCCTTTTCCGAGTCTTTACATCGCTCGTCGATGTTGTTGTACTCTCTAGCGTCACCGTAGACCAAGGGCCCGGGTGATACTGATGTTATATGAGGCAGGTTGTTATTGTCATTAACGGAGACAGATGTTATGTGCAACTTTGATGTTCTTATGTCTTGGTGAAGGGACTTATCTCACCGTTTGAGGTTTTTCCTCACTTGTCACTGAAGAGTTGCAGAAGTTTGAGTGTCAGTGACAAAGTGAGTCTCGAGGTCTTTTGGGCGAATGTGTCATATCTCTCGATGCCGAGGAATGTCATGAGGCGGTTATTCATTTCCGACCATTTGCCTCGTGCGCCCATCACGAAGCCAAAATAGCTGGGCACCTCGCCTCCTGTCAGTTTCGTGATCTCAGCATTCAGATGTTTATATTTTTCCACTTTTTCTCGCCATGCTGTTTCCAGTGCTTTATTGTCATTTTCGTACCGCACTGTGACATCTACGACCGCGATCTTCTTGTCTTTCTTAAATATGAGATCGGGTTTCCATAGGGAGCCGTGTCTGTCGAATAGTCTGGGCTCCACGTACGATGTCCAGCCGTACTTACTGACGTGTTTCTGCAACTGGTCAGCGATCTTATTATGGCGTTTGATTCGAGCGTTCTTAACGAATGGGCAGTATCCTGAGATGTGTGGTAGGGTCTCATTTGCCATCTCACATCTACGGCATAATTTGTTTCTGTTCGGCCTACCTCTAGATATTGTGGTTCTCGTAAGTATGTATCGTAGTTCTAATGGAATAATCCTGATACAAGAAGTTAATTTGCTGGGATGCAGCCACTTTGGATAGAAAAACTTTATTGATGACTCTGAACCACATTGTTTCATAATGAGAAAGCTAATGGAATTTCACAAAGAATCTCAGTGTTCAGTTTTGATAATAAATTACAAAAGTTAAATGAGTGAATGTTGCTGATTGCATAAATCACGAACACCACTGATTTTTATTTTGGAGAAACCACATTTTCTTGCTCTGTGTTCTGGTTTGCTATGGTTTCATTTTGCTTTTGGGAAAAATTGATTAAGGCACAGAATTTTGCTGATTTTTGGGTGCAGAGGCATGTGTGTAGACATGCACTGACCTGAAGTGAAAGGGAATCAAACGTACACACATTTCAATGAGATGTGGCTTTCAGACCATCATTTACACTGAAATTATACCTGTGCCTTCATAAGCATTGTTTAATTTTCAGTTGCAGTAAATTTCTACTGCATTTCAGCACAGAAGGGACCACTCAGCCCATCTGCCTGAACTATATAATTCATGATGAAAATACTACCCGATTAGTCCAGGATAATAAGGTGTAGAGCTGGATGAACACAGCAGGCCATGCAGGATCAGGGGAGCAGGGATGCTTTCGGGATAGACCCTTCTTCAGAAAGCTCTCCTGCTCCTCTAATGCTGCTTGGCCTGCTGTATTCATCCAGCTCTACACCTTGTTATCTCAGATTCTCCAGCATTGGCAGTTCCTACTGTCACTCACCTAATTAGTCCAGTTCCCCGTTGCCCTACCTTTAAAATTCTCCAGAAAAGAAACTATGACTTGATGATGCAGTGTACTTTCCTAATGCCAAACACCAGCACAGCAAAGATAACAAAGTGTGAAGCTGGATGAACACAGCAGGCCAAGCAGCATCTTAGGAGGACAAAAGCTGACGTTTTGGGCCTAGATCCTTCATCAGAGAGGGGGATGGGCAGAGGATTCTGAAATAATTAGGGAGAGAGGGGGAGGTGGACTGAAGATGGGTAGAGGAGAAGATACGTGGAGAGGGGAGTGTGGGTGGGGAGGTAGGGAGGGGATAGGTCAGTCTGGGGAGGATGGACGGGTCAAGGCGTCAGGATGAGGTTAGTAGGTAGGAAATGGAGGTGCGGCTTGAGGTGGGAGGAGGGGATGGGTGAGAGGAAGAACAGGTTCCGCAGGCTGGGACGAGCTGGGCTGGTTTTGGGATGCGGTGGGGGAAGGGGAGATTTTGAAGCTTGTGAAATCCACATTGATACCATTGGGCTGCAGGGATCCCAAGTGGAATATGAGTTGCTGTTCCTGCAACCTACAGGTGGCATCATTATGCAACTGCAGGAGGCCCAGGATGGACATGTCGTCTAAGGAATGGGAGGGGGAGTTGAAATGGTTTGCGACTGGGAGGTGCAGTTGTTTAGTGTGAACTCAGCGGAGGTGTTCTGCAAAGCGGTCCCCAAGCCTCTGCGTGGTTTCCCCGATGTAGTGGAAGCCACACTGGGTACAGCGGATGCAGAGTACCACATTGGCAGACGTGCAGGTGAACATTTGCTTGATGTGGAAAGTCATCTTAGGGCCTGGGATAGGGGTGAGGCAAGAGGTGTGGGGGCAGGTGTAGCAATTCCTGCGGTGCAGGGGAAGGTGCCGGGTGTGGTGGGGTTGGAGGGGAGTGTGGAGTGGACAAGGGAGCCACAGAGAGAGTGGCCTCTCCGGAAGGCAGACAAGGGTGGGGTGGGAAAAATGTCTTTGGTGGTGGGGTCAGATTGTAGATGGCGGAAGTGTCGGAGGATGACGCGTTGTATCCAGAGGTTGGTAGGGTGGTATGTGAGGACTAGGGGGATTCTCTTGGGGCGGTTATTGCGAGGGCGGGGTGTACCTACTAACCTCATCCCACCCCCTTGACCTGTCCGTCCTCCCCGGACTGACCGATCCCCTCCCTACATCCCCACCCACACTCTCCTCTCCACCTATCTTCTCCACTATCCATCTTCAGTCCGCCTCCCTCTCTCTCCCTATTTATTCCAGAACCCTCTCCCCATCCCCCTTTTCTGATGAAGGGTCGAGGCCAGAAACGTCAGCTTTTGTGCTCCTGAGATGCTGCTTGGCCTGCTGCGTTCATCCACCTTCACACTTTGTTATCTTCGATTCTCCAGCATCTGCAGTTCCCGTTATCTCTGACCAGCACAGCAAAGCACAAGTTTTTGTCACAGACCCTAGTTGCCATTTCCACAACAGTAAAGGCTACTTTGACGAGGTGGGAACCCTGTTTTCATTATTACTTTGTTTAAACATATCCTTTGTGCAAGGGTAAGGCATAGAAAAAGAATCCTGCATTTTCAGTATCGAGAAGACAACAATTGAAGCATGAGTCATAGATTCATACAGCATAGCAGCACCATGTTTATGTGAACAGACAAATACCAACTTCACTAATCCCATTGATCTGCACTTGGTCCATAGCCAACAATGTCCTGGCATTTTAAGTGCTCATCTGGATGCTTCTTAAACATCACAAGAGTACTTACCTCCACCACCCTCCCAGGCAGCATGCCATATTTCTACCACTCCCTGGGTGCACCTTCTTTTTCTCAGATTTCCTCGAAATCACTTACTCCTCACTTTAAACTTATGTGGTCTTGCCACGGGGCAAAGATTCTCAAGATCTACTCTGCCTCTGCCTGTCATAATTTTGTATGTTTCAATCTCAGCCTCCTCAGCAGCTTCTGCTCCAGGGAAAACAAGCCAAGCCTATCCAGTCTCTCCTCATAACAGAGACATTTCATCCCAGGCAACATCCTGGTGAATCTCCTCTGCCCCTTCTTCAATGTGATCATGTCCTTCTGGTAGTAGAGCGACCAGATCTGTACACAGTATTCCATTGGTGACCTAACCAATGTTTTATAGAGTTGTAGCAAGACTTCATTACCACTATAGTCAATGCTCTGGCTAACGAAGGCAAGCATTCCATATGCCTTCTTCACCACCCTGTTGACCTTCAGGAATCCCTGATACATTCAGGGATCTATGGACTTGGACAGTCCTTTAGTTCTGCACTACTCCCTCGGGAGCTATACCATTCATTGTAACTATCCTTCCTTTACTAGATGTCCCAAAATGCATCTTCGTGCACTTATCAGGATTAAATTCCAACTGCCATTGCACTGCCCAATTTATAAGCTGATCAATATCGGACTGTGGCCTGGGACAATGCTCCTCATTAACAATAACACCATCAATTCACGTGTCATTTGTAAGCTGTAGGATTTCATCCTAGCTATAATCAAAACAGTAGTGGCCTTACACCCTCACCGTTATACTCATTCCACACCTTGACACATTCTATGTCAAGCGTTGTTTACATCATTCCCCATCCATGCAACTCATGTCCCCTGCCCAGCCCCTGGCCTCTCATACTTTCCATGAAACCCATCACTCCTGACACTTTTCTGTTGCCCTTTATAGCCATTATGGCAAACCAGTAGCTTGTAATAAAGAATGCAGTGTTCTAAGCTTCATCAATATTGTCATAGAGCAGAAGAACAGAAATATCATGATAAACTTACATAGGACACTGGTTAAACCTTAGCTAGAGTATTATATGAAGTTCTTGATGCCACATTGTAGGAAAGTTGTGTTGCATTGGAGAAAGTGCAGAATAATTTCACAAGAATCATTCCAGAGATGAGACATTTTAGTTATGATGAAAGATTGGAGAAGTAGAGACTATTTTCCTTGGAGAGGGGAAGGTTAAGAGGAGGTTTCATAGAAGTTTTCAAAGACATGAAGGGTATAGACAGAGTAATTAGGAAGAAGCTGACCCCGCTCCTAAAAGATCAAGGACCAGACAGCATAGTTTTAAAGTGACTTGCTAAAGATGCAAATGAGAAGTGAGGAGAGCAAAATTCACACAGTAAACTAGTTGGGTTCTTGAATACACTGACTGAAACCATGATGGAGGAAGTTTTAATTGAGATATTGAAGAGGGCCTGGGATTATTATGTAATTAGAAACCATGTCTAGGGTTACAGACTAAAGGTAAGAGTTTGGCACCTTATTAAATTGCTCAGAGAGCTAATCTCAGAGAAGACAATTGCCTCCTTCTGTATCATAACAAATCTATGATATTGTGATGATGCTCATGCATGTTCCTCACCCATCACCCATTGCCCTTACAACCTTCATTAATACTCACCATGTGGTCATCGTTGGCTGATGTCAGAATGTTCTGCTGAGAGGAAATAAAACAAAATTCCAAGTACTTGTTACAGACTTCACTGATTATATTTTAAAAAATTTCATTGAAATCTCATTAACAAAAAAGCCCATTTACCACATTTAAGTCCATTCAAGTAATTAAATCCCTTACAAAAGCAACTTTATTTATAGTCCTGCAAAAATAGCAAAGACCTTGTAACTAATTGAAACTGTCAATCATCTGTGAATTTACAGCTCTCCATCCAACGTTGTGAGAATGATAGATTGTAGAAGCCGTAAGCATCACTGGTGCTATAAGACATCCTTCAGACTTATGCTGAGAAATACCAAAACTTGCTATACTAAGAGACACAGCAGCCTATTTACCCAAAATTTGAAGAGCAAGGTGTTTCAATGATTTGCCAGTTTAATAGTTCCACAAACCTCAGTCACATTTTATGCACATGCATGTCTACTCTTAACAAATCCAAAGGAAATCTGACCTTTCTGAAAGGGTAAATAAAAGCCCGAAAGAATTGCGGATGCTGTAAATCAAGAACAGAAACAGAAGTAGCTGGACAAACTATCTGGTCTGGCAGCATCTGAGAAGAAAAAGTCAGCGTTAACATTCCGGTGAGTCTGACTTCAATGATGTGTAAGTTGTTGGAGGTGATGCTGAAAGATAGGATTGATATGCATTTGGAGAGACAAGATCTGATCAGGGATGGTCACCAAGGCTTTGTGGGTGCGAAATCATGTCTCACAAACTTGATTGAGTTTTTTGAGGAGGTAACCAAGATGAGGGTTCTGAGAAAAGATCACCGGACCTGAAACGTTAACTTTGACCTGCTGAACTTTTCCAGCAACTTCTGTTTCTGTTTTTGAAAGGTTGTTCTGACCTCTGCAAAGAACTCCAGTAGATTTAGGTCTCTTCCTCAAATTCGTAAAAAATAATGAATCATGTTTCAGAATTCTAGGGGCAAAAATTGCTTCTGAGAGAGGGCAGCTGCAATTTTCATAATATTACTGTTTCCAAAAATGTGTAGAGTGTGCATTCCAGATACCCTATCCTCTACCCTACCAAAAATATTGGCAGATAGATATGAGGGTGTGATTACTGGATGTAAGGTGCCAGGCCTGTTAAAGCAAGAATCTGTTCCATGTCTGCAGAGATTTAAGCCAAATTGTCCCTTGTTATAGGCCCTGTCCTAATTATTTTCTGTCTCAGCACAGGTGATACCAAAAGTGAAGGAGAACTATTTTCACCTTTGTTGGTTGGGTGTTATGGAAGGGCTATTAAACTTACTTAACTCAAGAAATGGCACAGTTAACCAATGTGAGAAATAGTGGAGCTGGCACTCTGCCAGGAAGAGGCTGGCAGACATTCTCCACCTTAACTATCCCAAAATTTTGTATATTGACTCAGAAGTCATTTTTCATAACTAATGACAATTAAGACCAGACAGTGGAAAATTTTGCATTGTTTTCTTCTTTGGCACTGATATCCTTCTCAACAAAGACAATTAATACCACCATTTTCAGGAAGGAAATTCATGGGAAATGTTATACTGCATGCAACAGTCATAATGATAATGATCATAAACCAGAGGAGAAGGCCAGGGGTTAGTTTATAATAATGTGGTAGACTTCCTGATGGTTTGGTGATGCTGTGAAAATTATTTTATGTTTGGCTGGGAATGAAACATGTCTCTGGGCTCTCATTACCGTGATAAGCATTCCAGTCTATTTCTCACTTTGCCAGACTCTCCATGACTCTTTGATATTTCTGTTTGTGCAGTCAAACGTGAATAATGTGTGAAGCTTGTCATTACACACATTTAAAGTATTTCTTTGTGAGATATCAATCAAACTGCGGACCGAGTTTCTGATTTACAGGCTCAGTTGAGAGGTTTGATTTTTGAAATCGTACCAGTTGGATCACTGTCAAATTTCACTTTCAATGAATTGACTACAAACATCGAATCACCCTCAAGCCAGTTCTATTAGGTTGATAGAAATAAAGCACAAATTATTTTTCTTTTCTTCCAATATTATTTTTGATGTACTTAAGCTTTGTACCAGCTTTTCTTCAATATAGTTGTCAGAGAAATATGCATTTTCTAAACAAGTGTCGAGGCTATCATTTCTAAATAACTTGTTTTTTATCATAGAATGTCTCAAAAAATCAATGTACCAACCTGCTTACTGGCTTTGTTGGTTATGCATTGTCAAGGCAGAGGTTTGAGGAATGCACCATCTCTCTTGTACCACTATAGTGTGGGCCACAACATAAAACAAAAATACTCCAAATATCTAGATGATCAATTAAATTCCTTAACTTTTTCAGGTTTTAAATAACATGATATATTAACCAGGTTTCTTAATTAACAGAATTATTGCTTTAATATCAAAATGAAAACTTATTCAATTAAGACATATTAATCGTTTAACATAAATTTAGTGTTATACAAATTGAAATGCTTATCTCTTCAAATGTGCCCAAAACACACAAAAACATATATACAGTTATCAGGAAAAGAAGCTTAAAAAACGACTTATCTGCAGAGATTGGTTTTCTTGAAAGAAGTTTAGTCAATGGGGTAATCTTGTAAAGTAAAATCATGAGTGTAGAATATTCTGGAGTCTGGTGCTCTAATTTTCTGGTATATCTGGTTGCTTGGTTGCTTTGGAATCTTACAGACACAGCTTTTGCAAAAGTATTGTTTTGAGGTGTTCCTTCAATCACAGTAACAAAATAAAACAAATGGGTTTCACGCAACAAAAGGTTTTCTTTTCAGAATTGAGAGAGGTCAGCTGGGCAGTGTGCTTTCCTCCAGGTAAAGCAGGAGGTCTCCAAAACCAGTCACTAGTCAAAAGAACCTCAGCAGAGGTCTTGAGAAAAGTAGGCAGCTATCACCAGTCACATGATTTTAAAGAAGCCTTTCTTATGAAAAATCTCCAATGTTCTTTCAAAGAACTCCTTTAAAGAAAATTCTCCCATCTAATTTCACAAAACTTGCCATAAATCAATTTTTCCTCAATCATTCAAAACTCTGAATAATATTAAATATTAAGTATCCTCTGTATAGTAGCTCTTTATTTTGTAAAAACTTTGAAAACTAGTCTAGTGCTTATGTAACTCTCTGAATTTTTTTCTCAGAGAGGGTTGTAAGTCTTTGGAATTCCCTTCACAAAAGATACTGAGAAAAGAATCTTTTAAATAATTTTAAGGCAGAGGTTAAGTTGGAGGAAAGCCTGGTGCAGGATAGACTAGTGGTGAATCTTAATAAGAAGAGGCACTTGTCTGACATAATATGAGGCACTTTATGGCATCATAAAAATAGATACAGGTTACATTGATGAGTTCGGCATAATTACTGAAGACTATCAGGACTCAGAGGTGAACATTTATTTCCATTGTGACCTTGTGCAGGAATGCCAGAGACTCCATCCATTGACTGTGTGTGCCAGCATCAGATTGGATGGAGCTCAATGCCGCTTCAACATGAACTCTTCCACAGCCATTACCTTATACTTAAGGTGTGGCTAGCTTGGTGGACCAGATCACCATTCGACAGAAAAAAATTTAATCAATATTAAAGATCACAGGAGCCCTGTTACCACGATGTAATATATGTCCAGATTTCCATAACATTTTGTGCTTGTTTGGTAGATTCCATTTAGATTATAAAAGTAATGGGAACAAACAGGAACTCCAGGTCTTTGACTCATTTGTAAAATCTGGCTGAGGAAAACAGAGAGAGAAACATGCAGGAAACAAACTGAGAAAGCCACAACATAAGCTTGATATGAAGGGAGGAAATAACAAGCTGAGTTGGGAAAGCAAGTTATTCATACAATTTACTTTAATCTCATTAAGCTCCTAGTTTTCCCCTTGCAATAACCTATTCAATCCGACATGATTTCCTGTTAGGCCTTTGATTATGTTTTACTGGGATAAAGGAGAGAACAGATTCCAGTGACATCACTAATCTGCTTGATCTCTGCTGGGCCCCAACCACAATGACACAGGATTGTAATCATTTTGTGATGATGATTTAGTGGGTCTTTTTTAAAAACTCTGTCACAGTTTAAAGCAGTTCAGATCCTTCTTATGAACCCTCTTTCAGCACAACAAAGAGGTTGTCTTTTTTGGAGGCGCGGCGACTCAGTGGTTAGCACCACTGCCTCACTGCATCAGAGGCCCAGGTTCTGTTCCAGAATTGAGCAATTCTGTGGAGTTTGCTCATTCTCCCCATGTCTGCGTGGGTTTCCTGCAGGTGCCCTGGTTTCCTCCCACAGTCCAAAGATGTGCAGGTTAGGTGGATTGGCCATGCTAAATTGCCCGTAGTGTCGAGGGGTTTTTAGGCTAGGTGGATTAGCCATGGGAAATACAGGATTACAGGGATAAGGTGCGATGGGTAGGTCTGGGTAGCATGCTGCTTGGAGGGTTGGTGTGGACCTGATGGGCTGAGTGGCCTGCTTCCATGCTATAGGGATTCTATAATTCTATCATTCTTGATTCATGAAGTTTCTATTAGCACAGTTTCACCATTATTTGGTTTTTACTATAACAGGTTCACTGGTTAATGCAACCTAAAACAATGATATGTGCTTGGTTTGCTTTCCATCTGATTAACACTCCCTTTCACAGAGAGAAAAAATGCTTGGCTACATATTGAGAATCCTGACCACTGCGATAGGGTTAGTTACTATTTCTTGAGGATGAAAGCATTAATTGATTTTCTCAACTGGGGCATTAGTTCTGAAAACATTAGCGAAGGAACTGATCAGTTTGAAACTCTTGAAGAAGTTAAAAAAACAAGAGATTTTTTAAAAAATTGTTTAGATTCAGAGGCTCCCAAATGATTCAAGGAAGATTATTATTATTTAAGTTATTTATAAAGCGTAAGCTAAGCTATTAACTGTGTTATATATTGTTACTATTTTGTGGGTAACTGAGTTCCACTGTGATTGTATCATGTTACCATCTGATCATTTGTTTCTTCATTGTTTAATGAAGCTAAGGCATGCCTTGATATGATGCCTGACTACTCTCGAAGACTAGAGAAGGCATGAGATAATTTCAGTAACTAAGAACCCTAATTGAATAAATGTTGCTATTTATTTACTGAAACGTTACTGAGCTCTCAGGGATAGGCTGTTGAGCAGTTGGAGAGTCAGGATCCCTTTGTGATGGAAGAAACGAGAGGTGAAATGACTGAGAGGAAGAAGGGCAGGAAAATAAAACTGTAACTGCCCCATCATTACATGGTCTATCTAGCTCTGACATTCATTATGTATGGACTTAAATACTATTCATAGTTGTACCTTGTTGAGGCATCTTGTGCTGTCACTACGGCTTTCTTGATGGTCATCCTGATACCTTAAAGCATGGGAGTCATTTGCACCTCTCATTCTTCTCCTGCTCTTGAGGAGATCTCTGAACTCCGTGTTCAAATGCAAATAGACAACATGTAAAACATCAAAATATCTTGAGTTATTAATACACAAAATTGAGGCTCATGAGATTGAGTGTAATGCATTAGCATGAATTATGGATTGATCAATGGACAGAATTAAACAAGCATTTTTTAGATTGACAGGCAGTAACTAATCAGGTACCATAAGGGTCTATTGACAATTGATATTAATGAGTACCGTGAGTATAATATATCCAAGTTAGATGGGAAAGTAAGCAGTGAAGAGGGTGAAAAATGGACATACGCAGGTGAAAAAAGTCAGAGTTTAAGTTGAGAAAATAGGGTGATCAAAGTCTTCATGATATTAACAGTGAAATAAGGTAGATAATGATAAACTATTTCGATTGGTTGGACAACTGGGTGTATAGTATAAAAAATTCAGTCAAACTATTCAGGAGAGAAGTTACGAAGCACTTCTACACACAAAGAGTTGTAGAGGCTTGGAGCTCTTTCACAAACAGCAGTTGATACTGGATCAGTTGTTAATTGCACACCTGAGATGGATAATTTTTGCTAAGTGAAGGTATTAAGGGATATAGGCAAAAAGCAGCTATATGGAGTAGGCCACAAATCAGCCATGATCTCACGGAATGGCAAAGGTTTGAGGTGTTGAATGGTCTATTGTTCTTAGATTCCTATATCGTCCCCTTTAACCCCATGACCAACCTATATTTTATGTGAGAGATAATGGGAACTGCAGATGAAGGCTCTCTGATGATGGGTCTAGGCCCGAAACGTCAGCTTTTGTGCTCCTGGGATGTTGCTTGGCCTGCTGTGTTCATCCAGCCTCACATTTTGTTATATTTTATGTGGTCTGGTTTCATGGTATTTTCCCTGTGTTTTCATCATATATACTCAATGTTTGAACATGTCCATGCAGTGAGAAGTATTTTTGATCACTGAGTTTTTGACATTTTTCAACTATTGGGAGAAGCAGCTAGAAATTTACTTTTCTGGTCTTTTCTGAAACCTTGTAAATAATTTTCAATGAAAGAAATACATTTAGGAAACATTGTTGCCTACAATCCTTAGACTTGATTATAACAGAACTAGAAAATTGACACCTAGTCAATGTAGACAGATTACATCAAAATGTACGGTCTGGAAACCCTTAAGCATTCTTAAAATACTTTGTTGTTTCCAAAATGAAGAAAATCAACAACATAAACCCCATCCATTCCAAATCAAAATTAGGAACTTATAAAACATTCATTCACAAGATGTGGGCATCACTGGCTGGGCATCACATTCATTTGTTGTCCATCCCCAATTGCCAAGAGGACAATTAATATTCAACCACTTTGCAGTGGGTCTGGAGTCGCATGTAGGCTAACCAGTTAATGATTTTCTTCTGTAAAGAACATTAGTGAACCACATGGGTTTTTACAACTATCATTATAATCACCATTGGGTTAGCTTTTTATTCCAGATTTGTATTGAATTCTAATTTCACTATCCAGCATGACGGTAACTGAACCCTTGCCTCCTGAACATTATCCTGGTAGTCTGGTGACTTTACTGTTACATCTCTGCCTCCCCCTAAAAGACACTGCAATGTATAACAACCCTCTGCAGCAGGAATGTCACGTGGATGAATCTGAAAGGCTAAGACATTTCAGGTGCCCAGTCAGAAGGGGATACTCGCCTCCTAAATCTATTGTTCTTTTGCCTTTACTTACACTATGACCAGAGGACTATTTTCAACCACAGTCACCTCATCTTCTGGATCCAAGGACTTTCGCCATCTATTTCCACGTTTAGTCAAATGATCTCTTTTCTTTTCCTAATGACTGAAATCCCACAATTGTACATGAATGTTTTCTCATATCCTACAGTGTGAAAACCAAACTAGGCTCGAAACCTCAGCTTTTGTGCTCCTAAGATGCTGCTTGGCCTGCTGTGTTCATCCAGCTCCACACTTTGTTGTCAATGAACTTGCCTATCCATAGGAAATCCTGACAAATTACTTTTAAATTGCTGAATAAGTCAGTACTGAAGTTTTACATTTTAAGAAAAGAAAGATCTGCACTCGCATTACAGATTTCATAAATTGTGTCTCAATGATCAACCATCAATGAAATACAATTACAAATGCAGCTGATTTGTAGCTATTAATTTGATCACAGCAAATAATGATAAGTTCCTGGGGAGTGTTACTGAACAAGGAGGCCTTGGAGTGCAGGTTCATAGTTCCTTGAAAGTGGAGTTGAGAGTAGACAGGATAGTGAAGAAGGCGTTTGGTATGCTTGCCTTTAATGGTCAGTGCATTGAGTATAAGAATTTGGAGGTCTCGTTGCTGCTGTACATTAGTTTAGCCAGGCCATTAGTTTAGCCAGTTTTTGAATACTGCATTCAGTTCTGGTCTCCCTGCTATAGGATGGACATTGTGAAGCTTGAAAGGGTGCAGTACAGATTTACAAGGAGGTTTTGAGCTATAGACAGAGGCTGAATAGGCTGGGGATATCCTCTCTGGAGTGTTGGAGGCTGAGGGGTGACCTTACAGAGCTTTATAAAATCATGAGGGGCATGGATAGGGTAATTAGACAAGGTGTTTTTTTCAGGGGTGGAGAGGTCAAAAATTAGAAGGCAACAGGTAATGATGAAAGGGAAAGGATTTAAAGAACCTAAGGGACAACTTGTTCACGCAGTGGGTGGTGCGTGTATGGAATGAGCTGCCAAAGGAAGTGATGGTACAATTTCAACGTTTAAAAGGCATCTGGATGGGTCTCTGAATAGGAAGGGTTTGGAGGGATATAGGGCAAATGCTGGAAGATGGGACTAGATTAATTTAGGGTATCTGGTCGGCAGGGACAGGTTGGATCGAAGCGTCTGTTTCTGTGCTATACAGCTCCACTGCTCTATGACTCTAAATACCAAATACAGCAGCATGAGACTACCTAGATAATCTGTTTCACCGAGATTGTTTGAGGGATAAGTGATGGTCAAGACACCAGGCAGAACTCCCCAATTCTTCTTTGAATCTTTTGTGTCCATGTGAAATGTCACATGGGACCTTGGTTTCTCACCTCAGTTGAATGCTTCCATCTCTGACTGTACAGCATTCCCTCAGTGTTGCATGTGTGTTCCATCTGAAATTGTGTTCACCTGTTGGTACGGGTCCAAACCTACAAGTTTCAGAATCAGAAATGAGAGTGATGCCACTAAGCCAACCCTTTTATGGTTTATTAATTTCAATGTCATAACTCCACTTGGTATACCTTCTCTTGTGTAATGTCTGTGACTTCCAGTATGGGTTATAGAAAAATTTTGTTTTAATAAAGAGCCTGAATGAATACGGTTCTGTTGCTGAATTGATTCTCTTCCTTTTGGCAGGGGAGAAACAAAACCAAAGGAGTCCTCTTCATATTTTGCTCTAGAAAAGCATGATATTCCCATTGTGGTAGGCGTCACAATTTCCCTTGTGATGATATTTATCACAATGTGCATCTATTCTGTAAGGCAGAAGAAAAACGAGAGCAAGGAGACAGAACAACGCTGTAAGTGCTGTGCTGTTTGCTTAAGCAAAACGCTTCACTTGGGGAATTTAGTCTCTTGAGCAGTCAGCCAGCAGGGTGCACGCATAGACTATCTGGGGTGAGGACTATGGGCTTTATCTATTTGGAGCCTATGAGCTGCCAATTTTCTCCAACGCATAGCTAAAAGAAGCTCACCAGCCTTAAACTGGCACAATATCCAGTCGGAATAAGATCAATCACGACAGGAAGTTTGGTAGGGTTCTTGCTTGGTGGAAATAGCCTAAAAGTATTTTTATGGGGTGTGAAGAAACAGTTGAACTTTTGACGTTGTCCACTTTTGACTCAATAGCTTTCTTCAAGTGAAATATGGAATCCTTTCTGAGTCCCAGCTGCACAATAAGAATGAAATTAACATTATTTAACTGGGTTACCGCAATAGGATGTAAAAGAGCACCGCGCTTAGTATTTAACTCTCATTTTGCAGCAGTGGAGTGAGTAAAGCTCCCCATGACTGAAGTTCTGTCTTGAACCTCATTGAACTGCTGAAAATTTAAAAGCTTGACCTTTCATCACAATTTAAGATTGTTAAAGCCCTATTGATCCTTTAGAGAGAATGTTAAACTCTGGTTTTAGCCAGATGCGAAGCATTTTGGTGATAGTGACCATAACTGCCTCACATTCGACATAGCTATGGAGAAGGAGAGGATTAGGCAAAATGGGAGGATATTTAATTGGGGAAGAGGAAACTATGATGCGATTAGACATGAGTTAGGAAGCATGGACTGGGAGCAATTGTTCCATGGTAAAGGCACTATAGACATGTGGAGACTGTTTAAGGAACAGTTGTTGCGAGTGATGAATACATATGTCCCTCTGAGACAGGCAAGAAGGGGTAAGATAAAGGAACCTTGGATGACAAGAGCGGTGGAGCTTCTCGTCAAAAGGAAGAAGGTAGCTTACATAAGGTGGAGGAAGCTAGAGTCAAACTCAGCTCTAGAGGATTACAGGCAGGTGAGGAAAGAGCTGAAAAATGGTCTGTGGAGAGCCAGGAGGGGGCACGAGTAATGCTTGGCAGAACGGATTAGGGAGAACACAAAGGCATTTTACATGTATGTGAGGAATAAGAGAATGGTCAAAGGAAGAGTAGGGCCGATCAGGGATAGCATAGGGAACTTGTGTGTGGAGTCTGAGGAGGTAGAGGAAGCCCTAAATTAGTATTTTGCTTCTGTCTTTACAAAAGAAACGAACTTTGTAGTGAATGAAACCTTTGAAGAGCAGGTGTGCATGCTGGAATGGATAGAGATAGAGGAAGCTGATGTGCTGAAAATTTTGTCAAACATTAAGATTGACAAGTCACCAGGTCCGGACCAGATTTGTCCTCGGCTGCTTTGGGAAACGAGAAATGCAATTGCTTCGCCACCTGCGAAGATCTTTGCATCCTCGCTCTCCACTGGAGTCGTACCTGAGGACTGGAGAGAGGCAAATGCAATTCCTCTCTTCAAGAAAGGAAATAGGGAAATCGCTGGCAATTACAGACCAGTAAGTCTCACGTCTGTCATCTGCAAGGTGTTAGAAAGGATTCTGAGGGATAGGATTTATGACCATCTGGAAGAGCATGGCTTGATTAAATGCAGTCAACACAGCTTTGTGAGGGGCAGGTCATGCCTCACAAACCTTATCGAGTTCTTTGAGGATGTGACTAGAAAGGTTGACGAGGGTAGAGCTGTGGATGTGGTGTATAGGGACTTCAGCAAGGCATTTGATAAGGTTCCCCATGGTAGGCTCATTCAGAAGGTCAGGAGGAATGGGATACAGGGGAACTTAGCTGTCTGGATACAGAATTGGCTGGCCAACAGAAGACAGCGAGTGGTAGTAGAAGGAAAATATTCTGCCTGGAAGTCAGTGGTGAGTGGTGTTCCACAGGGCTCTGTCCTTGGGCCTCTACTGTTTGTAATTTTTATTGATGACTTGGATGAGGGGATTGAAGGATGGGTCAGCAAGTTTGCAGACGACACCAAGGTTGGAGGTGTCGTTGACAGTATAGAGGGCTGTTGTAGGCTGCAGCGGGACATTGACAGGATGCAGAGATGAGCTGAGAGGTGGCAGTTGAGTTCAACCTGGATAAATGCGAGGTGATGCATTTTGGAAGGTCGAATTTGAAAGCTGAGTACAGGATTAAGGATAGGATTCTTGGCAGTGTGGAGGAACAGAGGGATCTTGGTGTGCAGATACATAGGTCCCTTAAAATGGCCACTCAAGTGGACAGGGTTGTTAAGAAAGCATATGGTGTTTTGGCTTTCATTAACAGGGGGATTGAGTTTAAGAGTCATGAGATCTTGTTGCAGCTCTATAAAACTTTGGTTAGACCGCACTTGGAATACTGCGTCCAGTTCTGGTCGCCATATTATAGGAAAGATGTGGATGCTTTGGACAGGGTTCAGAGGAGGTTTACAGAATGCTGCCTGGACTGGAGGGCTTATCTTATGAAGAGAGGTTGACTGAGCTCGGACTCTTTTCATTGGAGAAAAGGAGGAGGAGAGGGGACCTAATTGAGGTATACAAGATAATGAGAGGCATAGATAGAGTTGATAGCCGGAGACTATTTCCCAGGGCAGAAAAGGCTAACACGAGGAGTCATAGTTTTAAGTTGGTTGGAGGAAAGTATAGAGGGGATGTCAGAGGTGAGTTCCTTACACAGAGAGTTGTGAGAGCATGGAATGCGTTGCCAGCAGCAGTTGTGGAAGCAAGGTCATTGGAGACATTTAAGAGACTGCTGGACATGCATATGGTCACAGAAATTTGAGGGTGCGTACATGAGGATCAATGGTCAGCACAACATCGTGGGCTGAAGGGCCTGTTCTATTCTGTACTGTTCTATGTTCTATGTTCTATCCCATGCCACTGCTTGAAGGACAATAGACATATTTCTTAGCTATTCTGTTTTTGGTGATCATTTGACTAACTGGTCACTTCAAGATCGTAAATTTGTGCTTTGTTCACCCGAATAACAAAGATCATATTTGGTCATGATCAGACAAAAATCTACATAAAATATGTTTTTTTTAATGGCTAGCTGCAAGAATCAATGCTTAAAATTCTTTTATTACATTAGGACTATTGCAAATCTATGTAGTATTTAAAATTGACAATATATATATGACTACAGATTTAAAAATGAGAAAACATGGTATTTGTTCAATGTTGCTTTTGATCTCAGGGCATCCTTAAAGCGCTCTGTAGCTGATGAAGTAATTTTGAAGTGCAGGTACCATTGAATTGGAGGTTGGAATGTGTAATCCCTTACCAGAAATGATGCAAGAACATTAATAAATTGATATGGATAAAGCAAATGACTTCAGGAAGCTTCAGCTTGTGCATGTTGCTCCATCATATTTTCATTAAAGAGGGATATGACAGACTTATGTCAGTAGGAGTTAACGTCAGAAATCAGCCCGTGCTTTTCTGAAATTCTGTTTGACAACTGCATTCCTCTGGTTCCTTTCAGTGCTGCGTAATTCCAGAATGTCATGTCAGAACAGAGATCGCTTTGAGATGCACACACATGAAAACAGGTACCGCAGTAAATTTAATTATTTGTCAAGACCTGATTGCATTCTAAAAATATAATCTTGAGCCCAAGTACAAATTTCATGTGGTATAATTTCATGCAAAAGCCATGCTGCAGATATATCATATCTCACACTGTGGTGTGTCCAAAGTGTGAGAAAAACAGCAATGAATGTGCGGAACTCTGCCACCAATGTGGGTTAAACTCTGATTGACCCCAGGATCCAAAGTCTTAAAGGGATGGGCTTCCCAGCATAGTTGTATATTAGCAGTAGGTTAAGATATGTGTGATACTCCTTTTTTTTTGAAAAACACATTTTTCTCGACTTGTCCTGGGTACCAATAAAAGGAAAATACTTATTAATCATAAGTATGAAATTAAAATATCCAAGCTTTTTCAAACAATGACAAATGAAAACTAACAAGAGAACAAATTCTTCCTATTTAGGAGCAATAGTTATAGAGCATTGTCTGCACAGTAAAGCCATAAATTGTTCTGGATTCTTCCAAGACCAATTGACAATGAACGGTTCAATCAGAATCAGAAACCAGGGATGGGGTTTAACAATGACCGCTCTTTCAAAGATATTGTATAAGCACCACAGACCAAATGCCATCCTTCTGTGTTGTGACTTTTCACAATCCAATTATTGTCATTCATAAACTGTAAACAATCGGTATTAAGTTGTTTAATTTCAAGCTTCTAAATAGAAAACACGGAGCAATGATTTTGAGGTTTTCATTGAATAAAACCCAGAGTGTCTGCAAGCATTCTCAACCCTTGCACATATCTGTGATACATACGAGTCTAGGGTCTGCTGAAGCCCAAGGTACTTGGGTAGGGAAATATGTCCTTGTGGCAAGAGAATACAAGCTCTGCATTTGACAGGGAAAAGTTCTGCAGGTGCAACTAACTCAGAAGAATTGAGTTGGAGACTTTTTAAAAGGTGGTTTCAATGAGTATCATAACAGAATTTCTTTGTTTTAAATGTACTTTATCTGAATACCCATTGTGAAAATAACATGGTGCCAACAAATGTTTAGAAAAGAAAATCAAGTTAGGAAAATATTTTGTCCTGGTTAGGAATAGGACTGTTTTCAGGTTGTATCCCACTCTAATTGACTGCTCTCATCTTATTCCAATACAAATTTATAATGCAGTTTGAATTTTATTTGATAACACGTTTTGCAGCACATGTGGCTGCTATTGAAGTAATTACATTATCACCATTGCTGCTGTCCCCTCCTCCGCAATACCTACGTATGGACAAGTGTCTTTGTAGGCATGAACCAATGTATTAACGCGACATTAACCTGGTTGGGAAGGTGACAGGCTGTTCCTAAACCCATGCACTAATCCAGATGATCATGTTCATTTCTGACTTGCTCTTTTGTTTCCTACAAGTTTTTAATTCCATGTTACCTCAATTTAGCAAATCAGTGGTTGATTTTAGGAAGCTTTTCAACTGCATGATAAAACGTTTTACTAATAAGTTGAGGCGGTGTTCTCAGTGCGTTCTGCTGAATGCATTGCATGCCTTTTTATGTTGGGATAAATGATTTCTTGGTTTCCTTTTTTTTTCTTGATCATTTGACCTTAATTCTTTCCAGACAGTGTACGTCACTGGAGGAGGGACAGGATTATTGGCACCATTGATTGGTTACCAGTAATAGTGACTGAGAATCAGTTGATCAATGATTAGATTACGGCAGGTGGTGGTGTGTAATCCGTCTCCTCGCTTCATCTACCTGAAATCCTGTCCTTCTATTTACCATACTCTTGCCCACTCATTCAACCTGAGTAAACTTGAAGCCTCTTTGTATCCTCCTCACATCTCATATTTCCACCAGTTTTTGTGTCACCTAAAAACTTGGGAATATTATGTTGAGTCTCCACATCCAAAGTATTGACTTAGGGGCCCAGGCACTGATCCTTATCGTCCTCTATAGGTCATAATCTGTCAGCCTGAGACTGAACCATTTTCTCTCACTCACTGTTTTCTTTCAAGAAACTAATCCTCATTCCATGCCAATGTACTGTCTCATGCCATGTGCTGCCATTTTGTTGACGAACATCTCGTGTGGGATCTTATTTTTGAAAATCTAAGCGCACACACCCACTAGTTGCTTCTTAACTGCGCTGTTAGTAATATCCTCAAAAAAACTCTCAGCAAGTTTGTCAAAAATTATTTCTCTTTCATAAATTCCTGGTGACTCTGCCCAATCAGTTCGCTATTCTCAAAGTATCCAGGGATAGCAAGAACTGCAGATGCTGTAGTCAGAGACATTACAGTGTGGAGCTGGAGGAACACAGCAGGCCAGGCAGCATCAGAGGAACAGGAAAGCTTAATGATGGTGCTAACCATTGAGCCACTGTGCTGCCCAATAATAAATAAAATGTTTCTTTGATTTTGTTGAAACTTCCATTTGTTGTTCTGTAACTGTGTAACTGTGTCTGAACCACAAAATCGTTAGATTGTGGTCCAATTTCTCTGCTGCCTTGCTGTGCCAAAAAATGAGAAAGTACAAAGACCAAAATAAGCCCCTATTGTCCAAAATAATGCATCAACTTTTAAATTGTTAAGTGTTTATTGCACACATGAAACATCACCTCTAAATAAATTAACAAGTAGGATATATTTGTAAAAAAGGAATCATGATTTTATAATATCTCACATTTCTTGAATACAGAGCATTTGAGGAGGACAGTCCCAGTCATGCTGTTGAGCAAACTACTCATGGGAGGCCAAATGTAATAGCTTGCTCTCCAAAGCAGTCATCAGTCAAAGCCATAACAGTGACAGCGGAATTTGCTCTGGTCAGTCAAAGTGAGAACCTCTTCTCCATCAGTGGAAACAACCACCTCCAGATTTCAAACAAGGATTCTTCTAAAGGAGAGCAACAGGTCAGGGGTGTCCTTCCATTATTACTCTGATGTAGGGAATGAATTTAATTTGCGAAAGGAAGAAATCATGAGTAAGTGTAATCAGGCCAGGGAAACTGAGGTAATCAGAACCTGGGTTTCACCAGCGCCACAATGAATGAAACTTTTTAAAAGCACCAGTCAATGTTATAACTGACAAGAGAACATTTTGTTTCTATGAAATTAGTCAGCTGGAAAAATAGCCATGGTTAAACTTACTATGGTCCTCCCATTATAACAACTCCTCACAGAAGTGTAGTTTCCTGTGTAAACTGGCTAATTTATTTACAGAGCTTTCTGCAACATTTGCAAAGGCGGTCAAAGTGTAACAAGCAGAAAACAGGACCAAGTGGTATCTTAGTTAAGGCACCTAGTGTGTGTACGCTGTTAATTGGTGAGTGAGGTAATCAGAACAGGTTTACCATGTCAATCTGGGAAAATGGTGTTGTAAAAAAATCTATAGGAATTAATTCATTTTCCTCACCTCCTCCCTTTCAAATGAATATTTGGCCCAATGAGCTCTGTCCCAGGCACGCATAATATTATGGGACCCTAACACCAGTCATTCTGGACCTCACAGGTCTATCCCCAATTATCAAAAATCCTCACAACCCACCTCCAAAAATGTCCACTCTGCCACGTTCCCAGATCTTTCGCATTCCTTGTTGACGTTTCACATATACATGCTCCTGTTTCTAATGTTCTCAGCATTCAGGACATTTTGGTGATTGCAAGGTACATTACTCATCTTCCATTGCTCCTGGCTTCCTTACCTCCTCGCTTGGGTGCTCCTAAGCAAAGCAAATGCTTCTGATCTTAGAATATTCTTCTCACTTCTGCAAAACATACCAGCCCTCTTTAACTACTTGGAGACCCCAAGGCTAACCTCCCACTGCAGACACTCTCCATTATCTCCCAGCACCACTACTTTGATATTCACCTTCTAGGAACTCTTCTCAATAATCCCTGAACAGGTCTGTGTTGTGGTTCTGCCTATTTCACCCAGACCCCAAACTGTGTCTTTCTTTCACATTGGAAGAATCACTCAGTAACGATGGAAGTGAATCTCACACCCCTTCACTTTGACCTCCTCCCTCCCAAGTTCCATTTCAGAGAATTAAATGATATTTTTGTGTACAGTGAGTGAAAAATGTTTTCCTTTCAATGTTTTATGTTTTAACGTTTAATGCTTAACAAGCTTAGAATCCATGCTGTGTGTTTTTAATCATTCTCTGATTCTCTTTGCTATAAGAAGGCCAAAATTGCCATTCCCAGCAGGAGTAGATCATCTCTTTCACATCATGAAGACATTGTACAGGACCCAAACACTTGGAAGCAAAATACTTTATTCCAGGAAAAGCTATTGACCTCTCTGCTGATGGTGGGACTGAATAGGAACTCTTTCACAGAAGAAAATCGGAAAATAGAGCTGCTAACTCGGTCAAACTCTATACCCTGTTGCACCAAAAAGGCATCATGGAGGGTGGAACCAGCTCTTTTCAATGCTTGCTCCCATTCTGACAAAATACAAGGAGCCTCATATTCCAGTTTGTGGACTATTGAAAAACAGTCTATGAAACCCGGAATGGTGCAGCTTCACACCGAGGCAACTTCAAGTGACTTGTCGAGAAGCTTTTCTAGTGCTGCAGGAACAAGCACAGGGATTAAATCTGTTGCTGCAGATGTTCTCAAGTACTCCCAACTCCCAGCGGCATCATCCCTTCCAAACCCAGTTTCCAGCAGTGCAGCTGTGCAGCTTGCGTCGGTTCCACGTAAACAGGTATCATTCCTGCAGGAACCTCTCTGCACACTGTGAACAATCAGCAAATAACCACATTGAGCTAACATTGTTGTCTCTAAGGGCAAAATCATTTCTTAGTGTGGTTATATTTCCAATTAGGTGGTGCGGTTGGACTCGGCTATTGTGTCAATTTCATTGACGTTGAAGAAAAGAATAAATTTTTTTTATCCTTAGCTGGTACTTGGAATATTATTGATTTCCAAGATTAAAGTAGCATAGTATTCCCCGTAGATAATGAAGATATTGGCTGTTCCTACTTGATAACGTAATGAGATACCAATCATTATGGAGAATTAATGACAAAGGCACAAAAGCAAAAAATGTATTTCGTGCATAGGTGTGAATAATGACAACATGGAAGGGCTAAGTTTTGTTGAGGCTTAGTCTGCAATGTAATTGGAGTGCTTCTGGCTCAGTAGGTAGCATCTCTACCTATGAACCAGATGCTCTGGGTTCGTGTCCACTCCAGAATTGATTACTCAGGAAGGTGTGTTCATAACAAAATCAGAAATTGTTGGAGAAACTATCTGTAGAAGGGTCACATTGACTGCTTTCACTGGACAGATGCTGCCAGACCTGTGAGTTTTTCCAGCTGCTTCTGTTTTGTTTTAGATTTCTAGCGTCTTTGTTTTCTATTCAGGTCTGTTCGTACCCTGGCCAAACAGGGTGTGTACAAACGTGTAAATCTTTCCAGCATATACCAATAGCAGACAGTAAGATTGGGAGAGATTTTTGGTCAGCCAAGTGATGGAAGGAATTGGGAGTCCCTAACATCGCTACCCATAAGACTAGGCTACGATATGCATGGAAACGTCCATGCTGCCACAGCAACTCAAGGACTGCTGTTTGTGCCTCAAGATGCCCAAGACGCGCACTCATGCAACTATATCCTTAAGTCATCTGCATGATTCGGTTTTATGGTGGAGTGGTAGAATTCCAACCCTTCTCCCATTGATTTCAATTACCTACAACAGTTTGGTCAGAGGGTGTTAATGAGGATTGTCATGGAAAATGGTTGAAGCCTTCGAACTCCTTGAGTTGGTCAGTTGTTGCTGTTCCCACCTCCTGGAGATGAGAAAATCCACCCCCATGGCTATTAAAATGTGAGGGCAAAAATGAGCGAAACTTTAAACAACTTCAAGTGCTCAAGTTATTTATTGTATCAGTGGGTATTTCTGTCCATTGATTTGAGGGACATTGATGGCAGTGTTTGGGCACATGAGGAACAAGAAATGTTGCTCAAAGCAACAACAGAAGTCCCTACCATATACTGTGTAAATCTCACAATATCATGCCCTAAATACTTGCTAATCCTGTACTGAGCATGTGTAAATTTTTACAGTTCCCAAACATGAATGTAAGAACGCAAACAGCTGGAGAAACTCAGCAGGAACCAGGGGTATAAAGAGTCATCCTGGATTGAAATAATAACTCTATTACTCTCTACACAGTTGCTACAAGATCTGTTGTGTTTCTCCAGCACTTTTCTGATTTTTTTTCAGATTTCCAGCATCTGCAGTACTTGACTTTTATTGTAATTGGCGATTGTGTAATTGCCCACAACGGAGGATAGGTTTGGTCACCCCCCCGGAAAAACAAATAAGTAAACATACAATTCATCTTCTGGATTTTGTAAATATGCCCAACTCAACAAAGATGTGATAACTGTAGGCTGCCCTCAAGGAATGTTTACACATGAAATTAACAAGGCAGCCTATTGTTTGAAAGGCACACATTCCCTAACCTCCGCTCCACCCAACGTTTTCCTGGTGTTGTAGAATCAAGCAGAAAATTGTTGTTCACATTCCTGTGGTCAGCTTTAAATAAGCTTTTGTCTATATAGCAAACCCTGCTCATTTCTGCTTTTAAAACACAGTCCCCCTCATTTCTGAAACATGTCTAAGGCCTGGATGTATAACAGAGTAACAAGAAACCCAATAAAATTGGCAAAAACTTGAACTGTGTTTCATCTTTGGCATGTTTCAAGCATTACCTTCTGATCATTCTGCATTGCCTTACCTACCTGGATTTTGAAAGCAGCTTGCTTTTTGTCAAGTTTGGATTCAGTCTCTAGCTTTTTTTAGACGCAAAATCAGTGATTTTGGTTTTTCTGAAATTCCTGAGATCATGTGTCTGTGTGTTTTTTTGCCAACAGCTAGACGGACTGGATTATGAATGATTGACAGGAAATAGATGATAAAGCACGAAAGGCTGGTTTGCCTCAACACTGCGAATGTGGTAAATGGAAGTTGAGGAGGTTGGATAGCCTTCAGTCACCTCAAATCAGAGGACGCATGGATCCATCAAGAAACCGGATCCCATTCAAGAAGCTAATAAGGTGAAGGGTGTGCTCCTGGTTTAAGATCATTCATCAAAAAATGGCATTCTTTTTGACAAGAATATTTTTATTTTAAGTATCATAACATACAATCTTTCCACAGTAAGAAAACTTCCAATGAATTGCATCCATCATATCAAACATCAACATTGTACAAATATTTTAATGAACCTGTGATATCCCTATGTGTCCCTTGACTATAAATTTACCAAAGCAAGTGACAGTGAAGAATGAAAAACAAAACTAAAACGGGAGCAACACACTTGACTGTAGCTCCCTGATCCCAGTAGAGAAGCCCTTGGTAATTACACTGAAAGCAGTGTTTCACTTGTAGACAATATCTCCAGAACTTAACGTCTCTGCATCCCTTTCCAAATCTAATGGCAGTGTTGCACCTTCCTATCAATAGAAATTGCCAGTCCCTCCAAATGCACACTTTTGCAGGTCACCATTGAGCGTGTAGTAATATTTAGATGGCTGTTTGATTGCCACATGAGGGCAATTAGCTTCCTGCTCATCAAAATTGCTAATGGCATCAGTCAGTATCAACTGTGGCAATTTCACTCTTGACATTCATCCCAACAAACATATATCAGGATCAGTGCAATCAATTTTTGTCTAACTCCCAACAGTCTCTCTGAAGAGGGAGATCATTGAAGAGTCCTGCAATTAGTAACAAGGCCACTCTGTTTTGCATCATTTTGTCAAACCACATCATTCAATGTGAAGACCAATTCATCCATTCTACTTGTGGCATAATAGAATCTGTGGAAGATCTATGATTTAATCAACTTCACGCATACACAATTACTAGCTTGAAAAGATCAACATTTAAGTGTGAAAGGTGTATTTCTAAAAGTTTTATATATGTGGCAACAAATCTTCTTTAAATGTTCTATATCTTTCATGTAAGTCTACAATAAGTCAATACTTTTACTTGAAAGTAAGAATGAATTTCCATTGCCTAATGATCACTGAGTAATTTGTCATCTTCTGTTACAAAATGGTAGGATTAACAGTTTCTGTTGATGGAAATGTTTACCAGAGCACTTTGTAACCACTCTCAATGGCAACAGTGACACGAGAATGTCATACGTGTTAGTCATTAAACCATGGTTATCTATCATGCAACTATGCCACATCACTTACATCTGGAGTAATTATGTGTTTTTGTTATATCCTAAATGTAAATTGCATGAGCCACTCACCCCCGTGACTGTTTGAGATAATATAAACCCTATACAGATGTGTCCTTTGGTCAAAGACAATCAATTGCCTAACATCATAACAGGAATGTGTTAGACCCTCAGTGGACTGGCTGCATTTACATTGTTGTTGCGGTGCTGTTAATGACGAGTAGATGATCCACTTGTTTCTGTCAATTTTATACCAACCTCAGTCTTTCCCTCTGGTTAATATGCTTACTTTAATTATTTTGAATTCCCAGTTACACTGAAACTGATATGAAGCAGCTGAATACTACAGTAGCAGTTAATTTGAGTCAGTATGGAGTGATGCATTGTTTAGAGTGAAATGCCCATTATTCATGTTAGTCCATTATCAGGTTACAGACAGCATTCCGTGAAAAGTAACAAGTGTGTACACAGAACGACTGAAAAGACAGATCATAAATAACCTAAATTAGTCTGAAATTGGTGAAAGTGAATCTGGGTATTAATATATATGTAGTAATTATAGTGAAACAGATACATGCAGCAATAGAATAGGAGAAATAAAAGACAATTAAATCTAAAATTGAGTGTTGCGAATCAACATGACATTTAGTACGATTAGTGCAGCATAGTTCTGCTGAGACAAGTATTACAAATACTTGTGTTACACCATTGGTATGAGTGTTGTCTAAATGAAGGAAATCGTTTGTGTTAAACATAGCTGGCAATTGACCTTGCCTCATTAAATTGCCGTTGATTTAATGAGGCACTTTCTTTTGTAAACTTTCTTTGTATTGCGGAAAGACGCACAATAATCTGTAAAACAATTCTTTATTTTTGTTGACTCATTGTGTTTTGCAAATTCTAATAAAATTGACTTCCGTGAATATCAGTCCCTTGAGAAAGCATTTTTATTTTTTTGTAAAATAGCAGATGAATAATACATGAAAAGAAAACATAGCTTAAGATCCTTAATCTAATAGACCAGTTAAAACAAGCTTCAATGAACAATGTCTAAGGATAGCAAAATGTTCATTTTTTTGTTGAAGGAGTAAAGGTGCAAGCAAGCGTTCATTTAATTGAAATATTAAACTACAAGCAGTAGGGACTGTCATCAACCCCTGATAAACATCATGTTAGCTTGGAAGCAATTTTTTTAAAGTAAAGAGAATTGCACAGAATTTACGACACAGAAACAAGCCATTCAGCCCAATTTGTCTATGCTGGTGTTTAGGCACCATACAAGTGTTCTACCTCTCTTCAACGTGCTCTATTAAAGTATCATTCTACTCATTCTGCCCTCATACACTTTATACACAGAGATGCTGTTCATTTCAGCAACTCCCTGTGGCTTTGTGTTCCACAATCTAACTGCTCTATCATTGCTAAGATTGGACCTTACAGTAATTTTGGGGTCATGAGATTTCTCATGTTGGATTAAGTTGGCTCTTTACAGGAGAAATTCAACTCAACCAGAACATGGTCTTGAAGATGATTCAATTTGCACATCAGGTTCCACCTGTATTTAAACAACAGGTTATGGTTGCCAGTTGGACATTCCAATGCACCGTCTCGTAGAGGCTTAACAAACCCTAGCCAGTTTCAGTGTTGGTCAAAGATAATGGGAACTGCAGATGCTGGAGAATCCGAGATAACAAAGTGTGGAGCTGGATGAACACAGCAGGCCAAGCAGCATCTTAGGAGCACAAAAGCTGATGTTCTAGGCCCAAAACATCAGCTTTTGTGCTTCTAAGATGCTGCTTGGCCTGCTGTGTTCATCCAGCTCCACACTTTGTTATCTTGGTGTTGGTTAAGTTCTGTGAGTGGAGGCATGACAAAGTTGGGGAAGTAGGTCCAGGCTGATGGTGGACCACAATATTTCTGTGGAGATCTCCTGCGCCGGCTGACTCACACAAAGTGTGTATGAAGATATATTTCTCACCTTCTAATTATCCACCTTCATCAAGACCTGGGAAAATTTCCAAATTCATTTCAATTGGGAAGCCTACAGTGTAGATCAATGATATTCTTTAAGGACATGACAAGGTATTTCCACTGTGGAAAGTGGAATTGTTGAGTCAGGATAAGTGGGTAGCTATTTAGGATTGAGAAGGGGAGAAACTTGCCATTGAATCTTTGAAATTCTCTAACAAGTGGTTTCTCAGTCAATCAGTACATTCAAGACTGAAAATGATAGTCTTTTGGGTACTAAGGCAATCCAGAAAAGGCAGAAAATTGGAGTTAATATAAAAGTTCAGCTATGATATTAATGCATACAATGGAACAGACTTCAGGAGTCATATGGCCTATTTCTACCCCTATTACTTACATTCTAGTGTTCAAAACCTGACTTCCACATGTTGACCATCTAATGTTCAAATTAGCAGGCTATCTGCACACTTAAATGAGACAAGCTTCCAAAGTGGCACCTAGCACACTTCAATAGGTGTTTCTGTCCAGGAAACTGCCCCCTGAACTTGGTCCTTCTCATGTCAAGTCCACAATCAAAATTGTGCACAATGATATTGTATTTATTCTCCCTTGTGTCAATAATTACTTGTGTTTAATTCTATTCTGAATTACATTTGTTTCATAAATGTTGACTCTTGGAATGACGCACAGTCATATTAATCATGGCATCCCCCTGTTTGGTTGTCAAACCTGTCTCACATACATAAGAACAGAAGAACTATGAGCAGGAGTAGGTCATCTGGCCCCTCAAGCCTGTCCTGTCATTTAATAAGATCATGATCATAACTTAGTTAAGTAATTCTTTTATAATTAAATATTTAAACCAAATGCTATCTTGTCCTTTTGCAATGCAGCATTTATTCTGCAAAAACAATTAAAGCATTTTCTGAAGAAAATGCTCACCACAAAAATCATAATGACAACATGGTGAGCTTTTCTAATGACAGTGTCAGAGTCATTTGTGGGCCATGCCATGGGCTACCTGACACAGTGTTCACAACACAACACACCCAGTTCCTTGCCCTTGTTATTGGATCTCTTTGGGCCAAGTTGCGTAAATTCAGCCACAGGAATTATGTAGGTTGCCTTAAAGAGAGAATATACACTGAGCTCAAACTGGCAATTTATCCAAAGGACCAGTGAACCCTATAGCACAGGCAGAAACCATTCAGTCACTGTGTCTGGAAATAATAATTCCAGAGCAGTAACTTTTCTGGAGTATTTAGTTTCAGTGCAAATTACTCATAAAAAAGACTTGTTAATATTAAGAGTGATTAGAACAATACATCTTACACATTGGGTCCAGTCTTCTGGTAATGCATTAGTAAATTTTTGTAAGCACCATTGCTGTATTTCAACTATGGAATGTACCTGGCTTATTATAAAACATCCATCCAAAGTCAGCCCAACACAACTAACCATGATACCTTAATGAGAAAACTTAATATATGTCGATACATTTGAATTTGCCAATTAGGCCTCATAAATTTATATTAATTATGTCTTAGACATTCTGGACATTATAATAAGGAAAATATATAAATAAATCATTTTGTTTAGTGCATATCTAAATTTTGACAAAAGTTTCATTCATTCATACAAATACAAACATTTTAAATGATTTGCCATGTTTACAGCATAAAGGACATCAAAATATTAAACTCTTGAGAAATTCAGTTGCTTTTGGCATTTCCCTTTGTTTTGAATTCTGATACTGAACAGACGCAGGATGGAGTACCACCCATTTCAAAAGATGGTTTTGCTTTGGAATAAAGAATAAACAAGAACACAATTCCCCTTCAATCTCATCACTACCAAACCCGAGAGCACTGCAGGTGTTTCCTGATGATACATTGCGTTGGTGAGGAGCCATCCATAGCATAAGAAGCCTCATTGATCATACGTTAAAATGGAAAGAGCTAATTCACAAATGCAGGCTGATGGAAAGCAGGTTCAGTCATAAGGAATTGGGTTTTCATCTAAAAAGGAAGAGTGTGGAGAATTCTGGGGAGAAGGCAGGGAAATGGAGCAAGATGAACTGTCCTTTAGGAAGCTAGAACAGATACAATAGGTTTTATGGGGTCCATTTCTGCTGTTACAAATCTGTGATTTTTTTGAATGATTCTGAGCTGTTGGAACACTGAAATAAAATCAGAAAATGCTGGAATTCTCTCCCTGAACCATTCTGCCACCCAGGCTCTCCCACTTTCATTATGATGCTCATTAAAACCTACCTTTATGGCCTAACTATTGGCTGAACTGTTATCTCTTTCCATGGTTCAGTGACAAATAGTGTACTTACTGATAAAACTGTTATCAAATGCCTTGGGTTAATTTACTATGCTAAAAGTGTAACATAAATCTACATTGTTGTAATGCTCAACAGATTTGACAATATTTGTGCAGAGATAAACAGAGCTAATATCTCAAGTCAATGTGATGCAAGTTACAGGGTTATATATATTAAGATATTGTCAATATTAGAGTTTGAATTTTGAGCTCATATGGCCTGTGGGTTTTGATCTTTGTATATGAAAGGGTTTAATGACTAACTTGTAAGCTCCCTGAAGCCATAGTTTGTTTAAATAAAACAGTATAAAAGAGATAGTTCATTGAGGCTAATGGGAACTTGTTAACATCGGGAAAGATTTTATCCCTGAATAAAGTAAATAGTGTAGTGCATTTGAATTCAGTTAGAAGGACATCGAATTTTTTTTTGGCTCAAGGAAAACACAATAGTCCGAAGAAAGTTTTTGATTTTGTTTCAGTTTGTAAACATCCTTGTTGAAGCTGGACATGTAAAACAGTTTCTCCTAAGATGGGAGATAGTTCAGAACTATTTTAGTCTATGATTAGGACAGTTAAGAAATACATTCCCCAAGTCTAAGAAGTTTAGTTTGAAATTTCCAGATCAGAAGTCTTTGGTTAAAACCTCCAGTTATTTGAAGCTGGGCAAGTCTAAACTCAGTTGTATGAAGACCTGAATTCTCAAGGCCAGGAATTGATGCATTGGTTAAGTTTAGCCTACTGATGCTTTAGCAAAGGCAAATATATCTCTGGTGTTGGAGTGTTATAAAAGAGTGGTGCTGGTATAATTTCTTTACCACATATTTTAAAATCTTTAAGCTCTAATTTTATGTACACAGTTTGGTTTATTCAATTTTATCTTAATTTCTATGTACAGTTAAAACCAATCTTACACCATTGTGTGCATGTGTTTGAGTGAAAACAAACCTTGTTAAAGCCATGAAAACAAATTATGATCTATCAAATCAGAGGTCAGTTTGGATCTGGCTTGTCCAGTAATAACAGAGTCATTTGCTCCCACAGATGGGAAAAGTCTATGATAAAAGAGGTGATAACAGAAAATATAGAAAATATCAGTAGAATTACACAAAGTTGACATGGATTGATGGAAGAGAAATCATGTTTAATAAAGCTCGTGGAGTTTTGTATGGATCGAAGTAGTTAGGTCATTTTGAGAGTGGAAAGCAATATAATTGATCACAGGAATCAATGCTTGGGCCCCAGCTATTCACAATATATATCAATGATTGGGATGGTTTACTGACAAACCAAAACTAGCCAGGATTGCCAGTGGTGTGGAGAAACAGTAACTAGGGAGAGAATAGGGCCCATAAGGATCAGTAAGGCCATCTATAAGATGAATGGGTGAGATACTAAACAAGTATTTTGTGTCAGTACTTAAGTTGGAGAAGGAGCTGGGGAAGCTGGAGAACCTGGGGAAATAAATAGTAATATCTTGAAAAGTGTCCATATTTCAGAAGATGAGGTGTTGGATGTCTTAATGTGCATAAAGCTAGATAAATCCCCGAGACCTGATCAGGTATATCACCTAACTTTATGGGAAGCTGGGAAACAGATTGCTGGGCTTCTTGCTGCGAGATTTGCACCATCAGTAGCCACAGGTGAGGCGCCGGAAGACTGGAGGTTGGCTAATGTAGTGCCATTATTTAAGAAAGTTGGTAAGGAAATGCCAGGGAACTCTACATGAGTGAGCTTGATGTCAGTGATGGGTAAGTTGTTGGACAAGATTCTGAGAGATAGGATTTCCATGTATTTGGAAAGGCAAGGATTGACTGGGGATGGTCAACATGGCTTTGTGCGTGGGAAATCATGTCTTGCTAACTTGATTGAATCTTTGAAGAAGTGACAAAGAAGATTGATGGAGGCAAAGCAGTACACATTGCCTATATGGACTTCAGCAAGATAATTGACAACATTCCACAAGGTAGACTGGTTATCAAGGTTAGATCACATGGAATCCATGGGGAGCTAGTCAATCGGTTACAATATTGACTTGAAGATAGCAGACAGAAAATGATGATGTTTTTCAAACTGGAAGCCTGTGACCAGTGGTGTGACACAAGGATTGGTGCTGGGTCAACTGCTTTTTGATATTCACACAAATGATTTGGATGTGAATATAAGAGGTATGGTTAGTAAGTTTGCAGATAACTCCAAAATTGGTGGTGTGGTGGACAGTGAAAAAGGTTATCTCTGAGTACAACTGGATCTTGATCAGATGGGTCAATGTGCTGAGGAGTGGCAGATGGAGCATAATCAATATAAATATGAGGCGTTGCATTTTAGAAAGGCAAATCATGCAGGACTTATGCACTTAATGGTAAGGTCCTGAGGAGTGTTGCCAAACAAACAGACCTAGGGGATGCATGGTTCATTGAAAGTAGAACCACAAGTAGACAGGATGGTGACGAAGGCATTTGGCATGCTTGCCTTTATTGGTCAGTGCTTTGAGTATAGGTGTTAAGAGGTTGTGTTGCAGCTGTACAGGACATGGTTGAGGCCACTTTTGGAATACTGTGTTCAATTCTGGTCTCCCTGATGTAGAAAAGATGTTGTGAAACTTGAAAGGGTTCAAAAAAGATTTCCAAGAATGTTTCTGATGAAGGGTCTAGGCCCGAAACATCTGCTTTTATGCTCCTGAGATGCTGCTTGGCCTGCTGTGTTGATCCAGCTTCACACATTATTACCTTTACAAGGATGTTGCCAGGTTTGGAGAGTTTCAGCTATATAGGGAGGCTGAATAGGCTGGGACTTTCATCGCTAGGGTGTCAGAGGCTGAGAAGTAAGAGGTTTATAAAATCATGAGGGGCATGGATAGGATAAGTAGCCAAGATCTTTTTTCATAGGATAGGGAAGTCCAAAACCAGGAGGCACAGATTTAAGTTGAGAGGGGAAAGATTAAAAAGGGGCCTAAGGGGCAACCTTTTCACACAGAGGATGGTGCATGTATGGAATGAGTTATCAGAGGAGGTGATGGAGGCTGTGGCAATTACAACATTTAAAAGGCTTCTGGATGGTACATGAATAGGAAGTGTTTAAAGGGAATTGGGCTAAATGCTGGCAAATGGGACAAGATCAGTTTAGGGTATCTGGTGGGCGTGGACGAGTTGGATTGGAGTGTTTGTTTCTGTGTTGTATAACTCTATGATTCTACAATATAGCACAGCCGCTAGATGATGTAGCCAAGTTGAGTGAGTAAGCAAATACATGGAAGATGCATTATAATGTGAAGAAGTGTGAATTTGTCCACTTCAGTAGGAAAAACAGAATTGCAGAATATGACTTAAATGGTGATAGACAGGGAAAGGTTGAAGTGCAACAGGACATGGAATATTGTATGGAGTTTTGGTTTCCTTACCTAAGAAAAGGTAAAATTACCATTGAGGGAATGCAGTGAAGAGTCAGCTGACCGATTCCTGAGATGGCAGAACTTGTCAATGAGGAGAAGTTGGGTCAACTGGGCCTATAATAGAAGATTGAGAGTGATCTCACTCAATCATATAAAATTCTGACTGTGCTGGACACACTGGATGTAGGAATGATGTTTTCCCTGGCCCAGGGGTCTAGAACGGGAGGCCAGGTCTCAGGATAAATGATAAGAGGCTAATTCACTGAACCTAGGAAGAAATAAATAGGTTTCTAGGCAGTGAATCAATAATAAAATTAATATCAGGAGATTGGTTCATTTTCTTTTCGCATGTGTGCACCAACACAATTGACTTTTGAGGTTACGTCATGCACAAATTTAAGGCTGAAATGGTTAATAATTCAAAAAGAAAATAAGAAAATAAAGAGCAAAAAGTTAGGGAAATGGGATTCAGGGCAAACAATTCAGTTTTAAAGGAGCGCTGGCACAGGCACTCTGGGAAAGCTGAGTCTTTATGTGCTGGAATTGACATTGCTTGAATAAATAAGAACAAATCATTTTGAAGTCCTGAATTCTTTTCCAAAGAAAGATCCCAATAAAGAAAGGGGCATTAAGTCAACCACCAGGATCTATTTTTTTTTTTAAAAACTAGATTTAGAAAAATAGGCAAGCAGGGCATTCTGGAAATGTAGTTTTATAATCAGCTCAATCTCACAATTGGTTCAGGCTGAATCTAAATGTTGAAGTAATGTACAGTTGACACAAACGTCATCCACTGTGCTTATAAAAGAGACATTTGCACCACTGACAGATGTGGATTATGTGAAGGGGTATGAAGATACCAGGAACTTGCTTGTCAGGGAGATGATAAATTGCAGTCTGAATCAAAAAGAGAAAAAAAACCTGCAAATGCCCACACACAGTAAATCAGTCTATAAAGACAACGGTCAGTCTGTGAAGACAATGGACAGGTTAATGTTTCAGAATCCCTTTACCCAGAGGATGGTAGAACTTCTGGAACTCTCTGCCTGTAAGGGTATTAGAGGCAGAAACCCTCATAACATTTAAGATTTTAGATATGCAGTTGTGATGCCAATGTATACATGGCAATGAGCCAAGTGGTTGAAAATGAGATTAGACTAGTTAGGTAACAAGGTGTAGAGCTGGATGAACACAGCAGGCCAAGCAGCATCAGAGGAGCAGGAAAGCTGACATTTCGGGCCTAGACCCTCTAGGCCCGAAAAGTCAGCCTTCCTGCTCCTCTGGTGCTGCTTGGCCTGCTGTGTTCATCCAGCTCCACACCTTGTTATCTCAGATTCTCCAGCACCTGCAGTTCCTACTATCCCTTAGACTAGTTAGGTGGTTGTTTATGGCCAACACAGGCTAGTTGGGCCAAACAGCCTTTTTCTGTGCTGTAGGCCTCTGTGCTCTAGGGCTATTCTTTCAGCTTCTGTTAGAGCAATTGTAAGTGGACCTTAAACCACACTATGAAGTGGCTTGCAAATTGGCAGCATTACACAATTAAGGGCTCAACAGTAGGATCAAGAGTGCTTGCCTGAAATTGGGAGCAGTGGAGGGGGTTTGTTCCACATCCAGCTACAACTCAATGTTGCCGCTGCTGAGATCAGGTGAGAAGGAAGATCAATTTGCATTGATATATTGGCCCATTACTATACAAAGGTGTTTCACATACAGTGAATTACACTGAAGTGCAACAGTTAATGCAATGAAAGGGGTGTATAGGGAATTTTAGTTAAACACATGAATATGCAAGGAATGGAGGGATATGGACCAAAGGCAGGCAGTAGGGATTAGTTTAACTTGGTGTCAGGTTTGGCACAATATTCCGGGCCAAATGGAACATTCCAGTGCTGTATAGTTCTATGCTGTCTGACTTTCTGCACGCTCTCAGCATCTTTTGTTTCTATGGTGTCCATGTCTGTCACGGTAGAAGTTGAACAACTGGTATACATTCTCTGCAAGAAACTACATTTAAAACCAGCTTTCCCAATGAAAGGAAAGGCTCTCAAAAATTGAGAGAGAAAAAGACAGCAGACAGAAACAAGACCTTTTCAATTCTAAATCCTTTAGCTTCATCAAACATAGAAACAAGAGGATTGCAAACTTCTCCATTTTTAAAAAATAACTCTACAGAGGCCAGTATCCTGTCAACAAGTTACCCTTTATTTACACGTAGAGAGTCCTCTACATTGATCCAGCTCCCTCAGAGCCAGCTGTCAGAGTGAACAGGATTTCTGATACTGCCGATCTTATCTTGTCAGCCAGGGCTCCCTGATTGGACCAGATTAACAACCCCAACGAGGGAACTCATATTCTATGAGGTCCACCTGGCTAACTTCATTATAAGCACTACACTTTTTACTTAACAGCAATTAACTAAAAGAAGCAGAATTGGTCATGAGTTAAATCTAACTGTCCCAATTCATATTTTGCCTAATTTTAGCACCCATTGCTCTCAGTTATGAGTAAAACTGGGTGAGGTCTGAGTTTAGATTAAAAATAACACCTTTCTTTTAACATTTAAAACACAACTAAACCCCCATAAACATAGTTTCACTAGCTCACTGGATTTAACACCTCTCCGATCTAAATTTGGTCAAGAATGGCATTACCTGAACACCTAATTTATTGAAGAAATAATGCTTATGGCCCCTGGCTTTTATTCTCAGTATAGAAACAATTGGATAATATATTTTTGCATTTTCTTGTCAACAACATCTCCTAACCTTTAAAACATCATCAGACATCAAAACATTGGTAGGCACACCAACAATAGCAGTTTGATTTCAAAATAAGGGTCTGTATAAGGGAAGGATGGAATGTGATTCCTGCAGAATTAGGACTGCACCAATGCTGCTTCCCAGCTCCACAGGACAGCGTCTGTTTTCCTTAAAGAACAAAATTAAAAAATCATTGAATGGCCATGGCAGGGTCCTTTGAAGAACTTTGAGGGAGGATAGGCCTAATGCTTAACCTACTCATTGGGCATGATTTTCTCAGTGGGTTCCTTAACAGCCACTATGTCCCTCATTCACATATTTAAGGGACCTAATGTCTGTTTTAGGTTATGCCAGCACGCCTAAAACATTTGCGCTCTCATGTTTAGCAGTGTGAAAATTCTAGTGCAGAATTAACACAGATCAGCTCACAGTGACATATAACTAATTTCTACTCTCATTAAAACATCACAAAATTAAAAACGATTGTACATCAAACAAGCTATCTGGAAAATAAAAAAAAGTGTTCTGATTTTGGGTGAAATGTTAGATGTTGTTTGTATCAAGCTCTCATGTTATGCTTTCTACTGCTGAAGGTTGTCATCGTCTTAACACCTATTGCCGAATCCAATACAAAATGGTTACTTACTACACTATTGTCACATGATCAATATGCCCCTTAAAGCTAGCTGAAGTGGTTTAAAATTATTCAGATCATAATTTCATACAGCCCTTTCTTATGTCCCAAATACCTCTATTGTCCTGTCCAAATTTTCTTCGTAGCAGATTACAGCTCAGTAGAGGGTTCTTTCTTTCCCCTCCCACTTTCATTATCTATGTTGTGTGGGACATGGAAAGCCACATAAGGACACTTTTTCGTATTGAGGCAAACCAGTTTTTCGAGCGTTGCTGTGTTGACTATATTAAAGCCTACTTTCCCTCCAAATGTACTTGGTTTCCAATAATCTGGAGAGCAGATTGGGTTTCCCATTAGTCCTTTGAGTGAAAAGGGAGCACCCATTTCCACCATACTTTGCCCAAAAATGGCATTTTCATAGGGTTCTTCTAGCAGTAGTGCAGGAAAAAATTCCATTGCATCAATGTGCCCATACAGTTTCTCCAGTTTAGCTGCTACTTCTGTTTCACCTACAACGAAAGAACGTAATCAAATGAGTATTCAGCAAGAAACCCATGTCACACTGTGAATGGAAAACAGGTCTTTGCATGTTGATCATCAAGTTAAATAAGAACTGTTTTCCATTTATTGAGCGTCTCTCTGATGGAAAGAAGTTCACAATGTGGCTCACATCACGGTGTCAGGAACAAAAATAAATATGAGCTGAAGAGGATAGACTGGGTGCAGCATGAAAATACTTGCTGACAGAGGTTGTTAATTGGAAAGACATAGAAAAAAATTAACCAACAATTTCCAGAGAATAGATAAAACCAAATTTCTGCCTTTCTAGTGACTTTATGTGGGTGCAAATAAATCTTGAATACATTTAAAGGGCATAAAAATGATACAAACCTTGAAACCCAGCTCAATTATTACTAAAATAACTCCACAGAGGCCAATATCCTGTCATCAAATCACCCTTTATTTACATGTGGAGAGCTCTTGACAGTGATCCAACTCCTTCACAGCCAGCTCTCAGTTTGACAGGATGCCTAGCACTCCTGTTCATATCTATCAGTCAGATTTCCTTGATTGGACCAGATTTACAGCCCCAGTCAGAGAACTCATTTTCTATGAGGTTGACCTTAAGTGACAGAAGTAGCTTTATTGTCACCAGCACTCAAATGAGTACAGTAAGAAATGTGGGATAATAAAATGTGAGGCTGGATGAACACAGCAGGCCAAGCAGCATCTCAGGAGCACAAAAGCTGACGTTTCGGGCCTAGACCCTTCATCAGTAAGAAATGTGTAAGCCACCGCTTACAGCACCATCTTAGGTACAAAGGTCCCTACGTACAGCATTTTCAGTTACAGTTTTTGGAAAAACAGAGAAGTAAAAAAGTCCAACATTGTAGATTTCAGAAGGAATTATGAAATGAAGAAGAAAATATTTACAGAGAAACGGTTTTCAGACCCAGTCCATGTTGGCACCTAGCCTCCAGTCCACAATGACCCATGTGCCTGGACTTGTCTTAGGTGTCACAAAACCAGGCGATCACTCTGGTATCACCTTCAGACCAGAAGTCCACACTTAGGCCATGCCAGGTCAAGAGACTGCTACCTCAACTTGACTGACCTTGTTACAATCGCTACAGTTACAACTGTCTAATGAATGAACTAAAGATTGAAGACAAATTAGCTGTGGTTGCCAGAAAATTCTTATGAAAGTGCTCTCTGAAACTAAAACATGTACATGCTTGGACACTGTACCTGCCAGCTGTCTTTGTATGAATTAAGATTAGCATTGCATTTAACCCAATGCTGATTGGTTCTGAATAAACTCATTATGAAATGTCGATTGAAACTGGTTATAGATGTTCCAAGTCTATCTACATTCCTATAAGGTTTAAATGTTTGCCTTTCTGTTACTTCAGTCATTTTCAGGTTTATGTTTAAAAGGAAGTAGCTGTGTTATGCAGCACATAGCAGGGAGACAATGAGCAACCGTTTAAGCTAAATGATATGTAATCAAAACATGCTTGTAGCGTTTAGAATGTGACCAGTTACCACATTCTGAATAAAAACACCACTTCATATAATTTATATTTTAAGTTCTGAAATGAAAATTTTGTAACTGTGGCAACAATTTTAATCCCAATTGAAGTGATCTTTGGCTTCAAGGAGCATAACTCGGAATTGCACCTGCTCATTCTAAGAATAAATTGTGAAATGCACCTCTGGCTACTCAAAGTCTTCCGTAGGCTAGTGTGAATTTTGGTTAAAAAAAAACCAAAAGGACTGCAGAGCAGGAAAACAGAAACAAAACCAGAGGTTGCTGGAAAAGCTCAGCAGGTTTGGCAGTATCTGTAAATAAAAAATCAGAGTCAACGTTTTGGGTCCGGTGACCCACCTTCAGAAGTGTTTTTGTGAATTTTGATGCTTCATTTCTAGGAGCAACAACAAGCAGCTGAAGAAATATTGTGAACTAACAGTGGGAAATAAATCAAGCTGAATAAGTGCCGACATTACGTGAATGATTTTACTTGTCTTGTTGTTCTTCCTGTAAATTCTGTCACAACAAAAGTGGTTTTGTATATTGAAGCCAACTTTCCTGTCAATAAAATCCTGTCAACCTTCCAAATAGGAGTTATTCAAGACTCTACAAGTTGTTTCAGAGGTCTGGGATTTGATATACCAATATTGATTTCAACACCCACCTAAGTGTGCCTTTGCTTTTATAAAAGAAAATAATCTCACACTGAATCAGAGATAATGGGAACTGCCAATGCTGGAGAATCTGAGATAACAAGGTGTGGAGCTGGATGAACACAGCAGGCCAAGCAGCATCAGAGGAGCAGGAAAGCTGAGGTTTCGGGTCTGGACCCTGATGATTTCTGAAGAAGGGTCCAGACCCAAAACGTCGGCTTTCCTGCTCCTCTCATGCTGCTTGGCCTGCTGTGTTCATCCAGCTCTATACCTTGTTATCTCACATGGAAAGCAACTAACCACCGAATTTATTTACTATATTACAGATTACTGGCTACAACACTGGTATTATGAGCAAAATCTGACGACTATAGTGCACATACCATGTTTTAGCCAGGATCTCAAATCCCCAGGGAGGGTAACGTGTTACATGCACCCCCCGAAATAATCCAATCTGCAGCCTACAGCCCGGTTCCCCACCCAGTCAGGAATGTTGGAGAGGTTGGCACACTGCATGTAGCAATGAAAGATCTCTATTTGATGGGCACCCCTTGAACTCACAATGGAAGTGGCTCCAGGGGGGGTTAAAGGTGCTGTGAGTCAGGAAATGGCTGAAGCGATGATGCCAGATGGGGAAAATCTGCCCCATGTCACAGTCTCCTCCGTGGAGATCATATTTGAGCCTCCATCAAGAACAGCATGGGGAGCTTAGTCACTAGGCACATGTGGCTTCAAGTTGCTGAGACAATGAACAACAGAAACACAGAAACCCTACTGTATGGAAGCAGCTCATTTGGCCCATTGAGTCCACACCAAGCCTCTGAAAAGCATCCAGCCTGATCCACCACCCCTACCCTATCCCTATAAGCCTGCATTTTTCATGCTAACCCAATTAGCCTGCACATCCCTGGCCACTGTGGGCAATTTAGCATGGTCAAACCACCTAACTGGCACATCTTTGGGCTGGTGAGAAGGAATAGGACCCAGTACCTAAAAAGGTTAATGAATTCATGAGGTATTGTATGTTGAGTGTTAAACATGGGGTAATAGCTATATGCTAATAGCCAGAGTCCAATATCGGTGATATCAGATCACATGGACTGGAACTGGAGTGAGAACACGTTCTGCTGAGGTCCTGTTCAGCCATGTCCCTGTATATGGTGTGAATAGTTCATAAATATTCATCAGTTTGTACTGGTATTATGTCTATTCCTTCTCTGTCTAAGGGTCTCAGAACCTGATATCTATGCAGTGAGTTTCCTAGAACTCTAAACTGGCAGTCATCACTTTCTCACCACCACCACCCTCATGCCCAATCCAGCACTCCACAGACTGACACACATATTCTCTACCCTCCTCTTCAACTCTTTTTTAACAGACAATACTCAAATGCATGTTATTGCTCACTTGCTTCCATTCCTGTTAGGCATCCTCCTTAAGATTCTACCCTCTAATGTCAGCTATCAATTCACTGGACATTCCTAAACCTGCAGATGCCAACTCCAGGGAGCGGCAGAGAAAACAGGGCTGAGGGTATGCTCATAGTCAGCCTGACTAGTTAAGCTGGAAGATGATAAACACCTTGTTCAGAGGCTCAGTGGACCTCTGAACATGTAAATCCAAGTCAGAGAAGTCTTGCTGGTAATGAGGTGAGATGAATGAATCTCAGAGGAATCCATGGCACTTTCACAGTATATTTCACAAAGAGTCCAGTGAATTTTGGCTGATGGAACTGCTCCTGGCAAAGATTACCTTTCATTGTGTCTGATCTTAGGCTTGCTCGTTTCACTGGTTGTACTTTGCATATCCCATCAGTTTCATTTAACAATGGTTTCCCACTGTGTGTTTGTCTTCTCCAAGCTACCACTTGCAAACACAATGTGCAATCCAAGATAACAGGGTGTGGAGCTGGATGAACACAGCAGGCCCAGCAGCATCAGAGGAGCAGGAAGGCTGAAGTTTCGGGCCTACACCCTTTTTCAGAAATGGGGGAGGGGAAGGAGGTTCTGAAATAAATAGGGAGAGGGAGAGGCGGATAGAAGATGGCTGGAGGAGAAGATAGGTGGAGAGGCAACACAGAAGTCGTTAACACATGTCATGAATCAGTGAGATCGCAATCTGATCCTTGCATGAAACCACGAGTCACAATCTGCCCATTATTCCTAATCTCTGTTTCCTGCACACTTGGACAAATTCTTAAACAGGTTTTAACATAGAGATGTAATTCAAATATTACTCTTTAAAAGAGTATGAGGACACATCCATAACTATACTTTGAACGTTTAAACGAATAACATTCTGCTAAGGAATGGCACTGGTTACAACAGCAACAATCTTGTACCTGCATGCAGTGGGGAGCTCAAATAGGGCCATAGAGTCTGGAGAAATTTCAGAAAATGGTTACATGGCTCAGTTTGTGAAAGGGATTATTGAATTCAGTGAGAGAAAATTTGACCTGCCTGAGAGCAATGACCAATTGGTCCCTCTCTCTTTACTTTGAAAATCACCTCACCAACTGTATGAGCTGAAAACTCACTGAAGTTATTTTTTCACCCCACGGGGAATTCCTGAAGAGGATTCTCTTGGATTTTTTCCCATGGTCTGGAGCAAAGGGAAAGCCAGTCGATTATAACTGCTTCAGAAGACTGCCCAGGGCCAGCAGATTGCGTGTGCAGGATGTATTTGAAATCAGAACACCACTTGGGCACCCTGTGACTTTTTGCATTTTTTCATGAATTTAACTATTATTTGACCAAAAGTATTTTAAAGTTAACACATTGCAGTTTTCATTTTCTTTTGTTCCTCGCTCAGACTTGTGTGTTTGTGTGAGTGTTAGGATTTTTTAAAGAATTGATTAATAATATTTGCATAAACTAAACCGTTTCTCAATAGTCTCTGCATCAAAATCCATAAGCAAGGCCACCCTGGCAGATGCATTGTCCCAGCTGTTCCTGAATGCATCTCTTCCTATGTTGACTCTTTTTTCTCCCCTTGTTCAATACCTTCCCACTTTTGTTTGTGATTCTTCTGATGCTTTTTGTTTGTTTTACAATTTCCAGTTTCCTGGCCCCAGCTGCCTCCTCCTCAAACACAGGTATGCAATCCCTCTACACCAAATATTCCCCATCAGAATGGCCTGATGCCTCTCCACATCTATCTCAAAGGGAGGCGTGAACAGTCTCCACCCACCACCAGCCTATTCACCTTGCTGAACTTGTTCTCATTTTGAACAATTTCTCCTTAAATTAGCACACTTGCTCCAGGTCGAGAGTGTGGCTTTGGTTATCCGCATCAGTCCCAGTTGTGCCTGTCTCTTTGTGTGGTACTTGGAACATCCTTATTCCAGTCTTACTCTGGCCCACTCTCACAACATTTTCTCCAGCACATCAATTATGTTATCGGTGCTGCTTTCTGCTCTTGTTCGGCATTGGAAAAATGAAGTAGTTTTGCTTCCAACTTCCATCCTTCTCCCAGCTACACCGGGCCCATCTCTGACCCCTCCCTCCTTTTCCATGACTTCACTGTTTCCCTTTCTGAGGTTAGACTGTCCACCAATATCTGTTACAAACCCACCAAATCCCACAGTTCCTTTGACTACAATTCTTCACTCCTGTTTCCTAAAAGGATTCCATTCCAATCTCCCATTCACCTCCTTCCTCCTCACTGTCCAAACTCCTAAAAACACCTTATGGGTAGAGCATTGGTTTACTTGTATTTCTTTCAACCAAGTCAGCCACATTCACTGCTCACAATGTGGTCTCCTTTACAACACAGAACAAATGGAGACTGTTGACATTTTGGGTCGGGACCCTTCTTTTCTGAAGAAGGGTCCCACTCCGAAAATCAACTTTCCTGCTCCTCTGGTCACCTGCTGTGCTCCTCCAGTTCCACACTGTGTCGTCTCTGACTCCAGCATCTGCAGTTCTGACTATCTACAAATGCAGACTGGCACTCTCTCTGTAGAAATGACACTGACCTTCCACTTGCTTACTATTTCAATACAACCTCTTGTTTTCAACCTGACATTTCTGTCCTGGGCCGGCTGCACTGTTCCAGTGAAGCTCAGTGCAACAGGAGAAACAACACTGTTTTTCCATGTATGTGCTTTAGAATCTTCATGACTCAACACTGAATACAACTTCAGAGCATGAACTGTGTCCGCATTTTGATTACAACCCCTTCCCACTGGACCCTCCCCCACACCTACCGACACCTGTCTTGGTTGAATGAGTTTGTTGTCAGCTGAGCTGATTTGTTTTCTAACATCTATCATGAACAGCTATTTTGCATCTCAAAATCACCTTTACTGCCATTTTCATTCCTTTATCGTTTGCTTTAGACACACTCATCATCTGTTCCACTCAGTACCCTTTCTACTTCATCCACAGAAGGAATTCCTGTCTCGTTCTGTTCTGAAGAAGAATCAATGGACTCGAAACATTTACTATTTCTATTTCAACGTATGCTGCCAGACCTGGTGAGTTTCTCCAGCTTTTTGTATAGACTAATAGGCATAAAGGGTGGTGTGATGGCTTGGTGATTAGTACTGCTGCTTCACTGTGTTAGGGACCTGAGTTCAATTCCAGCCTTGGGTGACTGACTGTGGGGAGTTTGCACATTCTCCCCACATCTGGGTGGGTTTCACAAGGTGGTCTGGTTTTCTCCCACAGTCCAAAGATGAGCAGGTTAGGTGGATTGGCCATGATAAATATGAGAATAGAGGTAGGGATCTTGGTCAGATGTTTTTTGGAAAGTTGGTGTGGACTAGATTGAATTTCTTCTCTCCACACTGTAGGGGATCTATCGTTTTATGATTTTATTTCAGATGCCCAGCTTCTACACTAGTTTCCCAAAATCATTTTCACATCTTTTTGGAATGAGTCAGCTTAATTTTGGCAAAAAGCTTGTTATCTATTATTGAGGAAAGAAACCTCTAATTGGCTGCATCAGCAACCTGGTTCCATTTGAAATATGCTATGATGAGCAGTGAAGTGGGACTACAAAAGGAAACTGTGCACTCTCCAGCCTCAAATTTAACAAGGTCAATAGGTTGCCCTCAATTTCATGAGTTTCAATGTTAGCGAACAGGAACTTTATCTATGAACACGTTAATTTGAAAAACTACTCTCAGATATTTTGCAGTCCATCAATTTAATTGTTTCACAACCAAAAGAAGTTGTGTCCGGTATGACTGGCATTTGCGAATTCATGCTGGCTCTCTCCGATTTGTAAAAAATCTATTCTTAATTACAACTCTAGTAATTTCCTAACAGCAACTTGATGTTGTCTCGAGTAACTGTGTAGTTACAGCTAGTCAGTGGCAAGTTTTGAAGTTTTTTTTGGAGAAATAACTATGTTAGGGTAGACAAAGCAAAATATAAGGATGCTGAAGATCTGAAATAAAAATAGAGAGTGCTGGGGAAACTCATCAGGTTTGGCAGTGTAAGACCAGAAGGCCATAATAAATAGGAATAGGAGTTAGCCATGTGGCCCCTGGAGCCTGCTCTGCCAGTCAATAGGAACATGGCAGATCCGACGTTCCTCATTCCCATTTTCCTGTGCTTTCCCTGTAATCCTTTATTCCTCTACTGATTAAGAAACTGTCTATCTCAGTCTTAAATATATCCAAGGATTCTGCTGCCACAGCTCTCTGGGGCAAGGAGTTCCTAATACTATGACACTGAGAGAAGAAGTTCCACTTTTTTTCCATTCCAGTCACCATGCTGCAGGACAGGAAGCTTGGAGGCAGGCTGGCTGGTAACAGCAAAGGGAACGGGAGTCTTGCAGGCCTTCTGGGAGGCGGACTGAGGGAAGGCCAAGAGGTGTGGCCGGTGCAGGAAAAGGTTTGGACAAGGAAGAACTTCACATTTTTCCACATTATACTCTGTTTACAAATCTTTTGACTGCTTAGTTAACTTACCAAACTGTTTGGATTCCTCTTGCAGCCTGCCTTTCCATCTATTTTAATGTGGTCTGCAAATTTGGTTATGAAGAGAGAAACAGTTAAAGTTTTGAGTCCAGTAGGCTTCCCTTTAGCACTTTCTGTTTCTATTTAAGTGAGAGTCGATACTGGCTCGGTGTGTAGTGGGGTCTAGCAAACCGCCTCATGACAGCCTGCATACTAAGTTCTAGATCGCAGCTCAGGAGTTTACCAAAGAGAGATGTGGAGAGAGAAAGCTTTCAAGTTGGAGACCTTTCAAGGAGTCTCAGCACAACTTATTCTATGTTTATTGGTTCACAGCATTAACTTAGGAGGATACTGTAGCAGCGCTGCCACAGAAGTATCATAGGTCACTGAAGTATTCCAAAATGGTGGGTGACAAAAGATGAAGTTAAAAACACTGAAACATCCAGTCAGCAAAATTTCTGAGTTTAAAAAAAAGTAGAAGTTCCAAAGATAGTTACTGAAGTTTTCTTCCAATTACGGCTCAAAAACAGATATACAATGAAGAAAGCAGCAGACTGCAATAGCTTCTCATTCTAAAGACTGAAGTCTAAACACCATTTAACAAGGAAAGTTGGGGTACAATGAGAAAATGCTGTTTAAGGGTTAAAAATGAGATTAATCCTGACATTTTCCAAGGGTTAGAAGTGTTTAATTGTGGGAAACTAGTAAGTAAAAGTTTGGATAAAGGTCTGCAGGATTTAACCAGCATTTAAAATTTTTTCAATGGAGAGTAGAACAAAGAGACCTTGAAGTACAGGTTCATAGTTCCTTGAAAGTGGAGTCACAGGTTGAAAAGGTAGTGAAGAAGGCATTTGATATGCTTGCTGTTATTGGTGAGTGAATTGATTATAGGAGCTGGGAAGTCATGTTGCAGCTGTACAGGACATTGGTTAGGCCACTTCTGGAATACTGTGTGCAGTTCTGGTCTCCCTGCTACAGAACAGATGTTGTGAGACATGAAAGGCTCCGGAAAAGATTTACAAGGATGATGCCAGGGTCAGAGGGTTTGAGCTATAGGGAGAGGCTGATTAGGTTAAGGCTATTTTCTCTGGAGAGTCGGAGGCTAAGGGGTGACTTTACAGAGGTTTCTAAAATCATGAGGGGCGTATATAGGGTAAATAGACAAGGTCCTTTCCCCAGAGTGGGGGAGTACAAAACTAGAGGGCATAGGTCTAAGGTGAGTGGGAAAAGATTTAAAAAGGATCAAAGGGGCAACTTTTTCATGGAATGAGCTGCCAGGAGAAGTGCTGCAGGCTGGTACAATTACAACATTCAAAAGGCATCTAGATGGGGTATTTGAATAGGAAGCGTTTTGAGGGATATGGGCCAAATGCTGGCAAATGGGACTAATTTATGATATCTGGTTGGCATGGACAACAATTAATGATATCTGGTTGGACCGAAAGGTCTGTTTCCATGCTGCGTATCTCTATGACTCTATGGCTGAAATGCAGCTAGATTTCAGATTAGAGGGGATTGTTTGAGATGCTATGGAATTGGAGATTGGTGTTGGGAAGCAGGGAAGGGGTGTGTAGAAGAGATCATAGGGTGATCATGGGGTGTATGGGATAACAATAAGTTGTGGAGGTTGTTGTTGGGGTATGGGATGGGAATTGGGGGGTCTCATGGTGGGTTCAGTGGTTAGTTTGTTGGGAGTAAACACTTCTGTTTCTCATGGCCTAAGGGCAGTGTGGTTGCCCTTCTTGCCTCCAGGGCACTGGGAACCTTGATTGGTTTTGGATAAAAAGAGAGACTGTTAAAATGGAGCCACGCGGCCTTCTTAATACATTTCAGTTCCTATCCCACTGCCTGTAAGTGATTCATCTAAGCCATCACCCAAACCCCAACACTGATTCATCTCCATTGAACCTACACCTGGTTGGGTTAGCAGCTGATGTGAAATAATATAACTTTGACCCTGATCCAAACTCACCAACCTTTGGACGATAACATTACTTTTGTTTCTTAGCTACATTTCCCCAACACAACTGAAAATTACGGGCTAGATTTTCTGAGGACAGATCCCTGAGAGTCGTAACTGACCGTCTCCATGGCTGCAGTCTGGCTGATGAGGCTGGAAGCCCAACTGAAAGGCCAGCATCCATATCAGGCTGAAGAGGTTATATGCTGCTGAGGTAGGCCGGAGATCTTGAGGTTATGTTGGTATGGAGATATTCTTTGTTGCCTACGTAGAAACCAAACCAACAAAGACGACCCAAAACAGGTTGTGCCATCAGGGTGTAAGGAAGACCCTCCACATGTTATTGCTGAATGTCATTACAGTCTTTCACGCATGTTGCCTGGAATTGAGGCATGGTTTGTTGCTGGTGGTTACCGTGATTGAGATAGCAGCCTTTGCACAGTGCGTAGGGACCACTCTGGGGCCTCAAACATTCCTAAGGAGGATCTTCATTGGAATTGGAGATTGGTTGCCTGCTCCTACTGAGCAGACAGCTAGCCCAACATAGATCTATTATCTTACGCCCCCAACACTTCAGCCCCACATTCATACTACTGGGAAAAATCATTTTGAATTCAGCAAACCATTCTTTAGATCCTTACCGGTTAGCTCCTCAAAAGATTTATAGGGAGTCAGACCAAACCACTTCCGATACTGATTAAATGGTTGAAGTCTTAGCTGTCTTCCATGTTCAATGACACTAATTGCCACATGTAGGATATTTTTGTTGATATTTTTCCCTCCACCAATCTGTAACAATAACAACATTACCCATTTGTAATAGATCCACACTTGTTTTTGATATTATTTAGATTGCTTTTTATGTAAAACAGAACATTTGTAAATTGACAATTTTGTAACAAGCATAAGAATGTGAGAAATAAGAGCAGGAGGCCATTCAGCCCTTTCAGCTCTGGTGCTTTCAGAAAGCACATGATACAAGGACATTCCAAAAAGGCATTCAGTTGTTGTGTGTATATTTAGATTGTTCAGTTAATGTGTTAGAGAACTGATGGTGAATTTCCATTAGTGTTTAGATCTTATTATTGGCTGGAAACAATTTCTACTTTGATAAGTAATTATTCTCTATTTCATCATCTATTTTGTAAAATTTTATTTTGCTCAAAAAAGCACAGACACGGTCCAATCAGGAAGGAAGAAATTGAAACTTGGAATAAGCCATCTGTACAAATGGTCCGCCAAGTCTCCAAATGAAAGCATGTTGTTAGGTAAACAAAGAGACATATTTCAGTTGCAACTGCAATGTGGATGAGATGAACAAATGGAAGAAGGTGCGTGTATATTTGAAGCTAGACACACTAGATGTTCTTTGGAATCGGTGAGCCTACATTCTAAGTGCAAACAAACACATTGCAGGTACTGACAAGTCAACAGCTTTATTGGAGCATGTAGATGATGGTTCTGTCAAACGCTTTAGGAATAAATTGCTGACAGTTCTCCACTTGCTCCATATTAAGTATAAAACCTAACCTAATTTTGACACAGCATCCAACAGCAGCATGTCCTTTCGAATGTTTGCTCCAGACAGAAACATTGAGTATTGTGTCAGAGATAATGGGAACTGCAGATGCTGGAGAATCCAAGATAATAAAATGTGAGGCTGGATGAACACAGCAGGCCCTGCAGCATCTCAGGAGCACAAAAGCTGACGTTTCGGGGCTAGACCTTCAGAGATTTGTTTAGAACTGTGTAGTTTTATAACAAATCTGTTCACAAATCTTGGGAATGAGCTGCTGCACTATTTTAATGGTATTTATTTGTATCCATCTAGCCCTGCCAAGATGACTCTTTTAATGTTTAATTTTTCTTTATTTGCCCACAACCATGAACAATATAGAAATAGTATTGGAGGAGATATGCTGAGTTCCGTCTGTATAATGCATTCCATCTTTGGCCACTAAATGGACAATTATGGACAATATGATTAGTAATGTGTCAACCTCAGTGCTAAATAAGTTGACTCATCTGCATAATGAATCAAAGTTTATATCCAGTTCAGTAAACCACATGCTAAGTGTCTTATTGTTTAATCACTTATAATAAAAGACATTTTTTACCCGTCCTGCTCTCTGTTTTGCAAATGATTCTACTAAAGCTTCCACTCCAAAGTTCAACAGGATATCGGTATTGAAAATAAAGTTGTCATAGGTAAACTCTTGGCCTTTTACAATGAAGCTGTCAGGCATTAGTGGATGCCAGTGGTAGAGATGGTTGAACTCAACTGCAATCCGGTTTCTGTATTGAAAATGCTCGCTGAACAGAAGTTCTGGGTTGAATGTCATCTTGAAATAATAACCACTCAGGTGTTGCACATAGTCCTCAATAACTATTTTAATAGTTTCCCCTATGAAGAAGAGAAACAAATGATTGCAAAATCTCAAAATCATACTTTTAATTGGTCATGTTCCAGGTACTTCACATTGTTAAATCTCATTGTTGTTAATAATTAAATACAATTTCATAGCCTTGAGCTCAACTGTTTTTCTAATTTGACATGCAAATACTTTTGCATTTCACTTTTGGTGTCAAATGAAATTGGTGTAAATGGATAGAAAACAAAATAAGTAAGTTAGAGCACTAGCTGCCTGTGAGAATTTTAGCAAGATCAGGGAAATTCTCATTGTCCTTTTGATGACTGTGATATTTTGTACCTCTGTAGTTTTCTCCAGCCTTGAAACTTCCCCCATATTCTCTGTTCCTATCCCTCTGTTAACATTACCATCCTCCATTCAGCAACTCTTCCTCTCCCTTATCTGTTGAGGCCATTTCTCCTAAAGTTACTTTATTTAGTTTCATGCTCAGTCTTTGATGTTTTCCTATGTTGAAGGTGCCATGTAAATACAAGTTGTTATTACTGTTGCAACAATGTTTATTTCTATTGCCATACTCATTTCATTTATTCCAAACACTTATTACTCATTTGTCTTCACTCAAAGAACAATACAGCATAGGAACAGGCCCTTGGCCTTCCAAGTCTGTGCTGACACATTTGTCCTTCCATACTAAAACTGTCTTCACTTACAGGGATCCATATATCTCTATACCCTTCCTATCCATGTATTCGTTCAGGTGCTTCTTGAATAATGCTATTGTCTCTGCTTCCACCAACTCCTCAGGCAGCATGTTCTTAGTGTGAAAGATTCACCGTGCAAATCTCTTTAAGCATTCCCCCTGCACCTTGAACATGTCCCCTAGTAATAGACACCTCAAACCTGGGAAAAAAACCTCATACTTTCCACTCTATCCATGCCATTTACCATCTTATAAACTCCTATGAGGTTGCCCCAAAACCTCCTGTGTTCCAATGGAAACAAACCCAGTCTATCCAACATTTCTTCATAGCTAAAATCCCTCATACCAGGCAACATCCTGGTAAACCTTTTCTGTGCCCTCTCCAAAGCATCCACAGCATGTTTTGATTTTTTTCTATCAAAAGATAACAAGACAATGATCTATGCTGAATTGAAACTTTTAAGTATGGCTCTTGGAAGAAGCTTACATTTGTTACAGCACAACATGTTTGAAAGAAAAAGATACATTTTGTCAAAGCTACTTGAATTCACAAGATACTAAAGGGAAAACAATGTTTATTCTGTACAAGAAAAAGTGGCAAGTGGACTCTGATTTGTAGAGGTGTTGTGATGGGAAAGCTCCAGTTAATGCTAATTGACAGATAATTATCAAGCTTTGTTTAAATTTTAAACATGTAGGTTGACACTGATTGGTCAAAACACAGAATGAACCACATTATGGCTGTTACCTATTATGCTGAGTTGCAACAGGTACACCTGTGCACATGTTCTTTCAGTTTGGTCTGTGTAACTACCAGTCACAATACTCTCCTCTAAAAATGGTGTTTTCCTTTCACTCTTGTGAATAATCTTGATTGAAATGTATAAGATCCTGAATGGTCTTGATAAAGTGAATGTGGAAATGATGATCCATTCTGTAAGTCAGTCCAGAACTAGGGGGCACTCTGTTTAATATTAGGGGTCACCCCATCAGATGGAGATGAGGAGAATATTTTTTCTCTCAGGGCATTGTATGACTTTTGACCTCTGTCTCAGACAGTGGTGAAAATGGAGGTCACTGACTGTTTTTAAAACCGAGGTGTGTGGATTCTTGTTTAGCAAAGGAATCAAAAATATCAGCAATAGATGGTAATATGCAATTTGAAACTCAAAGAGGCCAACCATGATCATATTGAATGGAAGAGCACTTCACAGAGCCAAATGATCTATTACTACACGAATTTTGTATGTTCCCATGTTCATGTGAGCACCAGATGAAAAATTTCAACAAAATTTATCATTTTTTCCAGCAATATTCAAATTTTGTACTACCAAACAATGAGAAGTACAATTAGCCCACTGTGCCATTTCACTTCCTGCAACCTAATAATGATTAAGTGATTGGCTAAAGCTAGTGAGAGAAAATGGTCAAGGTTACACTTGTCAAAAGAAAGAAAGGAAGCCTTTAAAAAAGGTGACGGTCCTACCTGTAAGTATGAGTCTGGCTGTTTGGAAAAGCTGCTCATCATTCCAAGTTGGATGCTCCTCTTTCAGGATATCACAGACTCGGTTGTGTTCTCGAAGCCAGATGGTGGCATACATCATTAGTCCAGGTACCAAGCCAAATAAATCATTACCAATGGCAAAGCATTTCTCCGCTGATAAATTATGAGGATATTTCATCCTGATGGGTACATCCTTTGTGGATGGAGGTAAGACCTCCCCATTCACTACCTTAATGCAAATCAAATAATTAACCATTTCTCTTTTTATTCCTTTAGTTAAATTACTTTAGCTGCATTTACACAGCTATATGCACTATTGAATAAGAAGGAAAGAAAAATACAATTTTTAAAGTACATAATACATATTTCATGATGGATTCTGAAGGCAATGAGTGTGACAATGATATTGTTGGATGCATACTTTGGAGCATGAGTTTAAGTATATTATGCTACCTTGAAGACATATTTGATACTTCTTCAGGAATAAGAGTTTCCAGTCATATTTTCCTATATTTATGGGCACTATTTGATACAGTGCAACATCTGTAACAGAATCCACAAGATAAAAATGGTGTTGCCAGGTTCAATTGCTGCCTGATATTTATAATAATGCAGTGCAATACCAGTCTGAGAGTCATATGTTTCAGTTTTGAAAAACTGTAAAATTTTTCTCTGGATCGTACATGTTGTAAGTAAAATAACTCCACAAAAGCTGGCATCCTGTCAACAAGTCACTCTTTATTTACACATGAACCATACTTCACTTTAGCATTGCCTCATTCAGAGTCAGGTATTTCTGACAGTTACCCTTTTTATGTGTCAGCCAGGGCTCCATGATAGGACTAAATTAACAGCCCCAATCAGGGAACTCATGTTCTATGATGACAGGGTCTTTTCCCCAGGGTAGGGGAGTCCAAACTAGAGAGCATATATTTAAGGTGAGAGGGGGAATATTTAAAAGGGACCCAAAGGACAACATTTTCACACAGAGGGTGGTGCACATATAGAATGTGCTGCCAGAGGAAGTTGTGGAGGCTGGTATGATTACAACATTTAAAAGGCACCTGGATAGGTATATGAAAAGAAAGGGTTTGGATGGACTTGGGCCAAATGCTGGAAAATGGGACTAGATTTATTTAGGATACGGGCACGGGTGCATCTCTATGACCCTACGTCCCTCAGGATGTTGTGTGGCTTGGAAGGGAACTGGTGATGGTATTCCCATGCATCTGTTGCTCTTGCCTGTCTGGGTGGTAGAAGTCACGGGTATAGAAGAAGCTGTCTGATGATCCTGGGTGAATTGCAGCCCTGTATCTTATAGATGGTACACATCGCTACCAGTGGCTGGTAGTCGCTGGTACCAGTCGCTGTCAGTGATGGAGACAGTGAGGATTTAAGGTGGTGAATGGGTGCCAATTATATTCCGTGGTCACTTGTTCAGTTGTAGACTGAGGAGTTAATATCAAGGGTTGATTCAATGTTTAAAATGATATCAAAAATTCAAACAGAACAAAATAAAATGTTCTGTATTTTGTATAGTCCAAAACCTGATGGGTTTTCTTATGGGATACAGTTCTCAAGCAAAATGATGGAAAAAAATGGAACAATTCACAGAACAGAATGTGACAATTCAACCTATTGTATCCATTCTGCCTTAAAAGCAGCTATCCATCTTCCTAGCTAGTGATCCACGATACTATCATCCATTTAAGCAGTGATCTGTGCTATGCTAATGTGTGTTATAAATAAAGGGAACCAAATACAGAAATTATCTGTGTTTTTAACATTGCTTTGATCAGCTAGTTAAGTACGTGTATTCAATAAAGTTTTATCTGCTCTCTTACAGCCATGCACACACACACTATTCAATAGAAATCGCTAACTATATGTGGTAGCTATTGACAATACTATTTCAGCAACATGCACTAATTTTAGAAAGCTTAATGGAGGAAATGGTTTCGAACTATCACAAAAGCAGTGAAAGGAGTCCACAGTTACTGGTAATAGTTACTGCAGTGGAGAAGATAGAGGAAAGAGTGACTATAAACTGTGGGAGCAGAGATAAACCACTCAGCCCATTGGGTTAGCCCTGCCATTCAATGAGACCATGGCTGGTAATCCTCAACTCTACCCCAGAGCATTAGGTGCCATGTGTTCCTCCTTTCATAGGGCACTGTGACAGACTCATTCACTTGAGCTTGTTGGAGAAGCTGTGCATCACAACAGTCAGGCTTAAGCAGTGATTGAAGCCTACAACTTAGATCAATAAGGTCTGAAGGGACACAGAAATGTCCCATCAATAGGCTGATTAGGATATGCCATAAAGGCCATAATTTCATAATTGCATAATTACACCACAGTCAAACGGTCAGAAGCAATGTTGTTTGGCTTGTGACGAAAATTGGCTTATTTTCTGCACACTGCACACTGATGCAGCAGGTGTTGAATTTCTTGTTGCTGCTGATAAAGCTGCATTCTCAGAAATCCTACGGCAAAATGCCAAACATTCTTATGATCTGACCAGCAGTTTCTTCGAGGAAAACAAAGGAGAAAGTTGATTCCACAATACTCATACATTAAAAAAAATCTGGCATGTCTGTCCGTATGTTATTCATAGTGGTTAATATTATTGTCCAGATAGGAAGCAAACTTTTTGGCATTAAACAGCAACAGAAGGTTACTATAGTTACCTAGCAGGACAATCCTAACGCTTTTGTTAGTCCACCTCAATTGCATTGACATTATTTATTGAAGTGATACACGCTGAATACTGTTGCTTCCTTTGGGAGTTGGAACATCCCTGAGGCATGGAACTAAGGAAACTAAATACAGACTAGGTAACTCAGTCGTGGGTTCAGTTGGTTAGTGTGAATCAGTTTCATGTGAATCTTTAACACCGGCTTTGCAAACTGTTCAAAGTAAGTTTCATGAGGAAAGATGGCCAACTGTTGACTATAAAATAGTGCCAAAAGAATTGACTGCTAACTTAATGTTGGTTGCTTACCTTATCTGATTTTCAAGCTGACTTTAACTATGGAGACCAGAACTGACATGGCAAACAGTTGGAAGTTTCAATAACATATAAGAATCTGTTCACATGTCTCAATTCAAACTCTACAGCTTCATTTTGGTCTGCTTGTGGAATCATAGAATGGTCACAGCATAAAAGGAGGTCATTGACTCATACATCTGTTTTGACTCTCTGTAAGAGTACGTTAGTTAGTCCCACTCTTTCCTCCAATTTCTGCCCTTCTGGGTCTTATCTGATTCCCTTTTTAGAGACTGTAATGTAATCCATGACCATTATACTCTCAGGTGATGTATTCCATGAAATGCTCATCAATTACTGCCTGCTAATGATTTCGATCACCATTTCATGGTTTTTGATTATTCTTGTCAATCACTTTTCATCAGCATCCTTGGGTTCTTGACGCTTCTGTCAATGTGAACTGTTTCTCTCTGCCAAGATCTCTCATGATTTTGAACACTGCTTTCAAATCTCCTCTCAGTATTATCTAAGAAAACACCCAAGCTTCTCCAATTTAGCCACATGACTGAAGTTTCTCTTCCCTGGAAGCAGTCTACTAAATATTTTGAAGACTCATATCCTCCTTCCTAAGGTGCAATGCTCAGAATTGTTTGCAATGCTCCAGATGAGATGGTGCTTTATAAAGGTCCATCATAAACCCCTCCATTTTTAATCATACCTCTACCATAAAGTCTAGATTCTACATTTTCAAACGTTTTTCAACATATCTACCATCTTCAATTACTTATATGCGTACATCTACAGGCCCCTCTGTTTCTGCACCCACTACAGAATTACTGGATTAATTTAGGTTAATTTGCGTGGCCTTTAGTTCATATGACTTATAGAGTCATAAAGTCATACAGCATGGACACAGATCCTTTGGTCCAACTCATCTGTGCCGAACAGGCATCCCAATCTGACCTAGTTCCACTTGCCAGCGTTTGGCACATATTTCTCTAAACCCTTCCCATGCATTAACATTAGCAAATGTTCATTAACAAATTTTATATGTTGTAATTGTACCCATCTCCACCACCTCCTTTGGCAATGCGTTCCATACATGCACCACCCTCTGCATGAAACAGTTACCCCTCAGGTCCTTTTTAAATCTTTGGCCTCTCACCCTAAACCTATGCCCTCTACTTTTGGATTCCTCTATCCTCGGAAAAAGACATTGGTTATTCACCCTATCCATGCCCCTCATGATTTTATAAACCTCTAATGAGGTCACCCCGCAGCCTCTGACACCCCAGGGAAAACAGTTCCAGCCTATTCAGCCTCCCTCTATAACTCAAACCCTCTAAGGCTGGCAATGTCCTTACAAATCTTTTCTGCACCCTCTCAAGTTTAACAACATTGTTCCTATAGCAGAGGGGCCAGAATTGTACACAGTACACTAAAAGTGGCCTCACCAATGTCCTGTACAGCCCCAACATGACATCCCAACTCCTATACTTAATGTTCTGACCAATGAAGGCAAGTGTGCCAAATGCCTTCTTCCCCACCCGGTCTATCCGTAACTCTACTTTGAAGGAAATATGCACCTGCACCACTAGGCCTGTGTCTGCCAACACTCCCCAGGGCCAAACCACTAACTGTATATGTCCTGCCCTGGTTTGCCTTACCAAAATGCAACACCTCACATTTATCAAAGTTAAATTCCAGCTGTCGCTCCTCAGCCCATTGGCCCATCTGATCAAGGTCCCATTGTATTCTGAGATAAACTTCTTCACTATCCACTACACCACCAAATTTTGGTGTCATCTGCTAACCTACTAACTATTCCTCCTACTATTCCCCCACCTATACTCTCTCCACCTATCTTCTTTTCTCTCCATCTTCGGTCCGCCTCCCCCTCTCTCCCTATTTATTCCAGTTCCCTCTCCCCATCCCCCTCTCTGATGAAGGGTCTAGGCCCGAAACGTCAGCTTTTGTGCTCCTGAGATGCTGCTTGGCCTGCTGTGTTCATCCAGCCTCACATTTTATCATCTTGGAATTCTCCAGCATCTGCAGTTCCCATTATCTCTAACTATTCCTCCTATACTGACATCCAAATCATTTATAGAAATGATGAAAAGCAGTGGACCCAGCATTGATCTCTGTGGCACTGGCCCACAAGGCCTCCAGGATGAAAAACAACTGTCTACCATCACCCTCTGTCTCCAGACTCGACTGCATGCCTGTGACAATTGGTGTTCCACAGAGATTGGTGCTGGATCCACTCTTGTTTGCCATTTATATAAATGGCTTAGATGGGAATATAGAAGGCATGGTTAGTAAGTTTTTGGACGACACCAAGATAGGTGGTAAAATGGACAGTGAAGAAGGTAATCTAAAATTAATCAATTGATCAATAGATCGATCAGGTCCATGGGAAGGCTGGCAGATGGAATCTGATTTGAGTAAATGCGAGATATTGCATTTTGGTGAAACAAACAAGGGGAGGACTTACAAATAAAAGCAGGGCTTTGGTAGTATTGTAGAACAGAAAGACTTAAGGGTTCAGGTACATAATTCTTGAAGTTTGCATTGCACAAAGAGAGGGAGGTTAACAAGACATTTATTACACTGGCCTTCATTGCTCAGACCTTTGAGTATAGGAGTTGGGGTATTAGGCTGTGGTTCTACAGCATCTTGGCAGGTCTCTTCTGGGGTACCATGTCCAGCTCTGGTCATCCTGTTATAGGAAGGATATTACTAAGCTAGAGAGGGTTTAGAAGAGATTTACCGGAAGAGGTTTATACAACCCATTGTCAGTCAATAATATTTCCCATTAGCAGCTCTCATTCTCCAAGGCTGACCGTTATCTATTACTTTGTCTGTCCAATTGTTTTTCTCTTTCTTTGGGCTCTATCTCCACCTATCATTTACTCCCTACCTCCAACCTATCTTCTGCATTGAAACCAACCTTTCCTTTCTACTATCAGTTCTGACGAAAGGTCACTCGACTCGTTAACTCTGCTTTCTCTCCATAGATGCTGCCAGATGTGCTGGACTTTTCCAGTAATTTCTGTTTTTATTGTCTTTAGCAGATTTGTGCTGGCTCTCCATATTTAATTTTCACTTGTCCATTTGGCAATTAATAATATCACTGCCTATTATTTCCAAAGCTTTCCTATCATTTTGGTTAAACTGACTAGCATGTAATTGCTGGATTTATCTTTACCTCATTTTTGAATGAAAATGTAACAATAACGATTCCTCAGTCAACTAGCACCAATCCCATATCTAAGGAGGTCTGAAAAGAAAATGGGTAAAACCTCTGCAATTTGGTCAGCATCTTCAGATGCATTCCATCTGATCCTGGTAACTTTCAGCTTATCTAGCCTTTCTAAAAGTTCCTCTTCCTTAATTTTCAGTTAATTCAGTAAATTACCTATACCTATTTCACTTTGGCCTTGGCAGCATCTTCTCCTTTGCTGAAAAGAGATGCAAAGTACCAATTTAGTACTTCAGTTAGCTAGCCCTTTGTCTCCAATATGGAGGTCAACTGTCAGTTTAACTACTGGTGCTTTAACCTATGCAGAGATTGTTGCTGTTTAAGTTCAGGAGGCAGTTCTTCCACTATGAGTACAATATACAAAAAGCTTCAACAATAGTGTCTTTTTTCAGCAATATTCTGTTCTCTGTGAACATCAGGTTTTCATGTTGTCTGCATCCTAACTTGCATTGTCCTGCCGACCTATCAACCTTTTGGTTTTCTGGCCTAGATTGGCCTCTAGTCAAAAGCTGGTTTCCTTGTTTGCACTTCTTTTCCTGCCCTCAGTCCTCCCTATCTTCATAATCTCCTCCAAAATTCTTCAAAATAGCGCAGCATGGTGGGTTAATGGTTAGCACCGCTGCCTCACAGTGCTAGTGGCCTGGGTTTGAATTCACCTTCAGGAAACTGTCCGTGTGGAGTTTGCACATTCTCCCCGTGTCTGCGTAGGTTTCCTCCAGGTGGTCTGGTTTCCTCCCAAGACCAAAGATATGCTGTTTAGGTGGATTAGCTATGAGAAATGTAGGTTAGCAGGGATGGGGTGGGATACGTTTTTTTTCTTTAATAATCAGCTCCAAAAACATTTCAACACTAGAAATGTGTTGGATGTCAAACTTATAGAGTATCACTCTTAGGTCTGTAATTCATCAATTCAGATGCATTTGCTTCTGAATTATCAAATTCCCATCAAGTAACCATCACTTACATGCAGAAACACCCTGAAGAATAATGATGTTCCAATCCCTCCAGTTAACTTTTTTCAAAATCAGAAACCCAGTGGCACAAGAGATTTAAGCCGCATTTAGCCTATGCTACAACTCCCAAATTGGTGCTCCAATAGATTAAGTTACCCAAAGTGTACTAATTTGTTTTTAAAATCTGTAATAAGAACTCCCCAAGATCAGAATTTTTATATGGTCTCAGAAAAGGTTCCTGTTAAGTTACCTGATATTTGAGTTTCCCATCTTTGAAAAACCTCAGTTGATGTTGACGTTCCAGAGTGTCTCCATAAATATGGCTCAAATCCACCTGGGAAATGTTAAAGCAATTTAACTTTAGGCAAATGTTTTTCAGCCATTATCATTCAAACATGCCCAAAAGGCTCAGTTATATGAGCAAGCGTTTTCATGTTAAAACATGTTTTACTCCCAAACATTCAATGCAAACTTACCACAAATTATTGTTCTGAATTGCAGCAAATGGTTATAGCTTATCCACAATTAGCTATTGAGTCCCCAATGATTATCACTCTCTTCCTATCCTCCCTTCCCTTCTGTGCAAGAGGGACAGACTCTGTTCCTGAGGATAATTTTGCTAAGGAAAACCATGCATGTGCTGCACTGTGCATTCTTAGCTAAAATAATTTGCAGAAGAAAGATAAGGAAAGATTCAGTGAGGAAAGGAGGTTTCATGCTTGCAAACAGGTCTTCAAAGAAATTTACAATACAGTACAGGCAGAGTACAACATAGATAAAGGGGAGCTGGTGAACGTACTGTTGTTAAATTCAAGAAGTCATTTAATAAAGTGCCATATCAAAGGTTATTTTGTAAAAACCAAGTTCAGGGTGTAGGAAGTAACATATTAGTATAGACAGAGGATTAGTTATCTGCAGGGAGTAGCTATAAATGGATCACATTTGTATTGGCAGAAGTGTGCCACAGGGATCAATATTGGTGCCTCAATTATCTGCAATTTATATCAATGACTTAGATGAAGGGACCAAACACATAGTTGGATGATGACACAAAGATGAACAGGAAAATAGGTTGCAACATAAAGAGTCTACAAGGGGATAAGGGAGTGGGCAAAAAATTTACAATGGAGTTATAAACGTGAAAAGCTGTAAACTTGGCCACTTTAGCAGGAAGAAAAGAAAACAAGTTATTTAAATAATCAAGGGAGGGTGCAGGATTCTGAAGAATAAGGAGATCTGGGTATTCTGCGACATGAATCACAAAACATTAGCATGTAGGTACAACAAATGGGAAAATGGGAATGTTGCTGTTTATGGAAGTGGAATGTGATAGTAAGGGTGTTTTGCTACAGTTGTACAGAAGATTGGTGTGGACACATCTGGAGTGCTGACTGCTGTTTTGATCTGTTTACTTAAGAAGAAATGTAAATGTGTTAGCAGCATTTCAGAGAAGGTTCTCTTCAATGATACCTGAGATTGTGGGGGCTGGAGTTTCAGTGATTACCTGATTAGGAAATGTTGGACAGCCTGGGACTCTTTCTAGTGAGGTGTCTGAAGAAGAAGGGGTGACCTGATTGAGCCATATAGATCCTGAGAAGACTTGACAGGATAGGATGCTGAAATGATATTTTTAACTTATGGAACAGACCAGTCTAGGGAACATGGTTTCAAAAATCAATGGTCTCCCATTTAAGATTGAGAGGAGGAATATTCTTTTCTTCCAGAGGGTTGAGGGTGTGAAGAACTCTTTTCTCCAGACTGCAGTGGAGTCAGGGTTACCGAATAATTCTAAAGCTGAGGTATATAGATCTTTGACTAACAAGAGAGTCAACAGTTACTAGGGTAGGAATGGAGGATACAATCAGATTAGCCATAATCTTACTGAATGGCAGAGCAGGCCTGAGGGGCAGAATAACCTACCCTTGCTTCCAATTCATACATTTCTTTGTAAAATCAAAACTCCAGTTTCTGCTGAGTTAGCTGATTTTAGAAAGTATTAAAATGCACCTTAGCATGGCTATAATAAAGGGACTAGAACAAATACCAACTTAGAACTAGAGGTAACGCAGTATGGAGCTGGAAGAGCACAGCAGGCCAGGCAACATCAGAGGAGCAATACAGTTGTGTTTTGGAAGAAGGATCCCGCCCTGAAACATCAGCACTCCTGCTCCTCTGATGCTGCCTGGCCTGCTGCGTTCCTCCAGCTCTACACTGTACTGTCTTTGACTCCAACATCTGCAGTTGTTGTTATCTCCAACTTGGAACTATCTGCTGCCATTACCCTTTAAGCCACGGTGAGAATCAGGTTTGGTTGTCAAATTCCTGTGGTATGAACATACAAACAATTGTGTTGCAAAGGATTTGATAGAGTTGCATATGTTTTGTTGATGTCATTGTGTCTCAATCCGCCTCACAGCATAAACAGCACTCCAATATAATGAGGTATTCATCTAACCATGGTTATCTCTTAGTATTTACATGACTTGCAGCCACCTGAAATCCTCATTATATTCTTCTCCTTAATCAAGTTAGTGAATAATGATTGGAAATTATATACCTTGTGAAGGTTATAGCCAAGTTTTGAATTCAGTATTAACCCTTGCACTTTGTATCGTTTTAGATGTTACAATTTCAGTTGTACACATTTTTATTTCAAAAGTAAATATAGAAATAAAGAAAACCAGATATTTCCTGTTGGTTTCTTCTGACCTCAAATGAACCCAAAGATCATCTAAAGAATCTGAGAACGATTAGTCTCTGAAAGAATTTGTGAATACACAGCAATTAGACAAGGTAGATTTGCATATTGTTGCCTTTAGCAGTGCAACAATACACAATTTCTAAATGCATGTTTCAAGTTGCATGTTATTTAATTTGCCAAGTGCAGTGCCAAAAGGGACTTGCAAGTGTTTCAAGGATAACAGAGGCGCATGTTAAATGAATTAACCAAACTGGATAAGGGCAGAATGTTTGCGTAACAAGGTACAAATATTCTTTGGAATTTTCCACGTCCATGGAATCCCTGAATGGCTAAAGGAAGTGATTTAGTACCAATGTGGAACACTGCACATATGGCAAGAAATTTCAGGGTTTTATTTTTGGCCTGCGTCGATTTTAAGTGCTGCTAGCTATTGTGTGTGCTTTCAAAGCTATTTGCTGAAATGGTGCAGCTGATTAGGTTGCAAAAAATGGGCTCAACAAGCCTTTTAAGTAACAAAGCAGTCCACAGGGATTCTATCTATATCATGAAAAATATCCTCGGAGCATGGCAGTGAATAACCTTCGGGAGGACTCCAGATTTCTCTCAAGTCTTGCTTGATAAACTTCCATGTTGTCAATTCCAGTCTTGGTTATATTGGAGAGAGATAATGGGAACTGTAGATGCTGGAGAATCCAAGATAACACAATGTGGGGCTGGATGAACACAGCAGGCCAAGCAGCATCTTCAGAGCACAAAAGCTGACGTTTCGGGCCTAGAACCTTCATCAGAGAGGTGGATGGAGAGAGGGTTCTGAAATAAATAGGGAGAGAGGGGGAGGCTGATCGCTCTCCCACTGCAACTCTCTTGTCGTGTCCGCCTCCCCCTCTCTCCCTATTTATTTCAGAACCCTCACCCCATCCCCCTCTCTGATGAAGGGTCTAGGCCTGAAACGTCAGCTTTTGTGCTCCTGAGATGCTGCTTGGCCTGCTGTGTTCATCCAGCTCCACACTTTGTTATCTTGGTTATATTGGGATTGTTTGTAGTAAAGCCTGTTGATATAAAAAAATCGGTTGCATGTAAACTCCTAATTGGCTGCACAGGCAATTTCTGGTGGTGGTTGACAGTTAAAAACAAACAAAAATGTCACGATGATTTGGTGGCAGGAAAGCCTTTCAGTTGTGTGAGATAGCACTTCTGGATAAAAGTAAAAGTGGTAGTGAGATGTTAATGGGTTAACATCCCATGAATTTTTACTCTCCTTCTCTCCTCATACAGGGGTATCTGAACACTGTCTCAACTTCCTGCCCGAATAGGATTGGATGTGAAACATATGTAGGGGTGTGGAATATCCATGAACACAAAAAGCACTAACCTCTGTAATTCTTATGGCTCTACCCCCACACTGCTGCCTACCCCTGTTACTGCTGAAATGGCTAGGTCAGTGACCTTTGATCAAGCCAGGCAGTTATCACCACAGGAAATCGCATCCTGTCATTGTCATACACTTCGTGACGATCCAAGCTGTATTCTGTTGTCAGGTGTAGTAATTGTTTTATGTATCTGCCAATTCCAAGGGTATAAAAGTGGGGACTGTCCCCTGTTCAGGGAGAATCACTCACGATACTCAGCACTCTGTGTCGGATTGCGTACAGTGATCCTCTGCAGTTTGTACTTTCTTAATAATAAAGGATTGTGTTTTTGTAACCAAGTCAGTGTCTTGCTCTTGCATCAAGTCCGTGAGGGTCTCTGAAATACGAACCTAACATTATCAGCCCATAATGGGCTTTGCACGTGAATATTCAATTGGGCACAAGGATAATTTACTCAAAGTCATTAAGTCATACAGCACGGAAGCAGACCATTCAGCCCACCTCGTCCATGTCGAACAGCTTTCCTAAACTAATCTAGTCCCATTTTCCTACATTTGGCCCATATCACTCTCAACCTTTCCTATCCTTGTATCTGATCAAATTCTTTTAAATTTGTAATTGTACTCACCTCTACTACTTTCTCTGGCAACTTGTTCCATACATATACCAACCTCTGTGTGAAAAAAGTTGCCACTCGGGTCCCTTTTAAATCTTTCCCCTCTTGTCTTATATCTATGCCCTCTAGTTTTGGACTCCCATACTCCAGGAGAAAGACCTTGGCTATTCATCTTTTCTATACCCCTCATGATTTTATAAACCTCTATAGAGACACCCCTCAGCCTTCGGGGGAAAGAAGTCCCAGCCTAGCTAATCTCTCCTTATAACTCAAACCATCCTGTCTCATTAACATCCTTGTAAATGTTTTTCGCTCCCTTTCCTGTATAATAACATCCTTCCTATAGCAGGATGACCAGAATTTAGGGGAGCCAAGGGCCTAGTTGTATTATTGCCGGACTGTTAATCCAGATAACATTCTGGGGACCTGGGTTCAAATCCTGCCACGGCAGATTGTGGAATTTGAATTCATTAAACATTTGGAAATAATCATCTAATGATGACCTTGAATCCATTGTCAATTGTCATAAAATCCCATCTGGTTCAGTAATGTTCTTTAGGGAAGAAAGCTGCCATCCTTACCTAGTCTGGCCTACATGTGACTCCAGACACACAGATTCTTAACTGCCCTCTGGGCAATTGGGGATCGACAATAAATGCTGCCTAGCCAGTGGCTCCCTCATCCCGTGAATGAATAAAAAAAATTATGCGCAGTACTCCAAATGTGGCCTTCCCGACGTCGTGTAGAGCCGTAACATGACATCCCACCCCCTGCACCCAATGCACTGACTGACAAAGGTAAGTGTGCTGAATGCTTTCTTCACCACTCTGCCTACCTGTTACGTCACTTCCAAGGTACTATACACCTGAACCCCTTGGTCTCTCTGTTCGAATAACACTCCCCAGGGCCCTACCATTAACTGTGTAAGTCCTGCCCTGGTTTGTCTTAACAAAATGCAATACCTCACATTTATCTGCATTAAAGTCCCTCTGCCATTCCTCAGCCCAATGGCCTAGGTGGTTAAGATCGGGTTGTACTCCTCTCTGACCATCTTCACTGTGCACTGTTCCACCAATTCTGGAATCCATCCACAAAGAAAAGTGATTTTGTGACAGGAAGTAAACACTTCAGTTGTGTATAAGAGCACTTCCAGATATATAAAAAACAAAATTAGCATGCCCGGATGTCCTCGAAAAGGATGCATACAAAGTCCACAAGTAATCCTGTTGCCTGAAATGGAGGTGGGCTTGCATGGGGTAGACTGATTTGTCTTCCCATTCCATTTATGAGATGAGATTAAAATTCATTTTAATTTAACCCACTTCCCTCCCCCTCTCCTTGCCTCTGCCATCACCTTGGACGGTTTGCACTGCCCTTAATAGTCAATTAAATAACTGAAACATCCAACTGACTTAGTGGTGGTGGTTAATAGGTGAAAAAAAATACCAGGGGTGATTTGGCGATGGTGAGAAGAAAAGTTCAGTTGTGTGTGACAGCACTTCTGGATGTAAAGTAATAAAAGAGGAATCAGTTGCTTTCACTAGGTTTTGCACTTAATTCAGTTAATTGGAAACATAGGTGGTTATTGGCAATAGAGAGAATATAATAAATGATAATGGATGAAAAGTAGCACGTGATTTAGTGGTGGGAGAAAAGCCATCAGTTGTGTGTGATAAACTTCCAAATATATACAAAAAAGATTAAGAAAACTCTTGTGACACAGTGGTAGCGTCCCAACCTCTGGGCCAGAAGTTGTGGGATCAACTCAATCAGCTCCTCATGTGTATACTAATATGTCTGAGCAGGTTGAATTGAAAATATTCAAAACAGTACTATGGAGCTAGTGGTGCAGTGATAGTATCCCTATCTCTGGTCCAGGAAGTATGGGTTCAAGTCCCAGCAGAACATAATTGCATCACTGAATGGTTAATTTGAAAAAAAAGAATAAAAGAGGTATCTAATCATGGTCATAACACTCATCTAGGTTGTAAGGTCAAATAAGGAATTGACGTAATGTCAGGATTCTGGTGAAGACCAGTAAGAGTCTAACTATACCAAGTAAATTTTTCCCTGGCTGCTCCCGTCAAGTGAGAAGTGGGGTTTGGGAAGTCCCCTATCTTCTGCTGGAATCAAAGCTGGGCCTGAAATATTTCAGAAAGAGCAAACTTCTAACTATAAATCAAAATGTTTCTGGAGTTCAGTTGTTCATGACACACAGGTGAGGTGCTCCAGTTTTTAAATTGGTCAGGTTATTGAGGTTGTGTTTTAGGTGCCAGTTAAGTGGTACATTGTCAAAACAGTAAGAGGTTCTTGGTAAAGAGAAAAGAAAAGTCCTAAGAGGCATTTTCTGTATTGGGATGCTGGATTGCGTTTTGTAGGACTCAGGTGACTGATGGATAGCGATAGTCGTTTGGTCTGAAGTACATATTGAAGATGCCTTGTAGTCTCTCATTCAATTTTGAATCTTTCTCAAGCTATCAACCGTACTTTGTAATTACAGTATGCCAGATTTTGTGTCCCTGCATCAGGAACACAGAGCCAGGAGACATTTTGGCGCTACATGCCCAATTTGTGAAAAACTTCCTTTGGGTATTGCAATTTTCATCTCAAACTTGGGGGTGCTGGTGTGGGGATGGTGCATACGGGAGGTGTTATTGTGAGTTGCCCCATATTTTCCCACAAAACATTCAGATGTAGTCACATGGGGTGTCGGTTGTAGAGGTGAGCTGTGTAAAAGTCCATGTTAGTATGCCTGTTGTTAAAATAGAAAAGAACAAAAAGCAGGCCTGCAGCCCTCATCCTCCTACATACTCCCATGCCAATCCATGCCATCACACGCATCTCTACCCAATGCCTATTGCTCCTGAAATCCCCATGCCGGTCTATGCCCTTCTATCCATTCTCTTTGGCTCCTGTATCTCCCATACCATCTTATATCCCTCTACCCACTTCTTGACTCTTTAACCTCTGGGCATTCCAATTTAGCGTTATCTCATGTCATCCCATGATCATACCATACCAACCTTTATCTCTTCACCATCCATGCTAACTCATTGAGTATCTAACATGGGGATACCTTGCTGACATTACATAAAATTCATAAGTGTTTTCTTTGGCTTCACATTTTTAAAAATGTCATTATTAAAAATTGATTCATTATATTACCATTCTCCAATCACTTACAGAACAAGCGTTTGTACTCATTGTCACACTTCAAAGATTTTAAAAGCACTTGGTGCTGTTCATCAAACTGTAAACTGAAGGCACCCATTAGAACAATGAAAGGTTGTTTAATTCTATAGAGATTACCTTCAGGCTTATGTTAACACACAGGGTTAAAACTGTAGCCACTGATCTTTCTTAACACTCCTGACAAGTTTTATAAATATGTAAACTGAATAAGTTAAATGACTTGAAATTTTGGAAGTGTTCTCAGTGGTTCCTTGAGAATTCTTACAGGGACAATCTAGAATGGGAGGTCATAGTCTTAGCCCAAGGAATGGCAGATATCAAACACAGGTGCGGAGGAATTACTTCTCTCAAAGGGTTGTGAATCTGTGGAATTCACTACACCCAAGTGCAGTGGTCATCAGGATACTGAATACATTTAAGGAGGAGATCGACTTTTATTTAGTAATGGGTTAAAGGTTATGAGGAATTGGCAGGAAAGTGGAGTTGAGGCCGAGATGAGATCAGCCCTGATTGTATGAAATGAGGGAGTAGGAATGAGAGGCTGTATTCCCCGTTTGTCATGTTCTGATGTAGATCCCTTGTCACATCCACCAACAGTTCTCTCAACAGCTTCCTTGTCAGTACCCTTGAAAACTCACACGTCAGTTTCAATGAGCTCATTCACGTTTCATGCACATTCGTGTATATTGTTAATAATCCCAAAAGGCCTTTCCTAAAGGGTATCTGACCTCTACTAAAGGTACTCTACTCACCTATCCAAAATTATATCTTGTCTTGCTGAAGAACTTCGGTGTGGAGCTTTTCCTGATAGATCTAATGAGCATGCATTATGCTTTGGATTTCCCACTAACAAAAATTGTGTTTGACTATTCAAAATACAATTTGGCCCTGTTCTCCTCTTGTGAAAAGGGCGGGGACCAGGATCAGAGCAGCAAGTCTGGATTCATCCTTTTGTTATCATTTCAGCCAGGACAGGGGATCTTGTCTGTTTTTGCAGAAATCCTGGCCCCAAGCAGGATGTTTTATGTTAATTGGCTTTCGTGAACAATATTGACCTATAGTATGTTGCAGATTGGAAAAGCAATAAAAATACAAATGTACAAACTAATAATGGGGTGAGACATCTGAGCTCTTCAGGTCTGCTCCATCATTTAATGAGATCATGATTGGTAAGAATGTGGCCTGAACTCCATTTCCCTGGTCACCCTCTATCTCTTTTGACTTCCTTGTTAATCAAGAATCTATTGAATTCTACCTTAAAAGTTTTCCATGACCCTGCCACTGAGAATTCCATAGACTTATGACAACGTGAAAGAAAACGAAATTCTCCTCATTCCAGTCTTAAATGGGAGAAACTTTATTTTTAACTATATGGGCACTAGTAAGTAAAAATAACCTGTAAAAGTGCTTGAAATGGTTGTTCCCTATATAAACTGGGCCTTAAATACATTAATACCTTATCAATATCTCTACTTACCCCATGGCCGAGAGCTTTTGTAAACCCTGGACCCTTATTGAAATCTGTCCTAAGGAACTGGTGAGTAAAGTGCTGAGCAAAGAAAGCAAACATCAAGTTTGTGCCCCGAGGGTCTGGAATGAACTTTCTCCTCAACAGAAACTCCTCGGCCAAGAGTTTTACATCAGGTAATTCCTTGTAACCTGTAAAGTTTTAAAGTTAATTATTCATATAGATATAACAAACCATCCATTACTCTTCTATAATACACACTTGCATAGAATCTTGTTGTAGTCAGCTACAAGCTTTTCATGGTAAGCTTTCTGTAGCAACATCAAAACTATTAACCCTTCGATGACAACACAAATCAAAAACATGAAACGTACAAGCATTGTTAGCAAGACATAAACAAGCAAAACCAAAGCATTACCAGCACAGCAAGGCACGTGTGGAACAGTAGAGAAAATGATAATAATGTTTTAGTGTGATTAAACTATTCTGCGCCTCGTTGTAACTCCCTTCTGTTAATCTGTCACCTTGCAATCAGCAATGTTTTCCACAGTAGCTATCCATATGGCTTTGCTTGTTTCATGTTGGAATTGCATTATCTTCAGCAAGTCACAGCTGCATTGTGGAATTCATAAGCTGATTGTGAAAGTGCAGCTCACACCATACTATAAAGATGCAACAGAGATCACTGTCTAAGCCTCCCATAATGTAGTTCTTCAGTCTGCTACTAGGTGGTCCATAAAGAAAGCCTGTTCTTCTAGCTTTCCCACACCCTCCACAGAAAAATTGCAAAACCTCTGCCTAGAATTTCTCCCAGCGAAATGAGAGCTTTCATTGCCTTCCTTTTACTGATATGCAAAAGCCATGCGTTAGGATTGCAAAATCCTTTCCCATTTTTTTCATTTCCTCTACTTCTCAGAAGAAATGTTGAGGATCTCCTTGTCTTCTGGTAACAGGTCAAATTAATTTCATTGGTTCAATGACACAAGCCATTTATTCTCGGCAAATGGTTCCATGTTTCCTTAACAGATTGAAGATTAAATAACTGAAATAGTTTTCATCATTGTTCTTACCTTCAGTTCCGGTTGGGGTTGGGCAGTCCTTTGGTACAGGTGGAAGTAAACGAGTAAAGTATGTTACATTCGCATAACCTTCCCAGGAAAGGTAATCATAGTCAGAGTTGTAGGTTGGAGGGCTGGGGATCAAATTTGAACGTGCTGCGGGAAGAAGGTACATTTTTTGATACATTTTGTTAAGGGAAAGTTATCACATTAAGTTTATTCCATCTGAGATAACAAGGTGTGGAGCTGGATGAACGCAGTGGGCCCAGCAGCATCAGGGGAGCAGGAAAGCTGACGTTTCAGGTCAGGACCCTTCTTCAGAAAAGGAGGAGGGGAAGGGGGTTCTGAAATAAATAGGGAGGGGGGTGTGAGGCGAATAGAAGATGGATAGAGGAGAAGATAGGTGAAGAGGAGGCAGGCAGGTCAGGTCCTCTCCACTATCTTCTCCTCTATCCATCTTCTAGCTGTCTCCCACTCTCTCCCTATTTATTTCAGAACCCCCTTCCCCTCCCCCATTTCTGAAGAAGGGTCTAGGCCCGAAGAGTCAGCCTTCCTGCTCCCCTGATGCTGCTTGGCCGGCCGTGTTCATCCAGCTCTACACCCTGCTATCTCCAGCATCGGCAGTTCCCACTATCTCTGAAACTAGTTTATTTTATCTGTTGGTTTAGGTGCTAGCAAAGGAAATTGATCATTTTGTATTTAGTTGTAATGAAGAATCCGTTGTCCAAATGCACTAATTTAGTTATTACTTATATAATTTCCTTAACATTACCATTTTGTTTCTACCCAAATATTAATTTTTTTTAGGTTTTTAAAATTTTATTTAGGGTCATCACATACTGGCTGATCACCCTTCCCCATCTCCTCCCAAAACTCACCCATTTAGCTTCCAATCCTGTTGTGCTTAAATTTCTCATCACCATATCTTTCCATCCAGTCTTAGACCTTCCTCTTCTTCTTTTACTCCATTATGGTCACATTTCCATCACTAACCTCTTAAAAAATAACAACTATCCCTTTTTTTCCATTTGAGTGAAGAGTCTCAGCAAAAGCCAACTTTATTTGGATTGGACCAAAGCTTCCCCCAGACTTGCTCTCCTCCTGGAAATGTGGTAGAGTAGGGCTTCCGAGCATAAGTCTGCTGTGTGCCTGCCTCCATTCGAAATCCCAGTGTCGGGGTCACTTGCTGAGGAGGTCATGGGGTGACATTTGCCATGTTGCTGGGGTGCCTGCCTTCACAGATGGTAGGAATTGTATTGCAGCCTGGTGCCATACCACAAACAGGGCAGAAGAGCAGAAGTCACTTTCACTTTGGAACACTTGTGGGCTCTTATTCTAAATGAGCATGGTCCTGGCAAATTAGCATTTCTACATTGTGTAGCCACACTTGGTGCAGCACAGTGGCTCAGTGGTTAGCGCTGCAACTTCACTGCACCAGGGATCTGGGTTCAATTCCACCCTTGGGCGACTGTCTGTGTGGACTTTGCACATTCTCTCCACGTCTGTGTGGGTTTCCTCTGGGTGCTCCGGTTTCCTCCCACAGTGCAAAGATGTGCAGGATAGGTGGTTTTGCCATTCTAATTTACTCCGTGGTGCCTGGAGATGTGCAGGCTAGGTGTGTTAGCTATGGGAGACTCAGTGTGGACTTGTTGGGCCAAATGGCCTGTTTCCACGCTGTGGGCATTCTAACCTGAAGGAGAACTGTTCAGACTGCATGGTTGATAGTGTCTCTTTTGGACTGGGACAAATGTAATGGTTACTTAGCTTCTCCTCTTGTATAAATTGGCTGCATAAAAGAAAAGGGAGATGGAGGACACAAACAGCTGGGCTTGCCCAAAATTTCCATCCAATCACATTGCCATTGGAAATCCTACCAGGGATGAGAGATTTAAGCTTCATTGAACTTCCCTGTATTACAACGTTCTGAACAATGTAATGACTTTTGCAAATTATTCATTTCCTGATTGTTTTCATTTTCAGTAAGTTATCATTCATATTTGTTTTGAAAACTAAGCTCAGTTGCAGATGGTATGTAAATATATAAGTGAATGAGAAAATAGTCCAGTATAAGAAGTCAACAGCAATTCCAAACACAATGTGCAAACAGCTAACACACTTTAAATAATTATTACAGTGGATTTGAGCTACAAATGAACTCTCCAAATACTTTCATAACCACTGACTACATTTGCATTGAAAAGCTGCCAATCCATACATCAGACTTATTCAATACATCAGAGCTTTGATATTCACTGGGAAAGGCTGCAGAATGCTGCAACACCAAGAGACTGGGGGTCCTCCTGCTTGATTCACAAAAAATTAGCATCCAAGTTCAGTGGATAACAAGGAAGGCAAATGGAACATTGGCCTTAATTTTGAAGGGAATGGAGTGTAAAAATAGAGAGTTTTGCTAAAACTAAAGAAGGCACTAGTCAGATCACACCTGGAGATCTGTGAGCTGCTTTGGTTAGCATATCTAAGAAAAGAATATGCTGGCATTGGAGGTAATCCAGAGTTTGATTCCAGGTATGAGGGATTGCCTTGGAGTCACAGAGATATGCATCACTCTAACCTGTCCATGACGAACAGATATCCTAAATAAATCCAGTTCCATTTGCCAGCATTTGGTCCATATCCATCCAAACCCTTCCTATTCATATGGCCATCCAGATGCCTTTTAAATGTTGTAATTGTATCAGCCCCCACCACTTCCTCTGGCAGCTCATTCCATACAAGCTCCACCCTCTCTGAAAAGGTGGTCCCTTGGGCCCCTTTTAAATCCCTCTCACCTTAAATTTATGCCCTCTAGTTTTGGACTCCCCTACCCTGGGAAAAAAGACATGACTATTCATCCTATTGTTGCCCCTCATGATTTATAAACCTGTAGAAGGTCACCCCTCAGTCTCTGATGCTCCAGAGAAAATAGTTCCAGCCTATTCAGCCTCTCCCTGTAGCTCAAACCCTCCAAACTCAGCAATGTCCTTGGAAACCTTTCCTGAACCATTTCAAGTTTCACAACTTCCTTCTTATAGAAAAGAGACTAGAGCTGCACAGTATTCCAATTGTGGCCTAACAAATGTTCTGTACCGCCACAACATGACCTCCCAAAACCTATACTCAATGCACTGACCAATAAAGACAAGAACACCAAACACTGTCTTCAGTATCCTGTCTTCCTGCGACTCCACTTTCAAGGAACTGTGAACCTGCACTCCCAGGAATCTTTGTTCAGCAACACTATCCACGACCTTACCATTAAGTCCTGCTCTGATTTGTCTTTCCAAAATGCAGCACCTCACATTTATCTAAACTAAACTCCATCTGCCACTCCTTGGCCCATTGGCCCATCTGATCAAGATCCCATTGAACTCTGAGGTAACCTACTTTGCTGTCCACTCCACCTCCAATTTTGGTGTCATCTGCAAACTTACTAACCATACCTTCTATGTTCATATACAAATCATTTCCATAAATGATGAAAAGTGGTGAACCGGGAACCAATCCTTGTGGCACACTGGTCACAGGCCTCCAGTCTGTAAAGCAGCCCTCCACCACCACCCTCTGTCTTCTACCTTCGAGCTACTTCTGTATCCAAATGGCTCATTCTCCCTCGATTCCACATGATATAACCTTGCTAACCAGTCTATCATGAGGAACGTTGTCAAAGCCCATATAGATCATGTCCACCACTCTACCCTCATCAATCCTCTTTGTTACTTCTTCAAAAAACTCAATCAAGTCAGTGAGACACAATTTCCCATGCACAAAGCCATGCTGAGTATCCCTAATCACTCCTTGTGTGTCCAAATACATGCAAATCCTGTCCCTCAAGATTCCTTCCAAAAACCTGCCCAGCACTGATGTCAGGCCCACCAGTCTATAATTCCCTGCCTTTTCCTTACCATCTTTCTTAATTAATGGCACTACATTAGCCAACCTCCACTCTTCCAGCACCTCACCTGTGGCTATTGATGACACAAATATTTCAGCGAGGGGCCCAGCAATCACTTCCCTAGCTTCCCACAGAGTTCTAGGGTACACCTGATCAGGTCCTGGGGATTTATCCACCTTTATGTGTTTTAAAACATCCAGCACCTCCTCCCCTATAATATGGATGTTTTTCACGACGTCACTATATATTTTCCCATGTTCTACATCTTTCATATCCTTCTCTGTAGTAAACACTGAATCTAAATACTCATTTAGTATCTCCCCCATTTCCTACAGTTCTACAAATTGGTGGCCTTGCCTGTCTTTAAGGTGCCCTATTCTCTCCCTAGTTACCATTTTATCCTTAATGTATTTGTGGAATTCCTTTGTATTCTCATTAAACCTATTTGCCAAAACTATCTTATGTCCCATTTCTGCCCTCCTGATTTTCCTCTTAAGTATATTCCTACTGTCTTTATACTGTTCCAGGGAATCAATCAATATCTGCTGTCTATACCTGACATCTGTTTTCTTATTATTCTTGACCAAAACAACAATATTTCTAGTCATTTAACACTCCCTATACATAACAGCTTTGCCCTTCACACTAACAGGAACATACTGTCTCAGGGCGCTTGTTATCTCATTTTTGAAGGCTTCCCATTTTCCAGCTATCCCTTTATCTGGGAACATCCATCCCCAATCAAATTTTGAAAGTTCTTGCCCACTGCAATCAAAATTGGCCTTCCTCCAATTAAGAACTTTAACTTTTATATCTGGTCTATCCTTTTCTATGACTATTTTAAAACTATTAGAATTGTGGTCACTGACCCTAAGGTGCTTCCCCACTAACACCTCAGTCACCTGTCCTGGCTCATTTCCTAAAAGTAGGTTAAGTTTTGCATCTTCTCTAATAGTGGCATCCATATTCTGAATCAGAAAATTTATATGTACATGCTTAACAAAGTCCTCTCCATCCAAGCCCTTAACACCATGGCACTGGCAGTCTGTGATAATGGGAACTGCAGATGCTGCTCCAAGATAACAAAGCGTGAAGGCTGGTTGGCCTGCTGTGTTCATCCAGCTTCACACTTTGATATCTTGCACTCCCAGTCTGTGTTTGGGAAGTTAAAATCCCCTACCATAACTACCCTATTATTCTTACAGATAACTGATATGTCTTTAGAAATTTATTTCTCAATTTCCCGCTGACTATTTGGGGGTCTACCATACAATCACAATGAGGTGATCATTCCTTTCTTATTTCTCAGTTCCAGACAAATAACTTCCCTGTACATATTCCCAGAAATATTTTCCCTAACTACAGTGATAATCTTATCCTTAATCAAAAATGACTCTCCCTCTTCTTTCTTGCCCTCCTTTTGATCATTCCCATAGCGACTATACCCTGGAGCATTAAGCTGCCATTCCTGTCCATCCCTGAGCCACATCTCTGCAATTGCTATGATACCCCAGTCCTATGTTCCCAGCCATGCCCAGAGTTCATCTGCATTACCTGTTAGGCTTTTTGCATTGAAATAAATGCATGTTAATTTATCATTCTCTACTTGATTCCTGCCTGCCCTGACTGTTTTACTTAGTCCTTTTCCGAACTGTACCAGTCTCAGACTGAACTCTTTCCTCTCTATCTCCTTGGGTAACCCTCCCAACCCACCCACCACCCCCCACTTATTAGTTTAAATCCTCTTGAGCAGATCTAGCTAATCTCCCCGCCAGTACATTAGTCTCCTTCCAATTCAGGTGCAATCTATCCTTCTTATACAGATCACTTCTCCCCCAGAAGAGATTCCAATGATCCAAAAATGTGAATCTTTCTCCCCTGCACCAGCTCCTCAGCTATGCATTCATCTGCTCTATCCTCCTATTCCCATCCTCAGTAGCCCATGGTACCAAGGGTAATCCAGATATTACTACTCTTGAGGACCTACTTTTAAAATTCTTGCTTAACTTCCTATACTCTGTCCTCAGATTCTTGTCCTTATCTCTTCCTATATCACTAGTTCCAATGTGTAAAATGATTTCCTGCTGGTCTCTCTCCCCTTTGAGAACATTGTGCACCTTCTTTGGGATATTCTCGATCCTGGTTCAAGGGAGGAAACACACCATTCTATTGTCTTGCTGTCAGCCGCAGAATTGTCTGTCTGTGCCTCTGACTGCAGAGTCCCCTGTCACAATCAATTGCTTGGAACCTGACATACCCCTCGTTAAATTAAAGGCAGTGTCAGTATCAGAAACCTGGCTGTCAGTGCAACATTCCCCGGAGAGTGTATCACCCCCTACATTTTCCAAAACAGCATACTTGTTTGAGATGGAGATAGCCACAGGAGACTCCTGCACCACTTGCCTCCCTCTCCTCTCTTTCCTAGAGGTCACCCATCCACCTGACTATATCTTCAGTTTATCTCCTTCCCTGCAACTGCCATCCGTCACATCCCCTAGCTCCTATAAATTCCTCATTGCCCCCAACTGCCGCTCCAACCAATCCATGCAATCCAATAGGATTCGCAAACAAACACACTTCCTGCAGACGTAACCATCAATAATGTGGAAACTCTCCATAATCTCCCACATCCAATAGGAAAACTCAAAGCCATCTTTGCACTTTAACAATCTACAGACCCAGAAAATAGCACAGTCTTACTGCTCTAAAAACAGTACTAAGCTCCAGGCTATCTTATTAACTTTGTTATTTTATATTTTTCAAGTTTAATCAAGAGACAGATCTCAATAAAAAGATATTATCAAAAAGGAACTCACTCTACTCGCTAATTTGGATTTACAAAAGAAAAACAATAAGGCTGCACATTAAAAAGCCACTTAGCTGCTCCTTTGCTGTGAACTCCCATACACAAGTTTCCCCAAGGTCAGCTGTGAATTTTGCTGTTTGTGTATTTTTCTTAAAACAAACTCCCATGTTCAGAGATATTTGAAACTAAACAGTGAAGGTAGCAGCTGTGCAGGTTGTTGCTGTGTTGGCCAGCAGTGTTAGGTTTTTTTCTCCATTTGAATGACTTCCCATGTGGTCAGTACCTTTGTCTGTCATTGTCCTTTCTAAAGTGCAATTGCTTTGATTTTTTTTTGCAAAGTTCCAAAACAATGCAACAACTTATAAACTGCTCTTACAATTCGAGGAAATCAGTTCCAACACTGAAAATGCCTCAAAAACGGAACACCTCCTTTCGCTGGGATTTTTTCCCATCCTCCATCTTGGACTATCCAGAATCCTATTCTTATGAGGAGAAGTTGAGTAGGTTGTACCTGCACTCATTGGAATTTAGGAGAATCAGAGTTGGATTTATTGAAACATGTGGGGTAGATGTTGAAAGCTTGTTTCCCCTTGTAGGGCAGTCTAGAACCAGATGGCATAATCTCAGAATAAGGTGTCACATATTTAAGACAGAGATGAGAAAGAATTTCTTCTCTCAGAGCATAGTAAATCTGTAAAATTCTTCACTACGGAGGTCTATCAAGCATGAGGCATTAAGCATATTCAAAACTGACAGAGGCAAACTTTTATTCAGAAAGAGAATCAAGGATTATAAAGGAAAGGTAGGAAAGTGGGGTTAAGGATTATCAGTTTAACCATGATCCCACTAAACGATGGAGCAGACTCAATGGGCTGAATTAACTACTTCTGCTCCTCCAACTTATGGTTTTATACAACTGTTCCTTCACTGACACTGGATCTAAATCCTGGAAGTCCTTTCCAAACAGCACAGTCGGTGTACCTACACCAAATGGATGGCAGCAGTTCAATAAAGTGGCTCATCACCACCTTCGCAAAGGGCAATTAGAGATTGGCAATAAATGCCAACCAAGCCAGCAATGTCCACATCCCATTAAAAGTAGTTTTAAAAACTAGTGCAAAAGAATCTATCAACTTCTATAACAACAGCTTGTTGTGTATGAGAGACATGAGGAACTGTGGCTAATTCTTCTCAGCACTTATCAGAGCTAAGACTATGGCTTGAAAGAAGGACCCTGCCAACAACTTGAGGGAAGGTTTGCTAATTGCAATTTTAACTTGCAGTTGACCAGAAGCAAGTGGAATAAACCCCTGCTCCAGTTTGGTTGCTTGGTCTCCAGTATTGTGTTGAGAGGATGAGGGGAGTGGATGGTGGGAGGGTCTAAAATTCCTGCATAATATCAGCTATCTGTTTCTAAACCACTTGTCCAAACAGACTTGCGTCTTCAGGTGTGTAGATTTTTAAAATTCCATGAAAAGGTGCAGAAAATAATCAAGAAAACTAAAGGAATGTTGGCCTTTATATCTAGAGGGCTAGAGTACAAGGATACAGATGTTATGCTCTATTTTTACAAAATCTTGGTTAGATCCCACTTGGAATACTATGAGCAAATCGGAGCAACATACCTTAGGAAGGATGTATTGGCCTTTGAGGAGTACTATGTAGATTTACAAGTATGAGACCTGGATTTTCGAGTTAGTTTTGAGGGCTGTTTTCTCTAGAATTTAGAAGGTCAAAGGGTGATCAGATTGTAGTCTCCAAGACATTAACAGGAAAAGTCAGGGTAGGCAAAGATGAGCTATTTAGACTGGTTGGGGATACTAGAACTAGCAGACAGTCAAATCATTAGGGCCAGGCTGCTCAGGAGAGATGTTAGGAAGCACTTCTACACAAAAAGGATGGTATAAGTTAGGGACTCTCTTCTATCGATGACAATTGCTGCTACATAAGTTGTTAATTTTAAATCTGAGACAGATAATTTTTTGTTAAGCCAATGTATTAAGGGATATGGGCCAAAAGGCAGGTATATGAAGTTAGGCCACAGAACATCCATGATCTCACTGAATGGCAGAACAGGCTTGAAGGGCTGAATGGCCTTCTACTGTTTGTAGATTTGTATGTTCCTTTGTTAGATGTTGCTCATTTGAATACTATCTTCTGAAAGCTGGAGTTACTAAGCCTCCCTGAATCTCAGCAAGTTTCCCATACCTTACCCAGGCTGGTATCACCCTTCACTTATAACCATACCCCAAGACAATAAGAGGTTCCTCCAGTTACTGTTTTCTGGATTTGTTCCCTCTGATTTTCACACATCAGAAGGGGCTTGTGCGTGGAGTTCTCCCGGGCTATATAAAATTATGTGTTCGGATGAACGAATTTGCTCTTGTTTCTATGTCAAAAAAAATTCAGTGTCTTTTTCAATTTCAGAGTGTGTGATAACATTAATCTGCTTCAGGCTAATATCAGGGTGTAGGATGAGCTGAGTTGCTCTTAAGGAGGGTTGGAATGGGCATTTTGGGCTAAATAGCCACTTTCTGTGCTTTGACAACAAAATGTGAGGCTGGATGAACACAGCAGGCCAAGCAGCATCTCAGGATGTGCTCACAATGTGCTCCTGAGATGCTGCTTGGCCTGCTGTGTTCATCCAGCCTCACATTTTGTTGTCTTGGATTCTCCAGCATCTGCAGTTCCCATTATCTCTGATACTTTCTGTGCTTTAATCATCCTATAGTCATGAATTCAAACTGCTGACTTAAGTACATAGCCTAGGCTGATACTTCATTGCAATGCTGAGGGAATGCAAAATTGTTAGAGAAATGGGTTGGCTTTTTCAGGTGGGAATGTGAACTTGTTGCTGATATTTCCATGTGCCACCCCAGAGCCACAAAAATGCCATTTTTGAAAGTTAGAAGAGCTAGTCAAGCAAGGCATGGTTCAATGCCCTTTTAGTAGTACAGACAACCTCCATGATGCCTGAGCTGCTTTACATCATGTGGTGCCCGAAGCAAAGGCCAGTGGCAGCCATGATGGGGCCTGCTGCTGCCTTGCCAAGGAAGACAGGCAGCTCTTTGGAGAGTTCATCATGTTAGCTCAAAGGAAAGAGCTCCCGTGCCCAAAACAAAGGTCATGTGCTAGACGCAGCTCAATGACCCTGATGTAAAGAAATGTTCTGACACAAAAAAACAAACCTTCATAGCTCCCTGCATCAAACTTAATAGCTGTGGACTAACATAGAACATAGAACATAGAACAGTACAGCACAGAACAGGCCCTTCAGCCCACAATGTTGTGCCGACCATTGATCCTCATGGATGCACCCTCAAATTTCTGTGACCATATGCATGTCCAGCAGTCTCTTAAATGACCCCAATGACCTTGCTTCCACAACTGCTGCTGGCAACGCATTCCATGCTCTCACAACTCTCTGCGTAAAGAACCTGCCTCTGACATCCCCTCTATACTTTCCACCAACCAGCTTAAAACATGTCCCAGAATGTTTAGATTTACTGGAACTCATTTTGAAAATTATCTCCCTGAGCAGTCTATGAGCTGAATGAACTGCTAACTAGTGTTGAGCTGATTCTCTGTTCCCTCCCACTGCCATCATTTTGAGAACTGAAGAATATTACAGAAGCACCAGAGATAAGTATCAGGTCCCTAATTTTTAAAATGCACCAACCTTCGGGTCCAACTCACTGACTTTTAACTGGGACTTTTACTCAAGTGCCCACATACCTGCTTTGGGTGGGTCTGTTCATGCTTTTTGAAGAAAATCTTGAGAAAGAGATGTCCCCAAGATAACTTTTATTGGGACAGAACTAGTGAAAGCAGATCATGTAGTAACTTCTCTCACTGCTACTTGCACATTGGCCACTGTGCTCAAGTTAACTTGCTAACCTCACTTGCAATTCACCAATTGCTCATAGGATGTAGAGCACTATTGGACATCCTGAGGATATAAAAAGCGCAATATGAATGCGTTGTCTTTTTTCTAAGGTAGGGCTACCTAAATTGACAAACCCAATTCTGAAATTTATTTTGGATGTTTTCCTACAGCATTGCAGACTGCAGTAGAATAGTCATTACAGCAATCGCATTAGCAGTTCTTTAGGAAATTAATTCTCATTGTTGTCTTCATACAATAGTTTCCAGCAATTGTCTAACAGTTGCCATAATGTTGCAACCCCCAAGTGGTCATCAGACCATTGACAACAGGGACAGTTAATGGAAATTAATTATTTCTGATTAGTAACTTTGAATATTTGTTTTGAGATGGACTGCCTGATTGGATCTGTGTTTTTCTTACACTTAAATATAACATTCTTTCATCATCTGAAGGAGATGGAAACTGAACTTTATATTAGTTTTGACACTACAGGCTCATTTTATAAGAGTCATCCTTCGACAATGTTTATTTAATGCATTTCTGCAATTCATTGTGGTCTTGAAGTAAGTTCCATACTTGTGCGATTGTTACATACAGTGCTGGAAACATGCCTTATTGTGTAGCCCATGATTTTTTTCAATTGATCTGCCCCAATACTAGAGCAGCAGAGTTCAATGATGGATTGGGAATTGATTGTGGAGAAATAAATGAGCAACATCCAGAGCTTTTATCAATTTGGGCTGAATTCATAACTGATTCCCTAATCATAAATCATTAAATAGTCATTTGTTAATGCGGAACTTGAGAACTACATAAAAAGCAGAGCTTTTAACCTTGCACTCATAAGGATAACTAACAAGAGGAAAACTAATACTCAATGAGAGGAGCGTGGTTGTCATGGTCAATACGAGGAAAGGCTAAGGGACTTGAGGCTGTTTTCGTTAGGGAGAAGAAGGTTGAGAGGCGACTTAATTGAGACATATAAAATAATCAGACGGTTAGATAGGGTGGATAGGGAGAGCCTTTTTCCTAGGATGGTGACAGCGAGCACGAGGGGGCATAGCTTTAAATTGAGGGGTGATAGATATAGGACAGATGTCAGAGGTAGTTTCTTTACTCAGAAAGTAGTAAGGGAATGGAACATTTTGCCTGCAACGGTAGTAGATTCGCCAACTTTAAGTACCTTTAAGTCATCATTGGACAAGCATATGGACGTACATAGAATAGTGTAGGTTAGATGGGCTTGAGATCAGTATGACAGGACAGCACAACATCGAGGGCCGAAGGGCCTGTACTGTGCTGTAATGTTCTATGTTCTATGTAATACAATAGTTAATGACGATTGGCTGTTAATTGTAGACTTGTCTAGATTTCAAACCACAAGTTGACTCTGATATAGCAAGGTGTAGAGCTGGATGAACGTAGCCGGCCAATCAGCATCAGAGGAACAGGAAAGCTGACGTTTCGGGCCTGGACCCATCTTCGGAAAATCACAAGTTGACTCTGATTGATCAGGGCATTGCCCTGAGAAATGAACCTATAATCAGCTGGCAACTTTGTTGTTGTGTTGAAACAAGCATCACATGTGCACATGTTCTTTCTGTCTGCAAAGAACATGGCTCTGTGTATTAAAAATGTTGCTTTCAGAACATACAAATGAACTGGACTGTAAGCCCAATTTCTAAAATTCATTCATGGGATGAGGATGTCACTAGCTAGGCAGCATTTATTGCCCAGAGGACAGTTAAGAGTCAACCACATTACTGTGGGTCTGGAGTCACATGTAAGGATGACAGTTTCCTTCCCTAAAGGGCATTGGTAAATGAGATTAGTCTTTCTGACAATTGACAATGGATTCATGGTCATTGGTAGATTCTTAATTCCAGATACTTGTTGAATTCAAATTCCATCATCTGCCATGGTGAGATTCAAACCCCAATCCCCAGAAAGTTATCTGGGTCTCTGGATTAACAGTCCAGCGATAATACCACTCAGCCATTGCTGCCCCACTATTAGTTATCAGCATAAGTCATTGTACATTTTTCACTAATCCTCAAGTTATTAAATTGTGCATCGACTATGTTTCACCTCAGAGTTGCAAGGTTCTTGGTGCATACGTTTTAAGCACAATAATCAGGACTGGCACTCTAGTGCAGTACTGAGGGTGTACAGCACTGTGGGAGATGCCACCTTCCAGATGAAGTATCAAACCAAGTCTGTATCCACCTGCACTGTTAGTTGTTAAAGGTACCTTGGCAAAATTTCAAAGAAGACCGTGATGGTAAGGGCGGGGTTACTGCCCATCTTTAAGCTAACATTTATTCCTCAATCAACATCGCCAAAATAGATTGTTTGGCAATTACTGCACTTCTATTTGTGAACAATATTGGCTGCTGATTTTTGTGCATTCTAACAGTGATTCTAACAAAATACCCAACTGGCTGTAAATCTCTTGGAGAAATCCAGTGGTTGTGAAAATTGCGACCGTATTGTGAGTCTTCTATCCTTATGTGAAATCCCAATGACTAAAAGCCTGAACTACCCAATTCCTCATATCTCATTTCTATTATTGAGCTCAGCAGTTCTTCATGCTGTGTATCATCAGCAGTGGTTGATTACTCATCAGACTTAATCTGATTCAGTCTATCTCATTTTAAAATCAGTGCTCTCTGATCAGTATCAATGATGACAAATGGATTGACTATCAATCTGCAAATCCTTCTGAAACACCACAATGGCATTTAGAATCCCAACAGTGTACAAGCAGATGATTTGACCGATCGAATCTATATCGCTCCTCCAATGAGCATCCCACCTAGACCCAAAAGCCCGCCTTCTCCCCATATTTCCCATGGTTAATCCACCTCGCAAACACAACCCTAGGTGCTATGGGGCAATTTAGCATGGCCAATCCAAGTGGCCTGTGCACTTAAGAAAACGTGACAGAGGGAGATAGATTCCTGTGGTGGAAAAAATGTTGGCATCTCCACCATCACAGTCCACAGCACCAGACTTCAACGTGCTTAAAAAAATGTTTGTGGTCACAGCAACTTGCACTTCCTGTGTGAACTGAATCATATCATTCCATCTCTAACTGGGGTTTATTTCAACTGATTCAGCATTGCTCATGGCTGTGTTTTTACTAATTCAGAAAATGCACTCTATTGCACAAATTTAGTTCAACTTCATCCATTAGCATGTTTCATTTACAGGATCATCGTCTTCGACTCAGCAACATATATGTAGCTGATTTAATTTCAGCTTTTGAATTGACAAATCAATTCTATACAGTAAAGCTATAGATTTTCAAATTCATGCATCTAAATTGTACTGTACCATAGTGACTGGATTTGGCTATGAGTTTGGTTACTGCTGAAAGAGCATCCATCCCATCTTAGTAAACTTATTAGACTCCATTGCTACCTGAGGTAATGTTGCTCATCTACTTTCAGGATCTTTCTGTAAATCTTTCTGATTTCTGTTTCTTTCCAGAACAATTTGAATAGCTTTCACCAAAGTTCTGGGACTGTAAGGAAATTGATTCCAAAGCTCCAAAGTGACAGCTTTCCACTAATCTAAAGAGTTAATTGATGCAATTGTCCACGGATTCCCATGGAAGCTTAACATTTCTGACAAATGTTGCTCATTCAAGAATTTTTTTGGTACTCAAATTGAACCAATTTTCAAAAACTTTCAAAACCTTATCAGAAGTATCTGTGGTTTTTAAAATATTCTTGCGATTTATAATCTCACCTGCAAGACCCATTGAATACTATAGCATATCAGCCTATTCAACTTTGATTTAGGGTTTAATCTGAAGCAATTCTGTTTCTTAAGAATTTCTTTTTGTCTACATGTCTCCTGTTTGACACTTCTAACCTTGAATCTGCTGGGAAGTATTATTTATCTTTCTGTTTTTTCTTAATATGTTTATTTATTCTCATTATTTCAAAGGTGCTTTAAGTCTGTTGCACTTTACTGTTGTTTCTCATCTGTTATCAGTAAGTTTGTATTCTTCCACTAAATTAACACTACTTAAATTCTGTTGTCTTAAAGTTTGAAAACTTCAATGATATAACAATGTTGTAATATTTTCTCGTAAACTTTTAAATTTTGTACTGCAACAATACTGTGTAAAGTTCTTCTATTAAGGCTTTACATTATGTAAATAGCTAATCTGTAGTGCTTTGTTGATTTCAAGTTTTAAAATTCTGATTCACAACAACTCTATCTCTGTACTTCTTAACCGGGGCTTTAATCGATATTTATAAGGAAAGACAGTGTCTTCCTACACTTCACATGGTTTTGACACCATCTGCAGCCAAAAAGGCCCTTATCCGCTTTTCGCAACCAACACATCCTCTTACACAATTTTTTAAATTAACTGTGACTGTGGCCTTATGATCTTTGCACCAAAATCACACTTGAGTTATGGGTACCCTGATCTTAGTAAAGTCTTATGTTTCTTTTAAGCTTCTTCTTTTGTTAGACTCTTCCTTCCAATTAATTTAAAATTCTGGTTTTTCTGTCTTAAAAACGTTTGTGGCCTTTTTAATATCGCAGTCCTGTCATAACTTATTTTTTTCAGGCACTTGCTCTGTCCCTTTCAACTGTGCTTCATACAATCTGCTTGTGGTGGCAATCTGCTTTGGGAGGTGAGAACTCCTTTCACTCCCATTCTTTCCCTACCTGGTCTTTGCAATGTTTTTGTAATTTTCTCTCCCCTTTCCCAATTTCTAACTTTGCATCTGGGATGTTTCAATTGTCACCTACTGAGCCTCCCTCTCTAAGGTTTCTGTCTCTTTTGATTCTGGCTAGCTTTGGCTGTCTCCTTAGTCCACAATGTGTCTTCACGCACTTGTCTGAAGAAGAGTCATAGTCCACTCAAAATGTTAACTCTCTTTCTCTCTCCAAAGATGATGCCACATCTGCTGGGTTTCTCCAGCATTTTCAGTATTTTTTTCAGATTCCCAGTATCTGCAATAATTTGCCTTTATTCCAACATCTGTCCATCATTACAGGACGACTTGGCAATTTGAGAGCAGCCTGTGCTCATTCTACACAGGCTCAAGAGGCTCCTGCATTTCAGACAGGAACAGGTTGTCTCTTTTGGCTTTGAAAAGCTTAGTTTGAGAGGACCAAAGAACAAGATTTTCTTTAGAGAAACTGATCTCACTGTTGCCATTTGGAAGGCAGCCTGTCAATTACCAGCTGCGGCAAGGAGAGTATAATGTTCAGCAGCAAAGACATAGTGTTAATGACTGCAAAGGAGGAGCTATTTCTCAGAATAGCTACTCATCAGATTCCTTTGACAGAACCAAGCTATCTGCATAATTTTGTAAGTGGTAAAATAAGGTAAAGGTTGAAGGAAATAATGAGGATAAGTATGTAATTTGAGTACAGCCCAATATAATATCAGCACAGATATCAACACCACTTTACAATGAGTCACAGCAGAGGAACAGACAAGCACAGCAAAACTGGTCACGTAAATGAAAACACATTAACAAATTTGACCCATATCAAAAAGCCTTAGGTTATAGAGTTACAGAATTGTATAGCACAGAAACAGGCACTTCGGTCTACCTCATCCATAGCAACCAGATATCATAAATGAATCTAGACCCATTTATCAGCATTTGACTCATATCCCTCTAAATCCATTCATTTACCCATACGATTCCTTTTGAATGTTGTAAATGTACCAGCCTCCAACACTTCCTCTGGCAGCTCGTTCCATACATGCACCACCCTCTGCGTGAAAATGTTGCCTCTTAGGTCCCTTTTTAATCACTCTCACCTTAAATCTGTGCCCTCTAGATTTGGACTCCCCTATCCTGGGAAAAAGATCTTGGCTATTCAACTATCCTTGCCCCTCATGTCTTTATAAACTGTTGTAAATCCTTGTAAATCTTTCTGAACCATTTCAAGGTTCATCACATCCTTCCTATAGCAGGGTGACCAGAACTGCATGCAGTATTCCAAAAGTGGCCTAACCAGTGTCCTGTATAGCTACAACATGACCTCCCAAGTCCTATATACAATGCACTGCCCAATGAAGGCAAGCGTACCAATCACCTTCTTCACCACCCTATCTACTTACAACTCCACTTTCTATAAACTGTAGACCTGCACCCAAGGTTTCTTTGTTCGGCAACACTTCCAAGGACCCTTCCAGTAAGTGAATAAGCCCTGATTTACCTAACCAAATCACCTCACATTTTTCTAAATTAAACTCTATCTGCCACTTCTCGGCCCATTGGTTCCATTGTACCCTGAGATAACCTTTTTCACTGTCCACTATACCACCAATTTTGGTGTCATCTGCAAACTTACTAACCAATACTCCTACATACACATCCAAATCTTTTATATAAATGAAAAAAACAGTGGACCAGCACCAACCCTTCCAGTACAGCACTGGTCGTAGGCCTTCAGTCCAAAAAGCAACTTTCCACCACTGCCCTCTGTTTCTGACCTTCGTGCCAGTTTTGTATCCAAATAACTAGTTCTCCCTGGATTCCATGTGATCTAACCTTGATAATCAGTCTATCTTGCAGAACCTTGTCAAACACTTTGCTAAAGTCCATCGAGACAATGTCCACAGCTCTGCCTTCATCAATCATCTTTGTCACTTCTTCACAAAACTCAATCAAGTTAGTGAGACATGATTTCCCACACACAAAGCCAGATTAACTACCCCTAATCAGTCCTTGCATTTCCAAATACATGTTAATCCTGAAAATCCCCTCCAATAACTTACCCACCAGTGACATCAGGCTCACTGGCCTATAGTTCCTTGGCTTTTCCTTACCACCTTTCTTAAATAATGGCACCACATTAGCCACCATCCAGTCTTCTGGGACCTCACCTGTGGCTATTGATGGTACAAATATGGTATCACAGCGAAGGGCTCCGCAATCATTTCCCTAGCTTCTCAAGAATGTCTGAGATACACCTGGTCAAATCTCAGGGATTTATCCACCTTTATGCTTTTCAAGACATCTAGCACCTCCTTCTCTGCAATATGGACACTTTTGAGGGTATCACTATTTATTTCTCCAAGTTCTCTCGCTTCCATATCCTTCTCCATAGTAAATACTGATGTGAAATACTCATTTAATATCTCACCCATTTCTTGCAATTCCACACAGAGATGGCCTTGTAATCCTTAAGGGGCTCTATTCTCTCCCTAGTTACTTTTTTGTCTTAATGTATTTGTAGAATTTCTTGGGGTTCTCCTTAACCCTATTTGCCAAAGCTATCTCATGACCCCATTCTGCCTTCCCGATCACCCTCTTACCTACTCTCCTACTGCCCTTACGCTCTGAGAGATTTACTCCATCTCTGTTGGCTAGACCTGTCATGTGCCTCCTTCTTATTCTTGACCAAAGCCTCAATTTCTCTAGTCATCCAGCATTCCTTACAACTGCCAGCTTTGCCCTTCACCCTGACAGGAACATACTGTCTCTGGACTCTTGGTATCTCATTTTTGAAGACTTCCCACTTTCCAACCATCCCTTTACCTATGAACAGCCTCTTCCAATCAACTTTTGAAAGTTCTTGCCTAATACCATCAAAATTCCACTTTCAAACTTTAACTTTTAGACAAGTTCTATCCTTTTACGTTGCTATTTTAAAACTAATAGAACTATGATCACTGATCCAAAGTGCTTCCCCTAATGCCCTGCCTTATTTCCCAACAGTAGGTCAAGTTTTGCTCCTCTTCTAGTAGTTTCATCCATGTACTGAATAAGAAAAATTTCTTATACACACTTAACAAATTTTTGCCCATCCAAGCCCTTAAAACTACAGCAATCCCAATCTATTCATAGAAATGCTACAATGTAGAAACAGGCCCTTCAGCCCAACAAGTCCACACCAACCCACAGAGCATCCTATCCAGACCTGCCCCCCCATAACTCACCTAATCTACACATCCCTGAACACTACAGGCAATTTAGCACGGCCAATCCACCTAACCTGCATATTTTTGGACCGTGTGAAGAAACCAGAGCACCTGGAGGAAACCCACACAGACACGGGGAGAACATGCAAGCTCCACACACACACAGCTGCCCGAGGGTGGAAGTGAACCCAGGTGCCTGGCACTGTGAGGCAGCAGTGCTAACCACTGAGCCACCATTTGGAAAATTAACATCATCTACCATTACAACCCTATCATTCTTATAATATCTAGGATCTGATTAGAATTTTGCTTTGTAATTTCCCGCTGACTATTGGGGGCCTACAGTACAATCCAATAAGGTGACCGTCCATTGCTTGTTTCTTAGTTCCACCCAAAAAACTTCTCCGACATATTCCCAGGAATATCCTATGTAAGGTGAGCTGTAATGTTCTCCTTAACCAAAATTGCCATTCTCCATACTCACTTACCTCCTTTTGTATCCTTCCTATAGCATCTATACCCTGGAACACTGAACTGCCAGTGCTGTCCTTCCCTGAGCTACATTTCCATAATACCTATGATATCCAAGCCCTATGTTCCCAGCCAAGCCCTGAGTTTACTGCCTTACTTGAGAGTCTTCTTGCATTGTGATAAATGCAGTTCAATTTATCAGACCTGCCCCGTTCCCTGCCTTGCTCTTGCTTACCTTGACTATTTGATTTGCTCCTCTTCTCAACTGTACCAGCATCAGACTTATCTCTTTTCTCACAATCTCTTTGGCTAATTACAATTGTCAAATAGTCACTTAGTAATACATCAGGACAGAATCACAAGAATTCTAAATGTCAAAAGGAGCAACAATTTATACTGCATGAGAAGAGGGTGATGATTGACTGCTAAGTACACGCTGATTGATAGAGGAGCTGTCATGGAGAATGAACCAGGGAGGAGTTAATTTCCAAGGTTTTGTTTCATTTCAGACACTACAAGTTGACTTTGATTGGTCAAGGCATTGTTATGGGGAATACACCAGGGAATGGCTATTGTCAGTGTGTAGCTGGAGGAACAGAGCAGACCAGGCAGCATCAGAGGAGTGGGAAAATTGGCATTGCGGGTCAAGTACCTTCTTCAGAAAAAAAGGGTCCTGACTCGAAACGGCAACTTCCTGCTCGTCTGATGCTGCCTGGCTGCTGTGTTCCTCCACCTCCACACTGTGTTATCTCTGACTCCAGCACCTACATCATTTACTATCTCTGAACAGCTATCGTCAGGTTTTTTTTTCCAGTTGTAAAAGACAAATGTGTAGATGCATTCTTTCTATTTGCAATCATTGGGGAGATTTGGTATCCTTGCAATTCTGTCCTGACACAATGTTTTATTGAAGACAGGAAGGACTGCAGATGCTAGAAGCTAGAGTCAAAAAATGTGGATCTGGAAAAGTAAAGCAGGTCAGACAGCACCTAAGGAGCAGGTAAGTTAACATTTCAGGTTGAAGCCCTTCTTCAGGATTGGAGAAGGGGAGGGAAGCCCAGAAATAAATATAGGGAGAAGCTGGAGCTAGGGGGAGGGTAAGTGAGATGGAGATAGGTGGATGCAGGTAGGGTGTCATTATGGCTGGTCAGTGGAAAAGGTGGAATGGATAGGTGAGTCAGAAGATGGACAGATAGGGGAAGGAGCAATCTTAAAGCTGGTGGAGTCAATTTTGGGCTGCAAGCTGTCAAGGCAAAATATGAGGTGTTGTTTGTCCAGTTTGCCTCACTCTGACAGTGGGGGAGGCCAAGGATGGATATGTCACCAGGCGGGTTGGAGAGGAAGTTAAAGTGTATGGCAACTGGAAGGTCAGGCTGGTTGGTGCATGCAGAGCGGAGATGCTCCACAAACCAATCCCTGAGTCTTTGTGTGGTCTGCCCGATATAGAGGAGAACACATCAGGAGCAATGGATACAGTAGATGAGGTTGGATGAAGTGCAGGTGACTCTCTGCCGGATTTGGAAGGATTGTTTGGAGCTTGGATGGAGGCGGGGGGGGGGGGGGGGGGGGGGTGCAAATGTGGCACCTCCTGCAGTTGCAGGGAAAGGTACCGGGTGTGGTGGAGGAGCTTATGGGGAGTGTACAGCTGACAAGGGAGTCATGGAGCTTTAATGGTATGACTTTTTTCTGTGGGTAGCAGGAGTGGGGGGGGGGGTGGTTACAACTGCTGTTACCATCAGAGAACTCCATCTGTAAAAATGACCCTGAACTTCTGGATGTCTGCCGGTTCAACACATCACCTTGCTCCCTGGCCAACATTAATGTCCTGGGCCTGATGCTGTGTTCCAACAAAGCCCAATGCAAGCTGGGCAAACAACATTTCATTTTCCACTGGGGATCCTGTAGCTTTCGTGACTCAACATCAAGATCAACTATTTTAGAGTCTGAACCCCTTCTCTTTTATCAACTCCCACACTTCAGACTCTGTCCTGGCATGAACTGTGCTCAGCACAGACTATTCATTGTCCCCATTACCAGCTTTTCTCCCTCTCTGACTTACTATCAACCAACCTAACTTTCATTCCCTCACTCTGGGCTCCATCTCCATTAATCTGCTCACTGCTCTTCACCCTTGTCTTCAGCTCATTTATCAACCTTTTCCTAGCTACTATAGTTTTCAAGAAGGGTCATTGAACGTAAAACATGTAACTCTGCTTTCTCTCCACAAATGCTACCAGACCTCTGAGGCGTAAGAGAATTATCCAGAACAATCTTCAATTTCCCAGGCAACTTACTTGGCGCAATCTACACTGTGGATTTTACCGGGTCCCAAAACACAACTCCAACCTTTTCTTCAAAAATGACTGTCGGGTCATCAGAAAGTCAGGCATCCTATGATTAATAATTTTGATTGCTCAGTTAACTTGATTGTTAGTCACTAAAATATATTCACATGAACCTGCAGATATTCTTTAACAGCAGAACATTAGCTTGTTATACAAAAGAAAGAATACAATGAAATAAAGTTACATATCACAGTTGAAAAATCATGACATAAGTACCAAATCAACATGTCTCCCTACATTAGTCATTACCAAGACTCAAGTCCAGAGAAATTAACCTGCTACCTCAACTACAAGTTTATAAATAACTTCTTCCATTTCTCTACTCTGGAACTTCAGGGCAATGTTATGTTTCCTCACCTTGTTTGATGGGATGAAACTTTCACATTTTGATAGCCTAAAGATTTTCGATTCTGACATCCTCAAGATGTCTATGCCAAACTCTCCTAGCCTGGAAGCTTCACAAACTAAGAAAAAAAAACTTCTGTTGCCATGACTTGTTTCCTCTGAACTGAACTCTGATCAGAGAGATACTACAAAACTGCTTCTGACCAGAACACTTAATTCTTCATAATTAAAGCTTGAGTGGTTTTTGAACTGAACTGAAAACAACACCAGTGACTTAAATGTGTTTGTTCTGCGCATCATAAAATTACAAGTACAAACATTTTATTCCATTAACACTTCAGGGGTACTTCCAGATCAGTGATGATGCTCACATGTCGTCTTGGAACTGGTACATCTAGGTCACTCTTTCGGAATGACTTGCTAACCTTTTTGATTTACAAAAAAACTCAGCAGAACTGGCCCATATTCATATATGACCCAAATCCCCAAAATGATAAAAACATATTTTACAGACAGTTCATTATAGAAGTACCATATTGGATAATCCACTAAGGGTGACCGAAGAACAAACAATGGTCCTGAAAGGCCTGTCAAAGTTGGGTGTGAGCATGGCCTCTATGCCCATTCACCAGTACCCACATAGTTTACTTTTTATGAAAAGCCGCATTACCAAACCAGCTGGTCATTCTGGTTTGCAAAGTCTTTGGAGGCATTTTAAATTTAAATGGACCCTTCCACCCACCAAACCAATATGCCATTAAGGAGGGAATTTCAGGATTTTGATCCAGCGACAGTGAAGGAATAGTGATACACTTCCAAGTCAGGATGGTGAGTGGCTTGGAGGGGAACTTGAGGTGGTTGTCTTCCCACATATCTGTCACCCTTGCCCTTCTAGATGGAGGTGGTCATGACTTTTGATGGTGCTGTCTGAGCATCTTTGGTGAATTTCCACAGTGCATCTTGTAGGTAATACACACCACTACTCCAGAGCATCGGTGGTGGTTGAGTGGGTGCATTTCATAAATGCTCTTTATAAATGGTGTCAATGTTTCACAGTGTGCAGAGCAAGCTTTCTCCAAAAATAGGATCTTAAAACCTCTCCTCCTTTTGTCCTAGGACTGGCCATCAGATGGTGTGAAGCATAAAAACAGAACACTATTGGCTCCTCAGAGATAGTAAGAACTGCAGATGCTGGAGTCAGAGATATCACAGTGTGGACCTAAAGGAACACACCAGGACAGGCAACATCAGGGGAGCAGGAAGTTTTTCCTTCAGAAAAAAAAGGAGGGTCCTGACCCAAAACATCAGGTTTCCTGCTCCTGCAGATGCTGTCTGGCTTGGTGTGTTCATCCAGCCCCAAACTGGGTAAGACTTTTGGCTCCTCTACCCTTCCCTTCTAGAAAGTGATGGGAGTGATTGACATTGTGCTTCACTGATTCAATTTGGCTTTTTTCGCTTCTGAAACAGTATAAGAGCACATTGAGAATAGAAAAGACTTGGTCTGTTTGCTCAATGCAAGAATAATAACTGAGAGAGCATGATAAATAAATAAAAGAACTATGGATGCTGGGAACCTGAAACAGAAACAGAAAATGCTGGAGAAATGCAGCACCTGTGGAGAGAAAGCAGAGTTATTGGTTCCAGATCTGCTGAATTGAGACAGCCTTCTCAGGATGCGATATTGAATGTTCCGGTGCAGAAGGATGCCATTTGGCCTGCCACTTCTGTGCTGTCTTTCCTAAAAGGACAATCTAATTCAGCTCACACTCTGATGCTGATGCACTCTCTCAGCTCTGCACCAGAACATCAGTGTTGATTTTTACACTCAAGTCCTGAAGCAGGGCTTGAACTTGCAAGACAGTTACCACTAAGCCACAGCTGGTATATATAGCATCTAGATGAAGTGACACCCATTGCCCAGAGTTACTGTATCAGTCTCAGTTGTCGGAGGGGAGGAGGTGTGGCATGCATGATAGGCAACATCAGTTATATTTAGTCCTGTTCTTAAAGCCACAAGCTATTTGTCATCAAGTGCCATTGCTCAAGGTCAACTCTATCCAGTTCCATACAGTAAAAGGACCAGAACCTGACAGGAAACCCATATCCCAAAAGTGGCGATACAGTCAGTTCTGAGAAAAGTGAGCCTGCAGTTTCCTGATTCCTGTGCTATAGGGACATCCAGGCAGCAGGACACCCAGAGGACTTCCAGTAACTTCCAGCATCTGCAGTGGACTGTCAAAGTGGGACATTTCATAAAATAAATAAAATGTCACAATAATACATTTGAAAATTAGGAAAGGAGATTCCTTCTTACAAAAAAAAGTCAGTTTTTAAAGGGGGTAAAATCTTGTCGGATTGAACTGAAATGAAATTTAGACTGCTTTATGCCTGAATAGTGAGAGACTGCGTCAGAGTATGTATGTAGGGTCCGGAAAGATTGAAAATGTATCATATTTAAAGCCAGCACCATGTATGATTTCTTAACCTGCAGTTAACAAGCTAGATTAAGAGGCTGTCAGGGAGGTATGCCGAGGAAGGACAGGACAGGAGGATAAGAGAGAGGTGCTATGTCAGACAGGGAGATCCTGAGACATCAATTGGCAACAAGAGAGGTAGATCTGGAGCTGAAGAAGCGGGAAGGGGCTGTGACATCACTCATGTGCATTTTGGAGTGTGGCAAATGAAGGTTATGTAAAGGGGCCAAGAGAGAGCAGTCAGGTATTCTCCTGACCCATAAGCAGTGCTGGAAAGAAATGTAGCTTTTGAAACCTATCCTTCTCAGTGCAATCCAGTTACATGGTTTCCCAAGTATAGAGAAATGTGACCTGAAAATTTAAAATCTAAAAGCCTCCAGAAATTTACAGCATGGAACAAAATAGAAATATTTAGATTAGGAGTCAGCTTCTGGACAGCTGGTTGGAGGCTTTTCCTCCTCGCCAAAACCGCCTCTATGAGAAACAGGAGTTGGGAGTGCTGAAATTTTAATTGCACTCTCTCCTTCCCACTGACTCCACTCACCGTGGACTTGGGGAAAATTGGAATTACCACCTGTAACATCTGCTTTTGTTTTGTAAGGATTCAAGTTGCTGATTAAAGATGGTGGCACTACCACAATAGGCCTGTCTGCTCAAGGCCTGTCGCATCCTTTTTTTTGTCTCTCCTTTTCGCCTTTCTGCTTTTCTTCTTCTTTTCTTCAGCTTCCTGGCTTCACAGGGAGGCTGGAATGGCGGTGACTGGAGTGGGGACTCCTGGCTTCGGAGACCCAATCTGTGGACTTCTGGAATTGGCAGCATGGTGTTGGCTGAAGTGGTGAAGGAACAGGGGCTCCTGGCGGTGGTAGACCCAGAGCGTGGAGCCTGCAAAAGTCCTAGAGCCATATTTGGAACACCAGGCAATGAAGATAAACTCGATTTTAAGCACTTTCGTTTCACTCTTTTGTACCTCCAAATGGCACCATATTGTAATGTCAGGACACTTTTCACTCTGTCTCCTGAGATATATGTGGCAATAAATTGCTCATTCCAGACTGTAGGGCCGCTCTCTCATTAGAGAGAGAGGCTACTGCTGGTGATTTAACCTGAGGGCCACCATACTTCAGGTGAGGGGAGAGGCTGAGAAGGAGAGTCATGGTAACCTCAGCCTGTTGTGGGAGCTGAACCCATGCATCACACAGCTTCATAAACCAACTGTCTATCCAACTGAGCTAAACCAGCAGCAGGAGTACAACACACACTGAAGACACAATACAGATCTGCAAGTCCTATGCAAGATAACCTGGGTGAGTTAAAAATTGCTGAAGTAATGAAAATGTATAGGAGGTCCCCAAAGTATGAACATCGGAGTTAAGTATGTGACTCTGTTGCACATCAGGCAATATTCAGAAACATGAGAAAAGGTGGGGCAGGTGGCAACAGGAGGATCCAGGGCTAGGTCAAATAGACAGACGTATTGAATTCATGCCTGAAAAGTAAAATATGATTTCACAAATACATAAGAATTGAAGAATTACTTAAAATGGTTGGCAGTTTTACAATTTTAAATTGCAACAGAGACACCGTATAAAGTTAGTTACAGATTTTTCCAGTTTGTGAAGCAACCAATTTGTTTGCAAAATGCTTAAGGAATAATATTTATTTAAAGTAGGTTAAATGTTTTTTCTTGGCAAGTCATTTGAGTATGAGTCAAGGAGGATCAGAGGCCAATTTAAAGGTCCATGTCTAAATTCTCATTATTTTGTATAAAAGTAAAATCGCTATAGTCTTGCCAGACCATACAGCTGCTCTCTCGTTACAGAGAAACTCCTAGAGAGAAACCTCAGTAGAGGGGAGAGAAGTTGAGAAGGAAAACCCTGCACGGTAACCTCAGCCAGTGCAAAAATTGGACCCATTGCTGACATCAGTCTGCCCAGAAAACTGAGCGAACCAACTCCACTTTATCAGGCAGAATTTAATCTGAACAATCATGTTCAGTTCTGGGCATCATACCTCAGGAAAAATGACAAGTTTTTGTAGTGGGTGCAGATTTATAGAATTGCATTAAGGATGAGCAACATCAGTCAAATATTAACACTAGAGAGACAGATATTATTCTACTTTAAGCACAGTCAATAATGACTAACCTCATCTTAAAATGATTATATCTTTTAACCAATCTCTATATAGATGGCTACGGGAAGATGATGCCCTGGTGGTATCATCGTTGGACTGTTACTCCAGAGACGCACATAATGTTCCATGCATGTGGGTTCAAATCTCACTACAATGGATTAAAGGTATTTGAATTAAAAAGAGAAATCTGGAATTAAAAGTCTAATGATGGCCATGAATCAATTGTCAATTGTTGGGGGGGTGGGGGATCCCAAACAGTTCACTAATGCCTGTTAGGGAAGGAAGCAGCTATCCTTACTTGGCCTGGCCTATATGTGACTTCCAGACCCCCAGCAATGTTGTTGAATCTTAACTGCCCTCTGGTAAATTAGGAATGAGCAATAAATGCTGCAAAGCCAGAAACACCCATACCCTTTGAACAAATACAAAAATGATGGAGGAGCCCCTCTGCATGGTGCTGCTGATTGATTGATTTTCGTTATTGTCATGTGTACCAAAATTCAATGAAAAGTTTTGTTTATGAGTGGTACAGGCAGATCATGGTATGCAAATGATGTACAGATCGAAAGACTTAGGCAGAGGCATACAGGTTACATTGCACAGGGCATGCGCTCGGCGAGATCAACAATAGCAAGATCAGCACTATTTGTGGCTACAGAGTTCATTCATCAGTCTGATATGGCCAGGAAGAAGCTGTTCCTGAACCTGCTTGTGCGTGTGTTCAGGCTTCTGTATCTTCTGCCTGATGGAAGAGGTTGTAGTAGATCATCACTGGGGTGCAACGGGACTTTGATGATGTCAGCTGTCTTTCCACAGCAGTGAGCCATGTAAATGGAGTCTGTAGATGGAAGCTTGGCTTTCATGATGGTCTGAACTGTGCACACAACCTTCTGCAGTTTCTTACAGTCCTGGGCAGGGCAGTTGCCGTACCAGGCAGTTATGCACCTGGTCAGTATGCTTTCAATGGTGCATCGGTAGAAGTTAGTGAAAGGCCTTAAGGACATGCCAAATTTCCTGAGCCGCCTTCTTGGTTGTCACGGGAAGTCCAGGACAGGTCATCGGTTATCGTCACTCCAAGGACCTTGATGTTCTTCACCCTCTCAACCACAGTTCCTTTGATGTAGGTGGGAGAATGTTCACCTCTTTTCCTTCTGAAGTCATTGATTAGTTCTTTCATTTTGCCGATGTTGACAGACAGTTTGTTTTCATTGCACCACTTCACCAAGCCCTCTATCTGCCTTCTGTAGTTTGCCTCTTCATTATTAGATATGTGTCCCACTACGGTGGTGTTGTCAGCAAACTTTGAGATGCTGTTCATTTGGAATTTTGCAACATAGTCATAGGCGTAAAGGGAGTGTAGTCTGGGACTGAAGATGGATCCTTGGGGGGCTCCTGTGTTGAGTGTAATTGTGGAGGAGGTGCAGTTATCTATCCTCACTAATTGTGGTCTGTGGGTCAGAAAGCTGAGGACCCAGCTGCAGAATGGGGAGCAGGGACAAAGGGCACAGAGTTTTGAGATCAGTCTGGAGGGGCTCGTGGTGTTGAGGGTGGAGCTGTAGTCAATGAGCAGGAGTCTGATGTGGGTGTCTTTGAAGTCTTGGTTTGTTCTCTGCCTGTCATGGATCAGAACAATTCAATCCTGTAACCTGAGATAACTGTATGGTACAGGAGCTTTGCACAGTGCAACAGGAAGGTTTTATGGGCAGAACATTATGAGTTAATCATGACCACAATGAGGGGGTTGGCCAAAACTAATAGATTAAAATTTGCTTTTGACAGCACAACTACAAAGAAACTCATTTGCATATATTAACTGAGGTCCTATCAATCAAACTGAGAAAATTACAAAGCTACTTCAGAATAGGCTTAATAATTGTGTAATATAAGACAGGAAGCCAGTGGCTTTATAACAGGATGCTTTGGACAGCGAAAGCTCATTGGAATATAGTGCTGAATAATGAAGGGAGGAGCTTGCCACACCAACTGCTGATTCACCAGCTTTCGCAAAGATTTGGAAGGTGTGGTGCGTTACTGAATTGAGATCTTCTTCTGCTACCTAATGTTACCATCTTACCAGCACAAATTCTGTTTTTTTGCAAGTATCCATTTCCTTGGTCTGTGAGATTATCATTTCACTATCCAAAATAAGCCAAAAATTAAGAAATAAAAACATAATAAATAGGATCAAGAGAAGGTCATTCAATCCCTCAAGCTTGCCCTGCCATTCTATAAGATATGGTTGATCTGTCTCATCCTCAAAGTCCTCTTTCGTGCCAACACTACATCATTCTCAACTTCCCAATATTTCAAAAATCTATCCAATCTATCCAAAAATCTAACAAATGCTTTCAGTGATCTAGCCTCCACAATTGTCTGTGTTAGAGAATGCCAAGCATTAACTACTCTCTGGGAAAATAAATTCCTCACATCTCAGTTTTAATTATGTTTCTCCTCACTCTGTATAAAAATTAATCTCTCCGTACTGAAGAATATTGCTGAAAGGGCTGAAAAAAAGGGCTCTCCTCGAAGCATCGTACAATGTAACAAAGCCAGCAGCTCAGCTAGGCAGTGTTCAGAATTCAGGGCATTTTGTGATGTACCATTGGTAGGAGGAACATTGCTTGCTTCAGTACCTTTGTACAGAATGGCAGCTGAGGTTGTAAAGTATGTAATTGTTAAAGTAGGTTATGATGTTATATTTATTGAAGACCAAACTCTTCCTTTAAGATATACCACATGAGAAAATAAGGCTAACAAGCCACGTATACCTATAAGATCCTCCTGGAGCAAAAAATACATTTTATTCAAAGATTTCAAATTAAAGGCTTTTGATAAGGTCCCACATGGGAGACCAGTAGCAAAGGTAAGAGCCCTTGGAATCTAATGAAATTTGACTAATTGGATCCAAAATTGGCTGAATGGCAGAGGGCAGAGCCTAATGTTCCTGACATGTTTTGTGACCAGGACCCTGCCTGTGATCGGTAGGATTCCACAAGAATCAGTGTTGGGCTTTTGCTGTTTATGAGATATATCAATGCTTTAGACTCAAATGTAGGGGGTTGATCAGTAGGCTTGTAGATGGTATGAAAATTGGCAGCATGGTAGCTCAGTGGTTAGCACTGCTGCCTCACAGCGCCAAGGAACCGGGTTTGATTCCACCCTCAGACGACTGTCTGTGTGAAGTCTGCACATTGTCCCAGTGTCTGCGTGGGTTTCCTCCAGGTGCTCCGGTTTCCTCCCACAGCCCAAAGATGTGCAGGCTGGTGGATTGGCCATACTAAATTGTCCATAGTGTTCAGGGCTTTGTGGATTAGATGTGTTAGCCATGGGGAAATGCAGGGTTACAGGGAAAGGGTAGAGGGATGGGGATGGGTATGGGTGGGGTGCTTTTCAGAGGATCAGTGTGGACTTGCTGGGTCAATCGGCCTGTTTCCAAACTCTAGGACTTCTACGATTTGAAAATTCCAATGAGTTGGTGACATGGGCTGAGCAGTGGAAAACGGAATTCAATCTAGAGAAGTGTGGGATGATGCACTTGGGCAGACAAACAGGACTATCTGTAGGACCTTAGAAGCACTGAGAATCGGAGCAACCTTGGTGTGCATGCCCATCAGAATCTTAAGGTAGCTAGACAGGTAACTAAAGTGGGTAAGGAGAATAGAATTTAAGAATAGGAAGGTGATATTGGAACTATATGAAAGGTCAGTTTGATCATTGGGTGAGTACTGTGTGCAGTTCTAGAATCTATATCATAGAATCCCTGTAGCGCAGAAAAAGGCCAATTGGCCCTTCACGTCTGCACTGACCCTCTGAAGTGCATCTCAGCTGCCTACCCGGCCCCTTAACCACACGCTTACCATGGCTAATCCACCTAGTCTGCATATCCCCAGATGCTACAGGCAATTTAGCATGACCAATCTATCTAAACTACATATCTTTGGACCACGGGAGGAATATTGTCCTGGACCAGGTACAGAGGAGATTTACTAGGATGCTGCTTGGACTGGAAAGTTTTTGTTTTGAGGAGAGATTGGACAAACTGGAATTGTTTTCCTTGGAGCGGAGGAGACAGAGGGGGTTCATGATTGAAATATATAAAATTATAAGGGGCATATATAGGGGAGACAGGTAGAAACTTCTCTTCTTGGTGGAAGGATCAATGACTGAGGGCATACATCTAAGGTAAGTGGCAGAGGTTTAAAAGGGATATGAGGCAAAACCTTTTTCACCTTGAGGTCGATCGAAATACGGAACTCACTGCTTGTGAGGATGGTAAAGACAGAAACCCTCATCACACCTAAAGAAATCTTGCACTTATAATGCCAAGACATACAGGCTACAAGCCAATTGCTGGAAATGGGACTAGATTAGGTAGGTGCATGCTATTAGCCAGTGCAGATTCAATGGGCTGGAGGTTCTTTTTCTGTGCTGAACACCTTATATGCTATGAGTGTAATCAAAAGAGTTGTCTGACTATTTTTGTAGCGATCATATTAACAAAGATGCATGACTGCAGACCAGGGATGAGACTCCCTCCCTGTATTTGCATTGGTGGCATTAGGAATAAGATAAAGGGTGTAATTAGGGTTTCTGAAGTCATTGGTAAAGGCACTTCATCAGATCATATCACCGGAAAGGAGAAATGAGAAACTCAATACACCAATAAGTCACAGCAGATAACAGTCAAATCAAATGAGTAATGTTGTCCCACAACTCAAAATGGCAAACAGTGGTTGCAGAATGAAACAAAACTGTGACAGCAGGATGGAAGTAAGCAATGCCTGTCCTATATTTTTAAAAAATAAGTAGGTTGCTTTCGTACTTTTTTAATGCTTCCCACATCATTTACCATTGACTGAGAAGACAGCCTTTCAGGTTACCAGATTACTGCATTGCTGCCAAAATTTTAAATTCAAATTTAAAATGAAAAATAGCCATCCACTCAAGAAGCATTGACCTTATGTTAAATCCACAATGAGTTTTCAAAACATCACACAAAGCATAAAGATCTTCCAATATTCCTTGCAGTATCTGTGAAAAACATTCATGTGATTTACTTCCGAAACTTAGCTCACTTCAGCTAACGAATTTACAAGATGCACAGATGCAACAGTTCAATATTTTGGAGTACCACATGTCCTCATGCCTTCACTTACAATTCTCAAAATTAAAACAGAATTAAATGTAACCTTACATACTGAAAATCATGGAAGTTGAACCCCGGGATCCAAAATTAGTTTCAAATTTAACCAAAACAAAAAGACCAATAACAGTTTGTGGGAAATGAAGATGCCACGTAGCAACCGTCATCTCAGTTGTGGGCTATTTTATAAAAAATTATTTTATAAATAATTACTTTGCAAATGCTTACTTCTAGATCCTATGTGCAGGTGAAAAGTTAACAGTATCATGGAGCCAGAAAGAAATTATATGTGGATGCATGAATTCTTGATTTCCCCGCAGGAAGGAAGTGGAAGACTTGAGCACTAGAGATGTCCGCTGCCCGTGTACTTATTCAAGTCTCTTGCCTAGAAATGTCTCACAGCCACGTCTTTTGGTCATTTGCTTTCTCATAAGAATGTGAAAATTGTTATTCTCGATTATTTTCTTCATTAATTACTGCCAATCATGGAAAATATTGTTATTACTACGTAAGTATTGTATACTTAGTCCTCGATCTATCATTAGTCGGTATTTAATGTTCGCTTTAAGGGTTTGTGTTGCTTGCTTTCTTCTTCCTGTTTTAATATGTGATAAACTCCGCTAAGTTTAGGTGCCTAAAGGAAGAATATAAAAGTAGAATAAATACTTCAGGCAATAACTTGTTCATCTTTCTTTTGGGAATGGAACACAGAAAGAGTAACAGCTCTAGCAGCTGACTGATTAACATAAGGGACCTATGTTTTCAATCTTACTGAACTATATAGTTACACCCAGTTTATCCCTAGTGTATCTGTAACATGGACCCTTCTGAAAAATGTGAGCCACTCAAAATGTGGGCCCTGAAGCCTATGTCTATTAGCTGACAGTTGGTCAAGGCTCAAGCTTCCTAAATGCTACATCATAAAAGCTGTTAAACTATTCAATTGACCAGATCAAAGGTATCAAAAATATCAAGCTAGAACAGATAGGTAAGTGCTAATCGACTTGCTCAGGGATGCTATTACACTCCTCTGAAGTGGGTGGGGCTTGAATGTAGGTATCCCGCACCAAAGATATGGGCAGTCCCACTGCATGTTCCTAATTAACATGTTTGAATGTGCTTTGACACACAAATGGGACTGATGGGACTACTGAATCTTCTGGCCCAGAGGTAGGAGTACTACCACTGCAACATAAGAACCCATGAGTAGCTAAGTAACAAACTACAAATTCAGGCCAAAATTAACAGTCATTTCAGATAAACGTGGATTAATTAAGGAAGGCCAGCAATGATCTGTTGAGGGAAAATTGTTTTAACTAACTGCTTCAAATTTTTGATGAGGTAGCAGATGGGTTTGATGAGTATCATGTGGGTTTTTTGGACTTCCAAAAACCATTTTATATAACACCACAGAACAGGCTTGCCAGCAAAGTTAAAGTATGTGGAACAAAAAGGACAGCGCAGAATGGATACAAAGTTGATGGAGTGATGGGGAACAATGGGTGATAATGAATGGTCATTTTCCACTTTGGGGGAAGCTACATAGTGGGGTTGCACAGAAGTCAATGTTAGAACTTCTGTTTTTTTAAAAATCTATACTAATCATCTACAGTTTATGTACAGAGCACAATTTTAAAATATGCAGATGACACAAAGCTTGTGTTAATTGTCCACGCATAGGGCTCAGTAGAACTTTTACAATTTAGGCTGCTCAGTGCCACTGATGGTGATGGTAAGAATGTGGAGTGGGCAGGGTTGGTGGGTAGATGTGAGTACAACATCCACTGGATTTTGTGTTCCCCCTTCACACTACGCCTTTAAGTCTACCTGTGAAGGATCATAAAATTCACTTCCCAGATTTAACCATTTCACCTTTTGAAGGAGAGAAACGTTTAAAATCCTCTGGAGCCATTCCCATATCCAAGGACGACTAAAAGGTTGTGCACTGATCTACTGCCATCTTCCCTCTCACTTTGTCAGCAGCCTCAGGCACACCACCGTAATAGGTGACTTATTCACTGTGTGTGACGCCAACCTGTTTAGGATCTCCTTTTTATTTATTGCCATTCTATCCAACATGCTTACTCCTCCCTCCTGCACTATTACATAACAACATCCCTTTCTTTTCAGAAAGAAGATGAAATGTATTTATTCAGTATCCTAGCAACACAGTCTGCCTCAATGGAAAGATTTCCTTCTTTGATTTGAATCTGTTCCACCATTACTTGAGGTGTCTTTTAACTTTTACGTGCATTGTCATAAAGGTTTGAATTTTTTTATGTGACCCATTTATCTTCTGATCAATTTTTCCTTGTCTGTTTTCTCTTTGCTCTTAACTTTTTATTCATTTCTCCTCTCTGGGCTCTTGATTTATTTTAGTTTCTATTTCCATTCTTATTGAGACAGCTCTAGCTTTGCATGCCCTACCTTTCCTCTTTTTAGGTATATATGTAATTAGCACCCAAAGTATCAAGCTTTGTTGACCTGTATTGTTTATTTAAACATAGAACATAGAACATAGAACAATACAGCGCAGAACAGGCCCTTCGGCCCTCAATGTTGCGCCGACCTGTGAACTAATCTAAGCCCTGCCTCTACACTATCCTATCATCATCCATATGCTTATCAAGGACTGTTTAAATGCCCCTAATGTGGCTGAGTTAACTACATTGGCAGGCAGGGCGTTCCACGCCCTTGCCACTCTCTGAGTAAAGAACCTGCCTCTGACATCTGTCTTAAATCTATCACCCCTCAATTTGTAGCTATGCCCCCTCGTACAAGCTGAAGTCATCATCCTCGGAAAAAGACTTTCACTGTCCACCCTATCTAATCCTCTGATCATCTTGTACGTCTCTATTAAATCCTCTCCTAGCCTCCTTCTCTCCAAAGAGAACAGACCCAAGTCCCTCAGCCTTTCTTCATAGGGCCTGCGCTCCAGACCAGGCAACATCCTGGTAAATCTGCACCTTTTCCAATGCTTCCACATCCTTCCTGTAATGGGGCGACCAGAACTGTAAGCAATATTCCAAGTGAGGCCACACTAGATTTTTGTACGGTTGCACCAATTAGCAGATCTCCTGTGCTTGACGCAAAGTTACATTAATACTGATGCACAGTTTAAATCTCACAATGGAAAATTCAGCACAATACATACTTGTATCGTAAGTTATTATGACTAACAATGTACCATCAAAGATCCAGGTATAGTCAATATGCACTTCCACTTCATTTTCTATTGTGAAAGCTCAGCTACATTGCACAAGAAAAGTTCTACATAATCTTTGCATTAAAATTGAATGTCACAGCAATATAAATGGCCTTATTAAATGAGCACAATATGCTCTGGATGGAAGAATATGAATAATTGACACATTGGGGTGTGAAAAGAATAAATTCCATGGTAAGATAGTCTTCCCTTAAGTCTGATATCCAATGCCTGTAACAATGCATTCCCCATGCAGAAGGCCTAAATGCCCTCTGCTTCTTCCTCTCCCACAGGCCCAACCACTCCCCCTCCACCAACACACTCATCCGCTTAACCAAACTCCTTCTTACCCTGAACAGTTTCTCCTTCAAATCCTCTTACTTCCTGTAGACTAAGGGCGTGGCAAAGGGAACCCACATGGGGCCAAGCTATGGGGTTCATCCAAGGACGCAAAAAAACCTTCCATATCAGACAGATGTTCACCTGCACATCTGTCAATGTGGTCTATTGCATCCGCTGTTCTCAATGTGACCTCCTCTATATCAGTGAGACCAAGCAGAGGCTAGGAGAATGCTTTGCAGAGCACCTGCACAAATAACAACACCTTCCAGTCGCAAACTATTTCAACACCGTCCCTCCCCCCACCCCATTCCCTGGGTGACATGTCCATCTTGGGCCTCCTCCAGTGTCACAGTGACGCCATCCGGAAACTGGAGGAGCAGCACTTCATAATTCACCTTGAGAGCCAATGACCTAAATGTGACCTTTACCAGCTTCAAAATCTCCCCAGCCCCAGCCTCATCCCATGACTAACTCTCCCTCTCATCCCCTCCCCCTTGACCTGATACAGTCTGTCCATCTTCTCTCCCACTATGCGCTCCTCCCACCTCACTAGCCAATCCCCACCACTCCCCACCTGCATTTACCTTTCGCCATCCCACCTACTTTCCCCAGCCCCAACGCTCCGCTCTCTATTTATTTCTGAGCTCTCCTCCCCCTCCCCCATTTCTGAAGAAGGGTCCTGTCCCAAAACGTCAGATTTCCTGCTCCTCTGATGCTGCCTGGCCTGCTGTGTTCCTCCAGCTCCACACTGTGTTATCTCCCCTTAAGAGGATACGGCACCATTTGTGAACAGAAATCAACGGCAATGTTTGAGGTCGTGTGACCTTTCCTCAGGACTGTTCTGTGGCAGGGTCACCGGACCTGAAACATTAATGCTGATTTCTGTTCATAGATGCTGCCAGGCCTGCTGAGCTTTTCCAGTGATTTCTGTTTTAGTTTCTGATTTACAGTATCCACAGTTCTTTCGGTTCCCTTTAAGTGGCTCTGCTTCTGTTGTACATATTTTTCGATCTTTAGTCAAAACAATCCTTATCCTGTCATCAGTGCAGTTAAATAGACAATAATCAGAAGATTTGCAACTATAACAAACCTGGTCAAGATTAGCAAAGCCAAAACAGAACAATCGTGTCTCAAGGCCCTTTCTGACCTTTGTGGCTTAGCTGCTCAAGGCAGTGTTCGAGAGTTTGGAAGGTGCTATCTGAGGATCTTTTGTGAATTTAATAGTTGAAGGCTGGATTTCTTATTTATTCAATCACAGGTTACTTTTATATTGTTGCAAACAAGTGTAAAACACAGCAAATGCTGGACTTTCTCAAAACAAATTTCACTATCTTAGGTTTGACTGAGTTGAGCAATGTTGACGCCCTCAAACTCTTTCAATCCAGTGCAAAGTTACAAGTAATTTGATGATAAACACATTTGACGTCTGTGTGCCTCCGAGTTGCAAGCCAACTGATGGAGTAGCATTGAAGTGTAATGCCTAAGGATCCGGTTCCTGATTCTGCACTAGCTGGGAGCTGAGAAAGAAACGTGGCATGCAGGTTAACATTCTTCACTTCATCCTTGATTGTATGCCACTACTAAACATTGTTCTGTGATTTTCCAAAACATAAGGTATTCTTTTTAACCTAACCCATGCATCCAGCAAGTGGAAGATTGCCATTTTACACTGTGGACTTTTACAGAGGTATGAAAGGTTTGTGTAAAAGGTTAAGTTTAAATGGATGGGAAATAAGAAATGCTCAAAGAACTGTGGAGGATGGAAATCAGAACAAAAACAGAAATTGCTGGAAAAACTCAGCAGTATCTTTGGAGAGAAAGCAGAGTTAACATTTCAGGTCCAGTGACCCTTCTTCAAAACAGAGCCTTCTTGAGTTCTGAAGCAGGGTAACCATACCAAAACATTAACTTTGATTTCTCTCCACAGATGCTGCCGGTCCTGTTGAACTTTTACAGCAATTTCTATTTTTGTTTTAAATGGATGGAATCAGTTTCAGACACTATTACCAAAAAGTCAATACTGAATGCAAATATAGCTATGACATAATTTGCCCAAAAGGATTGACACAGACATATCTCTGTAACCTGTCTAATGCACTTCCTTTTGTCACATGATATTGACAAATGTTGGCATATGAACCCACAAACTGGTGACAAATGGTCTCCTGTTCTTCACCAAGGAATGAAATACAACCAAGCTATTCAAATGTGGATAGCGTCACAGTTCAGCCTGGTCATAACATGTTCATGGCCTGCAAAAGTCACAAGAAAGAGATTAAATGCAGGAGTCCTCGCAGACATTCCTCTTCCTAACACTGGCTGTTGAGCGCAACTACACAGACCCTGAAATTCCTGCGCTTTCACATCAGCATCACCAATAGGGACCAAATACAGGGTCATAATTCTGTACACCCCTACGATCTGGGCTATTAGGAAGAGGCACATTTAACAGACAGCTCTTTGGAAATTGTCAAATTCAGGTTCAACTTTCCTGCACAGCAGAGTATTATGCCACCCATTTTGAAACATAAAATGAGGAAACAAACTTAGGCAATTCTGAGGAAACTTGCAGACAACCATGCAATGTTTGTTCAGACATTAGAAGGTTAATAACTTATCAGTTCTTGACATTCTTGGTAAGTAATGCAAGTTTAGTTGACTGAACAAATAAAATAAGTTCGAATGCTGCAGTAAAAACAATTTATCAGACAGGATTAGATGGGCAATGCTTCAAAGAACTCCAGAATTGATGTTTTAGCTTCAGGCACTTTTGCTCTGAATCTCGCTCTATCCACTGCTGGATTTGGAGCACTTTGAACTTTTACAATAGACTGTTGCTTTCTTGAGCCTGGTTTAATTTACAGACAATTCCATACCATCTAGGATTGCTATTTGTGAAGGTTGTGTACAGAAGAACTTAACAGTTTAGGGCCAAACATGACCAGGGAGCCTCCTGTGCCATTAAATAAGATCAGGGCTGAGATCTACAGCAACTCAACCCACCCCACTGTATCTTCAGGTAGCTGGCAGAAGGAAAAGTGGATAGTACAAAAAAAATGGAGGTAAGAAATAATGTCCACTGGTAAACAATGGATCTGAACAACATTTGGTGAGTGGGTAAGGTACTAAATGGGTGTTAGAAGAGCATTGCAACATGCTTTGCTGGATGTAGTGAAAAAGTTCAGCCTGGTAATAGTGTCTGCACGACATTTGAGCAAATGTGGAATCTGATCTTAGGAAAAACAAATTGCCATGAAATGGCCCCTTAACTCTCCCCAACAATTGCTGAAGCAAGATCACTGAATTTTGTCAATCTATCTGTTATGCTTGACCACGCAAATTTCACTCTGCCATTCTTTAAGTAATTTCAGACATCTCATGGCATGAGCTATTCATGAAATGGGGCGGGTCAGGATTTATATCCACAGGGAGTACAATGTACAGACTACCTAACTACGCTTTCAAAGCTCATTAGCCTCAATGAATTTGCTTTCAGTAAAGTCCCTCATTTAACTTTTCTGATTGAATCTAGCAGCTCTGAATAAGCACCATATACAGAAAGGCAGCTAGTGGAAAATGCTTTAGTTTTGCCCATCTCGTGTGTGAAAAATGCTGCTGATTTATAAGTTTACTATTGCCCAAAAGTGACATGCAATTCATTCACCGCTCCTAGCCTGCATGCACTTAAACAAATATATTTTCCATCTATTAGCATTAAAATGTTAGAGTTAACTTCAGATTTTATTCAAAACAGTGTTACAAATCGGTAATTTCCTATCTGTTCAGTTTGTTGAATGTCTGAAAGTAGAATGTTATGTAACTGGAAGTTATGTCTGATGTGCTTTTTTTGTTTGCCATATCATTGCTATTGGCAACAGATTGTTACATGTTAATGAGCTACATTTGTTTTGTAGTAGTTCTCTTTCAAATCCTTGGATCACTACAGGTCTCATTAGAGATTTACAGTAAAAAATGTTGACAGTGCTGTTAAATGAGATATTTATTCCGCATAAGAGATCCTGCCTCCTGGTTCAATACTCGAAAGATTGAATAACAAACAGCCTGCGCCACAAAACCAGTAAGAGTTACATCTGGGAAATAGTTTCAATCCAATTTTTTTCCCAGGAAATTCTGCACACTACAGTTATTTCAAGTAATACTTCAGACCATGCAATGAGCAGTTACAGATGTCAAACTGGTTGCTAAAGTGTGGTGCCAAACTGGCTTGCACCTTGATACTTTCATTCTTAGAGATCCAATTCTGCTGCTCTGGAGACAGGTTAAAATGTTAATGTTTGGTGAGTACATCACAGTTAGGGTTAGTCAAAACCAGAACATTTTGTAAACCCAATTTCATTCTCCATTCAAGACCAGTGTTGACAATAGAGTTTAGATCTGAGGCATAAATTTTCTTTTGAATGTCATAGATACGGCCAGAACACCCCTGGGAATTTCTAATTTTATTTGGACTCCAAACTGGATTAGCAATACGCTTATGTTTAATTTTAAACCTCGTGGGAATCAGGGTTGCCAACTCTGGTGCACATATTCCAGGAAGTTCCATTGTATGACCTCCAGCTTTAATGCCTCACTTTTCCGTTCCTATCCTCCAACCAATGGCCCCCATCTCATGCATCCTTATGAGGTACTGCCTTCCTACCAGTCAGAAAACATACAGGCTCTTCATTACCTAGTTTCACAAGTCTTGACCATCAATCAAACAATTTATTTCACCCCAGCTCCACTAGGTTTGTTCCTAATGAGGAAAACCATTCTAACAAAATACATTTTTAAAAGATCACCATTTTACTTTAATGCCAGTCTTCCCCAGCTTTGTTTGCAGTCTTCCGTTAATTCATCATTGAATCCCGAAGACTACACATAGTCCTGGAGAGTTGGCAACCCTACATAGAATTTTCCATTGCTGCTTCATACCAAAGTCAAGCATGACGTGTAAACCTGATCTATGCTTCAAACACTCAGTGTTACTTCGAGAAACTGGGCAAGTAGTTGGTTAGCAGCATAATTGTGCACAATTCAATGAGATGTCTATGGTCTTTTGGAAGAATCTATTTGAAATACTCGCCATTGGATCTGCTATGTATTTGCACAATTTTCTATTTGCCTCTAATCTTTACATTATTTGCAGTGGTTTCCTTTTATTACTTAATGATCCTTTTCTCTGAGAACAGAAACAATTTTATAATGTTTTATAATTGTTTCCAAGACAGTTTGCTACATCCTTTAAAAATTTCAAACATGCAAAACAGTTACTGGCTGTGCAAAGAAAACACACTGAACTGTGTGTAAAGAAATTTTTTCTACTTGTGGATGAGGCCGTTGGGTTCTGGATAGCAATGGCTGGAAGCTTGTGGTTGGGGCAGGTTATTGCCAACAATGTTCCTTACTGTGTTGAGTCTAAGGGCTTGTCTGATTATCAGTGATAGAAAATAGACTACTTGAGTTTTACAAGAAGAGGCACTGATGTACATAACAAGTTGTAGTTTATTACATAATAGCAACAGGTACAGTTAATATCAATTGTTTAGACAAAGCTATAACTATCAGGAGTCAGGTGTATCATGTTTGTCTCCACTGGGACTTTATGCAAGACTAACTGTTTTACCCAAAGACCAGGTGGCATCATTAAGTTGAGTGTAGCTAATTCAACTTTAGAGTTAACCCTTTCAGAACCATTATCTTGTGTAATGCCTCTCCTCAAACGTTCTTCCCGAAAGTTAACTTTATACTGATAATAACAAACTACTTGTACCATTGTTGCATCATCCTAAGTCTCTGACTTCACTGCTGGCAGTGGTTTTGGAGCAGAACAAATGCCTTTTGACTTGGAAGATTGGTAAGTCTTTGAAATGAGAATTGTTGATCTCGATTCTGAACTTCTGTAGACAATTCCTCCATTGGAGAATCTTTTTTATTTTTGATTGTCCTTTGCAGCAGATGTTGTTCCTAGTAAACCAGGTTCTTGGTCCATTACCTGATGTGGTGGTTGATTAAGCTCATATAGTTGACCCTTAACATCATCTGGGGAACTTTCATTTCACAAGTATCCTTCCTGGAAGATGTCTGCTCTGCTGAAATAAGTGTATTCTTCCATTTAGCATAGTGGATTTCTGGATGAAGAAGTTATTTCATTTTGAACAGGTATTCTCCTTCTTTTCAGTATTCTGGATGTTAAGTCCTGGTAATTTATTCTTTCTGACTATGAGTTGAATCTGTAGACATTGGTTTGTCTTTTCTGGAGTCACATGCAGCTCACCTCCATTTTGTTCAGGAAAATCTTTACTCTCAATCTGATGTATCTGAGTTGAAGTATGTAATCTCCATACTTCAATTTGTTGTTTAGGTTGGGCATCTTCATTCACCCTCTGTGAATGTCTTTCTGATGAACTAGGCATTTTCATATTCTCATTTTTATCACTGGAAGATTGCTGCTTACTCAACACTAGCTTTGTCATTGCTGTTGACAGCTCTATTTTTGAGAGATAACAGAATCTATGTTCTTCAGTGATGATAGGCATGGGAAACATTTCTACCAGTTCTGTAAAATCTGCAACTTCCTCCCTGTGAGATATAAAACAATTCTCTTATGCCCACATAAATCTCATTAGATTCCTTCTTCTTTATGGGTTCTGCCATGAGCTAAGAAGCCAAATTAAATCTTTTGTTGGTTGCTTCTTGACTGGTTGGTTGACAATAGTTTGGTTCTGAGCAAGCTGTTCTCATGACTCTAGTTGAATTTATTCTGCAACCTCAAGGATATTGAAGTCAAGATATGCAGCACACTCCAAAGTGAGGAGTGTTGATTGTGAACCACATCGACACTTTCAAATCTTGTACACTATCATGTTGCAGTGTTTTTTGTAGCATACCATTGACATTGCTGAGCTTCTTCTGTTTTTGTTCCTAAAATTAACACGATGTCCATTGGCATAACTAAGTTCTGTTAAAGTTGAGTCAGTTGAATCATTAATTTTGTTTAAGTCATTTCCTTGGGAATGCCTCTTTTATCATTTTTTGTGGAAGTATGTCATATAATGTTGGTACCGCTTTCTGATGGGGGTAGTCTGGCTACATTAACCTCTTAGTAAACTTAAGCTTTTGACATTTTGCTATTCTAAAACTGTATCCCCTATGCATATTTCCTGGAAGTGGCATTCAGTTTTGCAAACATAGTACTCATTTGTCATGTCTGGGCTCTGTATGTCAATGAAGCTTTTTCACAAGCATTGACTCTTAATATATGGCATTTGGCTTACTCTCAGCTTATAACGCATGCTTCTTCAAAGTATCTGTATCACATAAACTGAATGGATTCTATTACTCTCCCAAGGTAGGATTATTCTTCTGCCCTGAAAACGTATTTGTGCATCTTTTGCATCACTGTTTCCACACAAGTTGAATAGTTTCCTCCAAAGTTATATCTTTTTAGGACTATACAAAACCTAACAAAGATTTATCAATCATTCTAACAACAGTTCTGACTCTTACAAACTTTGATATCGCGGTTTTCAACTAATCTGTCGAGGTTCTTAATGAAATTAGTTATGGATTCCCCTGGAAGCTGAACTCTTCTGTTGAAACGTGCCTTTTCAAGAATTTTATTTGTTCTCAGCTTGAAGTGATTATCAAATGCTTTTAAAAATTTGTCAAAGCACTTGAGTCTTTTTTGATACTTTGGCAGTTTCTAACATCATCCACCACAAGACAAAGAGAATGCAAGAAGGTATTAATGATCTCAGCTTCAGACTTCGCCTTTAATATTGAAACAATTCTGAGTCTTAAAAAATTGTTTTCTCCAAGATATCCGATCCAGTGATCTGTTCGACCTCTCTCTTTTATCAAATCCTTTTGGAAGTTTAAGCTCTCCCTTCATTTTTTTCTAACAGGTAGAATATTATAGGAACTTGAACAAAGTTAGCAATGATGAGATTTGTGGCAGAATCACATGAGAAGTCCAACTAGACCTATCTTGACATTGGAGCAATTCGCTGTATCTTTCATACGTCTGCCGAGTGGCAAGTTATGTTTCTAACTAGGTGGTGTTAAGTTACTAATTAAGGGGGATAATACCATGTTAAACAGATTCTTAATGGCACAACTCACCTCATTAATATTCAGCTTCCTATTTTAGTAAATGAGCCAAACGACAAACATCAAATAATCTCAACATGAATATCAGAGCAGGTACTTTATGACAGTAGTTCGCTACTGGCTGTGACCTTCCATGTTATTCAGCACCAACAACATTTGCACAATTCACAGGCACCAGCTGCATTCACCTCTTGTCAATGGACATTGGCATGCTAGCATTTGCCAACTCCTCACATGGCACCATTCCAATCAACTTGCAGGATACTTGGAAAGCACAAACCTGCATTGCAGAGCATAACAACAACTAGCATTGAGGGGTTCTGTAAGGTTACTTTGAGCACACAGAAGACACTCAGCTCACTGTCTGGACCAGGTTGCATCTCAAAGCTATTGGGTTGCTCTCTCAATACTTGCTCATCTAGTGCCTAACTAGATGCTTACAACATTCCCACCTTGCCTTGCTGTGATCATTAGCTCAGTCACACCCACAGGCAGCTTGCCTTGCTCTCAGCAGTCTTCAGATTAAGGGGATCTACATTTTGCTGTATGGTTATATGCTTTATCAATTTCACAGCTCCACCATATACCAGCAGCTCACCCAGCAACCACACTGCATGTGCAGCAAGCAAGCAGCTGTACATTCCACTCTTAGGGGAGTAATCCTCACTGAAGTTCATGGAGGAAACAATCAGTTATGAGGTCTTGGCACAGTAAATCAAAAGCAATTTCCAGTACGTGTCCAGGGGATTGGCTATGATCAGACATCTGGTCAGGGTGATCTCAGTCATGCCTCCTGAAAGCTGACTGACAACTGTGAAGGAGAGGCTTGGGGTGGGGGGGGCAACTGTATTTGTGAGGGGGGTGCTATATGGCAGAACAAGAAGGGTACAGGGTAATATGGGAGGGAGAGGGTATGACCAAAAGGGCCATGGTCACCTCAAATGCCACAGGTTAGGAAGCAAAGGTGGGCAGATTGGTTGGCAACTTGGGGTGGTGTAAAGACAATGGGGCTGACAGGAAGCATTATCAGGAAGGAGGCCTGGATGTTTGGGACCTCACTGGCACACAGAGGTATAGGCTGCAAACTGCTGGTGCTGGGACGCTCACCATTACCTTCCATTGTGCTAGAAATCAAAAGTGTACAAGGGGAAAGAAAATGGCCATGAGCACACTTGGAGTGGACAGGGTAAGTGCCTTGATCTGTGAGGGAGGGAACTGCAGGACCCATTGATATGAGGCATTTAAAAGGAAGCAACATTACTCATGGAGCCATGCACTGTACAGGAGACAGACCTGTGTGAGACCTAACGCTCCTTAGGCATTGCCCCCATATAGAATAGAATAGAATAGAATCCCTACAGTGTGGAAACAGGCCCTTCAGCCCAGCAAGTCCACACCGAACCTCGGAGCATCACTTCCCTGCCCCACACAGTGTTGACTTTGTCCCCGCCAACACTCTCTGGATACAGAATCCAGGGGGAAAATAATTTAGCCTGAGGAGCAATGGTGTCAGCATAGCCCTCTGTATGCCTTGTGCATCTTGCTCCCAAGTGCGGCAGCATCAGTCTCTCAGTACACACATTGATAGGGGGAGAGGATTCTGACATCAGGCACCCCCTCCCTTTGAGCCCTTTTGTAGGCTGGCTTCTGCTGGAATGAGAAAAAGGGAAGGATTGAGTGTGGGTGAAAGTGCATGGCACAGCTGTTAATGCTGATGGTGGTCAAAAGGTGTTGAGGCATCCCAAGGGATGAGGATGCAGAGGGCATGCAGAGTGTGTGGCTTGGGAGGGTGGGCCAAAAGGCTGTGATTGTGGCAGGCCTTCAGGAGAGTGTCACAGCGATAGAATCAGTGTGAAGTAGCAGACAGATGAGTGTTGCACTTTCTCTGGTATGATGGAAAAGGTCAATGACCCTCAAAAAAGTGCTGCAGGCCCTTCCTCTGTACCACAATGAGGGCACTGACTAGGCGGCAACCTCAGACCAAGCTGCCAGGGTCTGGTGTTGTGGCCTCTATCCTCTGCCAGTCCTCCTGTGCGCCACTCCATCTAGCAGAACATCCAGGTCTGTTTTGGAGAATTCACTTTACCATCCTCTGACATTTTCATTTGTATGCCTGTCACCAAGCAGGGTAAATTCAGAAAGCCAGTACTCATCTGGGTGCACCACAGCCTCTTACCAATGGTGAAGCTGCAGGGGTGATGAGCTCCTGGAGAATATCCTCTAAGTGTCAAGATGTTCTAGCAAAGATACGTGGTAATGTGGAAGCAGAATTGGAAATGAAGGGTGCCATGGAGGTAGATGGCTAATTAACTAGGCTAGTTGGTAAGATATGGCAATAAAATCTCAATAGGCCTTGTGGCAAAATACACTCTTTTAAAAAAGTTGTAACTGGCACTTAGCCAATAGTACGGTAAGAATTAGCCCAATGTGTTTATTTGTTGTTATTATTTCAAATCTGTTTAATCTGTAGCATCACAAACTTTTGTGCTCCTGAGATGCTGCTTGGCCTGCTGTGTTCATCCAGCCTCACATTTTATTATCTTGGAATCTCCAGCATCTGCAGTTCCCATTATCACTGCCAGTGATCTGCTGTCTTCATGTTTTGTTCTTACATTAAATTGACGCTGTTTTAAATTTGTTTTAAAGATTTCCTCAGAATTTTACGTTTTAGATTCAAACCTTTAAATTTGGTTCTACAGAAATACAGCATGGTATTCTAATAAAATTAAATCCTGTTAACTAACAACACTACATTGTGTTACTTCTTTCATACTTTCAACCTCTGCAAAACAGCAACTCTGTATCTCTACCGCTTACTGTGATTTTCTAAGGCTTATCACTTACCAAAACAGTGGTTCCACTTTCTACCAAAAAGATGAGATTTCTTAATCTTCATCCCAGGTAAAATGGATGCTTTCTCACCTTTTAAGACATTATACAATGAAGCACATCTCCTTGCAGAACTTTTAAGCTAAAACTCTGTGGCTGAGGCCTTAACAAATCTACCTATGGCGATTACAGTTTAAATCTGGGGTGTACTGATCCTATAAAAATCTTCTGTTGGGCCCTTGCTCTAAACTTTTAAATTTGCCCATTATATCCTGAAGTCAACTGTGCTACCATATTAATACTGCTGATGGTGTAAATTATTTTTCTGTCTTTTGCGCAACTATTCTAGTCATGCGTGCTGGATTTCAAAGATTATGTTCTCCTTTTCACCTTTGTTCCTTCCTAGTTGGTCTTCGCACCTTTACTGGAACATCTTTGTATGAAAACTGATGGGAATGTGAAAATGCTACTATATAGAATGGTTGCAACAGATCACATGTATATACTGAGAAGGAGGCATCCTGTGCGCATGAGTGAGGTACAAAATGAATATGAGGCAGGATTGCAAGAGGGAACTAGAGTGGGAGAAGGCCCAAGTGGAGTGAAAACATTGTCATGCATCAGCTGTACTTGATAGCCTGCTTCTATGATGTAGGTTCTAATTATTTGTAAAGTTCTCTGATAATATTTACAATGGAAATGGACGATATATATTTAACATACCATAATTACACACTCCCATTGATGGCAATGTTGGATCTACCTCAGTTCTGCATGTTTAATTTTTTCGGCATATGCTACAAGGAATCTCTAAATCTCTGACTAATTTTGTTTCTCACAGTGTAGATTTTGTCATCTATATTAGCTAAAAAGAAAAGTCTAAGTATTCCCCTTCACTTTTACATTAATAAATTTATGGCGACACAAGCTTTACTGCCCATCCATAAGTACCTTTGAAACTGTGTAGCTTGCTTGTCCATTTAAAAGATGAAAACATTGTTGTGTGTCTGGAATCATATGTAGGCCAGACCATGAAAGGATGGTGGATTTCCTTCCCTGAAGGACACTTATGACCAAATAGGTTTATGAAAATTGATAATTATTGCCATGGTCACCATGACTGAGATCAGCTTTATATGCCACATAATTTAAATTCCACTGATTGTTTTGTGGGAATTGATCTCATGTCCCCAACCTAGGCCTCTGGATTACTACCCCATCACATTACCATTATCATCCGACACCAATCTGGATTGAATGTATTAATTTAAAATGAGGACCAAATTGTATCTGTGTGACTTGATCCAATTATTTGTAGAGTCAAAGTCATACAGCATGGAAACAGACCCTTCGCTCCAACTAGTCCATGACGACCATGTTCACGAATTAAACCAGTCCCACCAGCTTCCGTTTGCCCCACATCCCTTCAAACCTTTCCTATTCATGCACTTATCTAAATGTCTTTTACATGTTATAGCTGTGCCTGCATCCACCACTTCCTCTGGCAGCTCATTCCACACGTGATCCGGTCTCCGAGTAAAAATGTTGTCCTTCATGTCCTTTTAAATCTTCTCCTCTCACCTTAAAAACATGCTCCCCAGTTTTAAACTCCCCCATCCAAAGGAAAAATATCCTTATCATTCACCTTATCTATGCCCCTCATGATTTTACAAACTTCTATAAGGTCACCCCTCAACCTCCTACACGTCAGTGAAAACTGTCCTAGCATTTCCAGCCTATTTTCATTTCTCATACCTTCCATTCCCAGCAATATCCTTGTAAATCTTTTCTGAACCTGCTTCAATTCAATAATATCCTTCCCATAACTGCACACATTACTCCAGAAGATGCCTTACCAACATCCTGTATAACTTCAACATCTCGCTCTGACTCCTATACACAAAAGTTGAGCAATGAATGCAAATATACTAAATGCCTTCTTAAACACCCTACTTACATGTGATGCAAATTTCAAAGGATTATGTGCTTATTCCAATCTTGTGGCTCATGTGTATTGTTGTTCTGCATAGGTAAATCAGTCAAAGTCAATATTGTTTTGAAACTACCAATGTTTAGGTGCACAATTTAATAAGCATGACATACCTGTTAAAACATATCGCATTAGTGAGTCTCTGATAAATGAAATGCCATCTAGAATATTCCAAAACCATTCGTAATGTGTCAGTAAATGATGCATAAAACTAGCGCTTGGCTTCAGAAGTTTATGAATTCTCGACCAAAAATAAGCTGCAATTAAAAATATGTCATTTAGTTCAAATCAACCATAGCAAACGGTATTCATAAAATTCTACCTTTCATTTTTGAATGTTTTATTTATTTACACAGCAGCCACACCCAATTAGATACACCCACACTTCAGGAACCCTATTTGGAGTTAATTTTTTTTTGACATTTTCTGATTACCCTAAGCAGACTGGTTTCTTTTACAGGTAATAAGATATGCTTTCTTCTATAGGCAGTGGAAAACTGACACCCTCTTCATTGGGTTTTGCAAATGTCCATGCTAAAAAAAATACAAGAATTGCAAAAAAATGCTCAACGTTGATCAGTTTTTGAGTGTTTGCATCACTGCAGTTTACTGCAAGCAATAATCCAGTTTGCAAATATGTTTTCAAAATACCTATGATGGAAACATTATACTTCTGGTAGAGATGGCAACAAAGCAGTGATTGTGTAAAAAATGTGCTTTCAATATCACAATGGTTAACTGTGCAAAAGTACATACATTTGTATTTTTTTATGATTGCTGGATGTCTCAAAGCACTTTACAGACACTGAGTATGCACCTTTGTAATTTAGAAATGCAGCAGCCAAATTGCACACAGCAAGCTCTCACGAGCAACAATTTGATAAAGACCACCCCATCTGATTTTGGGATGTTAATTGAGGGATAAATATTGGAGGGATAATTTTAAAACAATGTTCATTAATGGAGTAAACATTTTTCAGAATGGTACATATGTTCAATATTGCAACTTGAATTTGGCCAACATGCTAAAGCAGTCCGATTGTGTTCATGAATTACCAGATTGTTGGAATGCTTTGAAATAAAAAAAATCCTCGAAAGCAACTGGTTTTCACGGATAATGATGCATTTAAATTGAAGTTTCACTGATCGGAGATAATTCCCCTGTTCTTCTTCAAAATAGAGCCATGACATCTTTCCCATTCCCTGAGCTGTTCAATTGAGACACAGATTAACATCCAATCCAAAGCAAAATTCAATTTGCAACTTATGGGCTGTTACCAGAAAATTGTTTTCCAGCTTTATTAATCATAAACACCCTTATTGCTTACTCATGACCTTGAGGAAACGTCACCTACCTATTGAACCTGCTTGACCTATATATGACTCCAGTTAAAATCAACCAGTTGATTCTTAATGCCTACATGAGAGGGACAGTAAATACTACCAATGGTGCTTTCATCTCAAAAACAATAAGAAACATTAATTGTTCAACATCACTTCACTTATGTGGATAGATTGGAGAAGTTGGGGCTGTTCTCCTTGGAGAAGGTTGAGGATGATTTGCAGAGGGGTTCCAATCATGAGTAGCTTGGACAGAGTAAATAGCAACAAACTGTTCCCATTTGCCGAAGTGTTGAGAATCAGAGAATACTGATCGGTAGAAATATTACTGATAACATGAAGATGACTATTTTTAACCCAGAGTGGTTAGGACCTGGAACGTACTGTCTGAAAAGTGTGATAAAGTTCAATTGCAACTTTGAAGAGGAAATTGGATAATATCAGAAGAGAATGTTTTTCCTAGACTATGAGGAAAAGCAGGGGTGTGGGACCAGCTGATTTGTCCTGACAGCATGGACACCTCAGGCTAAATGACTTCCTTCTGCGCTGCACCAATATGCGCTCCTATGGTTTAACAATGTTCACCATAAAATCTTTAAGGGGTTGGACTAAGTCAGGGAACAGATCACTTCCTGATGATATTAGTACATCTTGGTAATTAACATTCCATTTAAGTACATCGTTCCACAGCATGCACATTAGAATAGTTGAATCTAAACAATAATTGAACAAACCCTTCTCAGAACGAGTTATCTGTTCAAAATTACAACTTGAATTTGTTCAATGTACTAACACAGTCTGTTTAGGTTCAGCAATTAGGGGATTATTAGATTGCTTCAAAGTAAATACTTCATTTTCTGGAAACCAGTTGGATACCAGTAATAACAATGCACTTAAAATGAACTTTCAGTGACTACCTAGTCATTATGATCAATGACTGCACTTCCAATAAAATGTGACTGAAAACTGAGATTGAAATAACTTACGCAAAGTACAGTTAACACCATAGTAACCAGTTCGGGTGCAATCACATTCATACCCGTCCTTCCCGACATTAATGCATATTCCTTTATTCTGGCATGGGTAATAACAGCAGGGATTTACTGCAAATAGAAACAGACAAATTTACAGTTAATGTTCAGAAATATTCCATTGATAAGAACGTTTGCTGAATTTTCACTGTTTATGACAATCTCCTGCCATTTTGGAAGGGGCAAAATTGTGAATTGCATTTCCAAGAAATCGTTTTGGATATGACAATGTTTGATATGAGAAAAGGCCTCCATTAAAAGCTTTGGTTCCGAATCATTATCAATATAGAAACAGATTTGAACTACAACTCCCATTAACCAGTTTGAGAAAGCCAAAACATATCACACGTGGATTGTTTACAGACGGTAGACAGAGATTACTTCGAAGGCTGGACTGCTTTTGCTCATAAATCTCAAAGGCATGGGTTGACCAATCTTTGAATTTTTGCTGATTTAATACCTAAAAACATTTTAAACAAGCATAATCTGCACTTAAATGACAGCTGCATAATTACGACGCTCAAGCTTAGCTTTCAAAATGAATGGAAAGATTTATAAGCAATTTTTAAAAGTAATCTATGCATATATAATTTTGAACCAAAAAGCTAACATTCTAATAAACATGCAGGAGGCAAGATTTGCGAGAACAAAGAACAGTTAAAGTGACCTTAGAGTGTGAATCATTGTCAAATTTGAAATGGAAATGCTATTAAGAACACAATGCCCAGAACTGGACCACAGACAACAACGAAAATCTGTCAAAATATTTGAGACAAAAAGTTTGCATCAGCAGCATAATAATTGTTATACCAGCTGATGTTTGTACTGCTTAGGTCAGATCCCCTTTCTATATTCTCCCTGTCTAATTCTATGGATCTGAGATTGAGTGACAACAGAATCAAAACGTAATCCAGGATATTCCTCCTGTAGCATCCTAATTTCTTTCATAGTTGTTCCAACACCGTCAATGAGGCTAATATTTTTGAATCAGTTAGGTTATTCCCCAAGAAAAAATCAATTCCTTCCATAGGAATTTGATGCAAATTGCAACTATAACTTGTGTACTTCCAAAGTCACTCTTTAATCTAAGCCAATACAATGGAACTGGTTTATAATTGCCATTATCCAGTCAGTAAAGTCAAACGCATCCTCAGTCAGCAACAGTCACTGACTAACTCCAGAGTCCTGTCTTTAACGATTTGCCTCTTTATTTGGATGAGGTAAGGGAATACCTCTTCTCTGTAAACAAAATATTTAAACCTTTCCATTACTGCTTTATATACTCTGTTAGAAAATTAAGCAAATACATCTCTCTCAAAGTTTAAAAAAAGTCCAGAACCTTCAGTACTCTTGTTCTCTTTAGCAATAATCCAGCAAGAATTCTTGGCAATACTGAGCCATCTCCCTCTTTCTAGTAGATTCTGTGAGAATATGTTTCACCTGTACTGCTGCTAAATGCTAATTTACTTTCTTAATACAAACTTTTCTTAAGATTTGTCAACTATCATTTTATAGACCATGAGATTTAGGAACAGAAGGAGGTCATTTGGCGCATTGAGTATGCTCAGCCATTCAATGACATCATGGTTGACCTAATCATTTTCAACTTCACTTTCCTACCTGATCCACATATTCCTTAACCCCCTTATTGATTAAAAAAACACTTGAGCACACTTAATGATCCAGCATTGACAGTCCTCTGTACTAATGAATAGATTTACTTCCCTCTAAGCAAAGGGTATCACTGCGAAAGATCTCCCATTTAATTTCCAATGAGTGTATCTAGCCTTGTTACCAATGGAAGCATTTTATTTCCTCTTCATAACTTTTATTATTTTTGGTATTCTTCTTTTCTCTTTCCTAAAACTAATATCATTTCCATCCTCATTTTTGCACTTATCAGATAGGGCTGTGCTTTGGAGTAGGTTGGGGGATGGGCAACAATCACGGCTGGGGTCTGAACACTAGGAGCCACCACTGTAGGAGGGAAGTTGAGAGAAAATTGTGGGGTTGGAGGCAGCATGCAGAGAGGACAATAATTGTGAAGGAAGGTGGTTCAACATATTATGGGAGAGACAATATTGCATTGGAGGACAAGGGCACTGCAACATGAGGTGGGGTGGAGAGGGCTGTCAACAATGATTGCTAACACGCTGGCTTTCACAGAGTGGCTGGGGGAGGGAATACAGTGCACTATAGTGGTTTCTATGGCAAAGCTGAAGGCTTGGGGCTCAAGGGATCATGCTTCAAAATGAAGACACAAGTGAAAGAGTTTGGTGGGAATTGGTGGGATCTCACAATCCTGAATTCACTGAAACCATTTGTACCTGGTCACCCCGCTTCATCTGTATCCCCAGGACAAGGTCAGTGCTGCAGCTTGGGCAGCAGGCTTTGCTGAGATAGCCTGATTTCCCAAGGTGATGCTGCTTTAGACTGAATTTGCATTATGTAGATGTTGGCAAATCATAATGTAGCAGGCTTCATCAATACAGCAGGATTCAAATCCATCAGTGTACTAGACATCCATGAGCATTGGTACTGTATTTTAGAGGTCCGCACCAGGTAGACTGCGAGCTATCATGTTGCCTATATCCTTGAGAACTTCTTTGTTCCTAGCACCTATCAAGGATCAGGCACCTTACAAGGTTGATTACTGTGAGAAAAAGGCTTCTCTCTGCAGTCTTGTCTCCATTACATAACCCCTGATTGAGTGTAGTTATCATGCAGACCATTCATCCTCCAGGGCCTTTGTTGAGAACTCTATGGGCTTTCAGAAGGGATGAGGTTTTGATGCTTTGATTGGCCTGGGGAGGGCCTTGCAGTATCTTCCAGACAGAGTGTGCTGCACACTCTAAACTTGTTGTATACTCTAGACTTGGAGCAGGAGAAGAAGGAAGTGATGGACCCCGAAGAGTTGTGAGAATGGAACGAGTCTTTTGAGGATATCACTAACAAATTGCCTGTAGTGTTCAGGTATGTGTAGATTAGGTGGGTTATAGGGGGAATGGGTCTGGGCGGAATGCATTGGTGGGTTATGGGGGAATGGGTCTGGGTGAGGGTCGGTGTGGACTTGTTGGGCTGAAGGGCCTATTTCCACACTGTAGGGATTCAATGATTGTATAATTCCACATGACAAAGCACTTTAGTGTCAGGCCCAACAAGCCAGATTGAACTTAATCAGCATCCAGTTCCAGTAGATGACAGCTGGGTGCAGTCATCATCCATTGACTGTATATTTGCTACTCCTTGAATGAAATAGTTCCCCAATGCAAATGTAGCTTTTTTTGTTTTTGGCTTCATTTTCCTTGTTCAATAAAAATACATATTTTCAACTATATGAAGGCTTTCTAACACTGGACAAGCACAAAAAGTAATGCTGGGTGTTCAGGAAAGAGTGGCAGTCCTCCAGAGAGGGTTCTATGCTGGTATGAAGTAGGGATGGGTGATCTGTGGAGCTGCAGTTACAAGGTAATAATCAGTGGGTGATGATGTGAAATAGCAGTACTTTTAAGAATGCGAGCTTGTATTTCCAATGAAGTGTCACCCGTGTGTCCTCTGAAACTTTCCTTTCTCCTTTCCCCTCTACTAAGTGCACTTTGAAACAATGTTCCTCATTTAATCCACAGCTGGGAATTGAATGTGGTGCTGGCACCAGAAATCCTGAAAGATTCTGTTAGTGGCAAGTACTTCTGTCAGTAGTGAGTACAAGACAGTATGAGCACAGTGCTTTGGAGGTATATATGTGATCCAGTTGAGAAGACCCACTGGATCACACCAAAGGAAGCTCCCTGAGCACACACTTGGCTGACTTTTGGTAAAATTCAGTCCACTGTAATGTTATGGTTCGGGCATCTTTTAGTGACGTCAATTTCATAGCTATCTTTACACAAGAGCTGAAATAGCCTTCAATTCCATCCTCTGTAAATTTCAGCAAAAAGTGAAGATTTTTAGTTGAGGTGAGTTCATCAGAGGAATCAGAATAATCCCCTGAACTAGTATGTCTTCTTTCTCCCTTTACTGTAAGCTTTTCTCCAGCCAAGTCACGGTTTCTGGGTTCTATCATTCCCTTTATCTCTCTCTCCCAATCTAAAGTTGTTTTCGTACTATTTTCTTTTTCATTGCTCTTTCTTTGTCTTCTTCTTTTATTGTCAAATCCACTCTTTTTTTTAAAAAAACATTCTCCTCTCTTTTGACTTTTCCTTCATCTCTTTTTCTCCAATTCAAGAGTTTTCACTTGTAAATGAACCTTAGCTAATTCTATATCTGATACATCACTTTCAGGCTTTTTTTCTTTCATCTCTGAATGATGGGTATTCATTTCAACGTATCATACTTACAAGATCCTGTCTTTTTTCTGACTTCAGTTGGCTCACTTGCTCTCTCGGTTTAGCCTTAGTCAAAGATTTGTTTGTTGAAACCACTGTTAAACGTTCTATTCCCAGAAAAGTCTTAGCAACGGCCAAAGCCACTTTAAAATGCCAAAGTAACAGAAGAAAATTCCAACACAAGTAATGTATTTCACAACAATTCACCTGTTCCTATTCCAGTATCTCTTTTCATTTTTTTTATTGATCCCCAACTCCCATATAAATTCAAAGTATTTTGATTCTGGATGAAACCGTATTTTGTTATGATTCTACCTGATGTTAATTCTGGGCGAAAGAAATCTCAAAGCAAAATCTGGTTTGTTAGATCCTAACCTTCTTTTTTCCCCACAGTGGAGGTCAGTTATTGAACAAACCCACAGAGGCTGCCAGTCTACCTTTAACACATAAAATTAAACATTTATGAAACAAGGGAATAAACTGAACTATCTTATACTGGAGAGAGATAATGGGAACTGCAGATGCTGGAGAATCCGAGATAACAAAGTGTTGAGCTGGATGAACACAGCAGGCCAAGCAGCATCTCAGGAGCACAAAGGCTGACAAAGGGTCTAGGTCTGAAACACCAGCTTTTGTGGTCCTAAGACGCTGCTTGGCCTGCTGTGTTCATCCAGCTCCACACTTTATCTTATACTGGACCTCAATTTAACCACCTGCAACAATGTAAATTCACAGTGGTTTTGTTTTTAAATCCCAGAAATATGCTCACAGACATGTAAACCTTACTATGTCCACAGTTAAGCTGACACAGCTGAATCAGTGCATTTCAGCAGATTTCTGTGCACTCACTAGATGGCTGATAACTCTCCGCAAAGGCACTTAAAACATTTTGCAAACTAAACTGGCTAATATTTAATTTCAGAGTAAATACATCAGTTCTCTAAACTCAGTCTCCAGCAGTTTTCTTACCAGAAATCTGAGTAAAACTCCAGTCTCCACTCTATTCTGTCCAAATGCAGACTGATAGAACAAAACACAGATCAACGTCATTGTATCTCAACCCCTGTCATTGGGTACCAGCCAGTTTTTTTCCCCTCTGCCTATTGTAAAGCACTGAACTGTTAAACCCCAGCTATTCAAACCAAACTTCACTAAAACGCAGACTCTTCTTAACCAAACCCGCAAGAACATTTTAAAATGTAAAACAACTATGTGTCCCCTTCTTAAAATTCTAAATACAAAAATATACATGAAGCTGATAAGTTATACTCTGCTTTTAATGATGGACCAAATAAGTTGCATAAACAGGGTTCATGAAAACAGTTGGGAAACCATTAAGAAAACTAAACAGACAAAGAAGACACCAGAGATAACTGCAGATGCTAGAGAGTCCTAGATAACAAAGTGTGGGGCTGGATGAACACAGCAGGCCAAGCAGCATCTTAGGAGCACAAGAGCTGATGTTTTGGGCCTAGACCCTTTTCTGATGAAGGGTCTAGGCCCGAAACGTTAGCTTTTGTGCTCCTAAGATGCTGCTTGGCCTGCTGTGTTCATCCAGCCCCACACGTTGTTATCTTAGACAAAGAAGACATGGTTACTTCAGGTAGAATGAAGCCACAGTCATATTTCATTAATAGGTAAAATGGTGGCATAGTGGCAATGTCACTTGATAAATATTCCTATGGCCCAAGGCTAATATTCTGGGAACAAATTTCAAATCTCAACATGGCATTTGTTGGAATTAAAGTTCAATGACTACATTTGGAAGTGCGGACTCAGTAATAGTCACCACAAAACTATCATCAATTGTTGTAATAACACCGCTAGCCCACTAATGTCCTTTGGGGATTACTTGATTGGCTTACATGTGACCACAGAATGTAGTTGATCCTTTATTGCTTCCCCAATTATCATTGAAAATCACATGGTTCAAGGTCACTTAAGGGTGGGTAACATACATTGGCCTTACCACTGATTCCTACAATCCACTAAGGAGTAATTTAAAGACAAATAAAAGCTGATACAATGACAAGAACAAGCAAATAGCTGACGGAAATGTTCATGGCTCGTTCTGAAAGGGCAAGAGACAGAATACGTAGGACCACCACTTTTAAGTTAAACAAGAAGACATTGACCAAACCAACCAAGTGAATGTTTTATAATTTTAAGTCTGACAATCATATCAGTATTTTCAGGTGGCCAACAAGCTGATTGAGTCAGGAAACAAGTATAAACAGTTTTGATCAAGCAATTATTTTCAGTTTTTCATTCTAGTGAGCCAAAAGGTGCAGCAACCTTTGCGCACAATGGCCTGTTGATAAGCTGGATCAAAGTATGTAAAAAGAGGAGCGTCACTGAAGAACCAAACAGGAGATTTACATATGGGAGCAGGAAGCATGGCTGAGGCGTTAAATTAATATTTTCCCTCCCATGGAAGCAGACATTACCCAGGTCAAGGACCCAGAAGAGGATTGGTTCAAAATTGCTGAGGAGGCATTTGGTACACTGACTGCAGTAAGACTCAACAAGGTAGTGACATGTAATGACATTCATCCAAAGATGCTGAAGGAAGTGAGGGTCGAAATTGAAAGGACAGTGGCCATAATTTTTCAGTCTTCCTTCATTCAGGGGTGTTACCAGAGACTGGAGAATTGCAAACTTACACTCTTATTTGGAAAAGAGTTTAAGAATAAGCCCAGCAAGTGCAGACGTGTCAGTTTAACTTCGGAGTGGGGAAACTTTTGGAAATAATAATTATGTTAGAATTAATAGTCACGTGGGCAGATGTGGATTAAATGAGAGTCAGCATGGATCTCTTGAGGGAAAATTATGTTCAACTAACTCATGGGAGCTTTTTTTGAAGGATAGGATTGATGAGGATATTTTGATTCCAGCTGATGTTTTATCAAATAAGCTCTAATTCGATACGGACATGATTCGAGCAAATTAGCATTTCTATATCGTGCAACCACACTTGGGGCAACATGGGGGCACAGTGGTTTGCACTGCTGCCTCACAGCACCAGGGACTTAGGTTCAATACCACCCTCGGAATGTGTGTGGAGTTTGCACCTTCTCCCAGTGTCTGCGTGGGCTTCCTCCACAGTGTTCAGGGATATGCAGGGTAAGTGAATTAGCTGTGGGAAATGCAGGGTTACAAAGATAAAGTGGGTTGAATCATCATCAAATAGATCGTAGAATCCCTACATCGTGGAAGCAGGTTAACAAAAATTGTTCCTGGGATGTTAAACTTCAGAATGGAGATGAATTGGGGAAGCTGGGACTGTTTCCCTTTTAGAGGGAGTGGTTGAGGATATTTGATTGAAGTTTTCAAAATCATGAGGAGTATGGGCAGAGTACATAGGGAGAAATTGTTCCCACTTGTAGTAGGATAGAGAACAAAACTGCACAGATTTAATTGCAAAATCAGAAAATCTAAAGTAAGAAAATACCTCATGGTAGACTGGTTAGCAAAATTAGATCACATGGAATGAGTGGATCTAGCCATCTGGATACAGAACTGGCTTGAGGATAGAAGACAGAGGGTGGTGGTGGAGGGTTGCTTTCCAGACTGGAGGCCTGTGACCAGTGGTGTGCCACAAGGATTGATGCTGGGTCCACTGCTTTTTGTCATTTATATAAACAATTTAGATGTAAACATACGGGGAATGGTTAGTAAGTTTGCAGATGACACCAAAATTGGAGATGCCGTGGACAGTGAAGAAGGTTACCTCAAAGTACAATGGGATTTTGATCAGATGGGCCAATGGGCCGAAGAGTGGCAGATGGAGATTAATTTAGATAAATGTGAGATGCTGCATTTTGGAAAGGCAAATCAGGGCAGGACTTAACATTTAATAGTAAGTTACTGGGGAGTGTTGATGAAAAAAGAGACCTAGGAGTACAGGTTCTTAGTTCCTTGAAAGTGGAGTCCCAGGTAGATAGGACGGTGAAGAAAGTGTTTGACATGCTTGCCTTTATTGGTCAGTGATTTGAGTATAGGAGTTGGGAGGTCATATTTGGGCTGTACAGGACATTGGTTAGGCCGCTATTGGAATACTATGTTCAGTTCTGGTCACCCTGCTATAAGAAGGACATTGTGAAACTTGAAAGGGTTCAGAAATTTACAAGGATGTTGCCAGGATTGGAGGGTTTGAGCTATGAGGAGAGGTTGAATAGCTTGGGGCTTTTTCCCTGTAGTGTCAGTGGCTGATGAGAGCATGGATAGAGTAAATAGACAAGGTCTTTTCCCTTGTGTGGGGAATCCAAAACAAGAGGGCACAGGTTTAAGGTCAGAGTGGAAACGTACAATTACAACATTTAAAAGGCATCTGGATAGGTATACAGAATAGGAAGGGCTTGGAGGGATAAGGGTCAAATGCTGACAAATGGGACGACATTTATTTAGGCTATCTAGTCGGCAGGGACAGGCTGGACCAAAGGGTCTGTTTCCATGCTGTACATCTCTATGACTTTATGACTCTATGACTGCATGTACACAATGTTGCACATATTGAACAGAGGGCCCAACTGCATAAGTGACTAAACTCCTCCTTCTCAGCCATTGCAGGGACAATACAAATTCACAATTTAACACACTGGCTGATATTCTTGCCTCTCTCTTGGAGAATAAAGGGACCCATAACCACAGGAAATCGAACAGAACCAAAGAAGAGTGCAAATAGCCTGCATTTCTTAAATTCACTGGAGAAAACTATGCTGAGCTCCTGTTAAATTTAGTCCTTTAAGGCTTTAAGGCACATCTCAAATATTATCCCAAAGAAAAGAAAGATTATCTGGGGGCGGATTAGACAGCCATGGCTGACAAAGAAAGTCAGGAAATGTGTCAAAGAAAAAGAGACAGCCTATAAAGTGGCCAAGAGCACTGGGAAATCAGAAGATTTGTAAAGCTACAAAAACAGAGGATAACAAAGAGAGTAATAAGGAAGGAGAGGATCAGATATGAAGGTAGGCTAGCTAGTAATATTAGAAATGATAGTAAAAGCTTCTTTCAATACAGAAGAAACAAACGAGAGGCAAAAGTAGATATTGGGCCGCTAGTGATGGGAGATAAGGAAATAGCTGAAGAACTTAATAAGTACTTTGCGTCAGTCTTCACAGTGGAAGACATGAGTAGTATGTCAACAATTAGGGAGAGTCAGGGGGCAGAGTTGAGTATGGTAGGCATTATAAAAGAGAAAGTGCGAGAAAAGTTAAAAGGTCGAAAATTTGATAAATCTCCTGGCCCCGATGGTCTACATCCTAGAGTTCTGAGGGAGGTGGCTGAGGAAATAGCAGAGGCTTTGGTTGAGATCTTTCAAAAGTCACTGGAGTATGGGAAAGTCCCAGATGATTGGAAAATTGCTGTTGTAACCCCCTTGTTAAGAAAGGATCAAGACAAAAGATGGAAAACTATAGACTGATTAGCCTAACCTCGGTTCTTGGTAAAATTCTGGAATCTATTGTTAAGGATGAGATTTCTAAATTCTTGGAAGTGCAAGGTCGGGTTAGACCAAGTCGGCATGGATTTAGTAAGGGGGGATCATGCCTGACAAACCTGTTAGAATTCTTTGAAGAGGTAACAAGTAGGTTAGACCGGGGAAACCCAGTGGATGTTATCTATCTAACTTCCAAAAGGCCTTTGATAAGGTGCCTCACAGCAGGTTGCTGAGTAAGGTGAGGGGCCTTAGTGTTCGAGGTGAGCTACTGGCTTGGATTGAGGATTGGCTGTCTGACAGAAGGCAGAGAGTTGGGATAAAAGGCTCTTTTTTTGGAATGGCAACAAGTGACAAGTGGTGCCCCGCAGGGTTCAGTGTTGGGGCCGCAGCTGTTCACTTTATATATTAATGATTTGGATGAAGGGACTGGGGGCATTCTGGCGAAGTTTGCCGATGATACGAAGATAGGTGGACAGGCAGGTAGTACTGAGGAGGTGGAGAGGCTGCAGAAAGATTTAGACAGTTTAGGACAGTGGTCCAGGAAATGGCTGATGAAATTCAAAGTGAGCAAATGCGAGGCTTTGCACTTTGGAAAAAAAATACAGGCATGGATTATTTTCTAAATGGTGAGAAAATTTATAAAGCAGAAGTACAAAGGGATCTGGGAGTGTTGGTCCAGGATTCTTTAAAGGTCAACTTGCAGGTCGAGTCCGTGATTAAGAAAGCAAATGTAATGTTGTTGTTTATCTCAAGAGGGTTGGAATATAAAAGCATTGATGTGCTCCTGAGACTTTATAAAGCTCTAGTTAGGCCCCATTCAGAATACCGTGTCCAATTTTGGGCCCCACACCTCAGGAAGGACATACTAGCCCTGGAGCATGTCCAGCAGGTTCACACGGATGATCCCTAGAATGGTAGGTTTTACATACGATGAACGGCTAAGGATCTTGGGATTGTACTCATTAGAGTATAGAAGGTTGAGGGGAGACCTAATAGAAACTTACAAGATAATGTATGGCTGAGAAGGGGTGGACGCTGGGAAGTTGTTTCCGTTAGGCAGGGAGACTAGGACCTGTGGGCACAGCCTTAGAATTAGAGGGGGTAAATTTAAAATGGAAATGAGGAGACATTTATTCAGCCAGAGAGTGATGGACCTGTGGAATTCATTGCCACGGAGCGCAGTGGAGGCCGGGACGTTAAATGTCTTCAAGGCAGAGATTGCTAAATTCTTGATCTCACAAGGATTCAAGGACTACATGGACAGCGCAGGGAAGTGGAGTTGAAATGCCCATCAGCCATGATTAAATGGCGGAGTGGACTCAATGGGCCTAATGGCCTTACTTCCACTCCTATGTCTTATGGTGTTATGGTCTTATCATCATCCTGATCTCTGCCATGAAGAACGAGCTTCATGTCATATGACTTCAGGTACCTTGCTTTTCACACACATCACAAAATTCCTTCTCTCCAAGCAGTGGTTCCTGAGGTGGTATGCGGTGGGGTGGATGTAGTAGACCACCTTAGGATGAGGGTGTTGTTTGCCAAGACAGCTGACATTTACCAGTGTAATGATTTGTCAGTGTCAAACACCAACTTCACGTCAATGAGACAGAATCCTTTGTGGCTTCTACACTGAAGGAGGTACCAAGGAGGTTTGCTAGGTCGATTGCAGGGTTGAGAGGGTTGGCTTTTGAGGACAGCTTGAATAGAATGGGATGATATTCATTGGAATTTAGAAGAATGTGGGTGGATCTTACAGAAACACGGAAGTATAAGGGCACAGATAAGATAGAAGCAGGAGATTGTTTCCTGGTTAGGGGGCATAGCCTCAAAATAAGGGGGAGCAGATTTAGGACTGAGTTGAGGAGGAACTTCCTTACCTAGGGCTGTGAAATTCCTGTGGAATTCCCTGCCCAGTGAAGCAGTTGTGGCTATCTTGTTGAATGTTTTTAAGGCAAAGATAGATAGATTTCTGAAAAGTAATGAAGTTAAGGGTTATGGCGAGTGGGCGGCCGTGTGGAGCTGAGTCCATGAAAAGATCAGCCATGATCTTACTGAGTGGCAGAGCAGGCTCTAAGGGCCAGATGGCTTACTCCTGCTGCTATTTCTTATGTTTTTATCTCACCAAGTGTGAGCTCTGCAAAGATAATTGCATGCAGTCGATGGTTCACAACATCACTGGAAATCCTGCCACTTTGCAAAAGTCATGTTCCTGCTCGTGCTGTATCTCTATAGTTAAAGAGAAAATATAAAATTGTCCCTCCTAATTTACAAGGTCTCAGTCACCTCTCAGATGGACTGACGGAGGGTGAAATGGGAATGAGATAAGCCAAGCATGAATTCACACCCAGAAACAGATGTTTATTAGGTTACAGATAAATAAATTCCTAACATTTTTGAGTCTATTAGATTTATCTTTAGTTTTCGTCCGTTGCTGTTCTGTTGCCTTAATTTAAAAGAAAAGATTAATCGGCAGTGAACCTCGAGAAAAAGGATCAAGAATTAATGATAGAACAGTGGAACTCATGAAGTGATATCAGATATTTGAATTTAACTGTGCAATGTAGGCTCAATATTTTTGATCAGATCTTGATTTACACATGTCAGCAACTACCTGATAACAGGATATAGAACAAAAAGTTCTTTTGAGGCCAATGATAGCCAGGGGACCAATGTAAGTGAGGTGGCAAATCATTTCAAGACTACTTCAATCCAAATGATAGTAAATGTACCAAGTTAAGATATACTCCTGTGTTTTCCTTCAGGAAAATATAACTTTTTAAATCAATGTTTCATTGGAAATTATAATTGAGGGCATAATAACAGTGACAGATTCATAATTTTTAAAGGAAATCAATCAAAAGATACAAACAGAAAACTCTAACTCTAAGGTGGGTACTGAACAGTGCTAGTCTACCAAGTCACCCAGCCCCTAATTCCTTTTCTACTGAAGATTGCATTTTGTTTGAACTTCCCAACTTGATTTCCGGTGATATTGGGCATGGGGAACTGACAGGAGGATGCACTACAGATTTCAAAAGGGTACTTCCCAAATATAGAGAGTGTTGCAGTGGGAGGGAGATCCAACTTCCCCAATAAAGGCACTTTTACGATAAGAATAGATGAGAAGTATGCAGAAAATTTCAAGTTTGGTATCATTGTAACACTTGGCTCAATGTCTTCAATCAATTGAAACTAGGTGTAATGTGTTACAGCTCCCAGATCACAGAAATTTATGAGCACAGTAATAACAATAGCCACAAAAACAAATAGTCCCAGTGAAAGTTAGCTGGCCTGGCAACAGCTGTACAGAGAGAAACAGTTAACAGAGCTCAGTTTGATTCTTACCCATATCTGAAAAATTCATGGTGATATAATGGTTAGCACTGTGCTTCACAGTGTAAGGGACCTGCGTTGTTTCCAGCCTTGGGTAACTGTCTGTATGAAGTTTGCACATTCTCCCTGCCTCTGTGCGGATTTCCTTTAGGTGCTCCAGTTTCTTCCGACAGTCTAAAGATTTGCAGGTTAGGTGGATTGACCATAGAAAAAACCTCTTGAATGGTTACTGGGATCTTTTGGGGATGGGTCTGGGTGGGACACTCTTCAGAGGGTTGGTGCAGATTTGATGGGCTGAATGAGTTCTTTCTGCACTGTTGGGCTTCTACGATGATACTTCATATTGCACTTGAAACATTAACTCTGTTTCTCTCTCCACAGATGCTGCCAGATCTGCTGATTTTCTCCAGTACATTTGTCTTTATTTCAGATTTCCATCAGAGTTTTGCTTTGATGTTGTAGCCATGCTCACTGAGCTGTTGTGTTTGGTTGTAGATGTTTCGTCACCCTGCTCGGTAACATCATCAGTGCACCTCCAGCGAAGTACCAGTGTTCTGTCCCGCTCGTTATTTATATGCCTCGGTCTGCTGGGGTGGTTGGTTTTACTTCCAGTTCTGTTTCTCAGTGATTTGTATATCGGGTTCAGTTTAACATGTTTGTTGATGGAGTTCCAGTTAAAATGCCAGGCCCCCAGGAATTCCCTGGCATATTTCTGTTTGGCTCTTGCTATTATGGATGTGTCGTCCCAGATAAATTTGCGTCTTTCCTTGTGCATGTGTATTGAGACTGGTCAGAATTGGTCATGTCTCTCAGTGGCTAGTTGGTATTTGGGTATCCTTATTATCAGTTTTCTTCTAATTTGGCCTATGTAATATTTTTCACAGTCCTTGCAGGGTATTTTGTATATTACGTTAGTTTTATTGGTTTTGGGTATGCGATCCTTTACATTTGTCAGTAGCTGTCACAGGATGGATGTTGATTTGTGGGCTACCCTGATACCTAGGTGTCTGAGTAGTTTCGCGATCATCTCTGACATGTCCCTGGCATACAGTAGGGTGACTAGTGTGTCTGGCCATGTTGTGTCTTCTTGTTTTGGTTTGTCGCAGAGGAAATGGCAGATTGTGTTTTTTGGGTATCCATTCCTTTTAAAAACTTTGTATAAATGCTCCTGTTCAGCTTTGCGCAATTCTGGGTCGCTGCAGTGTGTTGTGGCCTGTTTGAATAATGTCTTGATGCAGCTCCATTTATGGGTGTTGGGGTGGTTGCTGGAGTAATTAAGTATCTGGTCCGTATGTGTGGTCTCTCTGTATACGCTAGTCTGGAGTTCGCCATTGATCTTACGTTCTACCATTATGAACTGGACTTGATAGTTAAACCACTGAAAAATAGAACTGGAAGTGATGCCAATCACTCCAGCAAACCGAGGTATATAAATAACACACATGTCAGAATACCAACTCTTCACCAGAGTTTCACTGATGGTCTTACCTAGCAGGGTGACAAAACATTTGCAAACAAATCGACCAGCTCGGCGTGCAGGTCTACAACTTCATCCAGAACCTGAGCTATAAATCTTCTCAAAAACTTAAAAGTTTTGCTTTTATTTGAATGTATACTAACAAATTGTATTTGTGCAGCTCCTTAAAGGTGGAAATATTCCCAAAGCATTTGACAAGAGCATTATTAAAACATTTGTCACGGAACGGCATTAGAAGATAGTAGGTCAGATGGCTGATAGAATTTACTCGAAAGGATTATCTTCAGGATCAGAGATGTAGGGAGGCAGGTAGGTTTGCGGAGAGAATTCTGGAGGTTTAGGACCCAGAGCAATTAAACTCAGAATTCTCAATGGGCCAGAGGAGGGCAGATACCTGGCCAGGCTGCAGTGCAAGAGGAGGAGGGGAGGGATGAGGATGACAATTGTAAAATGCAGGTGCTACTTAACCAGGATCCCGTATGATAGTAACAACGTAACAAAGTGTGAAGCTGGATGAACACAGCAGGTCAAGCAGCATCTCAGAAGCACAAAAGCTGATGTTTCGGACCTAGACCCTTCATCAGAGAGGGGGATGGGGAGAGGGTTCTGGAATAAGTAGGGAGAGAGGGGGAGGCGGACCGAAGATGGAGAGAAAAGAAGATAGGTGGAGAGGAGAGTATAGGTGGGGAGGTAGGGAGGGATAGGTCAGTCCAGGGAAGACGGACAGGTCAAGGAAGTGGGATGAGGTTAGTAGGTAGGAAATGGAGGTGTGGTTTGAGGTGGGAGGAAGGGATGGGTGAGAGGAAGAACAGGTTAGGGAGGCGGAGACAGGCTGGGCTGGTTTTGTGATGCAGTGGGGGGAGGGGAGATTTTGAAGCTTGTGAAGTCCACATTGAAACCATTGGGCTGCAGGATATGAGTTGCTGTTCCTGCAACCTTCGGGTGGCATCATTGTGGCACTGCAGGAGGCCCATGATGGACATGTCATCAGAGGAATTGGGAATAGGGGATGGAATTTTTGTAGGAGGGTGGGTGGGAGGAGATGTATTCTAGGTAGCTGTGGGAGTCAGTGGGCTTGAAATGGACTTCAGTTTCTAACTGGTTACCTGAGATGGAGACCGAAAGGTCCAAGTAGGTGAGGGATGTGTTGGAGATGGCCAAGGTGAACTGAAGGTTGGGGTGGAAGGTGTTGGTGAAGTGGATGAACTGTTCGAGATCCTCTGGGGAGCAAGAGGCGGCGCCGATACAGTCATCAATGTACCGGAGGAAGAGGTGGGGTTTGGGGCCTGTGTAGGTGCGGAAGAGGGACTGTTCCACGTAACCTACAAAGAGGCAGGCGTAGCTGGGGCCCATGCGGGTGCCCATGGCCACCCCCTTAGTCTGAAGGAAGTGGGAGGAATCGAAAGAGAAGTTGTTGAGGGTGAGGACGAGTTCGACGAGGCGGATGAGGGTGTCAGTGGAGGGGGACTGGTCGGGCCTGCGGGACAGGAAGAAGCGGAGGGCCTTGAGGCCATCTGCATGAGGAATATAGGGTATAGGGACTGGACGTCCATGGTGAAAATGCGGTGTTGGGGGCCAGGGAATTGGAAGTCCTGGAGGAGGTGGAGGGCGTGGGTGGTGTCACGGACGTAGGTAGGGAGTTCCTGGACCAAAGGGGAGAAAATGGAGTCCAGATAGGTGGATTTGAGTTCAGTGGGGCAGGAACAGGCTGAGACAATGGGTCGACCAGGGCAGGCAGGTTTGTGGATTTTGGGAACGAGATAGAAATGGGCCGTGCGGGGTTGGGGAACAATAAGGTTGGAGGCTGTGGGTGGGATGTCCCCTGAGGTGATGAGGTCATGGATGGTATTGGAGATGATGGTTTGGTGCTCGGGGGGTGGGGTCATGATCAAGGGGGGGGCGGTAGGAGGAAGTGTTGGAGAGTTGGCGTTTGGCCTCGGCGATGTAGAGGTCAGTGCGCCATGCTACCACTGCGCCTCCCTTGTCTGCGGGTTTGATGGTGAGGTTGGGGTTGGAGCGGAGGACTGCCCGTTCTGCAGGGGAGAGGTTGGAGTGGGTGAGAGGGGTGGAGAGGTTGAGGCGGTTAATGCCTCAACGGCAGTTGGAGATGAAATGGTCGAGGGAGGTTTGGAGGCCTGGGGGTGGTGTCCAGGAAGAGGACTTGTGTTGGAGGTGGGTGAAGGGGTCAGTGGAGGGAGGGTTAGGTTCCCGATTAAAGAGGTAAGCATGGAGGTGAAGGCAGCAGAAAAACTGCTCGATGTCCAAACGTGACTGGTATTCGTTGATGTGTGGGTGGAGGGGGACAAACATGAGCTCCTTGCTTAGGACTGACACATACCACCCCACCAACCTCCGGATACAATGCATCATCCTCCGACACTTCCACCATCTACAATCCGACCCCACCACCCAAAACATTTTTCCATCCCCACCCCTGTCTGCCTTCCGGAGAGACCACTCTCTCCGTGACTCCCTTGTTCGCTCCACACTGCCCTCCAACCCCACCACACCCAGCACCTTCCCCTACAACCGCAGGAAGTGCTACACCTTCCCCGACACCACCTCCCTCACCCCCATCCCAGGCCCCAAGATGACTTTCCATATTAAGCAGATGTTCACCTGCACATCTGCCAATGTGGCATACTGTATCCATTGTACCCGGTGTGGCTTCCTCTACATTGGGGAAACCAAGTGGAGGCTTGGGGACTGCTTTGCAGAACACCTCCACTCGGTTCACAACAAACAACGGCACCTCCCAGTCGCGAACCATTTCAACTCCCCCTCCCATTCCTCTGACGACATGTCCATCATGGGCCTCCTGCAGTGCCACAATGATGCCACCCGAAGGTTGCAAGAACAGCAACTCATATTCCACTTGGGAACCCTGCAGCCCAATGGTATCAATGTGGATTTCACCAGCTTCAAAATCTCCCCTTCCCCCACTGCATCCCAAAACCAGCCCAGTTCGTCCCCTCCCCCCATGGCATCACACAACCAGCCCAGCTCATCCCCTCCCCTCAATGCATCACAAAACCAGCCAGTTCATCCCCTCCACCCACTGCATCCCAAAACCAGTCCAACCTGTCTCTGCATACCTGTTCTTCCTCTCACCCATCCCTTCCTCCCACCCCAAGCCGCACCTCCATCTCCTACCTACTAACCTCATTCCACCTCCTTGACCTGTCCGTCTTCCCTGGACTGACCTATCCCCTCCCTACCTCCCCACCTATACTCTCCTCTCCACCTATCTTCTTTTCTCTCCATCTTTGGTCTGCCTCCGCCTCTCTCCCTATTTATTCCAGAACCCTCACCCCATCCCCCTCTCTGATGAAGGGTCTAGGCCCGAAACATCAGCTGTTGTGCTCCTGAGATGCTACTTGGCCTGCTGTGTTCATTCAGCTTCACACTTTGTTATCCTGGACTGGATTCTCCAGCATCTGCAGTTCCCATTATCTCTGATGGTAACAACGTGCCTGATCTCCAATGGGAGCTCTTGCCGAAGGTGTCCTCTGATCAGTGGGAGTTAGGGGGACGTCACAAGCACTCAAAACAGTTGGTGCTAACGACATAATTCAGAAAACAGAAACCTACACATCGTAAATCTTAACTAATTGAAACAATTCCACAATGTTTACTTAGAGCGAAAAACATGCAACGCCCACTGGTGTATCTCTGTTCTTGCAATTTCCCCCCAACTTCCACAACTTCTCTTCATCTCACGCCACCGTGTGGTTTATTTCAGCTAATGGTTTAGCCATGCTGTTTAGTTCTGTATAACTTCGGTTCTCAGGCTATGATACAAAAGTTTTCACAGAAGAAAGCACACACATGCACACAAGACCACAATACTGCAGCCAACACAAGAACGTCCGAGCTTAAACAGATGTCTGTTTATTTGGCGAACCAAGAGGCGGACACGGACTGATAAACTTACTGGTTGTAGAGTCTGTCACCTTCAGGAAACAAAGCGGGACGAAAAGGAAGATCATCCTGGCAGCTGCGGGTTGAAAAGTACAGATATGCTAAATAAGCTATTCAGAATTAAAATAGATTTCTTCTGAATGCGTAAAACAAAGGGGTGGATGGGAATGACAAACAAGATACCATTCCCTTTACCTTCCATTACTCAAGGCTAGTCCTCTGCTTCAAAGTTGAACAGGAACTGCTGGGATACCAATCAACTTCAAATTCTGAGGAAGTTATATTTGTCGAATGATAAACTCGTCTGAGAAAAGTTGCTCCAGTCTGTTACAGGAAGATGTGGAAACTGCTGCCAGAAATGAACTAGTAAACTGCAGCCGAAGTAACCCCTTCAGTTGTGGTTGTTGGAGCCTTACAACATGAACATAAGAGTTGAACACAGCCTTCAGTGTATCACCGTAATTCTAGTTGGGCGGGGACTGATGCCGAGCCGAGTCTCAATACATACTCTCTGTTTGCAAAGTGTTTCCCAACTAGCCAGTTCACAGGTTTTATTGCTCACCCCTGGAACAGGTGGCATTTGAACAAGGGCATCTCACTTAAAGGAAGGGACAAACCACCGCACCAGAGGGGCTCAAGCACTTGAGTTGACAGAAGTGACCTATTTAATAGGTAAACAAAATCTAACACATTTCTGAAGAATGATTTCTGAAGGAGGGTCTAGGTCTGAAACAGGGTGGTTTGGAGCATTGGTAGATTTCAAATGAGAGCAGTAGTTGAGTACATTTACTGGAAACAAGAGCCTCTTGGGCTTCTCGGGTGGCACAGTGGCTCAGTGGTTAGCACTGCAGCCTCACATCACCAGGGACCTGAGTTCAATTCCCGCCTCGGGCGAGTGTCTGTGTGGAGTTTGCACATTCTCCTCGTGTCTGTGTGGGTTTCCTCCAGGTGCTCCGGTTTCCTCCCACAGTCCAAAGATGTGCAGGTCAAGTGGATTGGCTATGCTAAATTGCCCGTAGTGTTCAGGGATGTGTGGGTTATAGGGGGATGGGCCTGGGTGGGATGCTTAAGGGGTGGAGTGGACTTGTTGGGCCAAAGGGCCTGCTTCCACCACACTGTAGGGAATCTAATCTAATGTTATGTGTCCCCAACTATCCCCATAGGGACAGTTTCGCAAGTGCATTTTTGAGCATTCTCAGTTCATTGGAATCATAAGTTAGAAATAAGTTATCCAGGTTTTCAAGATTTAAATTTGAAAAAAAAATTAGCTGCACAAGCTTCAACATAATTTTCCAGAGCACAGTAGCTTCAGTTGAGAATGTGTGCCAGCTTGATTTGTCAATGGTAATCCATTAAAATGACCCTGTCACTCTAGAATGAGGATTAGATTAAAATAGTTTGCCTTTTGAACATGAAATAATTGCATTGAGGCTGGTATCCCATCACCAAGTCAACCTTTATTTACGTGCGCTGACCAGCCAGCTCAAAGCCAATCTCTAGACTGAGGAGACCTTCTGAATCTCTTGCTTACATCTGTCAGCCAGGGCTCCTGATTGGCTCAGGTTAACAACACTAATCAGGGATCTCATAGTCATTAAGGTCCACCTGGCCATGATTCCAATCACTACAAAATCCGAGGTGAATATGGCCAATAATAGGTTCCTTGGTTGCCAAAAGCATAAAGGGCTCATCAGATACTCAGATTCCACCACATAATCCACAATTGTCTGAAGCCTCTTTGTGCCCAGTTCTATTATCAATGTGCAGAACCTGTGGAACAAATATTCACAAGGCTCAAAAATAACCCTCATTTTCCACTTGGGGACCCGACAGCCCTCCAAACTCAAGATTGAGTTTAATCATTTTAGGGTCTAAACTCTCCCGTGCCCCAGTCCCCCACCCCACACACCAGTCCTTGTTACCACATACCCTGCCACTACACACCCCCTGTTGTTAGTCACTAACAGTCCCCCTTAACAACTACTCACCCTCCCAGCCTGATCGTTAGCAACTCTTTTGTCTGTCCAACTGTCTTTCACTTTCTTTGGGCTCTATCCTATCGTTTACTCCCTACCCGACCCACCTCCCTATTTTCTGCAAATAAACTTACATTTTCCCAGCCACCATCAGTTCTGAGGAAGGGTCACTGAACCCGAAATGTTAACTCTCTTTTCTTCTTCACAGATGTTACCAGACCTGCTGAGCTTTTCCAACAACTTTGTTTTTGTTCCTGATTTTCGGCATCTACAGTTCTTTTGGCTTTTATTCACAAGGCTCATTTAGGTCCCATTCCCAATTTATGTGAACTCTTTGCTATGCAACATAGTTGGAGAAGCTGAGTAGCTACGAAGCACGTTGTGAAGGAGTGATGCACATGAGTGAGAGATTTGGGATGATTTCAACACGTTTAGCTGGATGATCCCTGACATCGTAATAGAACAGGAATTTCTGGAAAATCTCAGCAGGTCTGGCAGCATCTGTGGAGAGAAATCAGAGTTAATATTTCAGGTCCAGTGACCCTTCTTCAGAACTGAGATTTTCCAACAATTTCTGCTTTTGACTTCAGATTTCCAGCATCCACAGTTCTTACGTTTGTAATAGAGCTGACAAATTTACCTGGAACTGCAACATTCTAACTGAGGAAGCTGCTGTTACCATGCTCCTCCTTCCTTTCCAGGCAGCCCTCTGTAACTCAACAGCTCTCTGAATGGTGTTTGTGCCAGAACCCGCACTTCTGGAAAATGGAGCAATCACTCTATTAAACAAAAAACTGGGAATAGCATTAACAAATTAGCTGATACCACATTGCGGTGACACAGGAACAAATTATATTGTTCGTCGCACAAACATGGGCGCATATGAATTACAATAACAGTAGGCCATTTGGCCCCTCAAGTCTGCTCCACCACTTACTAACCTATGAGCTGATCTGATTATAATCTTAATACACATTCCTGGCTATCCTTGATAACATAGAACACAGAATTTTTCAGCACAGGAATGGGCCCTTTGGCCCACAATGTTGTGCTGAACATGTCGCTAAATGAAACTGATCCCGTCTGTCTGGCCTTGGTCCATATTCCTCCATTCCTTACATATTCATGTGCTTATCCAAAAGTGTCTTAAATACCCTTATCATATCTGCATCCACCACCTCCTCTGGCAGCATATTCCACACTCCTACTACCCCCAAGCAGAAGGTGTGCTGCCACATTTCCTTTGAACTTTTCTCCCTGACCTTAAGTGCATTCCACCTAATATTAGACATGTAAATTCTGGGAAAGAGATTCTGACCATCAACCCTATCTATGATCTCATAATTTTATAGACTTCTGTCAAGTCTCCCCTTAATCTCCACTGTTGCAGTGAAAACAGCCCAAGCTTTTGTATTCTCTACTTATACTTCACATCCTCTAATCCAGGTAGCATCCTGGTAAACCTCTTCTGCATTCTCTCCAAAGCTTCCAAATCCTTCCTGTAATGTGGCGACCAGAATTGAACACAATACACTTAGTGTGGCCCAACCAAATCCACAACATGACATCCTAACTCTTCTATTGAATTCCCCAAACAGTAAAGGCAAGTATGCTATGTGCTTTCTTTACCGCCCTATCTACTTGCATGGCCACTTTCAGGGAACTATTGACTTGAGCCCCAAGATCCCTTTGTAAGTCAGTGCTGTTCAGGGACCTGCTATTAACTGTATACTTTTCTTTAACACTTGATCTCCCAAAATTCAGCATTTCACACTTATCCGGATTAAACAACATCTGCCATTTCTCTATCCCTATCTGCAACTGATCTATATCCCTCTGTATCCTTTGACAGCCTTCTACACTATCTACAACTCCACCGATCTTTATTTTTCTGCAAACATGCCAGCCCACACATCTATATTTTCATCTAAGTCATTTATATATCTCACAAACAGTAGAGGTCACAGTCTGGATCCTTGCGGAACACCATTAGCTATAGACCTCCATCCTGAAAAGCAACATTTCATCACTACCCTCTGCCTTCTATCGGCAAGCCAATTCTGAATCCATGCAGCCAAGTCATCGTAGATCCCTTGCATCTTAATCTTCTGGATGTGCCTACCTTGACGGACCTTCTCGAAAACCTCACTGAAATCCAAGCCACCCAATTGCAAAGTCAATTAGAGATGGACAATAAATACTTGCCTCGATAGCTATGTTCACATTGTAAGAGAGTGCATGTAGTTGCCTATCAATGAAATTAGGAGGACAGAGAGAGGCTACAAAATATCTTCGGCAGATCAAGGAGTAAAACACATTGGTGCAGCCTCAGGTGGAATACCATGTGCAGTTCTAGTTGTCACATTATCAGAAAGATGTGATTACAATGGGAATGGTGCAGAAAAGATTCACCAGGAAATGGCCTGAGATGAAAAATCTCAGTTTTGAGGAGAGACTGGATAAACTCAGTTTGTTTTCCCTGGAGCAGAGGAGGCTGGGATGGGCGGGGGGGGGGGGTGGGGGTGGGGTATCAGATACACAAAATTATAGAAGAGTAGATTGTGAGAATCTTTTCCCAATGGTAGCTGTGCCTCAGATCAAATGGCACAAGTTTAATTAAAGTGGTTTAGAGGAAATTGGAGAAACATTTTTTTCACCCAGAGGGTGGTAGCAATATGGAACGAACTGCCCAAAAGGGTGGTGGGGTTGGGTACTCTTGCAACATTTAAGAAGCATCTGGATGAGCACTTAAAATGCCAGGGCATAGCAGCTATGGACCAAGAGCAGGTAAATGGGACTCGTGATGTTTGTTGGTCAGCATAGACATGAAGGGCCTGTTGTTTGTTCTAAGACTCTAAGACTCTAAGTTTTCAAAATCATGAGAGACCTGGATAGTACAGATCGGGAGAAACTTGTCCCACTTGTAAAAGAATTGAGCTTGAGATGGCACAGATTTAGAGTGACTTACAAATGTAGCAAATGTGATGTGAGAAAGATCCTTCTCACACAATGACTGACTTGGATCTGAAATGCACTGTTTTACCAATGTAGAGGAGGCACAGCCAACTGAGGCATTCAAGAGAACATTGGATGATTATTTGAAGAGAAAAAATACACAGTGGAAAGACAAATGGTACTCAGTCATAATGTTCTTTAGAGACCCAGCTAAATGACTTTTCTACCCTATAACAGTTGTGTGAATCAGTAATTCTATCTTCTATGATTTAGCCCTCAGGCAGCTGCTGATGAATTCAAAGCATTCATTTGCCAAAGCCAACTAACTATCTTTTCATTGAGATATGAACAAAATGTGGTGGTAACAAGTCTGAACAGTCCATCTACTGTGACTTAATTACAGTGGACATACATACAGAAATAGGCATTTGGCCTGACCACTCTATGCTACATTTTGTGTTCTACTTGAGCCTCCTCCTATCTTTCCCCTTGTAAATCTGCCATCTTAACCCTTCATCTGCCTCCCTCTCATATTTGTTTAGCCTACTTAAGTTTAATATTTTTCCTACTACTGATGAGGCACATCAGGAAGAGGGAGATTTACCTGGATGCCGTGTTTGAGAATGCAGCCACATCTCCTAGGGTAACTACCTCAAATTCTGTCAATAGTCAAGGACAGGAAGAATGTGCCTACGAGCAAGGCAGGTAGAGGGATCCCACAAGTAGTGCTGAAGGAGCCTCAGCCCTTGAGCCTGTCTAACAGGTTTGAGATTATTACTCCCTGTGTGAATGAGAGTGGGGGCTGTAGAGAGGATGAGTAAACTGACCACAGCACTGTGGTATAGGGAGCCATTCAAGAGTGGGGAGAAAAGTGAAATGCAGCTGTAATCATGGACAGTTCAGTCAGGAGAATAGACATTGTTTCTGTGGCCAGGATCGAGAATCCTGAAGGTTGTGTTGCCTGCCTGAAGCCCCGGTTTAGGATATCTCATCTGGATTGTGGAGGAACTTGGAGTGGGAGTGGAAAGATCCAGTTGTCGTGGCCCATGTAGATACCAATGATACAGATAGAAAAAGGAAGTGGGCTCTGTTGAGGGAATGTGAGCAGCTAGGGCTAAAGTAAAGAGCAGAACCATAAAGATAATAATCTGAGTTACTATCTGATCCACAAGCACAGTGGCACAGGGTCAACAAGGTTAAAGAAGCAGACACGTGGCTCAAAGATTGGTGTGGGAGAAATGGGTCCAGATTCATGGGACATTAGCACCAGAACTGGGGAAGGAGGGAGCTGTTCCAATGCGACGGGCTCTACCTGAATCATGCTGGGACCAGAGTCCTGGTGGTTCTCTGGGCTGTGGATAGGGCTTTAAGTTAAATAGTGGGTTCAGTTGCATTGAAATTTATGGCAAGAGTTAAAGAGGGAGGTAGGGTTCAGCAGAGGTTATTGAAGTTTCCAGCATAAGTAAGAGACAGACAGAGAGTATGAACAGGGTCAGGAATCTACCTTCAGGCACAGCGGAAGTGGGAGACAACTACGAGATGGGGGACAGTCAATGCAGGAGTGATGGTGTTGTATTTAAATGCATGCAATATACGAAACAATGTAAATGAGCTTGCAGTGCAGATTGAAATTGGCAGATGTGATACTGTGTGTATCACAGAGACATGGCTGCAAGAGGATCAAGACTTGGAACCAAACATCCAAGGATTCGTATCCTGTCAAAAGGACAGGCAGATGAGCAGAAGAGGCAGAGTTGCCTCATTGGTAAGAAATGAAATTAAATCAATAGCAAGAAGTGATGTAGAGTTGAAAGTTGTTGAGTCTGTATGGGTACAGTTGAGGAAATGTAAAAGGGAAAAAGACCCTGTTGGGTGTTGTGTACAGGCCTTCTAGCACTAGTCAGAATGTGGGTAAGAAAACAAATCAGGAGATAGAAAAGACATGTGAACAAAGCACCGTGACAATAATCTTGAAGGGTATGGACAGGGTGAATAGAGAGCAGCTGTTTCCCTTGGTTAAATGGTTACTCACAAGAGGACATTGTTTTAGGGTAAGGGACAGCAGGTTCAGAGGGGATATGGGAATAAAACCTTCTCGCTCAGTGGGTGGTGGGAATCTAGAATGCACTGCACGGGATGGTTGTCGAGGTCGGAAAACTTACAAGCTTTAAAAGATATTTGGATGAGCACTTCATCATATCATAACATTCAAGAATATGGGACAAATGCAGGAAATTGGGATTAGCGCACCTTTAGTGGTAGTTACGTCAGTGCAGACTCGATGGTCAGTTTGGCCTTTTCTGCGCTGAAAGAATCTATGAATCCATAAACTGACTGGTCTATAATTGTCTGGACATGTCTGTCCACCCTCTCAATAATAGCAATCACGCAAGCTATTTGTCAAACTTCTAATACTGCGTATTTAGAAATAAATCATTAAATATTTGCAATAAAGCCTTTGCCAACTCTTCCTTCAATTCTTTTAAAATATGCGGATGTAATTAAAGCATAGTCTGAGAATTAGGGCCAGATCATTTAGGAGAGATGTTAGGAAGCACTTCCACACACTGAAGGTGGTACATGTTTGGAATTTTCGTCCTCAAGTGGCAGCAAATTAGTTGCAAATTTTAAATCTGAGATAGATCATCTTTTTAAACAAAGATATAAGGAATATGGATCAAAGGTAAGCATATTGAGACAGACTACAAGTCAGCCATGAACGTTGGAAAAGGCTCAAGGGACTAAATAGCCAATAGTTTTATCCAGTTTGAGTTTGATTAAGTTATTTGGTCAAGCCCTTTCAGGACTTTAGTACTCCTATCTCATCATTCACTGTCATGTCAACCTGTGTGATCTCTCTGAGAGAAGTCACTATTGCCATGGTTGCCAGCTGTCAGTGTTGTTCTTTTTGGGATTGGTGCTTGTTTCATTGATTCTTCATCTGACTTTTAAAAGAGTAACCATTTAGCTCTGACATGTTATGTGCTTATAGCATTTTGTTCTGTACTAGTGATAAAGAAGTTCCGAGTTTCTTTGCTCCAAAATGGTTGATATTACAATTGCAAAACATTTTAGTTTAAAAGTGAAAAATATAACATCATCTTCTCAAAATATAGCCTTGCTGTGTCATTACTGAATTCAATTTAACCTGCTTCTTGCACTGAATAGGTAATCTTAAATTAAACCAGCTGACTAAATTGGAGATAGTAAGAACTGCCAATGCTGGAGTCTGAGATAACAATGTGGAGCTGGAGGAACACAGTACGCCAGGCAGCATCAGAACAGCAGGAAAGCTGATGTTTTGGGAGAAGGGTCCTGACCTGAAAAATCAGCTTTCCTGCTCATCAGATGCTGCCTGGCCTGCTGTGTTCCTCCTGCTCTACATTGGCTAAATTGGATCCTTTCATTAAGTGATCAAATTCTACAACGACGCAGGGCTCAGCAAAGCAATGGCAGCATGTTATAGCTCATGCAGCTGAATTAAAATAGGTTTTAGCATGTTCCTCATGAATTAGCTGCATCAGAGTACTGGTGCTAATTCTCAACCCTAACTGGGAGTATCGGAGTGTAACTTTCATGTTGAAGCATTCCAAAACAAAGGAGCCCCCGTTACAATTATCTGTGTACTGCCACATCAGCTTTTATGTAGAACATAGAACATTACAGCACAGTACAGGCCCTTCGGCCCTCGATGTTGTGCCGACCTGTCATACCAATCTGAAGCCCATCTAACCTACACTATTCCATGTACGTCCATATGCTTATCCAATGATGACTTAAATGTACCTAAAGTTGGCGAATCTACTACCATTGCAGGCAAAGCGTTCCATTCCCTTACTACTCTCTGAGTAAAGAAACTACCTCTGACATCTGTCCTATATCTTTCACCCCTCAATTTAAAGGTACGTCCCCTCGTGCTCGCCGTCACCATCCTAGGAAAAAGGCTCTCCCTGTCCACCCTCTGATTATTTTATATGTTTCAATTAAGCCACCTCTCAACCTTCTTCTCTCTAAGGAAAACAGCCTCAAGTCCCTCAGCCTTTCTTCGTAAGACCTTCCCTCCATACCAGGCAACATCCTAGTAAATCTCCTCTGCACCCTTTCCAAAGCTTCCAAATCCTTCTTATAATGCAGTGACCAGAACTGTACGCAATACTCTCAGTGCGGCCGCACCAGAGTTTTGTACAGCTGTAGCATAACCTCTTGGTTCCGGAACTCGATCCCTCTATTAATAAAAACTAAAACACTGTATGCCTTCTTAACAGCCCTGTCAACCTGGGTGGCAACTTTCAAGGATCTGTGTACACGGACACCGAGATCGCTCTGCTCATCTACCCTACTAAGAATCTTACGATTAGCCCAGTACTTTGCCTTCCGGTTACTCCTACCTGTATATAGTACCTGTAAAATACAAAACCATTCCAGGCAAGTTATAGGAGCATTATCAAACAGATTAGGTCACCAAGACACAAACTGTCAGTTCAGATGGCCAATAGCCTGTTCAAAAGAAACATATTTTAAAGGAGATAACAAGGTGTAGAGCTGGATGAACACAGCAGACCAAGCAGCATCAGAGGAGCAGGAAAGCTGACGTTTCGGGTCTTACCCAAACATCAGCCTTCCTGCTCCTCTGATTCTGCTTGGCCTGCTGTGTTCATCCAGCTCTACACCTTGTTATCTAGGATTCTCCAGCATCAATCGTTCCTACTATCTCTGTAAATATTTTAAGGCGCATCTTAAAGGGGAGAAGTGGTTGATGAATTTACAGGGGGAATTCCAGAACTCAGGGCCTAGCCATCTGAAGTACAACTGGCAATAGAATATTTAGAGTAAAGGATGTGCAACGGGCCAGAGTTGGAGAAACATAGTTGCTCATAGTATTCAAGAGGGCAACTCTTCAATTTTGTCCATCACTTACTGCAGAAATTCTAACATTTTTGTCTGCAATTTCTCTTTCTGCTGAGCCATCCATGGTAATCTCACAATTTAATTCAGATAATGTGGGACATCACCTACATTCTGTCATTGAAGCTGACACAGTAAACCTAGCAAAATAAGTCCATTTGAACTTTGGTTTTAATTGATTTCACCCTAGTTGGATGCACAAATACATGAAGATAATTTATATTCACACTTTAGCACCATTCTTACGATTCCCAAATCTCTACGAAACATATAATAAGCAGGGTCCCTGCTAAAAGTTGGAGTTAGAGAAAATTGTGACCTAAAAGGTGATCAATTCTAATGAAGAATTTGCCAGATTGTTATGCAGTAGAAAATACAATAAACCAAAATCATTAACATGTCATCAAGTCATTCTTTATATTAGTTTCAAAGATGAAAATGAACACACAGGATCTCCTCATTATGTACATGATGTTGCTAGCACACTATGACCAGATAAAATGTTTTCACTTTGGGAGAAACCTAATAAAATTTTGCATCATTCTTATGATTAGGCACTTGACCACCTGTCTTCAGTTATCTGAAAGCATTTAGAATAGAAGCTGCTCTTTCTGTTGCATCGAAAATGTAAGACAGGACCCAATGACGCTCTAAGAATTGGGTAAGGTCTTTTGCTCAAGAATCACTTCATAAAATATTATAAATAGGCCATTATCTTGTTTATTGAGGTGGAAGCAAAACAGGACGAGTCTCAGTTGTGGGGGCTGAGCACCATTCTCTTCTCTGAGTCTATGATTACGAGGGTGTGGTTACAATCTTAATTTGGTTTTAAATATCCAGAAATGGATGCCTGTAGTCAGATCAGAGGGTAATTTTGTTCTTTAAAACTCAAACATGTCCCCAGTGCATCCTTCTTTGAGACTTAATGAAGACCGATCAAAACAAAATACCAGCCAACCCTTTTCCAAGGAGCAGGTTGGCTATCAGGTTTTCTGGTGGCTATCAGGACTCCTGGGACAGCTTTGAGCAGAAGGTCAATTGCGTACACTTTGGAGTGAGGAAGAGCAATAGTGCTTCTTTCCACTCTTTCCCTTGTCAGAAACCATCTGCCCCACAAGAAGCCATTCTCCCCAGCCACAGAAACCCTTCTTGTACAGAAAGGGGTCATTTTGCCAATCATGACTGAACCAATGATTTCAAAGAACTGCCCAACTTAGTTCACCAGCCCAGGTTTGTCTCTGTAACTGTATAAAATAGCACACTTAAATAAATATGCAAATACTGTTTGGCAGTTCCTACAGAATCTGACTCAATGCTCCTTTTATTCTTTCACTATCCTGCACATTATAGATGCAACAGAACTTGACTGAGCACCACATCTACATGTTTGAACAAGGCTTTTACACTTTCCTCCCAGCAGAGAACAATGAAGTAAGTACTAATATCCTGTTGTCACTCTGGTTAAATATGTAACCTTTGTTGATCCTTTATCCTCCCACTCTTTCTACGTAGCAAAATTTACAACTCCAATTATTCCATCTACTGCCTTACCTGTTTTAATAGCTTGCTGGATACCTTTAGAAATTTTTGGGTAAAAATGCCCCACATCCCTCTGCTCTTGGAATCCCTTAAAATAGTACGATTTAAAGTATTGTAAGCAGTGTTATGTCAGGTATCCAAACATAATTCCCATTTCATTGCCATTCTGCATGGAATACCTGCAAATGATTAAGCTCCTTGGTAAGGACTGACAAACTGACCCCCATTCTTCATTCAACCTCTCGATTGGTTGATCACAACAAGGTTAATTTATATAGGATCCCCTCCCTTGTGGATGTATTTTTATTCATTAGCAGGAGCTAATTCTACCAGGCTTTGTTGAGTTAAAGAAAGAATGAATATATTATTAAAATATAAAAAGAGATAATAAACTATGCCACTAGATTAGAAATGAGAGATGACCCATCATGAAAAATGAAAAAAAATGTATTAATCAGTCTTTTATTCCTATGTGTCAAATAGATTGCAAAATTCTGTAGGTATTAATTCTGTTCTCCTGCTAGCTTTGACAGTTTAAGCAGTTCTCCTACTAGCTGATAGGAGTTTGTCCAGTTTCCTCTGACAGCAACTGCAAACGTGTCCTTAACAATCAGAGCAAGAGACTTCATTTCTTTTTAACTGTACACACTGGATGTCTCGTAGAAATTCTCTGCTGCGTCTCTTCACATCATCCTTTAGAATAATGGAATTCAAACCTCAGGCTAGCCCTCTACCACACCAGAAATCAAGAAGACCAGTAATCTAGAATACATGAGATCTTGGAATGCACTTTTTTTTAACTCTCTTTCCTGTGTCTTTCTGAAAGGGTATAGCATAAACATATATTTTGTCCAGAACAGGTTGTTTAGAAGTCAGATCATGTCCATAGCCTGAGAAACAAACCACAGGAAATAGTTTCTTACTGAGAACAGTATTCAGCCTCTCATCTTCTGTACATCAGTAGGAGTTGCTTTGATTTTTAAAATAGGTTTTCTCACTTTGAAGTGTTGTTGTTTGAGGTTTTGTTGACATTCTTCAGTTGTAACATTCCATGCTGCCTCTCAGGACTCAGTGTAAGCCACACAAGGGTTTTTTTATTGTTGTATTTAAAAGTTTGATTTGTCTAGATGTTATGATGCATTATCATAAAAGTAGTGTGTTCACACATATTCTCATTACATCTACCATATTTCTGACCATTTTGTAGTTCTATTAATGCTCTTTTGAAATCTGCTATAATCCTGTTGATTTTTTACTAAGTTATCAAATATGGTCAACAAACTTGAAAATTGTACCTGACGTCTATGTCATTGATACATCACAAGAAAAACTATGGTCCTAGTACTGATGCTAGACGACGCAAATGCATTCTTTTCAGTAACAGAAGCATCTATTTACCATTATCCTCTGACTCCTATCTGGTTCCGATTTCTGTTACTTGATATTTTATTTGAATTTTGAAATAACATTTTCTCATGTATTAAAACATGGCCTACCAATGTCCATATTCCACCATCTGAGATGTCCAGAGATAAATATTGTTTTAAGGAAGAAGAAATGCAGACCAAAAATAGTTGCAGTAATCACAAATTAAGGTAAATTCAGGAAAGCAATGTAGGATTGATGAACTCAGCTGAATTGAAATTAACGTTTTATATAATGACATTGAAATGAATCAACTGAGCCAAGCATTCAAAAAGCCACATTTCCTGTTTTAATTTATACTTTTATGACAAGTTGTATGTGTTGGATGTGAAAGGTTGCTTGCAACTATTCAGCTTGGAAATACAATAACTCAAGAATACACAAATGAAGCAAATTTGAGTGGCTTGGAGATAGCAAGAACTGCTGATGCTGGAGTCAGAGTCAATACACTGTGGGGCTGGAGGAACACGGCAGGCCAGGCACCATCAAAGGAGCAGGAAAGTTGACATCTTGGGCCTAGACCCTTCATTAGGACTGGTCTAGGCCCAAAGCGTCAACTTTCCTGCTCCTTTGATGCTGCCTGACCTGCTGTGTTCCTCCAGCTCCACAGTGTATTGACCACATTTCAATAACTACTTGGCAGAACTGCAGACAGAGACAAAGAAAATGGATTGGTAACAACAAGAACTAGAAGACTGTCTCTCCCCATTTCCTTATCATCATTTTGGAAGCCAGCACCAGAAACAAAACAGATAAGAGAAACATCCGTTCATTGAGAATAAAGGATTCTGAGAAACTCGCTACTGCTGTGGATACAACATATCAACTAAACAGCATTGTTCCAGCTCCAACTCCAAACAGGCGATGGCTTGAAGAACTTCTTTAAACTGCATTTTCTTCATCTTTCTAGTGTATGCGATCTTATCCTTTTTGTTACCTTCATGTGTATGCTTGAGTGTTTGTTGGATATCGTATTTATCTATTTCTCGTGGGGCTTGTAGTAAAATTCCTTTTGGTTCACCCAGGAAAACCTTGCACATCTCCTTAATCTTCAGTGATTGTGTTTTAATTGAAATGTGATATGGATGTGTCTAACCATGTTTAAAAGTCTTTGTTGAAGCCAACCAAATTGGGGTGGGTGCTTCGAAAAGGGGTGCTAAGTCTATTCTCCTTACCCAGTTGGAATAAATTAGCAACATCTTCTACATGGGACAGCATTCACTGACCGATGTTTCTCCATGTCAGAGTTCATGGTATCCTTAATAAATGTCTCTGATTTCGCCGTTCCCCAGTACTGGGTGCAATATCATCTTATATCCCTTTCCGCCGCTTAATCTGCAGTTGTGTCAATTCTGATTAAACTGTTAATAATATTCCTCCTGCTACAGGTCTTAGCGAAGGATGTACGAAAAAATTATTTAATTGCACATTGAAAATGCTCTTTTCAAGCTAATTATAATAAATGCACGGTCAGTGATTTAATATATTAGGTAAAGCAAACTCCCATAGCCCTACCAGATCATAGGGCTACTGTCTCAGGCAGGGGTAGAACTTGAGAAGAAGAGTCCTTTATGACAGCCTCAGCTGAGATAGGAATTAAACTCATGCCGTTGGCATCCTCTGCATTGCAAACCTGCCATCCAGCCAACTGAACTAACTGGCTGCCAGCCCTCTGCCAATCTAGAAAACTCCTGAATGAAAATGTTAGCCCCATTCCATTCAAATGTAACCTTCCCAACTGCACACGGCTCAGCTCCTCCGGAAATGGTCTGAATGCCTGGGCAATCTGTAGCCCTACTCCTACAACATCTCTCCAGTGATGCATTTGTCTGCTTTGTCTTTCTATTCCCATACTCATTACCACATTGCACTGGGATTAATTTTTCTTGTATTCACTGGCCTGCTTTCTATTTGTCAATTATTTTCAACCCATTAAAATTTGAATTCTCACAATGAAGCAAAAGAAAGTGGGTGAAATTATGTGAGATGGCAATATTAACTCATAAGTAGTGAATGTCATCAGAATTCCTGCATTTTGACTTTTTAATTTCCAGGATCACACAAATATGTGTCACTATTTTAAACCAAATCTGATTTTTCCTTTGGCCGTCTGAAGTAGCATTTTACTGGGCTTGCGTCATCTTTAACTCTGTTTCTCTCCCCACTCAGACTTGCTGAGCTTCTCCAGTGTTCTCTGTGTTTGTGGAAAGTGGGCCGTACTGGTTGGACCAGCATTTATTGGTTATCACTGACACCCCTTGAGAAGATGGTGGTGAGCTGCATTCTTGAACCATTACAGTCCCCAGTGCTGTTAGGGAGGGGGTTTCAGGGTTTTGAACCAGTGATGGTGAAGGAATGGTAAGTGGTTTGGATAGGGATCTTGCAGCTGGTGGTGTTCCCATGTACCTGCTGTCCTTGTCCTTCTGAATAAAAGTAGTCACTGGTTTGAAAGTCATTGTTAAGGAAGCTGAGTGAGTTGTTGCAGCGCCTCTTGTGGATATCACACACCACTGCTACAACTCATTGGTGGTGAAGGGAATAAATCATTATAGAGTCCCTACAATGTGGAAACAGGCCTTTTGGCCCAACAAGTCCACACCAATCCTCAGAGCATCCCACCCAGACCTATCCCCCTATAACCCAGCTAATCTACACTACTGGCTATTTAGCATAGCCAATCCACCTAGCCTGCATATCTCTGGACTGTGAGAGGAAACCAGAGCACCCAGCAGAAACCCGCACAGACATGGGGAGAATGTGCAAACTCCACACAAACAGTCTCCCGAGGGGTGGAATTGAATCTGAATCTCTGGCACTAAGAGGCAGCAGTGCCAACCACTGAGCCGCCATGCCACTCCAGCTTGCTTGGGAACCAATCCACTGTGCTACTTTGCCCTGGATTCTGTCAAGCTTCATGATATTAGAGTTGTACTCCTTCAGATAAGATATTCCATCACATTCATCGCTTGTGACTCACAGTGGGCCACCATTTGGGATATGGGAAGTGAGTCAGTCATTGCAGAATTCCCAGCCTCTGGGCTGCTCTAATCATGACATTATTTATATGACTGGTCCAGCACAGCCTTCGGTCAATGGCACTTACCAGTATATTGATACGGGAATCAGTAATGATCAGGCCATTGAGTGTCAAGGTGAGAAGTATTAATGCTCTCTTGTTTGAGGTGGTCACGCTTTGTTTGGCAATAAAGTTACTGATTGACTTCAACCCAAGTCTGGAAGTTGCTCAAGTCTTACCATTTCTAGACATGGACTACTTTAGTCTCCAAGGAATTGGAAATGGTGCTGAACATCATGCAATTGTCAATACAAACTTCCAACCTTTTGATGGAGGGAAAAGATTATTGATGACGCAGCTGATGTTGTTTTGGAATTGGGCTCTCCCTGAAACACCAACCACTGAAACTTCATGCCTTCCCAACAATGATGGCGATCATTGTTTGGTGCAAAGCAAGGATCCAAACATATGTCTCAGCTCAGGCCACGAAGCACCTCGATGGGATATTTCCATTTTGAGTGAGAATGCCAGTTTGTGCCAAATTATTGTGATATGGGAATGTGGTTTTGTCCACTTATTGGCCGCTTTGAAAAAAGATTCGAGTCCTCTGCAGGAAGATCGCACTATAACTTACTCTCCTGTTGCCTTTCCAGTTTTAAGAAGAAGATTCCAATATTCAATCTTGCCATTAATATTTTTTAAAATGTCAGCCTACTTTTTAAACGTTCTCACGCCAATATTGCTGTTAAAAAGAAAGACTGACACAGTGGTTTAAGACAACATTTACTGGTCTCATGTATCAATGTTAAAATGAAGTATGGACTGATTAGAATATAAGTCTTCAAAGTAGGAAAAACAAAATATCATTCTAGTAATGAGAGATTTGGCCAAAACCCAAAATTGCCACTAATTTGGAGTGAAGCTGCATTGCCAAAAGGTTACATGAAGTCAAAGGAGGGTTTTCTTTTCTGACCTTGAGCCAGAGCAGCAGAAGCTTTAGCTTTGGGCTGTATTCTACTTGGGCCAAGAAAATCTGATGTTATCTTTAGCTGTCAGAGGGAAGATGAAAATGTTTGGCTCTGCTATCTCTCACTTTTATCAAATCAAGGTTAAAAGGCAAGTTTCAGAAGATCTTGCTTGCGTTGCATATCAGTAGCAATTTATTGCAGTTCATTAAGAAATGAACATCTTGGGTGTTCAACTGGGCCTTAAAACATCTCCAGAATCGTACGTAAATTAACAAAGCTTGTGTTGATTTTTGGCCTTGCCCTCGGGATTCAGTAGATCTGTTGTGATATCAATCTACATTGCAATGGCAGATTCCACTTTGTAACAAGTTCAAACAACTCCTGCATGTTTTCATTCCTCTGTAGACCTTCAAGACTTACATTGAGGAACAGAGGTCATTCAGTTTGCACCCATTCTGAAATGTGGAATCAATGCTCTGTTTTAGTTGAAATGGTTTATTGTGTGTTTGGAATCAAACTCTGTTTAGTCTCCAAAAGTAATCTTGTTTGATGCCACGGATATTTTTGCAAGAACATTACAGTTACAGCTTGCTCCATACATGCATTCTCGACAGATGAGATTCAAGCTTCTGCACCTTTCCAGCTCACTCTAGTTCATCACGTGACTCTGACATCACCATTACATCATCGCGACATTTGCTTCTGATTTTAATCCTATTACTGTACATCTGCTGTCCCACCACCGCCAGTGTTATCCCTCTTATATACACTCTATGAGCATCTCCCCACAAAATCTAGGTTCCACTGCCTTAGTTCCTGGGTCCATTTCCCTGGCCTAGTTCTGGTTTCATTCTGAAGTCAGAATGCTCTGTCATTGTAAATTTTCCTTTTCACAGTAAATTTGGAGCTTTCTTCTTCCCCTTCATCTCAGAAATAGTTGCAATTTTCCATTTTTGTGCAAATGATGTTAATGCATTTCAATTTATCCTTTTTATTCCATTAACTCCTTCATCCCAATATGACCTCAGCTGCTGTGACCTTATCCCTGCTTCAGGCTACAGCTCACATAATTCTTGCATGCTGTTCCTTTTGTTAAGATTTCGAGCCTAGTAGACACTTTGCTCCTCTGTGCACCATTTCCCTCTGTTGTGGTTACACTGGGTGATGTTAGGCTGTAATTCCTGGGACAGAACCAGAGACTGTGTTCTCTAAATTCTGCCCATTAATAACTCAGATGGTGATAACTTGTTCTGTAGTGGTGAGGGTCATAATTTAACAGTGTGAGATTTAAATCTTTGGTTATCTTCATTAATCTTTGAACTGCTTTATCTCCTCTTTCAGCTTTTCCATTCACTTGAGAATCATGGGTGAATTTGTATCATGAATGAAATTATTGTTTGAGATTATAATGCCCAGAATGTCATGTGTTGCATGGATTCTACCTCTGCCACGAGACAGTGTATACAAGATACTTCAGTCCATCTTGAGTCTGTGATAATGGTGATGAAGAACTTGCCTTTGAAATAAATCCATTCCCATGCAATCCCACGGCCTTGATAGAAAAGATGATGTTCATTGTGATTTCATTTTCTTAGAATTATAGGATCCCTACAATGCAGAGACAGGCCATTAGTCCCATGAAGTCTGTACCAACCCTCCAAAGAGCATCCTACCTTATTCCCATGATCCTGCATTTCTCATGGCTAACCCACTTAATCTGCATATCCTTGGACACCACAGGGCAACTTAGCATGGCCAATCCATCTAACCTACACATCCTCTCTTGGCTGTTCACTGTACACAAAATACAAGTATCAATCATTTCCACTTTGAATGTGAAATCCTAGGCCACCGCACAGACTGTTATCTTTGTGCGCAACATAATGTCATGGTTCAATGATCCTGATGATTTTTCTGAAGAATGATGAATTGAAGATCTCATGATGGTATTACTAATCTCCGTCATTGAAGACTAGCAAGCCATCAATGACAGTGATGGGGACAGAGATGGGGAGGCAATGGCCAGTGGTATGATCACTGGACTGTTAAACCAGAGATCCAGATAATGTTCTGGGGTGCTGGGTTTGAATCCCATCACAGCAGATGGTGGAATTTGAATTCAATAAATTATCTGGAATTAAGAGTCGAATGTGAATCCATTGGCGATTGTCAGGAAAAAAAACCCATCTGGTACATTAATGTCCTTTAGGAAAGGAAACTGCCATCATCACCTGGCCTGGCCTACATGTGACTCCAGACCCACAGCAATGTGGTTGACTCATAACTGCCTTCTGGGCAATTTGGGATGGGCAATAAATGCTGCCTCGCCAGAGACAACCTCATCCTGTAAATGAATGAAAATAAGTGAGGTGGCTGTAGTGTCCAAAGTACCTGCACAGTATTTGATTGCTAGGTATATAGTCTGGGTCATCTTACCAGATTTGGATACATTTTTCATTTTGTTCTTGTGCTTTTCAAGTCACTTGCCACTTCCTGTCCATAGTTTGTGAATACTTTGTGACTTCTGATATGTAGGCTTCAATATTGTCAATGAAGTCCAAATCTATTTGTTTGCTTCCATTCAGTGGTACCCTCAACAATGTATCTGCTGTTGCTTGATACTTTTCTTGTACATGAATAATCATTGAGTCATATCTCTTGAGCCTCAAAGTGGACTGTTACATTCCAGACAGGATCCTGGCTCTTCTTCTGTGTTCAGAAGAGTGGCAGTACAGGCTTGATGGATCAAAGGGTGTCTTCTGTATTTTGCAATTCTATGATTCTATGAAACTCTGAGAATGCTGGAGAAACTTCAGTTCTGCAGAAGAGTCTTACCAGACTTGAAATATTAACTTTGTTTCTCTCTCCAAAGGGGCTGCCACTCGTGCTGAGTTTCTCCAGCACTCTCTGTTTGTTGCATTTACAGTATTCCACTTTCATCTGAGAAATGCGATACACCTTGTATACTCAACATGGAGGTCCAGTGCAACCAGTACAATCATTTCCAAGTTTTGCTGCTTTTTTAAAATGCGTTTTTGTTTGTTGTTCATTCCAGCATTCTCCATTTCAACCTCAAATTGTAGCCGTCCATTTTTGTGGTTTAACTAACACTTTGGCGCCATCACGAGGAGCCCAGGAAAATTGCAGGCAGTTCCGCAAACCAAATAAAAGCCAAGAAACTGCATATAGAGAACATAGAATGTAGAACAATATGGCGCAGAACAGTCCCTTCGGCCCTTGATGTTGCGCCGACCTGTTAACTAATCTAAGCCCCTACCCCGACACTATCCCATCATCATCCATTTGCTTATCCAAGGACTGCTTAAATGGCCCTAATGTGGCTGAGTTAACTACATTGGGAGGCAGGGCGTTCCACGCCCTTAACACTCTCTCAGTAAAGAACCTGCCTCTGACATCTGACTTAAATCTATCACCCCTCAATTTGTAGCTATGCCCCCTCTTACAACCTGACGTCATCATCCTCGGAAAAAGACTCTCACTGTCCACCCTCTCTAATCCTCTGATCATCTTCTAAGTCTCTATTAAATCCCCTCTTAGCCTCCTTCTCTCAATGAGAACAGACCCAAGTCCCTTAGCCTTTCTTCATAAGGCCTTCGCTCCAGACCAGGCAACATCCTGGTAAATCTCCTCTGCACCTTTTCCAATGCTTCCACATTCTTCCTGTAACGGGGCGACCAGAACTGTACGCAATATTCCAAATGAGACCGCACTAGCGTTTTGTACAGTTGCAGCATGACATCACGGCTCCGGAACTCACTGCCTCTACCAATAAAATCTAACACACCGTATGCTTTCTTAACAGCACTATCAACCTGGGTGGCAACTTTCAGGGACCTATGCACATGGATACCAAGATCCCTCTGCACATCCACACTACCAAGAATCTTTCCATTGACCCGGCATTCTGCCTTCCTATTATTCTTCCCAAAGTGAATCACCTCACATTTATCTGCATTGAACTCCATTTGCCACCTTTCAGCCCAATTCTGCCATTTTTCCAAGTCTCTCTGCGACCTGCAACATTCTTCCACACTGTCCCCCACTCCACCGACTTTAGTGTCATCTGCAAACTTACTAACCCATCTACCTATGCCTGCATTCAAGTCATTAATAAAAATGACAAACAGCAGCGGTCCCAAAACAGATCCTTGAGGCACACCACTAGTGACCTGACTCCAGGCTGAATATTTTCCATCAACCACCACTCATTGCCTTCTTACAGAAAGCCAGTTTCTCATCCAAACTGCTAAATCTCCCTCAATCCCATGCCTCCATATTGTCTCCAATAGCCTAGGCTTTACTGAAGTCTATATGCTGGAGGTCTGAAATAAACGTGAAATAAAGTGAAAGAAACTCACCAGGTCTGGCAATATCCATTAACATAGAAATATAGTTAACATTCTGAGTACAATGACTCTTCTTCAGAAGTGAAGGGGGCTGGAAAATGAGATAACAAGGTGTAGTGCTGGATGAACACAGCAGGCCAAGCATGTGTTCATTTAGCTCTACAACTTGTTATCTCAGATTCTCCAGCATCTGCAGCTCCTACTATCTCTGGCGCTGGAAAATGATAGTTTTTATGCTGTTGACAAAGGGGTAGGAAAAGCAAATTTTGTGACTAAAAATGTGTCCTGAAAATTGAAAGTCATTATGGACTATTGCGGTGGTGATACCATGGATGGTGTATCTGCCAGCAGGAGGTGGCTCAATGCATCTGACCAAACCTTTCTTCTCCATCTATGGTCTGCATTAGCCAAAGTCCTGGAGGCATACACTATTGAGCATTCCTCTGCAGTGGGCCACCTTTAAGCTAATACTACCCTGTTGCCGTACAGGGAGGCATTGCATGTTAATATCAGATCTTGCTTGGGATCACTGTGTGCCAATATCTTAAGAGGATGATAATTGTTCTTCACTTCCCTGAAAGCTATGGCTTGGCTGTGTGACCATTTCCAAAGCTGACCCTTTTTTAAGCTTTGTGAAGGACAACATCCTGCCTCCGTCTCGCCAACCACCAGCTTTGCATATTAATCCTCTACGTGAGGGATCGGGTCATTATCCAGCCAGGAAAAGCAGTTTACCCATTTACTTAAAATCCCCACAAAGGCGATCCGACCCATCGGGTTTCACAATCAGTACGACCGGTGCTGCCCATTCCGCAAACTGGACTGCTTTGATGGTTCTTCGCTTTCCAGCTTCCTGATTTCTGCCTTTACTTTTGCCTGTGAGGGAAATGGCACCGGACAAGCCTGGCAGAATTGTGGAATTGCTTCCTGGTCAACGTGCAAGGTGGTCTTGGCACTCTTAATAGTCCCTAGACCTTCCTGAAAGACTTCTGTGTATTTAATTGGGACTTCACCTCGGGCAGCCCTTTTCTAACGGAAAAATGTTGAGCCAATCTAGGTGAATCTCCAACGACCAATTTCACCCCATCAAGCTTGGGTTTGAGCCCTTAATTACTATCAATAGCAACCGAACCAGCTGCTTCTCATAGTAGTTGTGCCCTTAATCTGTAAAGGCTCCCTTGTATAGGTTCTCTGTCTAGCCAAGGTCTTGCACAAAATTAAGGATTCGTGTCCTGAGAGAATTTTGTTAAAGACTGGCTCTGCAATCACTGAAATGGCCGTAACAGTATCAATCTCCATTAGGATCAGGTGACCATTTAACAAGATGTTTATTTTGATTGGTTCTGATTTAAATGTTGCTAAACAAATTCGAACTAGGCAGTTCCAAACCAGGTATAAATGGACTACTTCCCCAGGGTGTGCACACTCCTGGGTATCAGCCAATGAGTTTGTTTACTCAGTTTAGGTCTCGTGGGAGTCTTTTGCTATCCTGAGTCTGCATAGCAGCAACTCCAATGTCCTGGATACTGAAGAAAATGTTAACTGTTTGGCTGAGGCTTGGCTTTGTTTTGGGGTTTTGCTGTGGGCTGATATAGAGTCCCTCTGTTCAGGATACATCCTGATCGAGGCTATGCAATTACCTTCACTCATGCAGTGTTCCCCGAGCTCAGACAGACTGGTGAGAGTGTCTACTTCCATTGGAAAGCCCTCAAATCATATGATACATTTGCTGTATTTTCCAGTGACAAAGCCAGTTGTAGTGCCTGTTTGAACTCCAATTGGGCTTCAGTTATTAGACATTTTTGGTTGGTTACACCATTAATCCCACATCCCAAAAGTACTCTCAGCATCTCATTAAGGGTTAAACCAAAGTCACATTCCTCTGCAAGTCACCTTAACCTAGTCAAAAATCTTTATACAGATTCCCCTGGTTCCCAAATTGTCAGTTAAAACAGATAGTGTCTGTTGAAATGTTTCTGAAGTTCACCCATCAACTCTTGAAAGGTTTTAGTATCTGCAGCCTCATGGAAATTAGGCTCCTAATAACCATAAAAGCTACAGTCCCACAAGCTGTCAAAAAAGCTATAGGCCCACAAGTTGTTTCTTTTCATCTGTCTCAATGTCATTTGCTCAGAGAATCATTCTATGTACTGGGCCCAGTCTTTGATGGCAGGATCAAATGATTCCCAAATAATTGTGTGATACCGTAAGTGCTTACCCCAACTCAAAGACAACAGTTGAGAGTGAATTTCTTCAAGAACGTGCTTTACTCTTGTCATAACCCCACAGACACTGGTATCCTGTCCCCCACTCGCCCTTTATTTAGGTGTGGAAAGTCCTTGACACTGATCCAGCTCCCTCAGAGCCAACTCTCAGAGTGACAGGATGCCTGACATTCCTGATCTTACTTTATGAAGCAAACCAACTTTTTCCTCCTCCAGGAACACTGGCTGTGGCCAGCCAGCTCGAAGACGGCCCCCTCAACCAAGGAGATTCTAAACACCCTGTTTATATATTCTTTTCTTTTTTTTTTACTTTTTAAAAACCCTACGCTACCGCCGTACAGCAGTAATGCTTATCTTCCCCAGCCCCCTTGTTGTACGTGTGGTGTGAAACACAGTAAAAAACATCAGGTGTGCAAATAACGTTATTACCATAACTCCTGTCTTTGTTTACCTGTCAGTCAGGGCTCCCTGATTGGACCAGATTAACAGCCCCAATTAGGGAACTCGTATTCTATGAGGTCCACCTGGTTGATATTGTTACAATTGCTACTGGTGTTAATGATGATTGTAGATAGTAGAAAATAACTCAAGTCTGCTGAGAACAAACCCATGCAAATGAGACATGGTGGGGGTTGAGGTGAAAAAAGACTGTAACCAAAATGGAGGACAGTGTTCATGATCTGAATTTGTTGAACTAAGCAACTAGGCTCAACCTAAAATTGGCTGAACAGTTTCTGCAAACAAGGCATGGTGGAATGCAAAGAGGCCAAGGTTACCACAGGTCAAAGCAAACAAGGACCAGCCCACACCTGTATTGTATACTGAACAGTGGGAGGGTCATTATGGTCCAAAGCTTGCTAAGAAGTACTCAACCAGAACAATGGAGAGAAGATTTATGTTTGTGTAATCCCCAGTTTCAGCCAAAACCCTTGGAACTATGGAGCAACTGTGTCTTGGAAAGGAAATGGGTATGCCAAGGAATGACCTGACCAAATGTCATTCACACTGTAATCCTTGCCCGGTGATCCCATTGGTTGAAGTTAAGAGATGGCTCAGAAAGGGGGGGGGGGGGGGGAGTGAGAAGGGACATCCGGTGGCCATTCCCTTAGCAAAGACTCAGTTGATGAAGATTCCATGACAGACCTACCTTCACACCATGAAGACCCTAAGTGCCGTGTAGATGGAATTTGGTGAATTGGATCCAGCAGCCCAATCAAGTTCACCAGAGTGGGTAGTAAATGTGTTTTTCAGGCAGGCAGCCTAGTTTGGGGAAATGTTAACTTAATTTGTGTAAGAGTTGTTTCTTTGACTTACAAGTGTTCTAATATAACCAAGTTTGACCTGCATTCCTGTGTCTGTCTCATAAGTAACAAACCGGTCGAATGTCTGTATTGAATATTTCACAGGCAACATGAGCCCTGAAGGTTATAAAGTGCCTCGATAGAAAATAAGACCCTGTTGCTCCAGCTTACATTGGGCTTTCTGGAATAGCATGCCTAGGACAGAAATGTTAGCATGAGTGTAAGATGGTGCATTGAAATGGCAAATAACTGGAAGACCAGAGTCAACCTTAGGAAGAGAGTGGAGTGTTGCACAAAGTATTTGCCCAGTGTGGGTTTGATCTTACCAATGTAAAGGAGACTATTTTGTGATCAGCAGATGCTATTGATTCATATGAAAGTTGCTTCACCTTGGAGGTCCGTAAGTGCTTTGGGCAGTGAGGACCGAACAGGGCAGTAGTACACCTTCTGTGATTGCATGGGTGCAGGGGGTAGCAAGGAAGTGTTAGGAGTGAGGGAAGACCAGACTAGAGTGTCAAAGAATGAACGCTCCCTGAGGAATGCTAGCAATAGAAGACAGCAAAGATGTGTTTGGTGGCAACTTCATTTTGGAGATGGCAGAAATAGTGGAGGATGATCAAGAGACACTCGGGGAACTGTTCAGAATCAGTTACAGGCCAAAAAGATGGTGGAAAACTCAAGCCACCATAAGATCCAGCAGTTGTGGAGAAATTCAGCTTGGGACAGGGGAAGAAAAGAAAAGATGGTGGAGGTGAAAAGGTATCTTTTGTTTTATTAGTTTACTTTATGCCACATGCCATTTCTGATTCTAAGAGGGTGGGAGATGGATTATTCACAGGCCTCCACAAAATCTACTACTTGTGGTTGTGGGGATATAAGAAAACAGTGTGATAGAGCCAATGTCTTATAACATTTAAATTTGTTTCTGTTGTTGATAGGGTTATGTGACAAACAGTGTTGAACAGCTTATCTGATTGAATTAATATTGTACAACAGTTAAATTTGTTTCTGCTGCTAATAGGGTTATGGTTTACTGATGGCATGCCATGTTGTAATTGACTTATTGCGTTGCTAAGGCTTGAAAATGCAATGTAATTAGATAAAGCTATCAGCATCTTAATGCTTAAAAATGTAAGCTGAACTTAAAATCAGTGCAGTTACACGCTTATTTTTGGCAACCAGAATGTAACTGTCACTGCTTCTTAATAAAGGTCCTCAGATTTTTAGCTATCGAAGACTGGTTATTCTAAGAAGAAAACATAAAGTTTACCAGAGTGATATGTGACTTTCCTTCATTGATTCTACCCTCAATGGCCCAGTTTGTCTGTGGTTAGGGCTTCACTATTTGATGAATTGATTGACTTACAAAAATATACAGCACAGAAGGATGCCATTCAACCCATGATATCCATACTGGTAAACAGAGAGCTAGCCAGTGTAACCCCATCTCTCTGAATAGTCCTGCAGATTTCAGCTCTTCAAGGACACACCCAAATATTTTTGAAATACAGTGAGAATTTCTGCCTCCTACAATCTTTCAGACAACGCATTTCAGGTCCATCTCTCCTTCTAATCCTTCTACCAATTCTTATAAATGCATGTGTCCTAGTTCTTGACTATTCCACCAATGTTAGTAGGCTTCCCCCATTTAATCTATTTAGGCTCTTTATATCTAGGAATCTCATTCTAGGGCCATGGAGTGTTTGAAGGCATTAAAATGTAATCCCTATGGGAATAAGTTGGGGAAGCATTGTTTCAGGTGATACTTCAATTGGTCATCGAGACAAATGCTGATCACTGGCTTAAGAAAAAGCTAGGTAGTGTGATGGGTGGGTGGTTCTGGTGCAGATAAGTTTGGTTGAGCAGTATGTTTTCACTGTCCGTATTTGCCCTGTGAACTATGTATGGCCCACCACCAGCATGAACCATCTGAGAACAGATAGAGTTACAATAGCCGAGTTATCATTGTTGGATATCTCCAATTTATACAGACTGAGGAATTAAAAAGTTAAGCATGATTATTATCACAACTATGCTTTTTTGTAGCAATACTGGTTCCTGTGCCCCAGCCTTGACTAAAAGGATTTTTGTGAATTCTGAAATAATACATACCTTTGACACCTGTTGAATTTCTTCTTGTTTTCAGTGCTCGGTATCCCACAGAAGATAATGGGTCAATGAATTGTAGGAAGTGGTTACAGACAAAGAAGTGAAGACAGCAACTTTATCAGGCCAAGCAATCAAGCACTTTGAAGGTAAAGACCTGCAGAACAGGCGATCAGTACACAAGTTAACAGAAGTTCACAGACAGTCCTGTTATCCTGTCTACAGACCACAGGAATTTGAGCGTTATTAGAGTTTGTGCAAATACAAGGATTATTTCACCCTCTGTGGAATACGTTATTGGATAAGCAGAGCAATGTAAACATTCTTTGCAAGTTTTCACCAGACTCTTTCGATGTTATTTTTAAAATGTGTTCTTAAAATGTGCCTTCCCATTAGAAATCATCACCAAGTTGATTCTATCATGGTCACTTCACTATTATAAGCTTCCTTATCAAGTATGTTTCCCTTGGTTCTATTAAAAGATGCATTGCAATCAAAGTCATTTGTTGTACCTTTCTCTAGAACTAGAAACTGTCAGAATCACAGTCCCAAACGACAGATAAGAATTCCATAATCTCCTGTATTTATGGGCATTAATTCAGATCTGTACATATCAGCTAGAGAGCTCCAAGTGTTCATGAGATGGGTTTCTGATGAGACTGGTTGTACCTGTCTCCACAGGGAAAGGCAACAAAAAATCCACCCCACCCCAGCAGCGCCCAGACATCTGCAATGCTGACATCTGTTCCTGATGATTCTGCAGTGTTTGGCTTCATTCACAACAACTCTGACAATGAAGTAGCGTGTTCAAGTCTACAATAGGACCTGGAAGATTATTCTGTCTCAGTTGAGGAGTTGCAGATAGTCCTTATTTTGTGCTACATACACAAGCGACAAGCAATCACCATCACCAGGGATGAAAGACCGATTAAGATCCCTGGATCTCCAAGTATACGACCATCATTCACAGTGAATGTCATGAGAGTCAAGAAATGTAAATGGAGTACTTATACTGACATTAAGGCGGATCAGGGGCTGGAAGCTCTGGGATGAGTAGCTCACCCCTGGTCCCTTAATGCTTCCACTGTCTGCAAATGTACTTTTTTGAAAATCCATTCATCCCAGTGCTGGTGAGGCCAAGATTTGTTGCCAGTCCCTAAATAGCCTTGGTGTGGGGCGGGGTGGGGGGGTGAGGGGGGGGTGGGGGGTTGGTGGTCAGAGCACCTCTAAATAGTTACCCATTCACCAGCAGTTTACTGTAGCTGTAGAATTTGTTAACTTACTGGATCTACTGTAGCATCTATCCATCGAACCTATAACAATAGCTGCCTGCCTCTCAATGCCCACCCCAAAGAAGAACAAGAGAATCAATATCTCAGGATGTTATAAAGTCAGATAGCATGGAAACAGGCCCTTCGGCCCAACTCGTACATGCCGACCAGATTTCCTAAACTGAACTAATCTCATTTCCTTACATTTGGCTCATATCCCTTTAAACCTTTCCTGTACATGTACCTGTCCAAATGTCTTTTAAATGTTGTAATTGTACCCGCCCCTACCACTTGCACTGGCAGCTCCCTCATCAAAGGCCTTGCTAAAATCTATGTGGACAGCGTCTATCATTCTACCTGCTTCAATCTCCTTGACCACCTCTTCAAGAAACCCAATCAAATTTGAAAGACATGATTTCTCACACACAAAGTTATGCTGACTATTCCTAAACAGTCCTTGCCTTTCCAAATGCATGTGAATCCTGTCCCTCAGAATCCTGCCAACAACTTATCTACCATTGACGTAAGATTCACCAGTCTACAATTCCCAGGGTTTTACTTTCAGCATCTCTTAAATAGTGCCACCACATTAACCAACCTCCATTCTACCAGCACCTCACCCATGACAATTGGCAATACTAATCTCCCAGGAAGGGGTCCAACAATCTCTTCCCTAGCTTCCCACAAACTTCTGGGAAACACCTACTCAGGCCCTGGGGTTTTATCTATCTTTGTGCAGTTTAAGATCTCCAGCTCCTCCTCTTCTGTAAATGTGGTCTCTTTTCAAGTCATTGCCATTTATTTCCCTGAGTTCCTTATCTTCCATGTCTTTCTCCACAGTGCGTACTGATTCAGAATATTTGTTTAGGATCTTACCCATCTTCTGTGCTTCCACATATAGTCATTAATCTTTAAGGGCCCCTATTCTCTCCTTAGTTACTCTTTTGCCTTAATATCCTTGTAGAATCTCTTTCAATACTCTTTTATGCTATCAGCAAAAGCCATCATATGTCCCCTTTCTGCCCTCCTGATTTCCCTCTTCAGTGTACTCCTACACTCCCTGTACTCCTTATTATTCCTCAGATAAGCAACCTGACTTGGTCATATAGCATAATCCTTTTATCATCACTGGATCATAATCCAGAAATATCCCGACTCATACCATCATGAGTGGAGCACATTTACTATCATCATTTAAGAGACTAATTACCATGACCATTTCAGAGCACCAGCTAAGAGGCAGTACACATGGCCCTGATAATGATGCTTACATTATACGTGAAAGTAAAACTGACCTGATTTCTGTCTGCCCCTTCTCTCCTTAAGAGATAAAATTCTCAGGCTACCTGTGATATCTTTGTTCATTTATAATTTTGTGTAGGTCACCTTCAGTACGTTTCTTGGGTACATATTCTTTCTGAATTACAACAACTACTATGATCTCTATAAAGTCTATATCAGCCAAATTAATAACACAGCATGTGTCTCAGAATTAATCTTTACAACATGAGCATAAGTCAGGGCAGGGGGTGACAGGCTGGGTTCCTAACTGTTTAGTACCTTCAGGTGTGAATAATATAAGATGTGGTTATTTTTGGAAAAGGCCAAAAGGCAACACTTAAAAAAAACAACGATCAAGTTTATTCCTTGTTTTCGTTTATCAGGTTGTAATATTATGAAGTGTCATGAGAGGGAGACAGACACCGTTTGGTGTTCTGCTAAAGGTTCAAATATGGCTATTCAGTTCCATTTCAGATATCCAGGTTAGGAGAAATATTCAAACTCAAACTAGCTTAATTCTGATGAAGGAAGTCACATTGAGACTCGTGGGAGCTAAGAAAAATTACATCATTGATGGCCTCCGTAGCAACTTGGACCTATAGTGTTCCCCTAGGTGAAGGGTGACCCCTGAGAGCATTTTACAATGAAAAGGAACACCATGGAGAAAGAGTAAAGAACAGAGGTTTAGACACAGATACACTGTTTCCTAAATCAGGGGTTGATGGTAATATAAAGGGAACTGGGCAGAAAACTGCAGGAGGGAAGCAGCCCAGTAACTGAACGACTGGCTGTCCGTAGTGCAGCGAAAGGATCAGTAAAAGGCAATAAAGATTCCAGTAGTCACAGAGTGAATGGCGCATCTAAGTTCTTAAGGTGAGAGGATATCACGCAGTAGACAATGTGAGGGTGTCTTGAGAAGTTTAAATATCGTGTCAGTTTGGAGATTCCTACTCATAGAAGCAGCAGGCACTTACTGCTGCTGTTGCTCAGATTTTGGTGCTTTGGCATATGTGAGGCTCATGAAGGATTGAGATGGAAGGAGGGTTTTAAACAGCAGGAGAAGACAGCTGAATTAAAGTGTGCAATACTGTAATCACGAGCAACAACTTATATTTCTATATTAACTTTAATGTAACAAACTGTCCCAACGAACTCAGCCACAAAAAGACACACTAAATCAAAGGACTGAAAGCTTGGGCAAAAAGGTAGGTTTTGCAGAGGGCCTAACAAGGTGTGCACGTACGTGTGTGTGTGTGTGTGTGTGTGTGTGTGTGTGTGTGTGTGTGTGTGGCAGGAGGTGAAGGGAATTCCTGAGCTTGTGTCAAGGCAATTGATGGCACAGCCTCTTAACTAGTTTCTCCTCAGATCATATAAATTTTTTTACCATTTAGTAAAGATTTCCAATGGTGGAGCGATTAAGATCACAAATGTGAAAGAGATCGAAGTTAGTGGAGCACAGATTTCTTCAAGGGTTGTGTGCTTTGAGGCTACAATAGGGGACGCTATGAAGGAAGCAAACAGGAGTTGCTGGAGAATCTCTGCAAGTCTGGCAGCAGCTGTGGGGAAAGAAACAGAGCTAATGTTTTGGGTCCAGTAACCCTCTTCCAGCATGGGTCAGAATGTTCTGAAGAAGGGTCGCTGCACTTGAAGCGTTAACTCCACTTTCTCTCCATAGCTGCTACGCCCCTCCAGCAATTTCTGGTTTAGTTTGTTTCAGATCTCTAGCATCAGCAGTTCTTTGTTTACTTTTAGGCTGTCAAGGGATTTGCATACAAGGTGGGAGCTTTAAAATCAAGACATTGATTGGAGCCGAGGTAGGTCAGCAGGCACAGGGGGATAGGGAAAGCACCTTGGTGAAAGCGAGAACACAACATTCCCAAGAAATTGGCTTCAGCTAAATCATCTTTTTTAATGTCTTTTGCCATTTAATGATCGGTTTTTCAACTCAAATTCTCCACCTGATCCCCACACCCCTTGATTTCCTTTAGGGCCAATGACCAAGAGTTAACTCATGCTAAGATAGCAATAGTCTACTTGGAATATAATTAAAACCTGAAGTGCATAAATGTTGCCCATTTAACTCAACTGACATTTACTTGCAGGAAGACTCGGCTCTTTCAGCTTATCAAATCAGATTGGAAAGGTTTGGTTAGTTCAGAATGCAGCAGTGACCTCTGGGCTGATAAAGGAAACCGTGAGCTAGATGCTGCCTCCATACTACCAAATAAGGTCACTATAGAACATCTGATCAATACCGCAATGAAGTGAGACAGGAAGGGACATGGAGGTTAACCAGGGGTGAGAATGTGAACAGAGGATGGGAAGCAACGTTGTTTCTGCATTAAGGCAGATAGAGGAAAGAACCATTTCCTCAGAAGATGGACACAAAATACTGTTACGGGTGAGGGTGGAAGGGTCAATAGGGTTGAAGGTGATTGAGAGGTCAGAAAGGACTGGGAACCACAGTTGCTCAAGCAGGATGTCATTATACTTGATGATAGAAGCACATTTCAGAATTTAGCTTTTTGTTTACAAGTGAATTGATTTCAGTCAAAATGAATAATTAAACATCAAGGCTCATGCAAGGATGCTGACTCATAGGACTCACCGTACTTCAGTTGTCCAAGAAGAGTTGATCTGGTAAAGAAAACTGAAAGAACTGCAGATGCTGTAAATCAGGAACAAAAACCGAAGTTGCTGGAAAAGCTCAACAGGTCTGGCAGCATCTGTGAAGAAAAAAATCAGAGTTAACATTTCAGTAACTGATTTTTTTTTCTTCGCCGATGCTGCCAGACCTGCTGAGCTTTTCCAGCAACTTTGATTTTTGAGCTGGTGAGGATTGGGAATGTCTCTTGTTTTGCACTGTTGCATGAAGCTGTGTGTAGACCCTTGGTACACAGGAATGTTTCAAGTTGCTGATGTTCTATCTGACCTGGGGGAGGAAGGGGGTTGGGGGTTGGTGGTCATTAAGTGTTCGCCTTCGAACTTTAATAAGGCCATCACCAGCATGTGTGAGGACGTCACAAAGTGGCCAAAGCGTGTTTGTTAAAATGAGGGCGGCATAACGTCATTGGGAAACCAGGACTTGGGGGGGGGGGGGGGTGGGGGGGTGGTGGTGCACAGGTAGGGCATTCAGTGCTGTCAACTAAATCCCTGTCCCATCATTGTCTGGGACACAGCCTGGTTAAAATGGGCAGCCGTGACTTTTACAATATAATTGTAGTGGGAATGGTCATCCAATTGGCACATTGGTATGGAAAATTATTCCATACTCTGCAAGTATCTCGACATAAACATCTAATCAATCTTGAGCATTGGCTCTTGTGAACAGCATTTAAATATCAAAATGATAAAGTAATGTTCTGTGATGAATGCTTTTCTGATTTGAAATAGTCTTTGAAAAAACACAACAAGAAATTCTCATCTCGTTGTACAATGAAATGCTTAGCTTAACTAACAGGGGCTGACCCTAGGGGGAAATGTCACTGAAAAATCAGTACTACTTGTAGATAAGCAGACAGGCCATGCTGGAGTTTTGAAGTGTACAATGAAAGCCAGATCAGCATAATTCACAGGTTTGACTGGATTTTGTTTCCAGGATGATCCTCAGTTGATTAAATTCCATGAATGGAGTGATTAAGATCTTCCAAAGAAGGTGCCTGGAAAGAAAGGGCAATTCAGCAGTTTTTGGTTGTCCATTCTGTCCTCCTGTTGTATCGTTGTGTCCCCTAAAGATCAGTAGAGGATAAGATGAGGACCGTCATGAACCTAAGATAAGCTCAGAGCAGTCCAGCTAACCCAGTTTCCCTTAGAAACATCTCAGCAGTATCACAAAAAAGCTTCCCTTCTCCTTCCCCCCAGCCCCCACTCTCTCAACACTTTCCCCCAAACAATACAGAAAAGGAGAACAGCATAACCTCCTTCAGCTCAGGTCCCCATGTGGTTGATAAAATCAGTATCTGCCATTTAGATTAGAGCTCTATTTCTAAGTATTAGCATATGTAAAGGCTTCTTTTGAAGTTTTCCACGTTTATTAGAATACAGGGAATGTATAACATTTAAATGACCCTTTTAAAAATATTCTGTGATAGTTCACAAGCCTGTTCTCAATTTCAGATATCAAAAAATGTCAGTTTTTTTCACTTTGCTCTGATTGCTTTAGTCACTGGACTACAGTAGTGAGATCTAAGTGGTCACAATTACTGTACAGGCCTGATATCTGTACCATAGGTATCATAGAAGTAAAACGGAATGGGACTGATTGTCTGTCAATCACATTAGGAGGACAGTGGAACTCTCTGAACATTACTGCTGTATCTGGCTGGTGTATACAGTAACTATCTGCAGTGCCTTACATAATATTCTGAAATTAGAGTTAAGAATTCATTCATTCTACAGGTTAGAGCAATGAGAAGCAATTTGGGATCTGCCCTCACTCAAGCTGTGCAGAGCAACCTGAAAGGGAAAGTCACCTGATGTGAAGGAGAGAGATGAACAAAATGTTTCCAGACCAATCATCTCCTCATTAACATAGAGGTTTAACCAGGTATGTGATGACAAACACAAATATATAAACATACACTCCTTCCTTCCATCCTGCCCACAGGGTGAAGAACTGATGGTATAACTTAGCTCTTGCCAGCTGCAGACCTGTCTCAGCACATTTTGACCTCAAAGCATTATAGTAGTATTCTAACTAACTACATTACATATTACAAAATAACCTGGCATGGAGTTAAAATGTCATATATCATTTGTTGTACTGATATGTGACTTCTGTACCTGAATGAATTCTGTGCTATCTACGATAATGAGGTTATGAACACATCTGAAATCCACCTTCACTAAACCATTCCTTTGGTCAGCCTGACCAACCAGACAAGAGAAATCTCAAACGCATTTTATTCCTTACTTTCACATAATTCTTATGCTTGAACGTCGAAATCTAGCAAGCTGATTAGGCTGCAGGGCAGCTTAAATTTGTGAAACGTGAACTAACATATTCTGTGGGGAATCAAGTCTTCACCGGCCTCAAAAAAAATACCTAATTCATGAATGAAACAGCTGAAATTTGTGTGTAAATTTCACACTTGAAAAGTGGTTAAAGGAGAGAAATCAAAACCTTTAACGCATGCTAATTGATAATGAGATTATTTTCCATGAATGGTATTAACAATGTTTTGAAATTTATTATTGTTTTCTGTATGAATCATGGGCAGAATAACAGTCACAATATTCAGATTGCTGCACATTAATTAGATATGGGGACGGGGCGGCTTTAAGAAGGGGTATCTGATGAGTACATGACCAGATGTTGTTAAAGAGCTCTGATTGCGGTGCTACTCCTCGGACTTGCTTCCCATCAGCTGATATTGAAATGATTCACAAACCAGCAATGTCTTGGATAAAACCTTTGTAAACCAAAGATGCCTTGGTCCTGGGAATGTAATTGAACACAATTGCTGGGTATTGTGCTCAGAATATTCAAAGAGACTTCTAAACCTGTTCTTATGGGAAATTTTAATTTAATACATCTGAACACCTCCATCTGATATCAGCTGGTTTCAGATCTGGATTTACTCTTCATGTTTAAAGGACTAGAACAATGTTTATGACAAAGTAGGCTATATCGAAAGTTTCTGATTTTAAGTTACTGTCCAGTAGGAGGTACCTGTTTGGGTTATAAAGTTGTGTTCATCTGCAGCACACCCTGATGGCATCCTGTGTGCAAATTACTGCTTACTGAATAGTTTTTGAGGTCTTTTCTCCCCCCACCCCCCCAAACATTGCTGCACTGTCTGGGTGCTTTCAGATTAGATTAAGTGGTTTAGCTGGCAGTTGCTTCAGTTGTTTTGGAGGTGAAAGAGACCACATTGCCTGAACATACTTGTTATCGGGATGGTATGGTCATGTATTTTGAAGGATTTGGGAAGTTCTACATTATCATTATGATAACAAGTGATTTGTGTAAACTGAGGTTGCAGTACTCCAATAGCAAAGGGTCAGTAACAGCATTGGCAACCATGGAACTATTCACATGCACAGTATTTCCAGTGAGAAGGTATCTTCCATCAGTCTGTTTGGAGATGTTATTACACACCTCTGGAGCAGATGACATGAACCCAGGCTTCCTGTTCCATAGGCAGGAACAGTGCCACTGTCCTAAAAGCACTCTCGCTTCCAATGAGAACCATATCTAGAGACGGTTCCATTAATAGTGCAATTATGCCAGAGTCCAGCACATTTATTGTTACACTTCCGATATCTTCCAGTAAGTTGCTCACTATTTCACTGCAATGATTCAAGGCCTCTGACAATTTGACCAACTTGTATGGATAATGACTTGTCCGAGAAAGGGCAGGATTCTGTTTCATTCAGAGGCCCACTGCTAGGGAGGATGATGCAAGTTGACAGGTTTCTGATGTGGTATAAGCAGTTAATAACTGTAATTCTAATAGTGAGAATGCATCATCAGTAAGGTCAGATCACACATAACTGGAACCTAAGCGAGGGGCTTCTGATAAAGATCCGCAGCAAACCATCTTGTAAATAGTGAGGAAACAGTCACCATTTTGCACCACCATTGTTTCCAGATCTTCTCTCAAAGGCATCACTTGTGGTGATAATACATCTGTAAAATTAAATGAAAAAGGGGGGAAAGTATAGACATTGAAAATAAATCAATAAATAACACTAGAGTCACACAGCTAGCTGTTCGACTTTACAGAGTAGTAAATATAACCGTAGTGTTGAAGTGATAGGAAAAATTGAAACACAGATGACCAATTTTTACACTTGCAATTCCTGTTTAAATTATTTTGATTGGTGACCAAACATACCTCCATAATTATCATTTTCTCCAACTATAAATGAAGGATCATTGCAGCAGATCCCATAGCCTGCACCACCATTCAACTGGATTCATAGCCGATCAATTGCTCAACCTCAGTTGTTGCAAAATTACTTAATACCATTGCCTAGCGATCTCTCCATCTCAGTCCTGATTTCTTTGATTGCCTCAGAATCCATAGTTGTCTGGATATGTTACCCTTTGAATGAAAGCGTGCTTCCTTCTTCTCCTCCCAAATGGCCCAGTTTGAATTTTATGCCCCCTCATTCTTGATTCTCCCAACCAAGAGGAATAGTTTCTCTGTATCTACCCTATTGGGTCTGTTTTAACTTGTAAACACAATTCAGTGATTTCAGCATCACACATACTCCAGATTTTGCTTAATGAAACTGAACAATGAAGGAACAGCAACATTTCAAATCCCAAATATCTGATAAGACTGAGGAAGTCTAGGTCTTCTTCAAAAGTATACAGAGTCTCCTGCATGAATTACGCTCCCCCATATGCACAGTAACATAGAAATACCAGCTTTATATATGAAATGAAGAATGGTTACAGTTCAAAAACTGTATTCAAAAATATCTTATCAATTTAGTAAAATGTTAGCAAGTCAAATTTTAATCCTGCCAATTTTATGTAACTTCTGAAGGGACAGAATATGTCCTGTAGAAATGTTTTTACGTGGACCAAGCTACCCTTTCTTCACAATACCGTGTATGAAGGTCACATGATAAATGACTGCAGTGTACAGCAATCCCTAAATCGCAGAGTCTCTACAGTGTAAAACGAGGTCATTTGGCCCATTAGGTCTGCATCAACTTTCTGAGGAGCATCCACCCTATCCCCATAAGCCCACAATTTCCACGGCTAACCTACTTAGGCTGCACATCATTGGCAATTTAGCACATCCAGTCCACCCAACCTGCACATATTTGGTTTGTAGAAGGAAACTAGAGCACCCAGCAGAAATAGGGCAAATATGCAAACTCCACAACAAACCCCCAAGGCTGGAATCAAACCTGGGTCCCTGCCACCAATGCTAGCCACTGAGCCACCATGCTATCCAATGAAAATATTAGCGTCTTTCAGGCAACTCTTTATTCAGGAGAGAGTTTGGGAAGGATAGAGTTTTCTGAGGTTGGATGAAAGAGCATAATTCATATACTATATCAAACGTTCATGGGATTTGAAAAGTTATTTTCTCTATATTTTTGATTCTAAAGTTTACAGTATGTTACAAACATCTCAACATACAGTAGATATTCAACGGTGTAACAAAACATGAAATTCCTTAGAAGTAACGTCAAAATGAATAACATTTATTCATTTCTGCTCTGAACTGAATTAAAACGAGATTGGCAATTAGAACTGTCCAACAAAGTCTTTATCTTTAAACAAGAAATTATCATAGCCAGTAGCATTAATGTTTATGTGTTTTAGCACAACTGCAAGGAATGCACAGCCAGGGTTAGTGAGTGAAATGGAAACTGGGGGATGCTTTTTGATTATAAAACTATGGTGGAACAGAAAAGCAATATCTGAAAGAAAATGTTGTTTGCGTTATCAAACTAGCTTCTATAATTTGTTCTTTGGGATGCGGGTGTTACTGCCAAAGATGCCATTTATTGGCCATCCCTTACTGCCTTTGTGCAAGTGGAGTCTCTCCTTCTCATTAGAAAATCTTTTCAACAAATCTTCAATGTTTAAACTACAAAATTACAAAGGAATGATTAGCAGCCATCTACTTTCCAAAAGGAAGGAGTTCAAACAAATAGTGATAATGTATCTTAGTGCTTTCAACTTCATAGCTGTATGTTTATCAAGAATCTTGCAAACAACCTGTGGTCCCTGGATCCAGAGGATCAAACATCACATTCATAGTTTATGAAGCTAGGTCTCTCCATCTGTCTAATCCCCAGTCAAATTGGTTGCGCTTATGTCGAATGAAATATTCATATCTAACTTTCAGGTTTGAGAATTTACATAGAATGGAATCACAGATTCGTTGTAGCACAGAAGGCACCATTTAGCCTGATATGTCAGCGCTAGCTCCCTAAGGAGCAATTCATGTACTGCACCTCCCCTGTCATTTCCCACAAACCTGCTCATTCTTCCTCTTTGAATATTTAGAACATTCGAGAATGCAGAAAAGATTACAGCCCAGAAAGAAGCCACTCTGCCCATTGTGTCTGCTCCTATTGAAATCCTAATCCCATTTTCCTGATGTATTCTAGATATATGATACATGTGTAGTACATATCGGTACACATACTAAATTTCTTCACTCTTTTTGATAGTTATTTTATGTTGTGTTCATGTTTATAAGATCATGTTCTCACAGTTTCAGATAATTAAGTCATGTTATAGGCTATCTGCCTTGTTTGTCGTGACCTTTAAGTTTCACATTTCAAATTTTTGTAATCTTTGTTTTGAAAGCTCTGTGGTGAATAGTCAAACTTGCTTTGTTGTTCCCATTGGACGACTCTGAATTTGGATTAGATTTCGTGGCTCAAGAATGATGTGGCCCAGGTTCAGACAGTAGCCATGAAGATAAGAGAGTGACCAAAAGCTGATTCAAGTGGTTTAGTGTGAGGATGGTACACAATAAGATAAAATCACCATTACACTGCAATACATAGAAACTACAAATTACACATGCCTTTCAGCCAAACACAACCATGGTTATCCTCCAGACAAAGAGCAGCCCTGATGTCCAATGCTTGCTCTGTTCCCATGCCTTTTTATTCTCCTTTGACCATCTTTCTAACCTGATCTTTATATCCAAAATAAATTCCCCAGGGTTTCTCCAATTCTTCATGGGAAGTGTGGCAGAATTGCACCCTGAGTTGCTCTGAGGAATTTCTCAGCCTTGGTTTCCATTTCACTCACGAACCCTGGCTGTGCATTTCTTGTGGTTGTGCTAAAACACATAAACATTAATGCAGTGATAATGAGAACTGCAGATGCTGGAAAATCCAAGATAACAAAGTGTGAAGTTGGATGAACACAGCAGGCCCAGCAGCATCTCAGGAGCACAAAAGCTGACGTTTCGGGCCTAGACCCTTCATCAGAGAGACCCTCTCTGATGACGGGTCTAGGCCCGAAACATCAACTTTTGTGCTCCTGAGATGCTGCTTGGCCTGCTGTGTTCATCCAGCTTCACACTTTGTTAAACATTAATGCTATTGGCTACAACACTTCCTTGCTTAAAGACTTTGCCGGACAGTTCTAATCGCCAATCTCATTTTAGTTCAGTTCGTCACAGAAATCCTTAGAGAGGATGACATGATGAACGACAGCTTATCACTCAGAGATATTGTAAATAATGGATTAAAAATACTGAGCTCTCTTTACTCTGAAAAGAAAGTTTCAAGGTTTTGTTTTATTTTGCAAGAGAAACATGTATTGGATCTTCATAGTCTCAGCAGGGTGAATCGAATTACCACTGCGGGGAATGAATGCTCATTCACCAATAATAGAATCATGAAGCAACTTAAAAAGGTCAATCATTTGCATACCCTAATAATATAGATAACAAAAAATTTCTAGATGAGGACACAAGCAGTTAGTTTGAGTTGAACCAAGCTGTACAATGCAAATTGCAGTATTGAGATCTTAACGTGCAACCTAATATCAAAATGTGGTTGGATAATTTCTTAATTAATACTGAAATGTTAACTAAAAGTGATATTTTTACTCAGGACTCTAGTCCCTCTCTCCTTATCAATCCGTAGTGTTCCAGCTTTTTTAGATGCAGCCAAGTGGAGGGCTCCAGAGCTAAAAGTGGAATCTTCTCCTGTATTCATCATCCACCACAGAATGCAACTCCTGAATGTTTTTGAAGAGCTGAACCTTTCCAAATCTCCATATCCCTTGTGCTCAGATACAGGAGGAGGTCTTGTGGTGCAGCAGAGAGCACCCCTACCTCTGAGTGTGAAGCTCCATCTTCAAGATTAAGTGGTGACTGAGGTATTCATTACTTGGGCGAATACATCAAACATCAACTTGCTACCCCTCTCAGTGTTTACCATTTGCAGGTATTAACAGCAGGGGTGACTCCTGGTCAGCCATGCTGTGGAAGGAAATTAGAGAATCCACCATCATTATACATGTCTCCAGACTACAACATAGAAACTCAGGCTCTCAGGGTGGGGAGGCTACCGACTGGGAGGCATGCATGGATCAGATTGGAGCTAACTGCAGCATTCCAACTGGGGTGGATTTGCGAATTGCTTCTTGAGCTCCTTGTGGTGAAGGTTGCGATGCTATGGGCCAGACCTGTATTTGGGCAGTGATCATCTTTCCTCCTGGATGGTCAAGTGCAAATGGAGGAAGGAAGGAGGGAGTCATCAGACCGTCACAAAAAGAATTGCTTTTCTGAATGCTATTTTTTCTACTTTCTCTCCAATTTATCATTCCATCACAGAGCCTGTTATTGCTTCAGTGATATTCACAACGAACAGACTCTGCTGCTTCTAGGTGTAACAGGAGATCTCTGCAAGATACTGGTTCAGTACCATTGTAGTTCCCTGTAAAATGGAATCTATTTACAAAGGGCTTACACACAAGCTCCCCACACCTTGCAGAAATCTTATGCATTAGTTGCCAGCTTTCATCTATATGCTTAGGAAGGTTGTTCTGGTAACTTGTAGTTATAAATCTTGTTTTTTTTAACTAAATGGATTTGTAGTGTAAAGGGTCTAGATTTCTTTCTGCTTTCTCTGCCAGGGGCTGCAGGGAGGAAGGATGTGAAGTGTTTTTCAGGCCATTTTCTTCAAGAGATTTGTTGCAATGTAAGAAAATTTATGATTAGATTACCTACAGCGTGGAAACAGGTCCTTCGGCCCAACAGGTCCACACCGCCCCTTGAAGCATCCCACCCAGACCCATCCCCCTATAACCACACACCCCTGAACACTATGGGCAATTTAGCACAGCCAATCCACCTAGCCTGCACATCTTTGGACTGTGGGAGGAAACCGGAGGACCTGGAGGAAACCCACGCAGACACGGGGAGAATGTGCAAACTCCGCACAGACATTTACCCAAGGCTGGAATTGAACCCGGGTCCCTGGTGCTGTGAGGCTGCAGTGCTAACCACTGAGCCACCGTGCCGCTAAATGATGATTTCATTGAATATTTATTAACAATTCTTCACAAAATGAAACGACAGCATTTTTCAATTCGCAGCCACAAATATTCTTCGGAAGGCACTCATTATTAATATAAATTGAAGTCTTATTGGGTGAATCTAACCACATGGGCTTCAACTTTGTAATTGCCGCTGCAGCTTCATTGGAAACTGAACTGCTTCTGGATTTCAAAATGGTGTTTTGCTGAATATCCCGTAGGATTTGTCCGCCATTTTTACTTTCATTTTCTAAAAAAGAATTCATATATGGGCATTGCTGTCTGGGCCAGCATTTATTACCCATCCCAAGTTGTCCTTGAGAGGGCTGCAGTCCATTTGGTGTGGATAGACTCACAGTGCTGTTTTGGAGAGAGTTCTGGCATTTTGACCCAGTAACACGGAAATAACAACAGCAATATATTTCCAAGTCAGGATGATGAGTGGTTTGAAGGGGAACTTGCAGGTAGTACTGTTCCCACATAACTGCTGACCTAGTCCTACTAGATGGAAGTGGTCAGGAGTTTGAAAGGTGCTGCCTATTGCAGTGCCTCTTGTAGAAAGTGCACAGTGCTGCTCATAAGCGTTGTTGGTGGGGGGAGTGAGTGTTTTGTGGTTGTGTTGCCAATCAAAGAGGCTGCTTAGTCCTAAATAGTGTCCTGCTTCTGCCGTTAGAGCTGCATTCATCCAGACAAGTGGGTAGTATTTTATCGCATTCCTGACTTGTGCCTTGTAGGTGATGCTCAGACTTTGGGGAGTCGGGGGATGAGCTATTCACTATAGCATATCTAGCCTCTGACCTCTCTTGGTAGCCACAATATTAACATGAAGAATCTAGTTCAATTTCTGGCAACCTCGAAGATTTCTTGAATAATGAATGAGTGAGTTTATTAGCTACTAAAACACAACAATAAGTAATTTAAATGCTACACTTATGCACAAATTAGGAATGAGAGACAAGTCCAAAAATAAAAGAGATGAAGGAATATATAAATTATTCTTTAGCTTCTCCATGTCGAATAGATTGTGGAATTTTGTAACCTTTAACGTAGGTATTTTGGTGGTGCTAGTTTTGAAGCTTCAATCATTGTTTGGAGATTCTATGTTGTCCAGTTAGCTGAAAGGACTTTGTCTGGTTTCTTACATCAGTGGCCTTGATGATTCATTTTTAGCAGTGAGAAAGAGACTTTATTCCTCTTTATCTACATGTGCATGGGAGCTGTGTCCCCTTCACACTTTATTATAATTAAAATTCAAGCTAGCACACAGAAATTGGGATAATAAAGTGTGAAGCTGGATGAACACAGCAAGCCAAGCAGCATCTCAGGAGCACAAAAGCTGACGTTTCGGGCCTAGACCCTTCATCAGAGAGCTGGTCTAGGCCCGAAACATCAGCTTTTGTGCTCCTGAGATGCTGCTTGGCCTGCTGTGTTCATCCAGCTTCACACTTTATTATCTCGGATTCTCTAGCATCTGCAGTTCCCATTATCACTCACACAGAAATTGGGACTTGTATTTGGTTTTTAAACCCCGTTCTTGTGTATTCCTGGAAGGGTTAAACATGAACAAGTCTTTTGCCAACAATTGCCTTTCTTTCAGTTTATATCATGTTCAAAGTATAGACCACAGTCCACAGGAGATTACAACCAGTTTTTCAAATGGCTTCTCTTCTTTTGAAATGTTGCCATCTGAAGTTTCTTCGCCTTTCAGGTGCAACTTTCCACAATTCCTCTTGGGAATCAGTGTAATTCACACAGCAATTTTAAACAAGCACTGAATTTACATTCTCAGCCATTTTTCTGAATTGTTTGGTTTATCCACAAGTTATTTAACTTCATGATCTGTTTTCATGACATCTTTGTGAATTGTTTTGGCAGTGTTAAAGGAAGGATACTTCATAGTTCTAGGGAGGAGAGCTGTAGTATTTGTTTTGGTAAGAGGTTGATAGGACGTTGGTTGGTAGGGCCTTAGGAACAAGGCTGTTTGGAACGGAGCATGTTGACTAGTGCTGCCATCCAATCCAATGGAACTGGCTTTTCTCTCAGCAATATTTTGAGGCTGTCAATTCAAACTTATGTTTGAATTTAGCTAGAGTACCTGGGTGAATAAACTGACCAAAGGAGGGCAGAGGTGCACAGAAATCTTTGATTTAGAACATTTTTAATCTCATCACTCAATCCAGTCGCAGCACAGAGGGAGAACAGTCAGTGATATTCATGTTTTAATGCTCACACTTGGTGTAAACCCAGATTGCATCTCTGAAACGATCATATGAATAATTGTAGCAATTGCAATAAGCCTAAGGGAACAAAGGCCACTGTACACTGAATGAAATTCCTAATCCTGCATTCTCCACATCTAACAATTTTCCACATCGGAACATTGCCATGAAGTCCTGCTGCTGCGTGCTAGCTGTGCTAAATTCTGTGTGGTGTTTGCATCCAGTAACTGTAATGTTTTGAGTGAGGGAAACAGCCACTCTGTCAGTACAGGTGTGTCTATTGCATCGTCTGATTGCTGCTTGTGTTTTCCTTTTGTGTTCCGCAATCAGCAGCTGCTTTTCAGTGGCCTTAGAAGTTATTAGGTACCACTGAGGCGTTACGTGCACACAGCACTTTAAATGACTGCCATACACAATCAAAAAAAAGGAAAAAGCTCCTCAGAAATTGTAATTGTTTTGCACTGTGTGACAACATGGTTCCAGCTAATGATTTTCTTTTGAAATATTTTCTTTCAAGTGAAAAGAAAATCGCACCATCAAATTTATTGTCTAAGATCCACGACGAAGGCTTTGCTACCTTTTGCTTAACTCATTTCTGGCTGTATGAGTTTGAGGGGACAGAGCCCACCCACTCGCAGACTTCCTCACGCTACTTGCACAACACAGGGTTAGCTCAACACAGAGCTCATTCTAAAACTTCTCCGTTTGCATTGCCTCCTTTGTCAGTGACAAAGCCATAGAAAATTAGAAGGTGATGGTCTAGTGCTATTATCACTGGATTGTTAATCCAGAGACCCAGCTCATGTTCTGGGGACTTGGGTTTGAATCCTGCTATTGGCAGACGGTAGAATTTGAATTCTATGAAAATCTGGAGTTTGGAGAGTTTAATGAATTGATGGTCAGAAAAGCCCATTTGGTTCATTAATGTCCTTTAAGGGAAGGAAATTGCCATCCTTACTGGGTCTGGCCTACGTGTGATCTAGGCCAACAGCAATGTAGTTGATTCTTAACGGCCCTCTGGGCAATAAATGCCAGCCTAGCCAGCAACACCCTCATCCTGTGAATGAATTCAAAAACAAGGCCTCTGAGCTGTCAAAGATGGCAGCTGGAGAGTTAATGCTGTCCACTTTAATACTTGGAGAAGGGGTTTCCTGGCTGATTTTCTTTGGCTGAGAAGCAACAGAACTGTTATGAACAAGCTTGCTTTTCATAGCCTTTCACCAAAATCTGGTCAGCGGTAATGTCATACTGTGAACCCCACTGGGCAAATTCCAGGAAATTGTCATTTACCAAAAGCAGCCCTCCCTTTCTTACACAAACGATGAAAAGAATATTCTCTCCAGCATGTCAATTGATGGTGTAAAACACTGGAGAGACATTCCTTTGCATTCTTAAGTCTAGCCACTTTCATTTCAGGCAAGCACATTGGGCGACTTGTGGACAGCAAAGTCTCATAAATAATGAGATGAATTACCGGTTAATCTGTTTTGGGAGGTGTATATTGAAGGATGTAAATAGGCAACAGCTCAGGGAAAACTTACTGGCTCGTCATCGAATAATGTCACGGGATCTTTAATACGGCTGTGAGCAGGTTTAAAATCGCGTCTGAAAGATGACACTCCGGACTGAATGCAGCAGTCCCTCAGTACTAGACAGAAGTGTCAATTTAAATGATGAATGAGAGTCCTGGAATTACCTTCCAGCATAAAAAGGAAATATGTTGACATTATATTTCACTTTCTGTGAATGTTGGAACTCTGGTGTTAAAGCACAAATTACTTCTGTTGTGGTGATAGTTCTATACTACTATACAACCCGTTTACCTCCACAATTTCCCAAAACAGGAGTCACGTTTATAGTAAAATATTCATTAAAGACTCAACATTATACCTAATTATTTATACACAGGTATGAACTGGTTTTCAGGGCTTATTTATCATTAGATTGTAGCTCACGAAGCACTGCTCCCTTATATAATGAATTAATTATCTTGCAGAATTTTGCAAACGGCAGTCCTTCCGTCTGATGTAACGTGTTGGTCTTGCAGCAAATCAAATCCAATGGGCTTGAGGAAATTGATTTGGCGCACTTAAGCTCATGCACAGAGAGGCATCCGTGATAATGTGAATACACCCCAAATTTCCCAAGTGTTTCCACATGTAACTCTACTTCGTTTCAGTCTCCCACTATATTCTTGATTCCAATCCTGCAGGTTCCTTTTAACCAGGCGTTAGTGTTTTTTTCTTAACTTCGCACGCCGTTTTTATTATCTGGCTGTATAAATAGTCTTGATAGGATTGAAACAATCGGTTTGATCACAGACGTTGGCGAGCCTAAAACTTCTATTCATTACATCTGATACAATATTGAGCTCAAAGAATGGAATGTCCTAGATTTTTAAAATCGATCCTCTCATTTGTCAAATGGACATAGTTTGTGTAACGGCGGTGACAGAATCAAAAATGCTCCATAAGGAAAGCTGCTGCACAGCATGGAGATGTAGCCAATCCACTCACTCGCTTCCATTCTGTAACATCTGACAATGAAACAGTGATTGTTCTGTCTTCTCATATGTCTCTGGCAGTGCACCAGCCTGTGCGACTATGCAGGTTTTCTTTTGTTAACGCTTAGTGAGTGGATGCCGTAGTGAATTGCAACCCTCTGCGGAATCCACCCATTTCTAGCCTCCCTTCCTTCCCGCCCTCATTCCTTCCGCTCCCCTGGTCCTCCATTGTCTTTGGGGAGAAGAAAAATCTTCTATAGCCACTGCTGCATCAAACGCTATGTGGCATTAGATTCACACTGATAAATCAACTAGAATTCAGAGGAGGAAGCTGGCTCAGAACATTTGCTAAAGATTCAATATGATTGTTGAGTAGAAATAGATATTTCTCAATTCTATAATTATTTGAGTTTCTATCCAACTTCATCACTTGATGAAAATTAAGCAGTGAGCTATTGAACTATACAGAAACTATTGAACTTTTGCAGGTTTTTGGTCATTGATAGATTTTGTGAATTGATTTGCATTCCATGAGTGTTGTCTTGCTGAAGATGCTTAAAATGCAAATAATGCTTCTTTTTCTTGAATAATATCTTTTTCAGTTCATTATCTTTCACAGCTGTGTAACATTCAATCAGCTGCACAAAAATAAAAGGCTTGTCTACATGTTAGTGTTGTAGTATTAAATCAGCAGAGTTATTTTGTGCTGTTTTGCAACTGTTAAGAACACTCATCAATAGCATGGATAAGTCTTTGCTGAACGTTTGTCAAGGTGCATTTGGATTGTTGGATTAACACTGTAAGGAATACACAGTGCTTCCTTCAACAGTGTTTACCACAGCTTACAGTATTTCTGTTCCAGTAACATTCTTCCTCATTTTGTTAGCTGTTGTTTTGTTTGTTAGAGCAAATTACTGCAGATGCTGGAATCTGTACTGAAAACAAAAAATTCTGGAAATCACAGTGGATCAGGCAGCATCCATGGAGATAGACCAAGCTAACATTTCATGTCTCAATAACCCTTTGTCAGAGCTTTATCACTTCATGTCAACTCCATGAATACTGTCTTACCCACTGTGATTTCCAGCATTTTTTTGTTTTCAGCTTTCTTTGTTAGTTTATCAATTTTCAGACTACATGCGCATCTCCAGCAATCTTCACTCACAGTTGTTTATATCCCTATACCATCACAGAATCACAAGCATGTTACAGTGCAGAAGTAGGCCATTCAGTCTATTGTGTCTGCATCAGTTCTTCAAATGAGCATCATTACCTACTGCTGATTCCCTGTTTTCTCCCCCAATACCTTTGCGCACTATTTCTATCCAAACAATCATCCAATACTCTCTTGAAGCCTCAGTTGAACCTGCCTCAATCATACTGCCAGAAAGTGCATCCATGTCCTAACTATGTGGTGTGTGAAAAGGTTTTTTCACAAATCACATTGCTGCTTTTGCACATTACTTTAAATATGTACCCTCTTTTTTCCATTAATGAGTGTGAATAGTTTTTCCCTATCTACTCCAACAAGCCCCCTCATAATTTGGAAAATCTCTATCAGATCTCCTCTTTGCTTTCTTCTCTCCAAGGAGAATAGTCTCAACTTCTTCAATCTAATCTCAATACTGAAGTTTCTTATTCCTGGGAACATTCACGTAAATCACTTCTGCACTCTCTTCAGTGCATTCACATCCTTTCTATAACGTGGTGCTCAGAAGTGTACACAGTATTCCACCCTCTCCTCATCTGAGAACTGTTCATTGTTTCCAAATTCATCACTGACTCAATTAATTTTATTTTCAGAGAATTTTATAGTGAGAGGGAGGCCAATCAGCCCAGGATAACCTTGCAGCTTCTTGCTAAAGCAATCCAAAACTAATCCCAGAGTGGGGCTTAAAAATTGTCATGTCTAATTGGTGTGATAATATTATCTCCACCAGATAACTGACCCAGTCTCTCTATGTTTACTTTAATATTTCTGAGCTCATTTTTCAGAAAACATGTCCCAAGATTTATGTGCATAAAATCTCTGATTATTCAGCCATTCCTTAAATGTATTTTTCTCTATAATGCTACCTTATGACAAATCTTTTTGTAGTTTCTCTAAAAGTTCAATTTCTTTGCCACAGTTCCACATTTAAAAGGTCACTGATAACATGTAAGCAATTAATTTTCCTGCTCCTGTCAAATGATCCAGATAAAATATGATAAGCTGAGGCATGACAATGGTGGCTGATAAACACCTACCTCATGACCACAGAACTACAGCACTGCTTAACTTGATCTGATAAGCTATCGTATTTTTCAGCATGTAACTAAATGGCAATAGGGTCGTGAATGCAATTACTCATTTTTGAACAGACTTTCAAAGTGTTTTGTATTTGAATCTGCGAGGAGTATGTGACTTATCACCAAAATATTTCTGGAAGCCTTTTGACGCTATTTGTACAGCCACTTATTCTCCAGTAGACATAACAAAACAGGCGTCTCTCACTTTGAGCTCAGCAGCTGATGTAAAGCTGGTCTCCCACATCATTTACCAATGTAGGAATACCATACACATAGTGGAAGTGCACAGTGTGGGTCACCCTACTGGATAACACATAACAATGCAAAACATGTGGCTATTTGTGATCTGCAGCATACTTAGAGAAATAACTGCATCTTCACTGATGTTTATCTCACTGTGCGGGCTAGCTGGTTACACAATGATTCCTGTTAGTCTGCAGAAAGTGATCTATTGTCAAACAGCTAGCTATATGTTCTAGTTGTGCAGCATTCTTTGATTTTTCGTGCAAAGCAAAAACTGTATTACGTTGATACAAAAGTTGCATTCAAACTAGGCCTTAATCTAGTCAAACGAACAAGTACAGTATTTCAAGATGATGTGCTTGAATCTAGTTTAATCTTACAAATGTATTGCACTTGACATTTCCATAAGGCAGTTGATAAGATGCCATATAAAAGATTATTGTGGAAAATAAGAGCTCATAATGTTAGGGATACCATATTGGTCTAGAGCAAAGATCGGCTGCTGAACAAGAAATAGAGCGTAACCATAAATGGATCATTTTCTGCTGAACAGGTGTAACTAGTGGTGTGCCACAGGGATTAGTGCTGGGTCCTCAACCTTTTACAATCTCTGTAAAGGATTTGGATGAAGGGACACTGGTTTGATTGGTAAATTATGACAAGGAAAGTAGGTTGTGCAGAGGACACAAGAAGCTATAAAGGAATAAAGATCAGTTAAGTGAGTGGCAAACAGAATACAATGTTGGAAATTGTAAAACTCTTCACTTTTGCAGGAATAATAAAAACAAAGTGCATTACTTAGATGGAAAACAACTGTGGAATACTGAGGTACTCGGGGATCTGGGTTTTCTTGCACAGAAGCCTCAAAAGGTTAGGTATAAAACCTAACAAAGAAGCCTAATGGGATGTTTTGCTTTATTATGAAAAAAGAAGCATATTTTCTGTCAGCGCCAAGCAAGAGAGAGTCTAGCCACTGCTCCTTGACATTCAATGGCATGGGCATTATTGAATCTCCAATTGGCCACATTCTGAGGGTTCCCATTGGTCAGAAACCTGACTGGATAAGCCATATAAACACAACGGCTGCAAGAACAGGTCAAAGGCTAGGGATTCTGCAGTGAGTAACTCTCCTCCTGACTCCCCACAGCTTGTCCACCATCTACAAGGCACAAATCAGGAGTGTATTGGAATACTTCACATTTGCCTCGATGAGTACAGCTCCAACAACTCTCAAGAAGCTTAACACCCTCCAGGATAAAGCATCCCTACCAACCTGATTGAAGCATATATAGAATGCTGAGGGGTCATGGCATGGTGCATGTTGAAAAGATGTTCCCTCTAGTGGGACATTCTAGAACTAGAGGTTTAAAAGTATGGAGTTGCCCATTTAAAACAGAGATGAGAAGTTATTTTTCACAGAGAACCCTCTTCCTGAAGAGCTAGTGGAAGCAGATTCTTTGAATCTTTTTAAGGCAAAGGCAGATAGATTGTTCATGAGCAAAGAGAGGAAAGGTTCCAGTAGGTAGGCAGGCAAGTGGAGTCATTGGATCAGCAATAGTCTGCTTGAATGGCAGAATAAGCATGGGGGGAGTGGTGTGAGTAATCTCCTCCTGCTCTGAATTCATATATCTTTTAAATATTTATGAATGTATATTTTCATGTCTACACAAAAAAAGAGAATCGATAGTCAGTCCATCAGTACGTTAGGGCAACATATTTAAGAGCTGTCCAGCAGGTTTCAGATTTCTGGCAGCTGCAACACTTTGTTTTGGTATTAAATGTCTATCTACAGAACTGCATCTCTGTCCTCAGAAAGCACGCTTAGTCATTTCTTGAAGATTAAGATTGATTTTAATTATCAGACATACTAAAAGTTAAAAGGCATGTTTAACAGTTCCTAGATTTTAATGACTATTTAAATATTGTGGACCCAACGACTGCCAGCACAATTTTTAAAAATGCACTCATTGTGTCATGCAGAATGGAAACTGATCTTTCAGCCCAACTCGTCCATGCTGACCCAGATTTCTTAAACTGAACTAATCCCATTCAACAGCAATTGGCCCCTATTGCTCTAAACCTTTCCTGTCCGTGTACCTATCAAAATATCTTTTAAATTTTGTAGTCGTACCCACCTCCACCACTTCCTCTGACACCTCTCTCCATTGACACACCATCCTCTGCGCGAAAAGATTGCCCCCAAGTCCCGTTTGAGTCTTTCCCCTCTCACCTTAAGCCTATGCCCTCTAGATTTGAACTCCCCTACTCTGGGAAAAGACCTTGGCTATTCACCTTATCCATGCCCCTCATGATTTTGTAAACTTCTATAAGGTCAGACTCCTATGCTTCAGGGAAAGATGGCCTAGCCTATTCAGCCTTTCCTTAGAACTCAAGTGTTCCATTTTCGGTAACATCATTACAAATCTTTTTTTGCACCCTTTCCAGTTTAATAACGTCTTTTCTACAGCAGGGTTACCAGAATTGTACTCAGTAATCCAAATGTGGCTTTACCAATGTCTCGTACAGCTGCAAAGTAATATTCCAACCCGTGTACTCTTTATCACATTGACAAAGAGAAACATATTCCTTTACAACACAGGTCATATGACCTACTTAAGATAATTACAGCCTGGTTGCTCTCCCTCTCTCATTCTCCTGTTCACCACTCTTTCTCGATGTAATCTCACTTCAGCAGTCATCTGTTTTATAGCCTTTGGCCCCCAGAAATTTTACAGTCAGCAAAACATTTATGAATGATATGCCTTTTAAAACAAAGCTGCAACATTGTTGTAAATTAATGCTGCACAAGCAGCTTATAACTGATTGCATGAAAGCCCCAGTTAGGGGATGGTCTTCCACACTGAAACGGAGGATGATCTTACAATCTTTTTTGTATCATCACAGACCACATGGTCATTGATAAAGAGCAAGTCGCTTGCTTATAGTTTGGTTTGAAAAAGTAGACAAAGCAAATATTATTTTAGTTTGAACTTTGGAGCGTTTCATTTTTTTAAATGAAAAGAACAAAAGGCAAATTTGCAGATCAAAATTCCCGGTAAAATATTAGAAGTGTGGCAACAGTTAGCTGATACTGACAATCAGAACAAGCAAATGCAGATATTTGGTAACCTGGAACCAAAACAAGAACTTTAAATGATGAAGGGGCTTTCAGGGAAATGGGGTAACTTGCACACAATAGCTACCTGTATATCAGATGCAAATGTTGTCATGTCACCATAGTCTTACCAGACCATAGAGCTTTGCACTCATTAGAGAGAGATAACTGGTGTGGTTTAACTTGAGGGCCACTATTCCACAAGCAAGGTGAGAGAAAGAGAAGCCTTCATAGTAACCTCAGCCTGTGATGAGAATTGAAACCACAGTGTTGGTATCACACTGCTTTGCAATTCAACTGTCCAGCCAACTGAGCTAAACTGACCTTCAGTTGTGCTAAAGCGCACGCTATAAGAGTCTGATATCTCCAGGACTATCGATTAGGATCTAAGGTTACCTGCCAGTGATTGTTTACGTTTCTTCATTAGATCATGAAATGCCAGCATAGTGATTCCTGCCCCTAGGAAATACTGGAGTTATGAATGGAGAAGGAAGAGTGGGATCTCTGCTTCATCTTTTTTAAAAAAAACGTCAGCATTCAAGGCGCAGCTGTAATATTAGCAATAAAGTGTTCTCCACATTTTCATGGGAGATTAATTTCAGCAGCGAGAGTAGCTTTGGAAGCATACTTCTTAATATAGAGTATGACTAAAATCTCATAATGTAAACAGTCAAGCAAAAGCAATGTAAGAATAGATACCACATTTCTGATGAATTATGTAAGAATTTTAGAGTTACAATTAATCATTACCTCCAGTGTGAAAATGTACTTCTGTGCCAATAAAGTAGAAGGTAGACAACTGCATTGTTAAAAACCTTACATTGCCAGTGATTATTAGACTTGTCATTACATGAGGTTCTTTATTCTATGAAGCTTGAACTACAGATAAAAGGAGTAATCTTCAGTGGCATGGTCCAAAAGAGATTAGAATTATTCTTATGTTGAGTGTGTTTTTAGTTCAATAAAGTGTACAATAGAAGTCATGGTCAAAATTCTGAATTACCAGGTTCTGTGTCCTGCAAACAAAGCCACACCAGCTAAATTTAGTTTGTACAATATAGTGTGGCCATTTGGATTAAGGAGCGAAGATACAATAAAAAGGTTATTACATTCATAACTAACGATTGGTGATTAGATCAAACTGAACTAATTCCTTGTATATGTTGTGTGATTGAATTGCAATGATCTGATGATCATTGAGCACATGCCTTTGCCTTATTACTTTTTGACATTAGTAAACATGTTGAGCCCTGTGAGTCCCTCTGTCCTAGTATAAGCTAACACATTACACTCTTGGCCAATTTCCCTGGATTGAAAGTGTATTTCTATTTGGTTTTGCTCTTTGTAAGGTTAAATGTACCACTTATTCACAAATTAATGGGCTGCACAGAGCTCAGTGATTAGTTTTCCTACTGCAACAGCATCACAACACAGAAGAGGGGAGGTCCTATTGAGAGGTCTGTTGAATACAGTTTCATTTTTGTTCATGATTTTTTCCTGAGCCTTGTATTTATATTTTCCAATATCCAATAAAATAATATGTTTTGCCTGTAAATCCATGATGAAATGCTGGTTTCATTTTCTCTCTATTAAGGTCAGGGAGATGTTATATTTGGTTGTATGCCTCCCACTTACAGTACCCAACATACAGAATTTTTGAACATCACACATGTGCCAGTACATACATGCTGCTCACTGTATATACCTGGAGGTTGCTCATAGGAGTTTTGACTTTCACTCCTCCATGCTATCCTCTCCCCACCTCTTGGATTCGTGACCTCATTCAGGAGGACTGCTCTGCTGTCTCCCAGTAGCTCAGCTGTCATTGGTGTGTGGTGTTCTGGGTGGTCACAGGTTGGTTATCCTCATCTTGAGAATTCATATTTACAGTGAAACTCCCACAGAAGGCTGCTTGAAAACTCAGTATTCTGTGTGGCCTCAAACATTGAGACTCATTCAGCCTATCTCAATTTTCTCCTTAATCAGTAAGCTGTACAACTACCCCAAATCATTGAAGGGACTCACACATGGATTTTTCAATGTTTTTGTTCACTTTTATCAGCCATGGGGCTTTCTGGTTTCTTTCCGTTTCCCAGGGGATTGCACTGTTACTGTGAGTGGCGTTCCAGTTGGATGCAGGGTCACGATGCTCTGGCCTCTGCGGCTTTGCAGCAGCGCACATCGTTTTAATATGTTGGTTAAAGAAAGACTTGGGTTTCTATAAAACCTTGCACAGTCTCAATGTTTCAATGTCCCTTTCGGTTTCTTGTTTGTTCATGGGATGTGGGTGTCACAGTTTAGACCAACTTAATTGCTCATCCCTAATTGCCCTGGAGAAAGTGATGATGAACTGCCTTCTTGAACTTCTGTAACCCTTGGGGTCCAGGGGCCACATTGTTGGGGGAATAATTTTGAACAGCAATACTTCGATTACAGTCATATGGTTCCAGGTCAGTTGGCAGGGAAATTCTTAGGACAGGATTTACCTGCATTTGGAGAAGAATGGGATAGTCAGCATGGGTTTATGCAGCTCACAAGGTCTTGGCTTACAAATTTGATTGAGTTTTTTGAGGAATTGATGAAGATTATGGATGAGGCTTGGGCAGTGCCTGCACAATGTGACTGGTCCACACTTACAAAAGTCTCAGACTTATAAATTAAAAGTCACAGTTTATAGCAACTGATGGTGAAAATAAATTCCTACCTTCAGACTTGAGATGCTTTCTCACTGCAAAATAAATACAGCTCTTTCTCTTCTGGAGGTCCAATGGTTTCTAACCTGAACGCTCGCATTCCTCAGCTATACCATTATCTGTGAACCAATCACATAGTTGTTGGTAGGCAGAAGACTTTTGTCATCAACAACTAGTCTCCATTTATAGACCAATCAGCTACTTGTTGCTGGCCAAATTTCCATTCATATGCAACCCCCTGAACTCCAACTCTTCTGCAATGAGGTTTTCTGTCACTGCTTGCACTAACTGCTGTGTTAGCAGCATTCACAGTGCATGTCAGGCAACTTGCTTTTTTAAAAAATGGAGTAATTCTTTAACAATCCTTGCTTTTAGAACAATTCTTTTCCATTTCATTCCACAATGAAAAGTGCAGAGAAACAAAAAGATACAGTCTACGCATCACATTCCTTGAAGTGTTGCACATCAAATGGGCCTCCAAGACTAAAACATATAAGTTATTTGACTTCACAATGTTATCACAGTAATCATACAATGTGGAACGCAGTAATAAATTGCTTGTTTGGTGGAGGCTACTCTGAAGGAATTTCTGCTCAAAGTTTGCGAGTTAGGCCATTACTCAAGAACTGAGTCCACTTTTGGAGACAGAAGAGACACTCAAGTGGTGCAGGGAAAACAGCATACCCAAAGCCTGATATAGAGATTGAATTATCTGGGAAAACTGAAAAGATGGACTGTTCCCTCTCAAGACTATGTAGTACATTGAATTATACAGTGAATCACTATGTATACTTACTGTGCTGCAAGTTTAGAACAAGGGGATAAAGATTGCAACTGGCACATTTCTGACTTACCTTTATACAGAAGCAAAGGCTTGGAACTAGGCCATTCTGCCGTACTGATCAATTTTGTGTTTTATAACCTACATGAGTCTCCTTGCGTTTTAATCACCACCCCTCATGCTGTTTCTATATCTCCCCTTCTCATGTACTGCTATGGTCCCATCATATGCCCATTAAAATAATGGCAGTGTGGACGCTGACTTTTAAAAATCTACGTGGAACATGGACAATGTATCTAACAAGTGGATAAAGAAGAGTCAAGAGACTTCTTTTGTAATTTCTGCACAGACGGAGAGCGACATCTCAAACAAATTTTTTAAAGTACAAATGGCCTCCACAGATGCTGATCAATTACCCCTCTCCACTTCAATGGGAGAGGCATAAAACAATAAGCAGGCTGCTAGGCCTGTCTGCTCCCTGTAACTGGGATTTCAAAGAAAGTAATTCAGAAATACAGTCATAGTTGGAATGCTGAAAGGGTATCAAACATGCCCCGTGTTGTGTTAATTACAGCACCTTCAACAGGCAATGAAATACATAGATAATGAAATGTGAGGCTGGATGAACACAGCAGGCCCAGCAGCATCTCAGGAGCACAAAAGCTGACGTTTCGGGCCTAGACCCTTCATCAGAGAGGGGGATGGGGTGAGGGTTCTGGAATAAATAGGGAGAGAGGGGGAGGCGGACCGAAGATGGAGAGAAAAGAAGATAGGTGGAGAGGAGAGTATAGGTGGAGAGGTAGGGAGGGGATAGGTCAGTCCAGGGAAGACGGACAGATCAAGGAGGTGGGATGAGGTTAGTAGGTAGGAGATGGAGGTGCGGCTTGGGGTGGGAGGAAGGGATGGGTGAGAGGAAGAACAGGTTAGGGAGGCAGAGACAGGCTGGACTGGTTTTGGGATGCAGTGGGTGGAGGGGAAGAGCTGGGCTGGTTGTGTGGTGCAGTGGGGGGAGGGGACGAACTGGGCTGGTTTTGGGAAGCGGTGGGGGAAGGGGAGATTTTGAAGCTGGTGAAGTCCACATTGATACCATTGGGCTGCAGGGCTCCCAAGCAGTATACTGCATCCACTGTACCCGGTGTGGCTTCCTCTACATTGGGGAAACCAAGCGGAGGCTTGGGGACCGCTTTGCAGAACACCTCCACTCAGTTTGCAATAAACAACTGCACCTCCCAGTCACAAACCATTTCCACTCCCCCTCCCATTCTTTAGATGACATGTCCATCATGGTCCTCCTGCAGTGCCACAATGATGCCACCCGAAGGTTGCAGGAACAGCAACTCATATTCTGAAATACATAGATACTGTCATACTGAAACTAGCTGGAGAGAGAACCAATACTGTATTAAATCACAAGGGCAGCTCAGTGAGTTGGTTTGAGATATGAAGGATTGAGTAAAGCCTTATCTCACCCAACACCAAGTGTGGACTTTGCCTCAAAGGTCACCTTAGGCTTAGGTTAAAAGGGTTAAGGTTAAAATTAATTTATCTGCAAGTTTATTCTTTTTCATTAGATGAAGTCTACCACAATTTCATCTGTCACTACCTGAAAGCTCTAACCTCCATTGTCTCCAGTATATCAAGATAAAGTCCTCCAGGCCTAGAGAACCAGCTTAATACTTTGTCGACAAATAACCAGTTTCTTTTTATTTTGTTAGCAATCCAAGTACATGTTATATCTTTAGGAATCATCTTTCCTTGCTCATGAGTACCCGTGTGTTTAGGGACTGATCAGTTTTTGCATTCACATGTAATCAAGTGAAGTATACTCTTTTTATTGACTTAAGCTTGGAAGAAAGCTTGTTTCATGTCTGTTCTTTGAAGTCACAATACTCAAAGAAGGAAAACAGTCCTTCCCTAAAATAAACTTTTTGAGGTGGTAAGAATGGCAAAGAGCATGATGTCTTAATTACTTAACAGTCCATAAATTAGATTTTCACCATTGAAATGAACATTTGCATTTAAGTCCTCCTCTTAACAAAGGAGATGTCTTTTTAAATGTCAGTCTATCTGCATGCATTTGCATTCCATTAATTGCACAACTTACCAGAAATGAACTTCCCTTCCCTAATTAACCTATGCACAATCAAAATATTTGACCCTTCAGAAATTCAACTGTGTAAACCAAGCATGTACCCATCTACTTTAGCCTTCTGTCTCCAGCTCAGGTAGTACATAGCTTTGGCTGCCTCTGATTAAACCTTCTAAATGATCCTTGACTTCACATATGCTGTAACCACTGCAAACACAGTAGACATGTCCATGAAGACAAAGGCAGCATATGTCCGCTGATCCATTTCAGAACCCAGCTGGAGAATGGGGCAACACACCAGCTTCTGATTCACAGGTGGCAGCTTAGAGCCCAGGGTCAGCCGGCAGCTATTGCACATTAGCACAGAGGTAAGGCAATAGCATGTGCCTGGAGGAAGTAGTGTGATATCAATGGTGGGGTGGGGTTCATGGCATTGCAGGAACCTGAGTTTTGGAGGTGAGTCTCTGGACTTGAGATGTTAACTTTGTTTCTTTCTACTTAGATGTTGTCAAACCTGCTGAATTTCTTCCATGTTTTCTGTTTTTCTATAGCATTCAACACTGCAAATTGGACAATGGTCTAATCCCATGTCAATTTACCAATATTGTGGAGCTAAATGGAGGGAAGACATTCAAACTCTATAGTAAATGGTAGTAGAAGCACCGTTAGAGAGGAAGTTCAGGCATTGCAGAACTACAGTGAAGTCTCATTGCATTCTGCAGCACTACAGCAAAAGTGAGTGTGGAAGGCATGTTAACAGTCTCAAGAAGAACAATTTGGTAGCATTCATGATTACACAACATGGAATGTTACGGTGTGGCTTTCAGAAATCTAAACGTGGGACAAACCTTCCCAGAGGCCGTAGAGACATGACAGGCTCCAGCATGCTTTCATAAGTTGCATGTGTTGAAGGAATCAGCCAAATGGAGAACCATGCTCTGATTCTTTTCCCAGGTTTTATTGATATTCTCAGTGTTTCTGACATTAATCTGGACTGCTTTGATTGCAGCCCACAATTTGTGGGCCCATGGCACCCACTTTGTGATTAGGTGAGAAGTACCAAGATTTGGTGACTTAAACATAGCACATTCTTTAACTGGTAGAAGACACTCCACATCTTTCACCTCAAAGGAGCTTCTCATCTCCAATTGGTATAATAAAACTGAAGCAGACGTTAAATCAGTGCAAGTAAAGATAAATTTGCAATAGTGCAGATTAAATGTAAAATTGAACACCACAACATCTTTATTTCCCTCTCCCTCCTCCTATGTCTCGATGCAGGGCTGCCTGCTACACAATGTGACTTTGAAGGCTTTGGCTCGCTGAGATGACAGTCTCTGTGCTGTAGGACAGTGCAAATGTACCACTTGTCAGTGAGTCCTCTGAGGGTTCAAAGGCTTCCTCCTCAGAAGTGGTACAGGTGCAAAGAGACTTGGGCTGCAGCCTCTTGCACTGGGTCTGAAGATGGCTGCTACTAGTCCCCACAGCAAAATAAAGCAATAATTGGTGAAGATGCACAGCAGCCTATGCAGACCAATTTATTTGCCTTCACTCGCATCGAAGAAGTGGAGAGTGCAATATTAATTATTGGGTTGCTAGTCCATTGCTATCTCCCTGTCACCACAGCAACAGTTTCAGTCTTTCTTGGCTAAGTATGTAGCTCTTTCCTTAAAGTGGGTGAGGATCCTGGAGTCTGGCACTCTTGTGCTGGCGTTAATCCTCTCTGCATGGTTATAAGTAAATTTGTTTTGCATTGAGACAAGGAGAGGATTCAATTTGATGGTCTGGGTAAAGGACCAGTTTATAGCATATAGGGAACACTGTAGGGAATCTAATCTGTAGGGAATCTAATCATCTAATCTATAGTCATGCCAGGTGGTGAGCTGTCACCAGGAAGTGAACAGGAAGGACAGCAAACAGGAAGAGTTAGGTGTTTGAGTGAATGAGGTGGGTGTGAACCCTCCAATACAGATCCTGGATGTGATGCTGTGCCTTGCGGGCTATGACCATTTGTGAGATGCCAGTGCAGTGGCATATTTAGACTAAGTGGTGTCTCTGGGGGTGAGGGCGCAGATGATGCCATTTACTCTTGCAGAGCACAGCAGATCATTCATTTTCTTCCTGCCCCTCTTATTGTCCCTTTTACCAGGGCCTTTGACACTGGCCTGATCTGTTATTTGGTTCCAGACCACATGGGATGGATGGGCTGGCTTCCTGGGAGAATGGTGCCTGCTCTCTCAGTGACTCCATCTAGCAGTAGCTGCAAGGCAACATCACTATATCTGAGTACCAGCTTTTGCTTCTTGCCAGGCTGCTGGGAAGTTCCTGGATTCAGTGAGGCAAGTGATGTCAAGTTGGCCTTTATATGTGGCATCAGAGCCTAAAAACTTGGAACCTCCTGCTCACTCGATTTATGTATTTTGCTGAGTCTACAGGGCAATATTTTTGCTTGCTCAGACACTGAGGTGAAAAACACATCATTGTGTGAAATAACTCATTCCAGGCATTGGTGGATGGGACTCTATCTAAGATGTTTGTCGCCTTCCTTTAACCTCAACATGGAAAATCTTGGCTATCTTGTTGTGCTCAGACAACAGGCAAGTAATGGAGGTGGAGGTATTATTCTACATCTCTCCTGTCTACAACCCCATGTAATGTGTGACAAATGTGGTGTAATTGATGTCCATGTTTGACAATGGAGGCAGGAACCCAGACTTGGTTACCACAGCTGGATGCAGCAATGACACTTGTACATACATGCTAATATAAACCAAATAGTTTCCTGGCCCTGTATTTATCTTGTTAATATGTGGGAACTATCTCATTAGCTAGTATGTTAAACTGGTCAAGAGAAGAAGAAAACGTTTGCTTTTCTCTTCGATACTTGTAAACAGGCTTCAGCTTCAGTGTTCAGCTTCTAGAAATGAAGTGGAGGGAATGAAGCACTGCTTTAATGATTCGTTCATTGGTGGTGTTCCATAGTCAAGTTCATGAGCCCTCCCAGTCTGAAGGAATACATCACCACAATCATACATTTTAGGTTTCAGATCACTTCCTGTTTGTTACTGTGGTCGCTGTGGTAACCAGCCTGAAGCAGCGCAGCATCACCCTGATAATTGGCAGCAGATGCTTCCTTGACCCTTGTTCGAAAGAACCTGGAAGCATTTATTCTCTCAAGAAAGATGTTTAGTTGAGTGAAGCAGCGTGCGGCTAGTGAGTTTGGACTGTAAAGTATGATGAATATGACTGGTGAAAGCTTTGAAAGCTTTTTCCTGTGTTCTTCCTTCCTTAGTATTAGATTACTGGTTAACAGACTTCCTGACCGACCTTTATATTTGTTTCTTATTTGAACTTTGAAAATGAAGCACAGCAAATTTGGTGTCAGCATGGGTGGTTCTGGGCCCTTCCAAGTAAAAAAAAAGCCATGCTGTTGGCTGTTGATCAGTGTGGATTACAGTATCACTAACAATCACTTCTTGAGGCCAAAAAAATACACCATAAACAATCATAACTTATGGGAGACTGAATTAAAATGTTAAATGTGAAGTGATTACTAAAAGGGATGCTGGTTTTAAGCAAAAGTTTGAAACTGTGGCCAGCTTTAAACTGATCTGGGATCAGGGCAGAGCTGTTTTTAAACTCTCTCTGATCATATGCTAGATTTGATTTCAGTTTGGTTAAAACTGGGACTTTAATTTTTCAGTTCAGTTGATCCTGTGGACTTACAAGGTTAACCCCACAGCTTAAAGGATAAGCTAGATAGAAATGGTTAAAATCAAATGCCCTTTCCGTAAAAGAGCAATGCTAAAGGAGCTAGTTAGTTGGAGAAGACTGATAGCATTATGTGAACTGGAAAATTTCCGTTGTTTCAGTCAAGCACCCGGGGCAATTTTCTAAAACGATATAGCATAAAAATGTAAAATATAATCAGCAACTTCTGAAACTGCACGGCAACAGGCAGAACACAAAAGACAAAAGTCGGTTGTGTGTTTGAGTTTGATAAAGCCAAGTATTAACCTATTCCTTTCGGCTGATAATTGGTGTCTACAATTTTTGTTTTTATGCCAGGTTGCCAATATTTGTGACCTTTTCAAGGCAAACGACCAGGCGAATGGTGCATTGAAAGTTAGCGCTACCTGTTCAATTAATGCAAACACGATCATACCAATCTCTGATTCACACTCTCTTAGAGCAGGAGTCTTTGCTGAGAAAAGTAAGTTTATTCTTACACCAATGAAATCTTACATGTATGATTTGTTTTAATTAGACATGTGTCACTTATATGTCAATTTACTTGGTATTAATACCTTTGTTAAGTCTTTGGGAAACTGCACCCTGTTTTCAATTATGGTAGATTTTCAGTTCGTTTTCTATTTTAGAGTGCTGACTCATGGAGATTTATATTTATTTTCCTTGATTTTAAGAAAAATTAGTATAAGTCATTTTGATAATCATGTTTGAAGACACAAAATACAAAAGAAATGTTGTTTAATGAAAACATATATAAATATAATCAACAAAAATTATGCAGGATAGTGATCTGATATAAAAAGAGAATGCACACTGTGACCGCCCCCCGCCCCCCCAACTGGTATATACATGAAATTCCGTGGGTGTTCCACCAAACATTGGTGGAGAAAATTAAATAAGAAAATTAAATATGACAGCATCTTAAATTCAGTATTTTTCATATTGATGTTCAAAAGAAAATCTTAATTCTGGATGAAAGGGTAAGGTTTAAAGCACAGGACGCCACTGATATTGGAATGGCTAGGAGAGGGGACAAAATAAGTCAAACTTGTGATTCAATCATTTGACTTCAACAAGTAATTAAAATTGGGAAGCATGCAAAGGGGCGGCCAATTTGCTGTCATCCATTCCACATTTTTTCCAAAGTTAGAATGAATCCCAATGCATTTAAATGGGAAGCTTGATTTCAGCACAATGTATTTGCAATGAGGAGGCAGAGCCCCTTATGATTGTTTCTTTTCTTTTTTAAAAAATAAATGTTGGTATATTGTCATTGCTCGAACTGTTGCTACTCAACTCTAATGGCAGCATTTTGATTATTATAATCACTCCTCACTTTCCCAAAACATACTGTTGCTGTTTTATTCCACCCTTTGGCAAAAGGCACAACAAACAAAAGCTGTGTTGCTCTCAGAGGAAATTACCTCAGTGGAAAATCATTACTGCTTTATGATAATACTCATAAATCATCTGTTCTGCTCATCTAGTTATTCCACACCTGAGATCTTCTATTCCAGAACAAAACTCACTAAACAGTCATCCCATCGTTAGTTGGGACCAAAGAGAGTGCAAGAGTGGAAAATTTAAGTTTAAGAAGCCTGGCACTCCACAAGGCATAACATGATGCAGCTGAAATCAAATGTAATAAGGGCAGACCTCTCATGAAACCAAGCCTAATGGTCAATGAGGAACACATTAAGGGCCGAAGAACTTGAGCTTTCCCATGATGTAATAAAGGGCCCAAAAGGCCAATTTGAAAAGCAATTACTTAATGATTCTGACCAGGGGACAAAGTTTCAGAGAATCACATACTGGAAAAAGACACTGCAAGAATCCAGAGGTGTCAGTGAAGTTTGGCTGTGGCCCTGTACTAACTTTTTGGGAAGTAGAGCTGGGTTTAATTCCAAGCCAGTCTGACGGGATAAAATTCTCCTCTTCCTTCCCAAAGAAGTAATGATTGCTGAAAATTATTCTGATCAGTTTTGGTGCAGTTCTATTTATAAGAAACATTTTACAAGATATGTCACAGTCAAGATTTGTCTTCTAAAAGAAAATGTGGGTGTAAGACTGATAATTATAATAATAACATCATTAATAATATGGAGGCAGTGAAGCATTTTATTAAACAATTGAAGAGAAGGCTTTAAGACTTGAACAAATTTTCTCTCTTCATGCATTCTGTATTTCCTTCATAGGAATTAACTGCTTTAGTTTGTATGGAATTACCAATGGGCAACAATATGTTATATAAAGTAACTGATCAGTGATACTGAGATATAATTCTCAAAACTGAATGGTCTCCTTCAAATTCTCATTCAAATTATTTTCCACAGCTCATCAGTACCATGTTGTTGACCCCACTAATACTATTTGTTTACATTGCCAATTGTAAAGTACTTCTATAAGTTTACAAAATGAATCCTACTTGAATTTAAACCTTGTGGCTTTTGACATTTCCTCTGGGGTATGAAACAGCCAACTGAAAATAAGATACTGCATCTCAGATTTGAAGCTGTGGGTTAAATCAATCACTCACTGCAGCTTTTTATTTGATATACCTTCCTAATTTCAATCTGGCAGGTCATAGTGATTCAATATGTAGCATGTTTCATGCCAAAACCACAACCCTGTCCTTTTTGTAGCCCAAAATTTGGATGCAACAGGCTATAAGAAGTAAATAATTGTTTGGTACATTTGTGTAAACCTTCAAAAGCTTTTTGCCTTAGTTGCTTTGTGATGCAGGGAGATGTAACGTTGAATAGGCTTTCACTTAATCACATGTTCCCAAAACAACATCTTTCTTCCACATAAATGTGGCTTTGTTAACAACCATCTCCTCATCACTTGGTTGCAGTAACTATTATTCCCCATTAAACAAGGCCTTCAATTTCAGATCTTAGCAGTCTTTGTCACAAATTATCAAACTGGATCTGGGTGGCTTAGTTAATGATACACCAGCATCATTGACAAAGTAGCAAAGACTAAAATTTAATTTTGAATTTTGCAAATATCTTTACAGACCAAGAAAGGAGGAAGGTATAAGTCTTTTGGGGGCCTGTTGAAATTGATATATTCAATCATCTCCTGACTGGATGTCAGGTTTGTAGAAGCACACAGATACACCAAAGGTGAGTACCCCTTTGGATTGACAATAGGAGAGCCACTGAAGGGTAGGCCCTCATATAGTGGATGGTCTGAATCCTTCTGATATCCAGGATAGAGGAAACTCTGACTCTTTAGAGATTTGGGACAGATCATTGACTGCAAATATCAAAAAGAAAAATGCTGGGAGTGAGTTTTAACAGGTTTACTGGATTATATATATTAATTTTCCCTACAATTTAAAAATTGACAGCACACATGATTTCGAGGCTGATAAATCTAATGGATCCAACTTCATGAGGTTTGTTAATTGGGAGAATTTGGCTCAAACATTTGAATTAAACTTAAATTATTTTTTTAAGATCTCAATGTCTGTAAACTTGAAAACAAACTTGAGGTCAGCAATTAAGAATCATGTGGTAGATGATTTACTTGATTAGTAGCTGTCCAATGAGAGAATTATTTCATAGGTGTGTGATAAGTTCTTTTAGTTCAGAGTTGCTTTAGGTGGAACCATTTAGAATTCCCACTTATGAGATTCACTTAGAAGAATACACAAACTTTCAAGACCTTTTCTAACCAAGAAATAGTTTATTTAAAAATGTTGAGAAGAAAAGTGAATTGCTTAGCATCAATCAAACAAATCTTTGTAAATCGTGAGCCTAAAGCCCTGAATTGTTCTGAGATGCTGGGTGTGGCTATGGTTATTATTGTCATTAACAGAGTGATTGGAGCTAACTTTGTCATCTGTGACAGACCTATGGAACAGGTAACAAGGTGTAGAGCAGGATGAGCACAGCAGGCCAAGCAGCATCAGAGGAGCAGGAAGGCTGACGTTTTGGGCCTAGACACGTCTTGTCCATTTCTGAAGAAGGGTCTACACCTTGTTATCTCAGATTCTCCAGCATCTGCAATTCCTACTATCTATGGAACAAGTACCTGAGCAATGGAAGTCAGCAAAACTTAAAGACTGACTATTGATTAAATATGGAAACTTTACTCCAAAATGCCCCTAATTACATCTCAACCGCTCCAAAGAGAATACAATACAATACAATACAGCTCAGGGACATGCCCTTCAGCCCGCCAAGCATGCACCAATTCCTATTCCTTATTTAGACCCGCTACTTATTACCCAAATGCAATTTCTATCCCTCTGTCCACCTCCCGTTCATGTGTTTGTGGAGAAAAAGCCTTAAACATTGTTAATGTGCCTGCTTCCACTGCCTCTGCCGGCAGTGCATTCCAGGGACCTACCTCCCTCTGTACGAAGAATTTTCCCTGCATTTCCTCCCCATCACCCCCTAAGCCTTCCCCCTCTCATTCCTGAACTTGTGCCATCTTGTAGTTGACCTTTCCACCCTGGGAGAAAGCCTCTGGCTATCCACCTTATCTATGCTCCTCATAATTTTGTTGACCTCTATCAGGTCTCCCCTCAACCTCCGTCTTTCCAATGAAAACTATCCAAGTTTAAGGTCTGGAGGGATATGGGCTAGGAGCAGGCCGGTGGGACTATTTTAATTTGGGACTATGTTCGGCATGGACTGCTTGGACTGAGGGGTCTGTTTCTGTGCTGTATGACTCTATAACTCTCCTCATAACTAAAACCTTCCAGATCAGGCAACAGCCTGATAAACAATCTCTGCACCATTTCCAAAGTATACACATCCTTCCAACAGTGTGGTGCCCAGAACTGCAAGCAATATTCCAAACGTGGCTGAACTAAAGTTTCATACAGCTGTAACATAATTGGCCAACTTTTATATTCGGTGCCCCAGCTGATGAAGGAACGTATGTTATATTCCTTCTTGAGCACCTTATGCACCTGTGTTGCCCTTTGATATGTATATGTTTGAACCCTCAAGACACCAGTTATTTCCAGGAGCTACCATTTCTTCTGTGAACATCATAACGCTTTGATGTTTCACAATGCAATACCACCACCCTTCTTATCACATCACAGCCATTGAATACCAGTTTAACTAGTTTTGGGTCCGAATCTCTAGCTTTCAATTCCTTTACATTGAGCACTCCAGGTGAAGCTTCTTCTCTAGCTTGAAACTAGCTTTCTGCTCAAGGCAGTTAAAAACTATTTTTTTGATAATGAAGGCAATCAACAAGTGGTACAAGGCTTCAGTCACACTAAGTTCTGCAATGAGAAAGATCGATTAGGCCAAACGGTCACAACTACATACTCAGCTGTTGTGCAATTCTAGCCCCCATGTGGAGGTTTTGTTGTTAATTAGTCTTGTAAGGGAAATAAGGAAAGTACCACTGCCCCAGGTGGATTCCAGCACTTTGAAGATCAGCATCTATCATTCATCGTACAAATAGAAGAAGTTGAAAAACTGCAAGGCCGTCAGAGAAGTTTTGAAAGTCATCCAGCACTTGTCATTGCAAATTAAGACAAGACCTAAATACTTTAGTGATTTCTTCATCCAAAGAAGGTTAACTAAGGACATTTAATATCTACTAAAATCAACTCCTGATCTTTGCTCTATATGTACCTGGATGAACTGGTAACTAAGGAGCCCTAAGCAGCCTTTGACCATTCAGATGCAGGGTCCTTAGAAATCAAGCATTTGTTAACTTGAATGGCCAAGAGGAAGTCAGTTTCATTATGGAATGATCACTGAAGCCCATTAAATGATACAGAACCCCAATACAGGACATATGCCAGTCTTACTTGTAGTCAGTTAGTATAAACACACTGCTCATCAGTATGTATTCCTAGATCTCAAACTTAAAATCTCAAAGTTCTACCTTCGGATGATTGCATAAAGTTATGGAGCTTCCAGCAAATCCTCATCAGCTTGTCTCTTAAAGACATCCATCAGAATATCCCAAACCTTGGTCAAGTTGTAGTCCTATGCTCACTCTGGAGAATCCTAATACAAAGCTACATAGTCAGAGGAACATCAATGTTCTGGTAGATGTCAACACTGAACATAGAGCATTACAGCACAGGAACAGGCTGTTCAGCCCACCATGTCTATGCCAACCGTGATGCCATTCTAAACTAATTCCATCTGCCTGCACATGGTCCATATCCCTCTACTCATTGCCTGTTCATGTATCTGTCGAAACACCTCTTAAATGTTGCTATTGTATTTGCTTCTACTACCTCACCATGCAGCAGATTTCAGGCACCTACCACACTCTATGCCAAAAAGAAAATGCCTTGCACATCTCAGAGAGTCTCAGAGCTGTATGGCATGGAAACAGACCCTTCTGTCTGACCAGATCATGCCAACCATGTTCCCAAATTAAACTAGTCCCACCTGTTTGCGCTTGGCCCATATCCCTCCAAATCCTTCCTTTTCATGAACTTATCCAAATGCCTTTTAAACATTGTAACTGTATCTGCATCAACCACTTCCTCTGGCAGTTCATTATACTCACTACTTACTCCCTGTGTCAGAAAGTTTCCCCTCATGTCATTTTTAAATCCTGCTCCTCTCACCTCAAAAATCATAGAATCATAGAATCCCTAAATATGCAAAGTATCCCACCCTCTTCATTCACCTTATCTATGCCCCTCAACTTCATATACTCCAGTGGAAAAAGTCCCAGCCTTTCCCCTCTATTGTTATATCTCACACTCTCCATTAACAACACCCTGGTGCATCTATTCTGAATCATCTCCAGTAAACCAGAACTGCACAAAGTGCTCCAGATGCTCACCCATGTCCTATACAACCTCAGCATGAAATCCCAACTCCTATGCTCAAAGGTCTGTGCAGCGAAGACAAGTGTGCCAAATGCCTTTTTAATCAGCCTGTCTACCTGCAGAGCAAATTTCAAAGAACTATGTACTTGAACACCTCAGTCTCTCTGATGCACAACAGTACCCATGGACCTACCATTAATTGTATAAACCCTGTCCCTGTTTGTATTACCAAAATGAAATATCTCACGTTTATCCAAATTAAACTCCATCTGCCACTCCTCAGCCTATTGTCACAATTGGTCAAGATCTCTTTGTAACCTTAGATAACCTTCACTGCCCACTATCCCACCAATTTTGGTGTTATCTGCAAACTTATTAATCATGCCTCCTATATTGTCATCCAAATCATTTATATAAAATGACTAACAAAATTATACCCAGTACCAATCCCAAAGGACCACCACTGATCACAGGCTTCCAGTCTGAAAAACAACCCTCCACCACTATCCTCTTGTCTTGCCAAAAAGCCAATTTTGTATCCAGTTGGCAACGAATCCCATGTAATTTAACTTTAGTAAATAGTCTACCATGCAAAACCTTGTCAAAGGTTTTATTAAAGTCTAAGTAAATAAAATCTGCCACTCTGCCCTCATCGTTACTTCATTAAAAACTCAATCAAGTTTAAGAGATACAATTTTCCTCACACAAAAGCTTGCTGACTATCTTTGGTCAATCATTGCCTCTCCAAATGTACGTAAATGCTATCTTTCAGATCACTTCCTACAACTCAACCATCACTGATGCCAGACTCACAGGTCTACAGTGTCTAGACTTCTCCTTTCAGCCTTTCTTAAACAATGGCACAACATTAACCACCTTCTTGTCCTCCGGTACTTCACCTAAAGTTATGAATGCTACAAATATTTCTGTTAGGGGCCCAGTAATTTCCTTCCTAACTTCTCACAATGTCCTGGGATACACTGGATCATGTCCCAGATATTTTATCCACCTCTATGTTTTGTAAGACCCCCAGCACGTCCTCTTCTGTAATGTGAACTGTTTTCAAAATTTCAATATTTACTTCGCTGAGTTCCCTAGCCTGCATTTTATTCTCCATCGTAAAAACTGATGTGAAATATTCATTTAATATCTCTCCCATCTCCTGAGCTTCAACACAAAGAGGACTTATTGATCTTTAAGGGGCCCTACTCCCTCTAATTGGTCTCTTGCTCTTAATGTATTTGTAGAATCTTTTTGGATTATCTTTACCTTATCTGCCAATACAATTTCAAATCCCCTCTTGCCTTCCTGGTTTCCTTCATACACTGGAATGCCCCTACACTCTTTATACTCTTCAAGAGATTCAATTGATCCCAGTTGTCTATATTCTAATATCTGCTTTAAACCTTCTGCCTCTCACCTTAAACCTACCCCCAGTACTTCACATTTTTACCCTTGGAAGAAGATTCTGACTATTCACTCTATCCATGCTTCTCAGAATTTTGTATACTTCCATTAGCTCGCCCCTCAGCCTCCTGCTGTGGTGCAAATTATTCGGAGGATTCCCAGAAATGGGGAATATAAAGACCATGAAAGAATTTAAACAGAATGAGAATGTTAAATAGGGGACCACAAAACCAATGAAAACCAAAAAGGACAAGAGTGATGTCTGTTCAGGACTGGCTGTTGGAGACCATAGCGACAGCAGAGTTTTGCAAGAAATTATGTAATGTTGAGGGTGGGAGATTAGCCAGAACACCAAGTAGTCAAGTCTGAAGGTAGCAGAGAAGTGGATGGGAATATCAGCAACCAGTGTGCTGAAGCAGGGGTGGAGACAAGCAATGTCACAAAACTATCTATCGTCTGGATTATTTTAAAAAGGGGCAGAAGGCAGGCACATGGAACTGTTGCTGGGTACTGAGATCATAGCAGCAGCAAAGACAATGGCCAAGGCTTTCAAATATTTAACTGAGGGAAGTTGTAACTCATTTAAGACTGGGATGTCAGATGAGCTGTTGGTAAGTATAAAAGGGGTTGGGGGATGTAATGAGGTCATGGTGGTTGCTGAGAGAAGTGTTAAAAACGTAGTGTAGAATGCAGTCGATATACATCTGAAAGTTGACTACCCCTTCAAATGGTCGCATCAATGTGCAGAGAAGAGGGCACCAATTCTTTATTTTGTTTTCAAAAAATGAGAATGAGTGGGTGTGGAGGTGACAGTGAGGTTCAGAAGAAGTTCTAACTATGATATAATAGACAAGGAATCAAGGAAGATGTATGCTACTGAATTGGAAAACAAAAAAGAGCCAGTGGAGGAGGAAGCTGTGGTCAGGCATGTCAAAGGCTGCCGAGAGGTCAAAGGGAACATGAAGGGCTAATGGACCAAGCACAGGGAACTCATCAGTGACCTGGTTACATGCTGTTTTAGTGCAACAGCAGAAACTTGATGGGAGTGATTGAAACATTGAGTTCTGGGAGAAATAGACACAATTTAGAAGGTGACACTGTGTTCAAGGGCTTTGAGGAGGAGAAGAATCATTGTGGGGACAGTCTGACTTTGATCAGACCATTCTGCAAGGGTATTTGTTTCTAGTCAGTGTGTTGTGGACCTCGGTCACCTAAGCAGAGGGCCCACATCATATGAGGAGCTTGATGGGCAAATATTTCCAGAGATTATTTGTCAGAGTCAGACATTGGATCATCAGAGGGTGCATCTTATGTTATATTGAGCACCAAGACCAGGTGGTTAGGAGTGAACCCATAAATTAAGTGAGTACCTGCCCAAAGAGTATGTTCTTGTGGATTAGCAACCACAGAAAATATGTTAATAACAATCCCAAAGGATGCCATTCTAATATCCTGAATGCAAAACTAGGAAAACATATCTCATTTCTTCTCTCTCCAAAGTCTGTTCCCCATCAACAAGGCACAAGTCAAAAGCATGATTTCATACTCTCCGCTTTGCCTGAATGAGTGCCACTATAAGGGCAACTACAACAATGACAGGGGTAGTATGGGAACACCAATGACTACAAATTGCCCTTTAGCAATATGCTGTCATATTCTTTCAGTGTCAGGAAGACAAACTCCTGGATCTTTTTCTAACAGCATTATGGATGTGCTGACACAAGAGGAACTATAGCCATTTTAGTCTCCACCACCTTCATAACATAATTATAGAGATGGGCAAAAAATACTTCCCTTGCCTCTGACACTCACAACTCAAACACAAATAAAGCATAAAATAAATAAATAAAGCTTGTAAAGACATTGGACTGCCATACAGATAAATCTCTAGTCTTGTATTGAGTCAGTTCTTGTCTCCCAGGCAAGTGCTAAACCATGTGTATGCCCTCAATAACAGTGTAATTTGGGAAGAGAATACCAAATGCCTCTCGCTCACTGTTCAGTGTTTCTGCTAGATCTATGTGCATGTAGATGCCAAGCCTGGGTAATATTGGACTCAGCGGCAGTGATCAAATATACAGCGAACAGTCTCTGTAAAAATCCACACATGAAGAACATAAATATGCACAACTAAATGATGCATTAACAGATCCTTGAAAGAATGTGGTCATTGCTGGTGAAGGTATATGGATGCTGCCCATCCATATTTTCCCTTGAGAAGATGCTGGTGAGCTGTCTTCTTGAATCCCTGCCTGCAGCCCTTGTAATGTAGAGGCACCCACAGTGTTGTCAGGAAGGAAAGTTCAGAATTTTGATCCTGAAGAAACACCATTGTAGTTCCAAGTCAGGATGGAGTGTGGTTTAGAGAGGGGCTTGCAAAATGTTACAATCTTGGTTTGTGTTATAAGGTCAACATTTTCTCCAATCTGAAGACTAATTATTCTCAAAATCGATAGCAGTCCCAGTTCCTCTTGACCAGTTAAAAAAAGCAGTTATTCACTTTCCATGTCTATTATATGAAGGTGACAGAACACAACTGAATTGCACAAATCTGTCCCAACATTAAATTGTAATTAAACAGCTTTGACGTTGATTATGGATTCAATGACCTTTGGCATGATGTGTCCAAATAATTAGAGAGTGACAAGCCATAATTATTGTATAATGTGAGAAATGTACAGCAAGATAATAGTGTTTCATATAGTTATTGCAGTGTTGAGGCTACAAAGCTGACAGAATGGAAGATATCAAGACTATGAAGAGCTGCAGGGAAGAAGAGTTATTTCACAGAATGATAGAATTTGATTCTAACAGGAAATTCAATTGTGAGACCATAGAACATACATAGAATATTACAGCACAGTACAGGCCCTTCAGCCCTCGATGTTGTGCTGACCTGTCATACTGATCTGAAGCCCATCTAACCTACACTATTCCATCTACGTCCATATGCTCATCCAATGACAACTTAAATGTACCTAAAGTTGGCAAATCTATAACCGTTGCAGGCAAAGTGTTCTATTCTGTTACTACTCTGTGAGTAAAGAAACTACCTCTGACATCTGTCCTTATCTTTCACCCCTCAATTTAAAGCTATGCCCCCTCGTGCTCGCCATCACCATCCTAGGAAAAAGGCTCTCCCTATCCACCCTATCTAACCCTCTGATTATTTTATATGTTTCACTTAAGCCACCTCTCAACCTTCTTCTCTCTACTGAAAACAGCCTCAAGTCCTTCAGCCTTTCCTCGTAAGAACTTCCCTCCATACCAGGCAACATCCTAGTAAATCTCCTCTGCACCCTTTCCAAAGCTTCCACATCCTTCTTATAATGCGGTGACCAGAACTGTATGCAATACTCTAAGTGCGGCCGCACCAGAGTTTTGTACAGCTGCAGCATAACCTCTTGGTTCCGGAACTCGATCCCTCTATTAATAAAAGCTAAAACACTGTATGCCTTCTTAACAGCCCTGTCAACCTGGGTGGCAACTTTCAAGGATCTGTGTACATGGACACCGAGATCTCTCTGCTCATCTACACTACCAAGAATCTTACCATTAGCCCAGTACTTTGCCTTCCGGTTACTCTTACCAAAATGCATCACCTCACACTTGTCTGCATTAAACTCCATTTGCCACCTCTCAGCCCAGCTCTGCAGCTTATCTATGTCTCTCTGCAACCTACAGCATCCTTCGTCACTATCCTCAACTCCACCGACTTTAGTGTTGTCTGCAAATTTACTAACCCATCCATCTACGCCCTCATCCAGGTCATTTATAAAAAATGTCAAACAGCAGTGGACCCAACACCGACCCTTGTGGTACACCACTAGTAACTGGTCTCCAGGATGAACATTTCCCATCAACTACCACCCTCTGTCTTCTTTCAGCAAGCCAATTTCCGATCCAAACTGCTATATCTCCCACAATTCCATTCTTCCACATTTTATACAATAGCCTACTGTGGGGAACCTTATCGAACGCCTTGCTGAAATCCGTATACGCCACATCAACCGGTTTATAAATGGATAAATGGATCCTTAAGAGAATATGGTAAAACAAGCAGATTTTCTATTATCAATAGACAACAAAGGATATCAGCGAAATAGTTAGGAGCGGCCAGATATTACGTGTAAGCATTGATAGTATTTCCATGCCCATTTTGAGGAATTGAAAAGACATACAAGGGGGAAAGATGTTTCAGGACAATGAGGTAAAGGAAATGTAACATTCTGTGCTCCTTTCAGCATTGAGAGATTGAACAGGAAATTAACCATAATGAGAGGTTGAAGAGGAAGGGATGGGTTTTATTAGTATTTGGGTCAGGTTTGTGGAGGGGCCAATTTCTTCAGAAGTAATGGGCTGAACCTTGATTAATTTAGGACCAAATAAACAACACATTGTGGAAAGGGAGGAGAAAGCTCATATTGAAAAACCAAGCTCGACAATTACATATGGGCCACGGACTTACGACAAGAGAGATGCGAGATGGCAGCAAAACAGAGGGCAGTCTCAAAGTATATAAGTATCAACATTTTCATGCACATAATATACAATTCTTTTAAAAATAAGCCTAAAAATTATACTTTATGATATTGTCATTTAACTTCAAATCCCCCTCTTGGTCCAGTTTTAAGACATGTTTAATTGAATAAATTAACAGAATTTCATGCAAACATTTATATGTAAATTATAACTTACTTTACAGATGTAAACAATGAGAGGGTAAATATAATTGACATAACAGAGCTGTTACTGGTGACTCATAGTCATAAAATACGGAAACAGACTCTCTGGTCCATGCCGACCATAATCCCAAACTAAACTAGTCCCACCTGCCCGCACTTGGCCCATACCCCTCTAAAACATTTTTTCTTCATATACATCTAAAAGTTGTTAAATATTGTAACTGTACGCACATCCACTACTTCCTCTGGAAGTTTATTCCAAAACCATTCTCTGTGTAAAACAAAATTATGGTGAAGAAATTCACAAAGCATGTTTCTGAAACAACTGAAGCAGTAGTAACTTCCGAAGACACTTCTGAACTTCTGAAATCAATCTTACCGACAAGGTAAATGATATACTCTTAGAAACTTGATCACTGGTTGGGCCCCAAGTCTAGCACTTGTAGTGGGGAGTACCTCATTGCAATGTCCAAAGATTGACCTGGAGTTTCCCTGATCTGTATGCATTTACAATTCCATGTTTTATTTATTTTGTTATATTGAGAAGTGACCATAACTGGCTAAGCCAACCTTTTTTGCTCATCTCTTAACCCCCTTGAACGCATCATTTTGTACTGAGGAAATGCTGGACTAGAGGTGATGTCAATCAGGCCACTAGTTCAGGAACACTATTTGAAGAATAGTTGACCTGATGTCCTGTCAATGTTAGAGTAAAGAATATCTGATCCTTTATCTTGTGTTGTTTGTAGGAGTATGCTGCACATAAGTTAGTGCCACATTCACTTGGAAAACAGTGATAAAACCTGGAAAATTATTTGATAGCCATGTCCTGCTTCAGGAATGTTCTGGAGATGTGAAAGGCAAGTTAAAACATAACGGTTCTTTCATTCTATTCAAAGTAGTTCTGATACTAAGGGTGGAAGGTACTTCTAGATAACAATGCTACATTTTCAAGACAAGAAGGAAATAGGTAAATGGAAGGAGTATTAGAAAAATGTCAGTAGCACTGTAAATAATTCTGTATAGGTCTGCTCTTGATTTAAACTACCTTGACACTTGACAGATGAGATTTTGTATTTAGAATCAAGTCTTAAGTTGGTGATCAACGAGGAGCATTTAGACAAGAGTGATCATTACCTATGGTCTAAGAGCTTGATGAGTTGTACAGCCCTAAACATTTCAAATGAGAATAATGAAGGCTAGGAGGGAAAGAAAAAGAGAAAGTAGAAAAAGGAAGTGGATGAAAGCATTTAAAAAGAAATTTACTGCAGAAAAATTGCCCATTTTAGACAATTTGGAGTGTTTGGAAAGTATACTGCTGAGGAATAAATATTGCGTCATTGGCCAAAATAGTTGGTCAAGAAGATAAAGAGATGCCAATGACCAGAGCAAAAGCTTTAAATAAAAAAAGTAACGAAGGAGGTACGTTGAATGTTGACATACAACAAAGATTAGAATATGCACTGGTGATTAAACAAAAACATCTTTGTTATATTTGCAGTAGGCAAAGTGTTGGAGGCTTGATTAATCAAATGAGAAATGAATTATATGAGTCAAATAAGAGCAAAATGCAGTTTATGCTGGAAATCTGAAATAAAAACAGAAATTGCTAGAGAAAATCAGCAGTTCTGACATCATCGTTGAAGAGAGAAACTGAGTTTATGTCTTGAATCCAGAATGATTGAAGTCGATTGAGTCAACTTGAAATGTTAGACCTGCTGAGATTCTTCAACAGTACTTGTTTCTATTATTAATCGAATGTGGTTCAAGACTTAAATAATATTAATAAGAAGTCAAACTTAAACTAATAAATTGCTTCATGTTATTTGGATATGATACACAGCATAAAAAAAATCAAAACACAATGATCTAAATTAAAGAAAGGGATAATTAACCTATGAAATAAATTAATCTTCAGTGTGCAGATTACTGGTTTCTTTTTTTAAACAGATAGTTTGAAAAGCTTTGTTCCAATGGCCACAGTTCTTATGCTTTGTTACCAAAATATTACAGCAACAACATTTCAATATCTTTGTAAAACAATTGATTAACATCAGAATAAGATCTTATATGAGATATATCACTGTATAATTCCTGATGTATTTAATTTGTTTACAGAATGGGGAAATCCCTGCCCCTTATTGCCTATCTCTAATTGCCTTTGTGATGTTGATAGTGAGCTACCCTTCTGAACTGCTGTAGGTCCACCACCGTACTGTTACAGAGAAATTCCAGAATGCTGACCCAGTGACAGTGAAGGAACACTGATAGATTTCTAAAGTCAAGATAGTTTGTGTTGCTTGGAGGGGAAATTTCAGGCGATAGTGTTCCCATGTGTCTGCTGTCCTTGTACTTTTACAAAGTCAAAGTCATCAGGAAGTCTCTTCATCCAATTAATTACTTCTGAAGAGCAGTCACTATTATGTAGAAAAATGGAATATTAAGTTTTCACAAAGAAAGATGCTACAAATATCAAATTAATTAAGCAACCACTTAATCTAGTTTTGGTGTTTTTAAATGAGGGAGCAATGACAAGTTGAACATTAGGACAGTGTTAATATGCTTTGGATAGTGCCAATTGATCTTTTATGACCATTAAGTGACAGAGAAGGACTTTCACTGAATGTTTCATTGCTAAGATCAAGCACATCAACTGAAATAACATGCTCAATACCTAGATTGGGGGTTGTTGTCATAAAGTTCAGAATCAGATGTGAGACTGCTTCCAACCAAGAAGAGTATTATGGAGTGAACCAAGCTGACAGTTATTAATTCCAAAGGGATTCTATTAGATTGTACATAAACTTTATACTGTCAAATGTTCCACACTCACAATAACCATTACGCTCTCCCACAGAGCAGACAGAATTTCTCTGTAATACTATACTATTAGTGCTGTTCGTTCCTTCATAAATTTTTCTCCTGAAGGCACTAGTTTCTCTTTCAGTACCTCACCAGCTTGTCACTATTGACGTGTAAACCTCGAGTATATATGTTGGCAGGTTATTTGTCCTTGGGGACATCAATCACATCCAAAGCCTGGCCTATTTATCACTTGACTTTTATTCACGTCTGTTTCTACCAATGGTAAGGAGCAGGAATCCAGGGTGATTTTGCCACACACCATCCCAGTGACTCCTTAAGTCAATCATTTAGAGGTCAGCTGCATAAAATCCTGAGTCCACTTACCTGCTGGATAACTTTTCTGAGCCCTCTGACCAGTGGCTGCACTATTGGTTCCATTTTATCACTGGTTTACCCACAGCAATTGTGAAATATTTTCTGATTAGGGTGCTGCAGAAATTTCTCCTTTTCAGCCTAAAATGCAGGGATCTTGTGGCAGTGTGTAAGATTTTTGAGGGAGTACAGTAAGTTTAATTCTAAATGTTACTTTAAAGTGTGGAAATGTCCAAAGGAGATGTTGCTTTAAACCCAGAGAAGTAATTTTAAGATTGATTTCAGGAAACCCTCTTCATGTAAGGAATGATCAATGTGTGGAATAAATTTCCACGTTGAGCAGCCAAGGCAAAAATCTGGGAATCATTTTAAAAACAATCAGATACCATAATGGGAGTCCTTAAAATCTCTCTGGATGAATTAAGATGGGCCTTCCTCATCAGTAATTATCTTGTGATCTTCTTACTAAGCCACACTTTAGAAGTCTTGCATACATAGATATTTTTCTCTCATTTAGAGTTTATCATTTAGTCTATTTTTAATATTCATGCAATCAGCCATTGCTTAGCAGGATGCACTTCGATGGGTAAGCATTCAGAGAACCCTTAGTTTACAGCAGCATTGAAATCTACTGGTGAATTATTAAAAAAACAGTATATGGTAAAATGTATTTTCTGACAGAGGTTCAGATACCTGCTTTGAGGAACTGTTTGGGGGATCAAGTGAGTTGCTAAGCTTTCCCTTTGTCTTCTGCAGGGATAAACACTAAAGAAATCACAAGGTTAGGCCATGAGTGTAACTGAATTATGCAAGGTTAGAAGCTTTATGTTTTATTTGGAGATTATCACAGTAAAGCCACTGTGATTAAAATACATAGATTTATTTCTTACAATTACAATAATTTTCTAAGGTCTCCCTTTTATTTAGTGTCATTGTAGAAACTGACACATTTTCATAGTAAAGCAAAGTGAATTAGTGTGTGCTATGCTCTGCAAATAAATAGCATTTTGTGGTGTCTAAAGTATTTCGAATAACATCCAAAGTAATAATTTAAATAGATAATGGCCATTGAAAAGCTGCAGTATTCAAATTGCTAAACAGTCTAAGCAAAGAATTGTTTTTTGTTTACATTATGCAGCAATTCTTGACCTGAAACACTACCATTTTCACTTTGACAAAATGCTGCTGTTTGGGTAATTTGTCCTAATTTCCCCATTGCCCCTTCATCACTTCCTTACACCAGTGAACTCTGAGTGAAAGATGTTCTTTCTGCCGCATGTCTGGTCTAGCTCAGAGCTCAAGGTTTATTATTTAAAAGGGTGACAGGGATTTCCTATGCAGTAAAGTAAGGTTAAAGTAAACAATGTTCTAGTTTCTATGAACAGTTCTACTACCCTAACATTTACTAACCCTTATGCACTCTCCAGATTAGTTTCGAGGCAATTTCTTTCACCATATGCACAGGGGAGACAGTAGCCTTGAGGTTTAACGAACATGTCTAATACAGCTAAGGTCACTAGCTAATCCCATGCTCTCCACAGGGAGATCTGATACTTGTATTTGACTCTCTGCTTTGAGAAACCAAAATGGTATTTTGATAACTCATTTATTGTCCTTTCTCTTGAAATGCACTGATCCTCACATATCTAACATTGGCAGATTCTTTACTGTGTTCTATTGAATGTGAATTGTTACCTGGTCCTAAATTTCCTCCTTAGATTCATGAGAAGCAATGGCGTACTCGTTCTCTGTGCGTCTGATTAGTTCTTTCCCTGGTATTTCAGAATTTAACTGTAGCAGTAAAGAAATGATGAAAATGTTTATGACATTGCTGTTTCTGTCACTTCAAGTAATTAACCTAGTTAAAATACATGTGTTAGACCATGCATTATAATAGCAAGCAAAGGAACATCGTATGGATGCATTGCATTTACTGTTAAAAAACGTAAGAATGTTTTAAAGTGTATATTTTTTATTCTGTCATGGGATGAGGGCATTGCTGGCTATGCTAGAATTTATTACCCATGCCTAATTTCCCAGACTGTCAATCACATTGCTGTGGGTCTGGAGTCACATGTAGGTCACTCCAGGTAAGGATGGCAGTTTCCTTCCCTCAAGGACATTAGTGAACTACGGGGTTTTTCTTGACAATCAACAATGGTTTCATGGTCATTATTAGACTCTTAATTCCAGATTTTTATTGAATTTAAATATCACCATCTGCTATGTGTGATTTGAACCCAGGTCCTTGGGACATTACCTTGATCTCAGGATAATCTAGTGATAACATCACTGGACCAATGCCTCCCATGGTATTGCACATTCAATTTACCTAATGCATTAATCACACGTTGTGTTCACAAACTGAGTTCCTGTTTGCTCATAAGGATTAAATTACTTAGGAAATGAATAAAACCTATGATCCAGAAAGTACATCACAATGACAGGAGAACATTAGAAGGGCCAGTGCACCAAAATACCAATAATTCTTTGCAAGAGCTGTAGCCAGGGCATCAAATGGATACCACCACAAATGCAGGCTGAAGACTGCTGTACAAGAGGATTTGGTTTGAAAGTGTTAATACTGATGAGTGCCTTAAGCACCACCTATAATGTCGACGTGGTATGGACCTGTGAGCATTTACAGCTTAGAATCTTAATGGAGTGAGGTCTAACATCAATGCCTGCCTCATATTATACCTAACATATCCATGCAGCCTATAACTAGTTGTAACAATATACTTCCTGTTAAATACAAGGGCCTCTTCTAGTTAGACCTGGAAGTGATTTTCCCCTACCACATTAGACCAAGAAGGCCGTGTAGATCCCTACACTTAAAGAGGCAGGGTGGCAGCAAACTTACCACTTGGAGAGATGCAATATAGATTCTAGACAGCTTTTTTTGGAGAATCTTTTGAATGTTTTTAACCATGAAAGTGGTCCACATTCAAAAAGGGACAAGGAACCATGATGATCTACATCCCACTGGAGGCTTATAGTTAATAACCTCCATCAATTCATTATCCAAAACAGTAGTACACATCCATTTGTCTACCAATCAATCATCTTCAAATCTTCTACAATTCTAGATTTAGGGGCTGAAAATTAGAGCAAGGACATTCAGGACAGATGTTATGAAACATTTCTACACACAAAGGGCAGTAGATGTTTAGAACTCTCTGTTCTAGATCAGTTGTTAATTTTAATGCTTTGTTCTGCAAACATACTAAGGAATATTGGCCAAAGTCAAGTAAATGGAGTTAGGCTGCAGATCAGCCGTGATCTCATTAAATTTTTGAACAGGCTCAAGGGGCTATATGGCTTTTTAGATTAGTTTAGATTCCCTACAGTGTGGAAACAGGCCCTTCGGCCCAACAGGTCCGCACCGCCCCTTGAAGCATCCCACCCAGACCCATCCCCCCATAACCCACACACCCCTGAACAGTACGGGCAATTTAGTATGGCCAATCCACCTAACCTGCACATCTTTGGACTGTGGGAGGAAACCGGAGCACCCGGAGGAATCCCACGCAGACAGGGGGAGAATGTGCAAACTCCACACAGACAGTCACCCAAGGCAGGAATCAAACCCGGGTCCCTAGCACTGTGAGGCTGCAGTGCTAACCACTGAGTCAGCGTGCCGACCAATAATCATAGAACATAGAACAGTACAGCACAGTACAGGCCCTTCGGCCCCCGATGTTGTGCTGAACTTTTAGCCAAAACCTAAGGTCTCTCTAACCTCCACAGCTACCTTATACTATCATCCATATGCCTATCTAATAGCTGCTTAAATGCCCCTAATGAGGCTGACTCCACTACCCTCTCCAGCAATGCATTCCACACTCCTACCACTCTCTGAGTAAAGAACCTACCTCTGATATCTCCCCTATATCTACCTCCTTTCACTTTAAAACTCATATTTTCCTTTGTCCTATGTTCCTATGACTGATGTTTTGGAGGAATGAGTTCATATCATGCTACGTGGAATTCAAATTCATTTAACTACTAAATCTGGAATAAAATACTGGTCTCATTAGTAATAACTGAATAACTTTTCCTGAAAAAAAAAACTTCCCATCTGGTTCACTGGTGCCCCGCAGAGGAGGAAATCTGCCTTCCTTATCCAAACTGGCCTACATGTGAGTTCAGACCCAGGCAAATGTGGTTGATTTTAAATTGACCATTGAAATGGCCAAGTGTGCCATTCAATTCATGGATAAGTAAGGGATGGGCATAAATGTTAGCTTTGTCAATGACACTCACATCCCTATAATGAGCAAAAAATGTTACATCTATCTCTGTAAAATTCCTTAAAATGAGAAACGAGTTCATGAAAATATGTTGTATAAATTGCTTTTGTTTGCACGTTCATTACATGTTTGTAGATTTTTTTCAGTAATGCTTCAAAACAATGTTATTTGTCCAACTTTGTCCGACTCCTGGAATAAACAGTCTTCAAGTTTACAATCGGACAATTATCCCCATTCTTAGAATGCCCACAGCTCTGGTATATGACAAAGTATCACCTTAGACAAGCTAACATTCTTCGTAGCCAAAGGCAGAAACATTATGATGATAAAGTTTTCCGTTGCCTTAGCGTCAAGCTTGAAGATTCTACTGCCATCTGTATTAACATGATCAGTAACGTGCACTACATTATCTACCACGTTTGGGCAAGTGACGCATACTTTCCTGTCTCTCACATCAACATATCAGTCTGGCCAATCTAGCAAAATTTGAGATGGTTGCAGTTTATAATCTGTCCCAAGGCGCCACAGGAGCTGTGGCTGTAGTAGATTCTGTAATTGAGAGAATTGAACCATTTCTGTAGATATTGAATCTGGACATTGGTTGCAAAATGTCGAACTTGATTTGATTGATTGATTGATGATTTATTTATTGTCATGTGCATTTTGTATTGCATCACCACTCTCTGGTGCCATCATAAAACTCAGAAAAATACACCAAATAAACATTCTTCTTTGTTAAGTGTTCCACCATGGGCCCTGGGCTATTAACCTGATAGCCAGGCATAAGTCACCATCACTTCATGGCCACTGGGATGAAAATTTTCACTCTTTAGCACTATCTTGCCTCCACCAATGCCCTAGCCACAATTAGTCTTCGATGGACCATGCCAATGAAGATATCAAGCCCACCTCACTGATACAGCCACAGCTGTTGCTGCTGGGTCTCATACTGGGAGAAAAAGGAAAAGAAACGAGAAGAGAAATGGATGGAGTGGAAGAGCCCTGGGCTCAGAAGCCCTGATCCCCTGCCATCTTAGATAATAAGTTTGTCTTAAGATGACAATAAAGCAATAATTCCAATCAAGAATCCATTTATAGAGTCATAGAGTCATACAGCATGGAAACAGAAAATTCAGTCCAACTAGCCCAATCCAACCATGTTCCCAAACTATAATAGTCCAACCCTCCTGCGTTTGGCCCATATCCCTCCAAACCTTTAAATATTCTAACTGTATCAGCATTCAGCACTTCCTCTCGCAGTTCACTGCACACTGTAATCACTCTCTGTGTGAAAAGGTTTTGCCCTTCATGTCCTTCTTAAAGCTTTCTCCTCTCAACCTTAAAAATATGCCCCCTAGTTTTGAACTCCCCCACCTTATGAAATAGAGCTTTGCAATTCACCTTCTCTATGCCCCTCATTATTTTATAAACCTCAGTGAAAAATGTTCCAGTCTCTTCAGCCTACTTTTATAACTCAAACTCTCCATTCCTGGCAACATCCTGGTAAATCTTTTGTGAATCCTCTCCAATTTAAGAA